>NW_027222343.1:4300555-4912777 GCF_041296265.1 Equus caballus | reverse complement strand
GCTCTTTGGGAAGCTAGGAAACAACTCGCTCTGCACAGTGCTCTTACAGCCTAGTGGGAACATCTCTTCCAAAGGCCTGTGAAACGCAGTTTCTTTGCAGGCCTGATCTGGCTGAAGTAGGACTTCTGCTCTGGGTGTGCTCCTTTGCCCTAGAGCTAAAAGGCACAACGTGCAGGCTTCTTTCAAAAGGGCGAGTTGGGCCCCACAGCATCTTGCTTCCAGATCTTTGGGAAGCTAAGAAACAACTCGCTCTGCACAGTGCTCTTACAGCCTAGTGGGAACATCTCTTCCAAAGGCCTGTGAAACGCAGTTTCTTTGCAGGCCAGATCTGGCTGAAGTAGGACTTCTGCTCTTGGTGTGCTACTTTGCCCTAGAGCTGAAAGGCACAACGTGCAGGCTTCTTTCCAAAGGGCGAGTTGGGCCCCACAGCATCTTGCTTCCAGCTCTTTGGGAAGCTAAGAAACAACTCGCTCTGCACAGTGCTCTTACAGCCTACCGGGAACATCTCTTCCAAAGGCCTGTGAAACGCAGTTTCTTTGCAGGCCTGATCTGGCTGAAGTAGGACTTCTGCTCTGGGTGTGCTACTTTGCCCTAGAGCTGAAAGGCACAACGTGCAGGCTTCTTTCCAAAGGGCGAGTTGGGCCCCACAGCATCTTGCTTCCAGCTCTTTGGGAAGCTAAGAAACAACTCGCTCTGCACAGTGCTCTTACAGCCTAGTGGGAACATCTCTTCCAAAGGCCTGTGAAACGCAGTTTCTTTGCAGGCCTGATCTGGCTGAAGTAGGACTTCTGCTCTGGGTGTGCTACTTTGCCCTAGAGCTGAAAGGCACAACGTGCAGGCTTCTTTCCAAAGGGCTAGTTGGGCCCCACAGCATCTTGCTTCCAGCTCTTTGGGAAGCTAAGAAACAACTCGCTCTGCACAGTGCTCTTACAGCCTACCGGGAACATCTCTTCCAAAGTCCTGTGAAACGCAGTTTCTTTGCAGGCCTGATCTGGCTGAAGTAGGACTTCTGCTCTGGGTGTGCTACTTTGCCCTAGAGCTGAAAGGCACAACGTGCAGGCTTCTTTCCAAAGGGCGAGTTGGGCCCCACAGCATCTTGCTTCCAGCTCTTTGGGAAGCTAAGAAACAACTCGCTCTGCACAGTGCTCTTACAGCCTAGTGGGAACATCTCTTCCAAAGGCCTGTGAAACGCAGTTTCTTTGCAGGCCTGATCTGGCTGAAGTAGGACTTCTGCTCTGGGTGTGCTACTTTGCCCTAGAGCTGAAAGGCACAACGTGCAGGCTTCTTTCCAAAGGGCGAGTTGGGCCCCACAGCATCTTGCTTCCAGCTCTTTGGGAAGCTAAGAAACAACTCGCTCTGCACAGTGCTCTTACAGCCTACCGGGAACATCTCTTCCAAAGGCCTGTGAAACGCAGTTTCTTTGCAGGCCTGATCTGGCTGAAGTAGGACTTCTGCTCTGGGTGTGCTACTTTGCCCTAGAGCTGAAAGGCACAACGTGCAGGCTTCTTTCCAAAGGGCGAGTTGGGCCCCACAGCATCTTGCTTCCAGCTCTTTGGGAAGCTAAGAAACAACTCGCTCTGCACAGTGCTCTTACAGCCTAGTGGGAACATCTCTTCCAAAGGCCTGTGAAACGCAGTTTCTTTGCAGGCCTGATCTGGCTGAAGTAGGACTTCTGCTCTGGGTGTGCTACTTTGCCCTAGAGCTGAAAGGCACAACGTGCAGGCTTCTTTCCAAAGGGCGAGTTGGGCCCCACAGCATCTTGCTTCCAGCTCTTTGGGAAGCTAAGAAACAACTCGCTCTGCACAGTGCTATTACAGCCTAGTGGGAACATCTCTTCCAAAGGCCTTTGAAACGCAGTTTCTTTGCAGTCCTGATCTGGCTGAAGTAGGACTTCTGCTCTGGGTGTGCTACTTTGCCCTAGAGCTGAAAGGCACAACGTGCAGGCTTCTTTCCAAAGGGCGAGTTGGGCCCCACAGCATCTTGCTTCCAGCTCTTTGGGAGGCTAAGAAACAACTCGCTCTGCACAGTGCTCTTACAGCCTGGTGGGAACATCTCTTCCAAAGGCCTGTGAAACGCAGTTTCTTTGCAGGCCTGATCTGGCTGAAGTAGGACTTCTGCTCTGGGTGTGCTACTTTGCCCTAGAGCTGAAAGGCACAACGTGCAGGCTTCTTTCCAAAGGGCGAGTTGGGCCCCACAGCATCTTGCTTCCAGCTCTTTGGGAAGCTAAGAAACAACTCGCTCTGCACAGTGCTATTACAGCCTAGTGGGAACATCTCTTCCAAAGGCCTTTGAAACGCAGTTTCTTTGCAGTCCTGATCTGGCTGAAGTAGGACTTCTGCTCTGGGTGTGCTACTTTGCCCTAGAGCTGAAAGGCACAACGTGCAGGCTTCTTTCCAAAGGGCGAGTTGGGCCCCACAGCATCTTGCTTCCAGCTCTTTGGGAGGCTAAGAAACAACTCGCTCTGCACAGTGCTCTTACAGCCTAGTGGGAACATCTCTTCCAAAGGCCTGTGAAACGCAGTTTCTTTGCAGGCCTGATCTGGCTGAAGTAGGACTTCTGCTCTGGGTGTGCTACTTTGCCCTAGAGCTGAAAGGCACAACGTGCAGGCTTCTTTCCAAAGGGCGAGTTGGGCTCCACAGCATCTTGCTTCCAGCTCTTTGGGAAGCTAAGAAACAACTCGCTCTGCACAGTGCTCTTACAGCCTAGTGGGAACACCTCTTCCAAAGGACTGTGAAACGCAGTTTCTTTGCAGGCCTGATCTGGCTGAAGTAGGACTTCTGCTCTGGGTGTGCTACTTTGCCCTAGAGCTGAAAGGCACAAAGTGCAGGCTTCTTTCCAAAGGGCGAGTTGGGCCCCACAGCATCTTGCTTCCAGCTCTTTGGGAAGCTAAGAAACAACTCGCTCTGCACAGTGCTCTTACAGCCTGGTGGGAACATCTCTTCCAAAGGCCTGTGAAACGCAGTTTCTTTGCAGGCCTGATCTGGCTGAAGTAGGACTTCTGCTCTGGGTGTGCTACTTTGCCCTAGAGCTGAAAGGCACAACGTGCAGGCTTCTTTCCAAAGGGCGAGTTGGGCCCCACAGCATCTTCCTTCCAGCTCTTTGGGAAGCTAAGAAACAACTCGCTCTGCACAGTGCTCTTACAGCCTGGTGGGAACATGTCTTCCAAAGGCCTGTGAAACGCAGTTTCTTTGCAGGCCTGATCTGGCTGAAGTAGGACTTCTGCTCTGGGTGTGCTACTTTGCCCTAGAGCTGAAAGGCACAACGTGCAGGCTTCTTTCCAAAGGGCGAGTTGGGCCCCACAGCATCTTGCTTCCAGCTCTTTGGGAAGCTAAGAAACAACTCGCTCTGCACAGTGCTATTACAGCCTAGTGGGAACATCTCTTCCAAAGGCCTTTGAAACGCAGTTTCTTTGCAGTCCTGATCTGGCTGAAGTAGGACTTCTGCTCTGGGTGTGCTACTTTGCCCTAGAGCTGAAAGGCACAACGTGCAGGCTTCTTTCCAAAGGGCGAGTTGGGCCCCACAGCATCTTGCTTCCAGCTCTTTGGGAGGCTAAGAAACAACTCGCTCTGCACAGTGCTCTTACAGCCTAGTGGGAACATCTCTTCCAAAGGCCTGTGAAACGCAGTTTCTTTGCAGGCCTGATCTGGCTGAAGTAGGACTTCTGCTCTGGGTGTGCTACTTTGCCCTAGAGCTGAAAGGCACAACGTGCAGGCTTCTTTCCAAAGGGCGAGTTGGGCTCCACAGCATCTTGCTTCCAGCTCTTTGGGAAGCTAAGAAACAACTCGCTCTGCACAGTGCTCTTACAGCCTAGTGGGAACACCTCTTCCAAAGGACTGTGAAACGCAGTTTCTTTGCAGGCCTGATCTGGCTGAAGTAGGACTTCTGCTCTGGGTGTGCTACTTTGCCCTAGAGCTGAAAGGCACAAAGTGCAGGCTTCTTTCCAAAGGGCGAGTTGGGCCCCACAGCATCTTGCTTCCAGCTCTTTGGGAAGCTAAGAAACAACTCGCTCTGCACAGTGCTCTTACAGCCTGGTGGGAACATCTCTTCCAAAGGCCTGTGAAACGCAGTTTCTTTGCAGGCCTGATCTGGCTGAAGTAGGACTTCTGCTCTGGGTGTGCTACTTTGCCCTAGAGCTGAAAGGCACAACGTGCAGGCTTCTTTCCAAAGGGCGAGTTGGGCCCCACAGCATCTTGCTTCCAGCTCTTTGGGAAGCTAAGAAACAACTCGCTCTGCACAGTGCTCTTACAGCCTGGTGGGAACATCTCTTCCAAAGGCCTGTGAAACGCAGTTTCTTTGCAGGCCTGATCTGGCTGAAGTAGGACTTCTGCTCTGGGTGTGCTACTTTGCCCTAGAGCTGAAAGGCACAACGTGCAGGCTTCTTTCCAAAGGGCGAGTTGGGCCCCACAGCATCTTGCTTCCAGCTCTTTGGGAAGCTAAGAAACAACTCGCTCTGCACAGTGCTATTACAGCCTAGTGGGAACATCTCTTCCAAAGGCCTTTGAAACGCAGTTTCTTTGCAGTCCTGATCTGGCTGAAGTAGGACTTCTGCTCTGGGTGTGCTACATTTCCCTAGAGCTGAAAGGCACAACGTGCAGGCTTCTTTCCAAAGGGCGAGTTGGGCCCCACAGCATCTTGCTTCCAGCTCTTTGGGAAGCTAAGAAACAACTCGCTCTGCACAGTGCTCTTACAGCCTAGTGGGAACATCTCTTCCAAAGGCCTGTGAAACGCAGTTTCTTTGCAGGCCTGATCTGGCTGAAGTAGGACTTCTGCTCTGGGTGTGCTCCTTTGCCCTAGAGCTGAAAGGCACAACGTGCAGGCTTCTTTCAAAAGGGCGAGTTGGGCCCCACAGCATCTTGCTTCCAGATCTTTGGGAAGCTAAGAAACAACTCGCTCTGCACAGTGCTCTTACAGCCTAGTGGGAACATCTCTTCCAAAGGCCTGTGAAACTCAGTTTCTTTGCAGGCCAGATCTGGCTGAAGTAGGACTTCTGCTCTGGGTGTGCTACTTTGCCCTAGAGCTGAAAGGCACAACGTGCAGGCTTCTTTCCAAAGGGCGAGTTGGGCCCCACAGCATCTTGCTTCCAGCTCTTTGGGAAGCTAAGAAACAACTCGCTCTGCACAGTGCTCTTACAGCCTACCGGGAACATCTCTTCCAAAGGCCTGTGAAACGCAGTTTCTTTGCAGGCCTGATCTGGCTGAAGTAGGACTTCTGCTCTGGGTGTGCTACTTTGCCCTAGAGCGGAAAGGCACAACGTGCAGGCTTCTTTCCAGAGGGCGAGTTGGGCCCCACAGCATCTTGCTTCCAGCTCTTTGGGAAGCTAAGAAACAACTCGCTCTGCACAGTGCTCTTACAGCCTAGTGGGAACATCTCTTCCAAAGGCCTGTGAAACGCAGTTTCTTTGCAGGCCTGATCTGGCTGAAGTAGGACTTCTGCTCTGGGTGTGCTACTTTGCCCTAGAGCTGAAAGGCACAACGTGCAGGCTTCTTTCCAAAGGGCGAGTTGGGCCCCTCAGCATCTTGCTTCCAGCTCTTTGGGAAGCTAAGAAACAACTCGCTCTGCACAGTGCTCTTACAGCCTACCGGGAACATCTCTTCCAAAGGCCTGTGAAACGCAGTTTCTTTGCAGGCCTGATCTGGCTGAAGTAGGACTTCTGCTCTGGGTGTGCTACTTTGCCCTAGAGCTGAAAGGCACAACGTGCAGGCTTCTTTCCAAAGGGCGAGTTGGGCCCCACAGCATCTTGCTTCCAGCTCTTTGGGAAGCTAAGAAACAACTCGCTCTGCACAGTGCTCTTACAGCCTACCGGGAACATCTCTTCCAAAGGCCTGTGAAACGCAGTTTCTTTGCAGGCCTGATCTGGCTGAAGTAGGACTTCTGCTCTGGGTGTGCTACTTTGCCCTAGAGCTGAAAGGCACAACGTGCAGGCTTCTTTCCAAAGGGCGAGTTGGGCCCCTCAGCATCTTGCTTCCAGCTCTTTGGGAAGCTAAGAAACAACTCGCTCTGCACAGTGCTCTTACAGCCTACCGGGAACATCTCTTCCAAAGGCCTGTGAAACGCAGTTTCTTTGCAGGCCTGATCTGGCTGAAGTAGGACTTCTGCTCTGGGTGTGCTACTTTGCCCTAGAGCTGAAAGGCACAACGTGCAGGCTTCTTTCCAAAGGGCGAGTTGGGCCCCTCAGCATCTTGCTTCCAGCTCTTTGGGAAGCTAAGAAACAACTCGCTCTGCACAGTGCTCTTACAGCCTAGTGGGAACATCTCTTCCAAAGGCCTGTGAAACGCAGTTTCTTTGCAGGCCTGATCTGGCTGAAGTAGGACTTCTGCTCTGGGTGTGCTACTTTGCCCTAGAGCTGAAAGGCACAACGTGCAGGCTTCTTTCCAAAGGGCGAGTTGGGCCCCTCAGCATCTTGCTTCCAGCTCTTTGGGAAGCTAAGAAACAACTCGCTCTGCACAGTGCTCTTACAGCCTACCGGGAACATCTCTTCCAAAGGCCTGTGAAACGCAGTTTCTTTGCAGGCCTGATCTGGCTGAAGTAGGACTTCTGCTCTGGGTGTGCTACTTTGCCCTAGAGCTGAAAGGCACAACGTGCAGGCTTCTTTCCAAAGGGCGAGTTGGGCCCCTCAGCATCTTGCTTCCAGCTCTTTGGGAAGCTAAGAAACAACTCGCTCTGCACAGTGCTCTTACAGCCTACCGGGAACATCTCTTCCAAAGGCCTGTGAAACGCAGTTTCTTTGCAGGCCTGATCTGGCTGAAGTAGGACTTCTGCTCTGGGTGTGCTACTTTGCTCTAGAGCTGAAAGGCACAACGTGCAGGCTTCTTTCCAAAGGGCGAGTTGGGCCCCACAGCATCTTGCTTCCAGATCTTTGGGAAGCTAAGAAACAACTCGCTCTGCACAGTGCTCTTACAGCCTAGTGGGAACATCTCTTCCAAAGGCCTGTGAAACGCAGTTTCTTTGCAGGCCAGATCTGGCTGAAGTAGGACTTCTGCTCTGGGTGTGCTACTTTGCCCTAGAGCTGAAAGGCACAACGTGCAGGCTTCTTTCCAAAGGGCGAGTTGGGCCCCACAGCATCTTGCTTCCAGCTCTTTGGGAAGCTAAGAAACAACTCGCTCTGCACAGTGCTCTTACAGCCTACCGGGAACATGTCTTCCAAAGGCCTGTGAAACGCAGTTTCTTTGCAGGCCTGATCTGGCTGAAGTAGGACTTCTGCTCTGGGTGTGCTACTTTGCCCTAGAGCTGAAAGGCACAACGTGCAGGCTTCTTTCCAAAGGGCGAGTTGGGCCCCACAGCATCTTGCTTCCAGCTCTTTGGGAAGCTAAGAAACAACTCGCTCTGCACAGTGCTCTTACAGCCTACCGGGAACATCTCTTCCAAAGGCCTGTGAAACGCAGTTTCTTTGCAGGCCTGATCTGGCTGAAGTAGGACTTCTGCTCTGGGTGTGCTACTTTGCCCTAGAGCTGAAAGGCACAACGTGCAGGCTTCTTTCCAAAGGGCGAGTTGGGCCCCACAGCATCTTGCTTCCAGCTCTTTGGGAAGCTAAGAAACAACTCGCTCTGCACAGTGCTCTTACAGCCTACCGGGAACATCTCTTCCAAAGGCCTGTGAAACGCAGTTTCTTTGCAGGTCTGATCTGGCTGAAGTAGGACTTCTGCTCTGGGTGTGCTACATTTCCCTAGAGCTGAAAGGCACAACGTGCAGGCTTCTTTCCAAAGGGCGAGTTGGGCCCCACAGCATCTTGCTTCCAGCTCTTTGGGAAGCTAAGAAACAACTCGCTCTGCACAGTGCTCTTACAGCCTAGTGGGAACATCTCTTCCAAAGGCCTGTGAAACGCAGTTTCTTTGCAGGCCTGATCTGGCTGAAGTAGGACTTCTGCTCTGGGTGTGCTCCTTTGCCCTAGAGCTGAAAGGCACAACGTGCAGGCTTCTTTCAAAAGGGCGAGTTGGGCCCCACAGCATCTTGCTTCCAGATCTTTGGGAAGCTAAGAAACAACTCGCTCTGCACAGTGCTCTTACAGCCTAGTGGGAACATCTCTTCCAAAGGCCTGTGAAACTCAGTTTCTTTGCAGGCCAGATCTGGCTGAAGTAGGACTTCTGCTCTGGGTGTGCTACTTTGCCCTAGAGCTGAAAGGCACAACGTGCAGGCTTCTTTCCAAAGGGCGAGTTGGGCCCCACAGCATCTTGCTTCCAGCTCTTTGGGAAGCTAAGAAACAACTCGCTCTGCACAGTGCTCTTACAGCCTACCGGGAACATCTCTTCCAAAGGCCTGTGAAACGCAGTTTCTTTGCAGGCCTGATCTGGCTGAAGTAGGACTTCTGCTCTGGGTGTGCTACTTTGCCCTAGAGCGGAAAGGCACAACGTGCAGGCTTCTTTCCAGAGGGCGAGTTGGGCCCCACAGCATCTTGCTTCCAGCTCTTTGGGAAGCTAAGAAACAACTCGCTCTGCACAGTGCTCTTACAGCCTAGTGGGAACATCTCTTCCAAAGGCCTGTGAAACGCAGTTTCTTTGCAGGCCTGATCTGGCTGAAGTAGGACTTCTGCTCTGGGTGTGCTACTTTGCCCTAGAGCTGAAAGGCACAACGTGCAGGCTTCTTTCCAAAGGGCGAGTTGGGCCCCTCAGCATCTTGCTTCCAGCTCTTTGGGAAGCTAAGAAACAACTCGCTCTGCACAGTGCTCTTACAGCCTACCGGGAACATCTCTTCCAAAGGCCTGTGAAACGCAGTTTCTTTGCAGGCCTGATCTGGCTGAAGTAGGACTTCTGCTCTGGGTGTGCTACTTTGCCCTAGAGCTGAAAGGCACAACGTGCAGGCTTCTTTCCAAAGGGCGAGTTGGGCCCCACAGCATCTTGCTTCCAGCTCTTTGGGAAGCTAAGAAACAACTCGCTCTGCACAGTGCTCTTACAGCCTACCGGGAACATCTCTTCCAAAGGCCTGTGAAACGCAGTTTCTTTGCAGGCCTGATCTGGCTGAAGTAGGACTTCTGCTCTGGGTGTGCTACTTTGCCCTAGAGCTGAAAGGCACAACGTGCAGGCTTCTTTCCAAAGGGCGAGTTGGGCCCCACAGCATCTTTCTTCCAGCTCTTTGGGAAGCTAAGAAACAACTCGCTCTGCACAGTGCTCTTACAGCCTAGTGGGAACATCTCTTCCAAAGGCCTGTGAAACGCAGTTTCTTTGCAGGCCTGATCTGGCTGAAGTAGGACTTCTGCTCTGGGTGTGCTACTTTGCCCTAGAGCTGAAAGGCACAACGTGCAGGCTTCTTTCCAAAGGGCGAGTTGGGCCCCTCAGCATCTTGCTTCCAGCTCTTTGGGAAGCTAAGAAACAACTCGCTCTGCACAGTGCTCTTACAGCCTACCGGGAACATCTCTTCCAAAGGCCTGTGAAACGCAGTTTCTTTGCAGGCCTGATCTGGCTGAAGTAGGACTTCTGCTCTGGGTGTGCTACTTTGCCCTAGAGCTGAAAGGCACAACGTGCAGGCTTCTTTCCAAAGGGCGAGTTGGGCCCCTCAGCATCTTGCTTCCAGCTCTTTGGGAAGCTAAGAAACAACTCGCTCTGCACAGTGCTCTTACAGCCTACCGGGAACATCTCTTCCAAAGGCCTGTGAAACGCAGTTTCTTTGCAGGCCTGATCTGGCTGAAGTAGGACTTCTGCTCTGGGTGTGCTACTTTGCCCTAGAGCTGAAAGGCACAACGTGCAGGCTTCTTTCCAAAGGGCGAGTTGGGCCCCACAGCATCTTGCTTCCAGCTCTTTGGGAAGCTAAGAAACAACTCGCTCTGCACAGTGCTCTTACAGCCTAGTGGGAACATCTCTTCCAAAGGCCTGTGAAACGCAGTTTCTTTGCAGGCCTGATCTGGCTGAAGTAGGACTTCTGCTCTGGGTGTGCTACTTTGCCCTAGAGCTGAAAGGCACAACGTGCAGGCTTCTTTCCAAAGGGCGAGTTGGGCCCCTCAGCATCTTGCTTCCAGCTCTTTGGGAAGCTAAGAAACAACTCGCTCTGCACAGTGCTCTTACAGCCTACCGGGAACATCTCTTCCAAAGGCCTGTGAAACGCAGTTTCTTTGCAGGCCTGATCTGGCTGAAGTAGGACTTCTGCTCTGGGTGTGCTACTTTGCCCTAGAGCTGAAAGGCACAACGTGCAGGCTTCTTTCCAAAGGGCGAGTTGGGCCCCTCAGCATCTTGCTTCCAGCTCTTTGGGAAGCTAAGAAACAACTCGCTCTGCACAGTGCTCTTACAGCCTAGTGGGAACATCTCTTCCAAAGGCCTGTGAAACTCAGTTTCTTTGCAGGCCAGATCTGGCTGAAGTAGGACTTCTGCTCTGGGTGTGCTACTTTGCCCTAGAGCTGAAAGGCACAACGTGCAGGCTTCTTTCCAAAGGGCGAGTTGGGCCCCACAGCATCTTGCTTCCAGCTCTTTGGGAAGCTAAGAAACAACTCGCTCTGCACAGTGCTCTTACAGCCTACCGGGAACATCTCTTCCAAAGGCCTGTGAAACGCAGTTTCTTTGCAGGCCTGATCTGGCTGAAGTAGGACTTCTGCTCTGGGTGTGCTACTTTGCCCTAGAGCGGAAAGGCACAACGTGCAGGCTTCTTTCCAGAGGGCGAGTTGGGCCCCACAGCATCTTGCTTCCAGCTCTTTGGGAAGCTAAGAAACAACTCGCTCTGCACAGTGCTCTTACAGCCTAGTGGGAACATCTCTTCCAAAGGCCTGTGAAACGCAGTTTCTTTGCAGGCCTGATCTGGCTGAAGTAGGACTTCTGCTCTGGGTGTGCTACTTTGCCCTAGAGCTGAAAGGCACAACGTGCAGGCTTCTTTCCAAAGGGCGAGTTGGGCCCCTCAGCATCTTGCTTCCAGCTCTTTGGGAAGCTAAGAAACAACTCGCTCTGCACAGTGCTCTTACAGCCTGGTGGGAACATCTCTTCCAAAGGCCTGTGAAACGCAGTTTCTTTGCAGGCCTGATCTGGCTGAAGTAGGACTTCTGCTCTGGGTGTGCTACTTTGCCCTAGAGCTGAAAGGCACAACGTGCAGGCTTCTTTCCAAAGGGCGAGTTGGGCCCCACAGCATCTTGCTTCCAGCTCTTTGGGAAGCTAAGAAACAACTCGCTCTGCACAGTGCTCTTACAGCCTGGTGGGAACATCTCTTCCAAAGGCCTGTGAAACGCAGTTTCTTTGCAGGCCTGATCTGGCTGAAGTAGGACTTCTGCTCTGGGTGTGCTACTTTGCCCTAGAGCTGAAAGGCACAACGTGCAGGCTTCTTTCCAAAGGGCGAGTTGGGCCCCACAGCATCTTGCTTCCAGCTCTTTGGGAAGCTAAGAAACAACTCGCTCTGCACAGTGCTATTACAGCCTAGTGGGAACATCTCTTCCAAAGGCCTTTGAAACGCAGTTTCTTTGCAGTCCTGATCTGGCTGAAGTAGGACTTCTGCTCTGGGTGTGCTACTTTGCCCTAGAGCTGAAAGGCACAACGTGCAGGCTTCTTTCCAAAGGGCGAGTTGGGCCCCACAGCATCTTGCTTCCAGCTCTTTGGGAGGCTAAGAAACAACTCGCTCTGCACAGTGCTCTTACAGCCTAGTGGGAACATCTCTTCCAAAGGCCTGTGAAACGCAGTTTCTTTGCAGGCCTGATCTGGCTGAAGTAGGACTTCTGCTCTGGGTGTGCTACTTTGCCCTAGAGCTGAAAGGCACAACGTGCAGGCTTCTTTCCAAAGGGCGAGTTGGGCTCCACAGCATCTTGCTTCCAGCTCTTTGGGAAGCTAAGAAACAACTCGCTCTGCACAGTGCTCTTACAGCCTAGTGGGAACACCTCTTCCAAAGGACTGTGAAACGCAGTTTCTTTGCAGGCCTGATCTGGCTGAAGTAGGACTTCTGCTCTGGGTGTGCTACTTTGCCCTAGAGCTGAAAGGCACAAAGTGCAGGCTTCTTTCCAAAGGGCGAGTTGGGCCCCACAGCATCTTGCTTCCAGCTCTTTGGGAAGCTAAGAAACAACTCGCTCTGCACAGTGCTCTTACAGCCTGGTGGGAACATCTCTTCCAAAGGCCTGTGAAACGCAGTTTCTTTGCAGGCCTGATCTGGCTGAAGTAGGACTTCTGCTCTGGGTGTGCTACTTTGCCCTAGAGCTGAAAGGCACAACGTGCAGGCTTCTTTCCAAAGGGCGAGTTGGGCCCCACAGCATCTTGCTTCCAGCTCTTTGGGAAGCTAAGAAACAACTCGCTCTGCACAGTGCTCTTACAGCCTGGTGGGAACATCTCTTCCAAAGGCCTGTGAAACGCAGTTTCTTTGCAGGCCTGATCTGGCTGAAGTAGGACTTCTGCTCTGGGTGTGCTACTTTGCCCTAGAGCTGAAAGGCACAACGTGCAGGCTTCTTTCCAAAGGGCGAGTTGGGCCCCACAGCATCTTGCTTCCAGCTCTTTGGGAAGCTAAGAAACAACTCGCTCTGCACAGTGCTATTACAGCCTAGTGGGAACATCTCTTCCAAAGGCCTTTGAAACGCAGTTTCTTTGCAGTCCTGATCTGGCTGAAGTAGGACTTCTGCTCTGGGTGTGCTACATTTCCCTAGAGCTGAAAGGCACAACGTGCAGGCTTCTTTCCAAAGGGCGAGTTGGGCCCCACAGCATCTTGCTTCCAGCTCTTTGGGAAGCTAAGAAACAACTCGCTCTGCACAGTGCTCTTACAGCCTAGTGGGAACATCTCTTCCAAAGGCCTGTGAAACGCAGTTTCTTTGCAGGCCTGATCTGGCTGAAGTAGGACTTCTGCTCTGGGTGTGCTCCTTTGCCCTAGAGCTGAAAGGCACAACGTGCAGGCTTCTTTCAAAAGGGCGAGTTGGGCCCCACAGCATCTTGCTTCCAGATCTTTGGGAAGCTAAGAAACAACTCGCTCTGCACAGTGCTCTTACAGCCTAGTGGGAACATCTCTTCCAAAGGCCTGTGAAACTCAGTTTCTTTGCAGGCCAGATCTGGCTGAAGTAGGACTTCTGCTCTGGGTGTGCTACTTTGCCCTAGAGCTGAAAGGCACAACGTGCAGGCTTCTTTCCAAAGGGCGAGTTGGGCCCCACAGCATCTTGCTTCCAGCTCTTTGGGAAGCTAAGAAACAACTCGCTCTGCACAGTGCTCTTACAGCCTACCGGGAACATCTCTTCCAAAGGCCTGTGAAACGCAGTTTCTTTGCAGGCCTGATCTGGCTGAAGTAGGACTTCTGCTCTGGGTGTGCTACTTTGCCCTAGAGCGGAAAGGCACAACGTGCAGGCTTCTTTCCAGAGGGCGAGTTGGGCCCCACAGCATCTTGCTTCCAGCTCTTTGGGAAGCTAAGAAACAACTCGCTCTGCACAGTGCTCTTACAGCCTAGTGGGAACATCTCTTCCAAAGGCCTGTGAAACGCAGTTTCTTTGCAGGCCTGATCTGGCTGAAGTAGGACTTCTGCTCTGGGTGTGCTACTTTGCCCTAGAGCTGAAAGGCACAACGTGCAGGCTTCTTTCCAAAGGGCGAGTTGGGCCCCTCAGCATCTTGCTTCCAGCTCTTTGGGAAGCTAAGAAACAACTCGCTCTGCACAGTGCTCTTACAGCCTACCGGGAACATCTCTTCCAAAGGCCTGTGAAACGCAGTTTCTTTGCAGGCCTGATCTGGCTGAAGTAGGACTTCTGCTCTGGGTGTGCTACTTTGCCCTAGAGCTGAAAGGCACAACGTGCAGGCTTCTTTCCAAAGGGCGAGTTGGGCCCCACAGCATCTTGCTTCCAGCTCTTTGGGAAGCTAAGAAACAACTCGCTCTGCACAGTGCTCTTACAGCCTACCGGGAACATCTCTTCCAAAGGCCTGTGAAACGCAGTTTCTTTGCAGGCCTGATCTGGCTGAAGTAGGACTTCTGCTCTGGGTGTGCTACTTTGCCCTAGAGCTGAAAGGCACAACGTGCAGGCTTCTTTCCAAAGGGCGAGTTGGGCCCCTCAGCATCTTGCTTCCAGCTCTTTGGGAAGCTAAGAAACAACTCGCTCTGCACAGTGCTCTTAGAGCCTACCGGGAACATCTCTTCCAAAGGCCTGTGAAACGCAGTTTCTTTGCAGGCCTGATCTGGCTGAAGTAGGACTTCTGCTCTGGGTGTGCTACTTTGCCCTAGAGCTGAAAGGCACAACGTGCAGGCTTCTTTCCAAAGGGCGAGTTGGGCCCCTCAGCATCTTGCTTCCAGCTCTTTGGGAAGCTAAGAAACAACTCGCTCTGCACAGTGCTCTTACAGCCTAGTGGGAACATCTCTTCCAAAGGCCTGTGAAACGCAGTTTCTTTGCAGGCCTGATCTGGCTGAAGTAGGACTTCTGCTCTGGGTGTGCTACTTTGCCCTAGAGCTGAAAGGCACAACGTGCAGGCTTCTTTCCAAAGGGCGAGTTGGGCCCCTCAGCATCTTGCTTCCAGCTCTTTGGGAAGCTAAGAAACAACTCGCTCTGCACAGTGCTCTTACAGCCTACCGGGAACATCTCTTCCAAAGGCCTGTGAAACGCAGTTTCTTTGCAGGCCTGATCTGGCTGAAGTAGGACTTCTGCTCTGGGTGTGCTACTTTGCCCTAGAGCTGAAAGGCACAACGTGCAGGCTTCTTTCCAAAGGGCGAGTTGGGCCCCTCAGCATCTTGCTTCCAGCTCTTTGGGAAGCTAAGAAACAACTCGCTCTGCACAGTGCTCTTACAGCCTACCGGGAACATCTCTTCCAAAGGCCTGTGAAACGCAGTTTCTTTGCAGGCCTGATCTGGCTGAAGTAGGACTTCTGCTCTGGGTGTGCTACTTTGCTCTAGAGCTGAAAGGCACAACGTGCAGGCTTCTTTCCAAAGGGCGAGTTGGGCCCCACAGCATCTTGCTTCCAGATCTTTGGGAAGCTAAGAAACAACTCGCTCTGCACAGTGCTCTTACAGCCTAGTGGGAACATCTCTTCCAAAGGCCTGTGAAACGCAGTTTCTTTGCAGGCCAGATCTGGCTGAAGTAGGACTTCTGCTCTGGGTGTGCTACTTTGCCCTAGAGCTGAAAGGCACAACGTGCAGGCTTCTTTCCAAAGGGCGAGTTGGGCCCCACAGCATCTTGCTTCCAGCTCTTTGGGAAGCTAAGAAACAACTCGCTCTGCACAGTGCTCTTACAGCCTACCGGGAACATGTCTTCCAAAGGCCTGTGAAACGCAGTTTCTTTGCAGGCCTGATCTGGCTGAAGTAGGACTTCTGCTCTGGGTGTGCTACTTTGCCCTAGAGCTGAAAGGCACAACGTGCAGGCTTCTTTCCAAAGGGCGAGTTGGGCCCCACAGCATCTTGCTTCCAGCTCTTTGGGAAGCTAAGAAACAACTCGCTCTGCACAGTGCTCTTACAGCCTACCGGGAACATCTCTTCCAAAGGCCTGTGAAACGCAGTTTCTTTGCAGGCCTGATCTGGCTGAAGTAGGACTTCTGCTCTGGGTGTGCTACTTTGCCCTAGAGCTGAAAGGCACAACGTGCAGGCTTCTTTCCAAAGGGCGAGTTGGGCCCCACAGCATCTTGCTTCCAGCTCTTTGGGAAGCTAAGAAACAACTCGCTCTGCACAGTGCTCTTACAGCCTACCGGGAACATCTCTTCCAAAGGCCTGTGAAACGCAGTTTCTTTGCAGGTCTGATCTGGCTGAAGTAGGACTTCTGCTCTGGGTGTGCTACATTTCCCTAGAGCTGAAAGGCACAACGTGCAGGCTTCTTTCCAAAGGGCGAGTTGGGCCCCACAGCATCTTGCTTCCAGCTCTTTGGGAAGCTAAGAAACAACTCGCTCTGCACAGTGCTCTTACAGCCTAGTGGGAACATCTCTTCCAAAGGCCTGTGAAACGCAGTTTCTTTGCAGGCCTGATCTGGCTGAAGTAGGACTTCTGCTCTGGGTGTGCTCCTTTGCCCTAGAGCTGAAAGGCACAACGTGCAGGCTTCTTTCAAAAGGGCGAGTTGGGCCCCACAGCATCTTGCTTCCAGATCTTTGGGAAGCTAAGAAACAACTCGCTCTGCACAGTGCTCTTACAGCCTAGTGGGAACATCTCTTCCAAAGGCCTGTGAAACTCAGTTTCTTTGCAGGCCAGATCTGGCTGAAGTAGGACTTCTGCTCTGGGTGTGCTACTTTGCCCTAGAGCTGAAAGGCACAACGTGCAGGCTTCTTTCCAAAGGGCGAGTTGGGCCCCACAGCATCTTGCTTCCAGCTCTTTGGGAAGCTAAGAAACAACTCGCTCTGCACAGTGCTCTTACAGCCTACCGGGAACATCTCTTCCAAAGGCCTGTGAAACGCAGTTTCTTTGCAGGCCTGATCTGGCTGAAGTAGGACTTCTGCTCTGGGTGTGCTACTTTGCCCTAGAGCGGAAAGGCACAACGTGCAGGCTTCTTTCCAGAGGGCGAGTTGGGCCCCACAGCATCTTGCTTCCAGCTCTTTGGGAAGCTAAGAAACAACTCGCTCTGCACAGTGCTCTTACAGCCTAGTGGGAACATCTCTTCCAAAGGCCTGTGAAACGCAGTTTCTTTGCAGGCCTGATCTGGCTGAAGTAGGACTTCTGCTCTGGGTGTGCTACTTTGCCCTAGAGCTGAAAGGCACAACGTGCAGGCTTCTTTCCAAAGGGCGAGTTGGGCCCCTCAGCATCTTGCTTCCAGCTCTTTGGGAAGCTAAGAAACAACTCGCTCTGCACAGTGCTCTTACAGCCTACCGGGAACATCTCTTCCAAAGGCCTGTGAAACGCAGTTTCTTTGCAGGCCTGATCTGGCTGAAGTAGGACTTCTGCTCTGGGTGTGCTACTTTGCCCTAGAGCTGAAAGGCACAACGTGCAGGCTTCTTTCCAAAGGGCGAGTTGGGCCCCACAGCATCTTGCTTCCAGCTCTTTGGGAAGCTAAGAAACAACTCGCTCTGCACAGTGCTCTTACAGCCTACCGGGAACATCTCTTCCAAAGGCCTGTGAAACGCAGTTTCTTTGCAGGCCTGATCTGGCTGAAGTAGGACTTCTGCTCTGGGTGTGCTACTTTGCCCTAGAGCTGAAAGGCACAACGTGCAGGCTTCTTTCCAAAGGGCGAGTTGGGCCCCACAGCATCTTTCTTCCAGCTCTTTGGGAAGCTAAGAAACAACTCGCTCTGCACAGTGCTCTTACAGCCTAGTGGGAACATCTCTTCCAAAGGCCTGTGAAACGCAGTTTCTTTGCAGGCCTGATCTGGCTGAAGTAGGACTTCTGCTCTGGGTGTGCTACTTTGCCCTAGAGCTGAAAGGCACAACGTGCAGGCTTCTTTCCAAAGGGCGAGTTGGGCCCCTCAGCATCTTGCTTCCAGCTCTTTGGGAAGCTAAGAAACAACTCGCTCTGCACAGTGCTCTTACAGCCTACCGGGAACATCTCTTCCAAAGGCCTGTGAAACGCAGTTTCTTTGCAGGCCTGATCTGGCTGAAGTAGGACTTCTGCTCTGGGTGTGCTACTTTGCCCTAGAGCTGAAAGGCACAACGTGCAGGCTTCTTTCCAAAGGGCGAGTTGGGCACCACAGCATCTTGCTTCCAGCTCTTTGGGAAGCTAAGAAACAACTCGCTCTGCACAGTGCTCTTACAGCCTAGTGGGAACATCTCTTCCAAAGGCCTGTGAAACGCAGTTTCTTTGCAGGCCTGATCTGGCTGAAGTAGGACTTCTGCTCTGGGTGTGCTACTTTGCCCTAGAGCTGAAAGGCACAACGTGCAGGCTTCTTTCCAAAGGGCGAGTTGGGCCCCTCAGCATCTTGCTTCCAGCTCTTTGGGAAGCTAAGAAACAACTCGCTCTGCACAGTGCTCTTACAGCCTACCGGGAACATCTCTTCCAAAGGCCTGTGAAACGCAGTTTCTTTGCAGGCCTGATCTGGCTGAAGTAGGACTTCTGCTCTGGGTGTGCTACTTTGCCCTAGAGCTGAAAGGCACAACGTGCAGGCTTCTTTCCAAAGGGCGAGTTGGGCCCCTCAGCATCTTGCTTCCAGCTCTTTGGGAAGCTAAGAAACAACTCGCTCTGCACAGTGCTCTTACAGCCTAGTGGGAACATCTCTTCCAAAGGCCTGTGAAACTCAGTTTCTTTGCAGGCCAGATCTGGCTGAAGTAGGACTTCTGCTCTGGGTGTGCTACTTTGCCCTAGAGCTGAAAGGCACAACGTGCAGGCTTCTTTCCAAAGGGCGAGTTGGGCCCCACAGCATCTTGCTTCCAGCTCTTTGGGAAGCTAAGAAACAACTCGCTCTGCACAGTGCTCTTACAGCCTACCGGGAACATCTCTTCCAAAGGCCTGTGAAACGCAGTTTCTTTGCAGGCCTGATCTGGCTGAAGTAGGACTTCTGCTCTGGGTGTGCTACTTTGCCCTAGAGCGGAAAGGCACAACGTGCAGGCTTCTTTCCAGAGGGCGAGTTGGGCCCCACAGCATCTTGCTTCCAGCTCTTTGGGAAGCTAAGAAACAACTCGCTCTGCACAGTGCTCTTACAGCCTAGTGGGAACATCTCTTCCAAAGGCCTGTGAAACGCAGTTTCTTTGCAGGCCTGATCTGGCTGAAGTAGGACTTCTGCTCTGGGTGTGCTACTTTGCCCTAGAGCTGAAAGGCACAACGTGCAGGCTTCTTTCCAAAGGGCGAGTTGGGCCCCTCAGCATCTTGCTTCCAGCTCTTTGGGAAGCTAAGAAACAACTCGCTCTGCACAGTGCTCTTACAGCCTACCGGGAACATCTCTTCCAAAGGCCTGTGAAACGCAGTTTCTTTGCAGGCCTGATCTGGCTGAAGTAGGACTTCTGCTCTGGGTGTGCTACTTTGCCCTAGAGCTGAAAGGCACAACGTGCAGGCTTCTTTCCAAAGGGCGAGTTGGGCCCCACAGCATCTTGCTTCCAGCTCTTTGGGAAGCTAAGAAACAACTCGCTCTGCACAGTGCTCTTACAGCCTACCGGGAACATCTCTTCCAAAGGCCTGTGAAACGCAGTTTCTTTGCAGGCCTGATCTGGCTGAAGTAGGACTTCTGCTCTGGGTGTGCTACTTTGCCCTAGAGCTGAAAGGCACAACGTGCAGGCTTCTTTCCAAAGGGCGAGTTGGGCCCCACAGCATCTTTCTTCCAGCTCTTTGGGAAGCTAAGAAACAACTCGCTCTGCACAGTGCTCTTACAGCCTAGTGGGAACATCTCTTCCAAAGGCCTGTGAAACGCAGTTTCTTTGCAGGCCTGATCTGGCTGAAGTAGGACTTCTGCTCTGGGTGTGCTACTTTGCCCTAGAGCTGAAAGGCACAACGTGCAGGCTTCTTTCCAAAGGGCGAGTTGGGCCCCTCAGCATCTTGCTTCCAGCTCTTTGGGAAGCTAAGAAACAACTCGCTCTGCACAGTGCTCTTACAGCCTACCGGGAACATCTCTTCCAAAGGCCTGTGAAACGCAGTTTCTCTGCAGGCCTGATCTGGCTGAAGTAGGACTTCTGCTCTGGGTGTGCTACTTTGCCCTAGAGCTGAAAGGCACAACGTGCAGGCTTCTTTCCAAAGGGCGAGTTGGGCCCCTCAGCATCTTGCTTCCAGCTCTTTGGGAAGCTAAGAAACAACTCGCTCTGCACAGTGCTCTTACAGCCTACCGGGAACATCTCTTCCAAAGGCCTGTGAAACGCAGTTTCTTTGCAGGCCTGATCTGGCTGAAGTAGGACTTCTGCTCTGGGTGTGCTACTTTGCCCTAGAGCGGAAAGGCACAACGTGCAGGCTTCTTTCCAGAGGGCGAGTTGGGCCCCACAGCATCTTGCTTCCAGCTCTTTGGGAAGCTAAGAAACAACTCGCTCTGCACAGTGCTCTTACAGCCTAGTGGGAACATCTCTTCCAAAGGCCTGTGAAACGCAGTTTCTTTGCAGGCCTGATCTGGCTGAAGTAGGACTTCTGCTCTGGGTGTGCTACTTTGCCCTAGAGCTGAAAGGCACAACGTGCAGGCTTCTTTCCAAAGGGCGAGTTGGGCCCCTCAGCATCTTGCTTCCAGCTCTTTGGGAAGCTAAGAAACAACTCGCTCTGCACAGTGCTCTTACAGCCTACCGGGAACATCTCTTCCAAAGGCCTGTGAAACGCAGTTTCTTTGCAGGCCTGATCTGGCTGAAGTAGGACTTCTGCTCTGGGTGTGCTACTTTGCCCTAGAGCTGAAAGGCACAACGTGCAGGCTTCTTTCCAAAGGGCGAGTTGGGCCCCACAGCATCTTGCTTCCAGCTCTTTGGGAAGCTAAGAAACAACTCGCTCTGCACAGTGCTCTTACAGCCTACCGGGAACATCTCTTCCAAAGGCCTGTGAAACGCAGTTTCTTTGCAGGCCTGATCTGGCTGAAGTAGGACTTCTGCTCTGGGTGTGCTACTTTGCCCTAGAGCTGAAAGGCACAACGTGCAGGCTTCTTTCCAAAGGGCGAGTTGGGCCCCTCAGCATCTTGCTTCCAGCTCTTTGGGAAGCTAAGAAACAACTCGCTCTGCACAGTGCTCTTACAGCCTACCGGGAACATCTCTTCCAAAGGCCTGTGAAACGCAGTTTCTTTGCAGGCCTGATCTGGCTGAAGTAGGACTTCTGCTCTGGGTGTGCTACTTTGCCCTAGAGCTGAAAGGCACAACGTGCAGGCTTCTTTCCAAAGGGCGAGTTGGGCCCCTCAGCATCTTGCTTCCAGCTCTTTGGGAAGCTAAGAAACAACTCGCTCTGCACAGTGCTCTTACAGCCTAGTGGGAACATCTCTTCCAAAGGCCTGTGAAACGCAGTTTCTTTGCAGGCCTGATCTGGCTGAAGTAGGACTTCTGCTCTGGGTGTGCTACTTTGCCCTAGAGCTGAAAGGCACAACGTGCAGGCTTCTTTCCAAAGGGCGAGTTGGGCCCCTCAGCATCTTGCTTCCAGCTCTTTGGGAAGCTAAGAAACAACTCGCTCTGCACAGTGCTCTTACAGCCTACCGGGAACATCTCTTCCAAAGGCCTGTGAAACGCAGTTTCTTTGCAGGCCTGATCTGGCTGAAGTAGGACTTCTGCTCTGGGTGTGCTACTTTGCCCTAGAGCTGAAAGGCACAACGTGCAGGCTTCTTTCCAAAGGGCGAGTTGGGCCCCTCAGCATCTTGCTTCCAGCTCTTTGGGAAGCTAAGAAACAACTCGCTCTGCACAGTGCTCTTACAGCCTACCGGGAACATCTCTTCCAAAGGCCTGTGAAACGCAGTTTCTTTGCAGGCCTGATCTGGCTGAAGTAGGACTTCTGCTCTGGGTGTGCTACTTTGCTCTAGAGCTGAAAGGCACAACGTGCAGGCTTCTTTCCAAAGGGCGAGTTGGGCCCCACAGCATCTTGCTTCCAGATCTTTGGGAAGCTAAGAAACAACTCGCTCTGCACAGTGCTCTTACAGCCTAGTGGGAACATCTCTTCCAAAGGCCTGTGAAACGCAGTTTCTTTGCAGGCCAGATCTGGCTGAAGTAGGACTTCTGCTCTGGGTGTGCTACTTTGCCCTAGAGCTGAAAGGCACAACGTGCAGGCTTCTTTCCAAAGGGCGAGTTGGGCCCCACAGCATCTTGCTTCCAGCTCTTTGGGAAGCTAAGAAACAACTCGCTCTGCACAGTGCTCTTACAGCCTACCGGGAACATGTCTTCCAAAGGCCTGTGAAACGCAGTTTCTTTGCAGGCCTGATCTGGCTGAAGTAGGACTTCTGCTCTGGGTGTGCTACTTTGCCCTAGAGCTGAAAGGCACAACGTGCAGGCTTCTTTCCAAAGGGCGAGTTGGGCCCCACAGCATCTTGCTTCCAGCTCTTTGGGAAGCTAAGAAACAACTCGCTCTGCACAGTGCTCTTACAGCCTACCGGGAACATCTCTTCCAAAGGCCTGTGAAACGCAGTTTCTTTGCAGGCCTGATCTGGCTGAAGTAGGACTTCTGCTCTGGGTGTGCTACTTTGCCCTAGAGCTGAAAGGCACAACGTGCAGGCTTCTTTCCAAAGGGCGAGTTGGGCCCCACAGCATCTTGCTTCCAGCTCTTTGGGAAGCTAAGAAACAACTCGCTCTGCACAGTGCTCTTACAGCCTAGTGGGAACATCTCTTCCAAAGGCCTGTGAAACGCAGTTTCTTTGCAGGCCTGATCTGGCTGAAGTAGGACTTCTGCTCTGGGTGTGCTCCTTTGCCCTAGAGCTGAAAGGCACAACGTGCAGGCTTCTTTCAAAAGGGCGAGTTGGGCCCCACAGCATCTTGCTTCCAGATCTTTGGGAAGCTAAGAAACAACTCGCTCTGCACAGTGCTCTTACAGCCTAGTGGGAACATCTCTTCCAAAGGCCTGTGAAACTCAGTTTCTTTGCAGGCCAGATCTGGCTGAAGTAGGACTTCTGCTCTGGGTGTGCTACTTTGCCCTAGAGCTGAAAGGCACAACGTGCAGGCTTCTTTCCAAAGGGCGAGTTGGGCCCCACAGCATCTTGCTTCCAGCTCTTTGGGAAGCTAAGAAACAACTCGCTCTGCACAGTGCTCTTACAGCCTACCGGGAACATCTCTTCCAAAGGCCTGTGAAACGCAGTTTCTTTGCAGGCCTGATCTGGCTGAAGTAGGACTTCTGCTCTGGGTGTGCTACTTTGCCCTAGAGCGGAAAGGCACAACGTGCAGGCTTCTTTCCAGAGGGCGAGTTGGGCCCCACAGCATCTTGCTTCCAGCTCTTTGGGAAGCTAAGAAACAACTCGCTCTGCACAGTGCTCTTACAGCCTAGTGGGAACATCTCTTCCAAAGGCCTGTGAAACGCAGTTTCTTTGCAGGCCTGATCTGGCTGAAGTAGGACTTCTGCTTTGGGTGTGCTACTTTGCCCTAGAGCTGAAAGGCACAACGTGCAGGCTTCTTTCCAAAGGGCGAGTTGGGCCCCTCAGCATCTTGCTTCCAGCTCTTTGGGAAGCTAAGAAACAACTCGCTCTGCACAGTGCTCTTACAGCCTACCGGGAACATCTCTTCCAAAGGCCTGTGAAACGCAGTTTCTTTGCAGGCCTGATCTGGCTGAAGTAGGACTTCTGCTCTGGGTGTGCTACTTTGCCCTAGAGCTGAAAGGCACAACGTGCAGGCTTCTTTCCAAAGGGCGAGTTGGGCCCCACAGCATCTTGCTTCCAGCTCTTTGGGAAGCTAAGAAACAACTCGCTCTGCACAGTGCTCTTACAGCCTACCGGGAACATCTCTTCCAAAGGCCTGTGAAACGCAGTTTCTTTGCAGGCCTGATCTGGCTGAAGTAGGACTTCTGCTCTGGGTGTGCTACTTTGCCCTAGAGCTGAAAGGCACAACGTGCAGGCTTCTTTCCAAAGGGCGAGTTGGGCCCCACAGCATCTTTCTTCCAGCTCTTTGGGAAGCTAAGAAACAACTCGCTCTGCACAGTGCTCTTACAGCCTAGTGGGAACATCTCTTCCAAAGGCCTGTGAAACGCAGTTTCTTTGCAGGCCTGATCTGGCTGAAGTAGGACTTCTGCTCTGGGTGTGCTACTTTGCCCTAGAGCTGAAAGGCACAACGTGCAGGCTTCTTTCCAAAGGGCGAGTTGGGCCCCTCAGCATCTTGCTTCCAGCTCTTTGGGAAGCTAAGAAACAACTCGCTCTGCACAGTGCTCTTACAGCCTACCGGGAACATCTCTTCCAAAGGCCTGTGAAACGCAGTTTCTTTGCAGGCCTGATCTGGCTGAAGTAGGACTTCTGCTCTGGGTGTGCTACTTTGCCCTAGAGCTGAAAGGCACAACGTGCAGGCTTCTTTCCAAAGGGCGAGTTGGGCCCCTCAGCATCTTGCTTCCAGCTCTTTGGGAAGCTAAGAAACAACTCGCTCTGCACAGTGCTCTTACAGCCTACCGGGAACATCTCTTCCAAAGGCCTGTGAAACGCAGTTTCTTTGCAGGCCTGATCTGGCTGAAGTAGGACTTCTGCTCTGGGTGTGCTACTTTGCCCTAGAGCTGAAAGGCACAACGTGCAGGCTTCTTTCCAAAGGGCGAGTTGGGCACCACAGCATCTTGCTTCCAGCTCTTTGGGAAGCTAAGAAACAACTCGCTCTGCACAGTGCTCTTACAGCCTAGTGGGAACATCTCTTCCAAAGGCCTGTGAAACGCAGTTTCTTTGCAGGCCTGATCTGGCTGAAGTAGGACTTCTGCTCTGGGTGTGCTACTTTGCCCTAGAGCTGAAAGGCACAACGTGCAGGCTTCTTTCCAAAGGGCGAGTTGGGCCCCTCAGCATCTTGCTTCCAGCTCTTTGGGAAGCTAAGAAACAACTCGCTCTGCACAGTGCTCTTACAGCCTACCGGGAACATCTCTTCCAAAGGCCTGTGAAACGCAGTTTCTTTGCAGGCCTGATCTGGCTGAAGTAGGACTTCTGCTCTGGGTGTGCTACTTTGCCCTAGAGCTGAAAGGCACAACGTGCAGGCTTCTTTCCAAAGGGCGAGTTGGGCCCCTCAGCATCTTGCTTCCAGCTCTTTGGGAAGCTAAGAAACAACTCGCTCTGCACAGTGCTCTTACAGCCTAGTGGGAACATCTCTTCCAAAGGCCTGTGAAACTCAGTTTCTTTGCAGGCCAGATCTGGCTGAAGTAGGACTTCTGCTCTGGGTGTGCTACTTTGCCCTAGAGCTGAAAGGCACAACGTGCAGGCTTCTTTCCAAAGGGCGAGTTGGGCCCCACAGCATCTTGCTTCCAGCTCTTTGGGAAGCTAAGAAACAACTCGCTCTGCACAGTGCTCTTACAGCCTACCGGGAACATCTCTTCCAAAGGCCTGTGAAACGCAGTTTCTTTGCAGGCCTGATCTGGCTGAAGTAGGACTTCTGCTCTGGGTGTGCTACTTTGCCCTAGAGCGGAAAGGCACAACGTGCAGGCTTCTTTCCAGAGGGCGAGTTGGGCCCCACAGCATCTTGCTTCCAGCTCTTTGGGAAGCTAAGAAACAACTCGCTCTGCACAGTGCTCTTACAGCCTAGTGGGAACATCTCTTCCAAAGGCCTGTGAAACGCAGTTTCTTTGCAGGCCTGATCTGGCTGAAGTAGGACTTCTGCTCTGGGTGTGCTACTTTGCCCTAGAGCTGAAAGGCACAACGTGCAGGCTTCTTTCCAAAGGGCGAGTTGGGCCCCTCAGCATCTTGCTTCCAGCTCTTTGGGAAGCTAAGAAACAACTCGCTCTGCACAGTGCTCTTACAGCCTACCGGGAACATCTCTTCCAAAGGCCTGTGAAACGCAGTTTCTTTGCAGGCCTGATCTGGCTGAAGTAGGACTTCTGCTCTGGGTGTGCTACTTTGCCCTAGAGCTGAAAGGCACAACGTGCAGGCTTCTTTCCAAAGGGCGAGTTGGGCCCCACAGCATCTTGCTTCCAGCTCTTTGGGAAGCTAAGAAACAACTCGCTCTGCACAGTGCTCTTACAGCCTACCGGGAACATCTCTTCCAAAGGCCTGTGAAACGCAGTTTCTTTGCAGGCCTGATCTGGCTGAAGTAGGACTTCTGCTCTGGGTGTGCTACTTTGCCCTAGAGCTGAAAGGCACAACGTGCAGGCTTCTTTCCAAAGGGCGAGTTGGGCCCCACAGCATCTTTCTTCCAGCTCTTTGGGAAGCTAAGAAACAACTCGCTCTGCACAGTGCTCTTACAGCCTAGTGGGAACATCTCTTCCAAAGGCCTGTGAAACGCAGTTTCTTTGCAGGCCTGATCTGGCTGAAGTAGGACTTCTGCTCTGGGTGTGCTACTTTGCCCTAGAGCTGAAAGGCACAACGTGCAGGCTTCTTTCCAAAGGGCGAGTTGGGCCCCTCAGCATCTTGCTTCCAGCTCTTTGGGAAGCTAAGAAACAACTCGCTCTGCACAGTGCTCTTACAGCCTACCGGGAACATCTCTTCCAAAGGCCTGTGAAACGCAGTTTCTTTGCAGGCCTGATCTGGCTGAAGTAGGACTTCTGCTCTGGGTGTGCTACTTTGCCCTAGAGCTGAAAGGCACAACGTGCAGGCTTCTTTCCAAAGGGCGAGTTGGGCCCCTCAGCATCTTGCTTCCAGCTCTTTGGGAAGCTAAGAAACAACTCGCTCTGCACAGTGCTCTTACAGCCTACCGGGAACATCTCTTCCAAAGGCCTGTGAAACGCAGTTTCTTTGCAGGCCTGATCTGGCTGAAGTAGGACTTCTGCTCTGGGTGTGCTACTTTGCCCTAGAGCTGAAAGGCACAACGTGCAGGCTTCTTTCCAAAGGGCGAGTTGGGCCCCACAGCATCTTGCTTCCAGCTCTTTGGGAAGCTAAGAAACAACTCGCTCTGCACAGTGCTCTTACAGCCTAGTGGGAACATCTCTTCCAAAGGCCTGTGAAACGCAGTTTCTTTGCAGGCCTGATCTGGCTGAAGTAGGACTTCTGCTCTGGGTGTGCTACTTTGCCCTAGAGCTGAAAGGCACAACGTGCAGGCTTCTTTCCAAAGGGCGAGTTGGGCCCCTCAGCATCTTGCTTCCAGCTCTTTGGGAAGCTAAGAAACAACTCGCTCTGCACAGTGCTCTTACAGCCTACCGGGAACATCTCTTCCAAAGGCCTGTGAAACGCAGTTTCTTTGCAGGCCTGATCTGGCTGAAGTAGGACTTCTGCTCTGGGTGTGCTACTTTGCCCTAGAGCTGAAAGGCACAACGTGCAGGCTTCTTTCCAAAGGGCGAGTTGGGCCCCTCAGCATCTTGCTTCCAGCTCTTTGGGAAGCTAAGAAACAACTCGCTCTGCACAGTGCTCTTACAGCCTACCGGGAACATCTCTTCCAAAGGCCTGTGAAACGCAGTTTCTTTGCAGGCCTGATCTGGCTGAAGTAGGACTTCTGCTCTGGGTGTGCTACTTTGCCCTAGAGCTGAAAGGCACAACGTGCAGGCTTCTTTCCAAAGGGCGAGTTGGGCCCCACAGCATCTTGCTTCCAGATCTTTGGGAAGCTAAGAAACAACTCGCTCTGCACAGTGCTCTTACAGCCTAGTGGGAACATCTCTTCCAAAGGCCTGTGAAACGCAGTTTCTTTGCAGGCCAGATCTGGCTGAAGTAGGACTTCTGCTCTGGGTGTGCTACTTTGCCCTAGAGCTGAAAGGCACAACGTGCAGGCTTCTTTCCAAAGGGCGAGTTGGGCCCCACAGCATCTTGCTTCCAGCTCTTTGGGAAGCTAAGAAACAACTCGCTCTGCACAGTGCTCTTACAGCCTACCGGGAACATGTCTTCCAAAGGCCTGTGAAACGCAGTTTCTTTGCAGGCCTGATCTGGCTGAAGTAGGACTTCTGCTCTGGGTGTGCTACTTTGCCCTAGAGCTGAAAGGCACAACGTGCAGGCTTCTTTCCAAAGGGCGAGTTGGGCCCCACAGCATCTTGCTTCCAGCTCTTTGGGAAGCTAAGAAACAACTCGCTCTGCACAGTGCTCTTACAGCCTACCGGGAACATCTCTTCCAAAGGCCTGTGAAACGCAGTTTCTTTGCAGGCCTGATCTGGCTGAAGTAGGACTTCTGCTCTGGGTGTGCTACTTTGCCCTAGAGCTGAAAGGCACAACGTGCAGGCTTCTTTCCAAAGGGCGAGTTGGGCCCCACAGCATCTTGCTTCCAGCTCTTTGGGAAGCTAAGAAACAACTCGCTCTGCACAGTGCTCTTACAGCCTACCGGGAACATCTCTTCCAAAGGCCTGTGAAACGCAGTTTCTTTGCAGGCCTGATCTGGCTGAAGTAGGACTTCTGCTCTGGGTGTGCTACTTTGCCCTAGAGCTGAAAGGCACAACGTGCAGGCTTCTTTCCAAAGGGCGAGTTGGGCCCCACAGCATCTTGCTTCCAGCTCTTTGGGAAGCTAAGAAACAACTCGCTCTGCACAGTGCTCTTACAGCCTACCGGGAACATCTCTTCCAAAGGCCTGTGAAACGCAGTTTCTTTGCAGGCCTGATCTGGCTGAAGTAGGACTTCTGCTCTGGGTGTGCTACTTTGCCCTAGAGCTGAAAGGCACAACATGCAGGCTTCTTTCCAAAGGGCGAGTTGGGCCCCACAGCATCTTGCTTCCAGCTCTTTGGGAAGCTAAGAAACAACTCGCTCTGCACAGTGCTCTTACAGCCTACCGGGAACATCTCTTCCAAAGGCCTGTGAAACGCAGTTTCTTTGCAGGTCTGATCTGGCTGAAGTAGGACTTCTGCTCTGGGTGTGCTACTTTGCCCTAGAGCTGAAAGGCACAACGTGCAGGCTTCTTTCCAAAGGGCGAGTTGGGCCCCACAGCATCTTGCTTCCAGCTCTTTGGGAAGCTAAGAAACAACTCGCTCTGCACAGTGCTCTTACAGCCTAGTGGGAACATCTCTTCCAAAGGCCTGTGAAACGCAGTTTCTTTGCAGGCCTGATCTGGCTGAAGTAGGACTTCTGCTCTGGGTGTGCTACTTTGCCCTAGAGCTGAAAGGCACAACGTGCAGGCTTCTTTCCAAAGGGCGAGTTGGGCCCCACAGCATCTTGCTTCCAGCTCTTTGGGAAGCTAAGAAACAACTCGCTCTGCACAGTGCTCTTACAGCCTACCGGGAACATCTCTTCCAAAGGCCTGTGAAACGCAGTTTCTTTGCAGGCCTGATCTGGCTGAAGTAGGACTTCTGCTCTGGGTGTGCTACTTTGCCCTAGAGCTGAAAGGCACAACGTGCAGGCTTCTTTCCAAAGGGCGAGTTGGGCCCCACAGCATCTTGCTTCCAGCTCTTTGGGAAGCTAAGAAACAACTCGCTCTGCACAGTGCTCTTACAGCCTAGTGGGAACATCTCTTCCAAAGGCCTGTGAAACGCAGTTTCTTTGCAGGCCTGATCTGGCTGAAGTAGGACTTCTGCTCTGGGTGTGCTACTTTGCCCTAGAGCGGAAAGGCACAACGTGCAGGCTTCTTTCCAAAGGGCGAGTTGGGCCCCACAGCATCTTGCTTCCAGCTCTTTGGGAAGCTAAGAAACAACTCGCTCTGCACAGTGCTCTTACAGCCTACCGGGAACATCTCTTCCAAAGGCCTGTGAAACGCAGTTTCTTTGCAGGCCAGATCTGGCTGAAGTAGGACTTCTGCTCTGGGTGTGCTACTTTGCCCTAGAGCTGAAAGGCACAACGTGCAGGCTTCTTTCCAAAGGGCGAGTTGGGCCCCACAGCATCTTGCTTCCAGCTCTTTGGGAAGCTAAGAAACAACTCGCTCTGCACAGTGCTCTTACAGCCTACCGGGAACATCTCTTCCAAAGGCCTGTGAAACGCAGTTTCTTTGCAGGCCTGATCTGGCTGAAGTAGGACTTCTGCTCTGGGTGTGCTACTTTGCCCTAGAGCTGAAAGGCACAACGTGCAGGCTTCTTTCCAAAGGGCGAGTTGGGCCCCACAGCATCTTGCTTCCAGCTCTTTGGGAAGCTAAGAAACAACTCGCTCTGCACAGTGCTCTTACAGCCTACCGGGAACATCTCTTCCAAAGGCCTGTGAAACGCAGTTTCTTTGCAGGTCTGATCTGGCTGAAGTAGGACTTCTGCTCTGGGTGTGCTACATTTCCCTAGAGCTGAAAGGCACAACGTGCAGGCTTCTTTCCAAAGGGCGAGTTGGGCCCCACAGCATCTTGCTTCCAGCTCTTTGGGAAGCTAAGAAACAACTCGCTCTGCACAGTGCTCTTACAGCCTAGTGGGAACATCTCTTCCAAAGGCCTGTGAAACGCAGTTTCTTTGCAGGCCTGATCTGGCTGAAGTAGGACTTCTGCTCTGGGTGTGCTACTTTGCCCTAGAGCTGAAAGGCACAACGTGCAGGCTTCTTTCCAAAGGGCGAGTTGGGCCCCACAGCATCTTGCTTCCAGCTCTTTGGGAAGCTAAGAAACAACTCGCTCTGCACAGTGCTCTTACAGCCTAGTGGGAACATCTCTTCCAAAGGCCTGTGAAACGCAGTTTCTTTGCAGGCCTGATCTGGCTGAAGTAGGACTTCTGCTCTGGGTGTGCTACTTTGCCCTAGAGCTGAAAGGCACAACGTGCAGGCTTCTTTCCAAAGGGCGAGTTGGGCCCCACAGCATCTTGCTTCCAGCTCTTTGGGAAGCTAAGAAACAACTCGCTCTGCACAGTGCTCTTACAGCCTAGTGGGAACATCTCTTCCAAAGGCCTGTGAAACGCAGTTTCTTTGCAGGCCTGATCTGGCTGAAGTAGGACTTCTGCTCTGGGTGTGCTACTTTGCCCTAGAGCTGAAAGGCACAACGTGCAGGCTTCTTTCCAAAGGGCTAGTTGGGCACCTCAGCATCTTGCTTCCAGCTCTTTGGGAAGCTAAGAAACAACTCGCTCTGCACAGTGCTCTTACAGCCTACCGGGAACATCTCTTCCAAAGGCCTGTGAAACGCAGTTTCTTTGCAGGCCTGATCTGGCTGAAGTAGGACTTCTGCTCTGGGTGTGCTACTTTGCCCTAGAGCTGAAAGGCACAACGTGCAGGCTTCTTTCCAAAGGGCGAGTTGGGCCCCACAGCATCTTGCTTCCAGCTCTTTGGGAAGCTAAGAAAGAACTCGCTCTGCACAGTGCTCTTACAGCCTACCGGGAACATCTCTTCCAAAGGCCTGTGAAACGCAGTTTCTTTGCAGGCCTGATCTGGCTGAAGTAGGACTTCTGCTCTGGGTGTGCTACTTTGCCCTAGAGCTGAAAGGCACAACGTGCAGGCTTCTTTCCAAAGGGCGAGTTGGGCCCCACAGCATCTTGCTTCCAGCTCTTTGGGAAGCTAAGAAACAACTCGCTCTGCACAGTGCTCTTACAGCCTACCGGGAACATCTCTTCCAAAGGCCTGTGAAACGCAGTTTCTTTGCAGGCCTGATCTGGCTGAAGTAGGACTTCTGATCTGGGTGTGCTACTTTGCCCTAGAGCTCAAAGGCACAACGTGCAGGATTCTTTCCAAAGGGCGAGTTGGGCCCCACAGCATCTTGCTTCCAGCTCTTTGGGAAGCTAAGAAACAACTCGCTCTGCACAGTGCTCTTACAGCCTACCGGGAACATCTCTTCCAAAGGCCTGTGAAACGCAGTTTCTTTGCAGGCCTGATCTGGCTGAAGTAGTACTTCTGCTCTGGGTGTGCTACTTTGCCCTAGAGCTGAAAGGCACAACGTGCAGGCTTCTTTCCAAAGGGCGAGTTGGGCCCCACAGCATCTTGCTTCCAGCTCTTTGGGAAGCTAAGAAACAACTCGCTCTGCACAGTGCTCTTACAGCCTACCGGGAACATCTCTTCCAAAGGCCTGTGAAACGCAGTTTCTTTGCAGGCCTGATCTGGCTGAAGTAGGACTTCTGCTCTGGGTGTGCTACTTTGCCCTAGAGCTGAAAGGCACAACGTGCAGGCTTCTTTCCAAAGGGCGAGTTGGGCCCCACAGCATCTTGCTTCCAGCTCTTTGGGAAGCTAAGAAACAACTCGCTCTGCACAGTGCTCTTACAGCCTACCGGGAACATCTCTTGCAAAGGCCTGTGAAACGCAGTTTCTTTGCAGGCCTGATCTGGCTGAAGTAGGACTTCTGCTCTGGGTGTGCTACTTTGCCCTAGAGCTGAAAGGCACAACGTGCAGGCTTCTTTCCAAAGGGCGAGTTGGGCCCCACAGCATCTTGCTTCCAGCTCTTTGGGAAGCTAAGAAACAACTCGCTCTGCACAGTGCTCTTACAGCCTACCGGGAACATCTCTTCCAAAGGCCTGTGAAACGCAGTTTCTTTGCAGGCCTGATCTGGCTGAAGTAGGACTTCTGCTCTGGGTGTGCTACTTTGCCCTAGAGCTGAAAGGCACAACGTGCAGGCTTCTTTCCAAAGGGCGAGTTGGGCCCCACAGCATCTTGCTTCCAGCTCTTTGGGAAGCTAAGAAACAACTCGCTCTGCACAGTGCTCTTACAGCCTACCGGGAACATCTCTTCCAAAGGCCTGTGAAACGCAGTTTCTTTGCAGGCCTGATCTGGCTGAAGTAGGACTTCTGCTCTGGGTGTGCTACTTTGCCCTAGAGCTGAAAGGCACAACGTGCAGGCTTCTTTCCAAAGGGCGAGTTGGGCCCCACAGCATCTTGCTTCCAGCTCTTTGGGAAGCTAAGAAACAACTCGCTCTGCACAGTGCTCTTACAGCCTACCGGGAACATCTCTTCCAAAGGCCTGTGAAACGCAGTTTCTTTGCAGGCCTGATCTGGCTGAAGTAGGACTTCTGCTCTGGGTGTGCTACTTTGCCCTAGAGCTGAAAGGCACAACATGCAGGCTTCTTTCCAAAGGGCGAGTTGGGCCCCACAGCATCTTGCTTCCAGCTCTTTGGGAAGCTAAGAAACAACTCGCTCTGCACAGTGCTCTTACAGCCTACCGGGAACATCTCTTCCAAAGGCCTGTGAAACGCAGTTTCTTTGCAGGTCTGATCTGGCTGAAGTAGGACTTCTGCTCTGGGTGTGCTACTTTGCCCTAGAGCTGAAAGGCACAACGTGCAGGCTTCTTTCCAAAGGGCGAGTTGGGCCCCACAGCATCTTGCTTCCAGCTCTTTGGGAAGCTAAGAAACAACTCGCTCTGCACAGTGCTCTTACAGCCTAGTGGGAACATCTCTTCCAAAGGCCTGTGAAACGCAGTTTCTTTGCAGGCCTGATCTGGCTGAAGTAGGACTTCTGCTCTGGGTGTGCTACTTTGCCCTAGAGCTGAAAGGCACAACGTGCAGGCTTCTTTCCAAAGGGCGAGTTGGGCCCCACAGCATCTTGCTTCCAGCTCTTTGGGAAGCTAAGAAACAACTCGCTCTGCACAGTGCTCTTACAGCCTACCGGGAACATCTCTTCCAAAGGCCTGTGAAACGCAGTTTCTTTGCAGGCCTGATCTGGCTGAAGTAGGACTTCTGCTCTGGGTGTGCTACTTTGCCCTAGAGCTGAAAGGCACAACGTGCAGGCTTCTTTCCAAAGGGCGAGTTGGGCCCCACAGCATCTTGCTTCCAGCTCTTTGGGAAGCTAAGAAACAACTCGCTCTGCACAGTGCTCTTACAGCCTAGTGGGAACATCTCTTCCAAAGGCCTGTGAAACGCAGTTTCTTTGCAGGCCTGATCTGGCTGAAGTAGGACTTCTGCTCTGGGTGTGCTACTTTGCCCTAGAGCGGAAAGGCACAACGTGCAGGCTTCTTTCCAAAGGGCGAGTTGGGCCCCACAGCATCTTGCTTCCAGCTCTTTGGGAAGCTAAGAAACAACTCGCTCTGCACAGTGCTCTTACAGCCTACCGGGAACATCTCTTCCAAAGGCCTGTGAAACGCAGTTTCTTTGCAGGCCAGATCTGGCTGAAGTAGGACTTCTGCTCTGGGTGTGCTACTTTGCCCTAGAGCTGAAAGGCACAACGTGCAGGCTTCTTTCCAAAGGGCGAGTTGGGCCCCACAGCATCTTGCTTCCAGCTCTTTGGGAAGCTAAGAAACAACTCGCTCTGCACAGTGCTCTTACAGCCTACCGGGAACATCTCTTCCAAAGGCCTGTGAAACGCAGTTTCTTTGCAGGCCTGATCTGGCTGAAGTAGGACTTCTGCTCTGGGTGTGCTACTTTGCCCTAGAGCTGAAAGGCACAACGTGCAGGCTTCTTTCCAAAGGGCGAGTTGGGCCCCACAGCATCTTGCTTCCAGCTCTTTGGGAAGCTAAGAAACAACTCGCTCTGCACAGTGCTCTTACAGCCTACCGGGAACATCTCTTCCAAAGGCCTGTGAAACGCAGTTTCTTTGCAGGCCTGATCTGGCTGAAGTAGGACTTCTGCTCTGGGTGTGCTACTTTGCCCTAGAGCTGAAAGGCACAACGTGCAGGCTTCTTTCCAAAGGGCGAGTTGGGCCCCACAGCATCTTGCTTCCAGCTCTTTGGGAAGCTAAGAAACAACTCGCTCTGCACAGTGCTCTTACAGCCTAGTGGGAACATCTCTTCCAAAGGCCTGTGAAACGCAGTTTCTTTGCAGGCCTGATCTGGCTGAAGTAGGACTTCTGCTCTGGGTGTGCTACTTTGCCCTAGAGCGGAAAGGCACAACGTGCAGGCTTCTTTCCAAAGGGCGAGTTGGGCCCCACAGCATCTTGCTTCCAGCTCTTTGGGAAGCTAAGAAACAACTCGCTCTGCACAGTGCTCTTACAGCCTACCGGGAACATCTCTTCCAAAGGCCTGTGAAACGCAGTTTCTTTGCAGGCCTGATCTGGCTGAAGTAGGACTTCTGCTCTGGGTGTGCTACTTTGCCCTAGAGCTGAAAGGCACAACGTGCAGGCTTCTTTCCAAAGGGCGAGTTGGGCCCCACAGCATCTTGCTTCCAGCTCTTTGGGAAGCTAAGAAACAACTCGCTCTGCACAGTGCTCTTACAGCCTAGTGGGAACATCTCTTCCAAAGGCCTGTGAAACGCAGTTTCTTTGCAGGCCTGATCTGGCTGAAGTAGGACTTCTGCTCTGGGTGTGCTACTTTGCCCTAGAGCTGAAAGGCACAACGTGCAGGCTTCTTTCCAAAGGGCTAGTTGGGCACCTCAGCATCTTGCTTCCAGCTCTTTGGGAAGCTAAGAAACAACTCGCTCTGCACAGTGCTCTTACAGCCTACCGGGAACATCTCTTCCAAAGGCCTGTGAAACGCAGTTTCTTTGCAGGCCTGATCTGGCTGAAGTAGGACTTCTGCTCTGGGTGTGCTACTTTGCCCTAGAGCTGAAAGGCACAACGTGCAGGCTTCTTTCCAAAGGGCGAGTTGGGCCCCACAGCATCTTGCTTCCAGCTCTTTGGGAAGCTAAGAAAGAACTCGCTCTGCACAGTGCTCTTACAGCCTACCGGGAACATCTCTTCCAAAGGCCTGTGAAACGCAGTTTCTTTGCAGGCCTGATCTGGCTGAAGTAGGACTTCTGCTCTGGGTGTGCTACTTTGCCCTAGAGCTGAAAGGCACAACGTGCAGGCTTCTTTCCAAAGGGCGAGTTGGGCCCCACAGCATCTTGCTTCCAGCTCTTTGGGAAGCTAAGAAACAACTCGCTCTGCACAGTGCTCTTACAGCCTACCGGGAACATCTCTTCCAAAGGCCTGTGAAACGCAGTTTCTTTGCAGGCCTGATCTGGCTGAAGTAGGACTTCTGATCTGGGTGTGCTACTTTGCCCTAGAGCTCAAAGGCACAACGTGCAGGCTTCTTTCCAAAGGGCGAGTTGGGCCCCACAGCATCTTGCTTCCAGCTCTTTGGGAAGCTAAGAAACAACTCGCTCTGCACAGTGCTCTTACAGCCTACCGGGAACATCTCTTCCAAAGGCCTGTGAAACGCAGTTTCTTTGCAGGCCTGATCTGGCTGAAGTAGTACTTCTGCTCTGGGTGTGCTACTTTGCCCTAGAGCTGAAAGGCACAACGTGCAGGCTTCTTTCCAAAGGGCGAGTTGGGCCCCACAGCATCTTGCTTCCAGCTCTTTGGGAAGCTAAGAAACAACTCGCTCTGCACAGTGCTCTTACAGCCTACCGGGAACATCTCTTCCAAAGGCCTGTGAAACGCAGTTTCTTTGCAGGCCTGATCTGGCTGAAGTAGGACTTCTGCTCTGGGTGTGCTACTTTGCCCTAGAGCTGAAAGGCACAACGTGCAGGCTTCTTTCCAAAGGGCGAGTTGGGCCCCACAGCATCTTGCTTCCAGCTCTTTGGGAAGCTAAGAAACAACTCGCTCTGCACAGTGCTCTTACAGCCTACCGGGAACATCTCTTGCAAAGGCCTGTGAAACGCAGTTTCTTTGCAGGCCTGATCTGGCTGAAGTAGGACTTCTGCTCTGGGTGTGCTACTTTGCCCTAGAGCTGAAAGGCACAACGTGCAGGCTTCTTTCCAAAGGGCGAGTTGGGCCCCACAGCATCTTGCTTCCAGCTCTTTGGGAAGCTAAGAAACAACTCGCTCTGCACAGTGCTCTTACAGCCTACCGGGAACATCTCTTGCAAAGGCCTGTGAAACGCAGTTTCTTTGCAGGCCTGATCTGGCTGAAGTAGGACTTCTGCTCTGGGTGTGCTACTTTGCCCTAGAGCTGAAAGGCACAACGTGCAGGCTTCTTTCCAAAGGGCGAGTTGGGCCCCACAGCATCTTGCTTCCAGCTCTTTGGGAAGCTAAGAAACAACTCGCTCTGCACAGTGCTCTTACAGCCTACCGGGAACATCTCTTCCAAAGGCCTGTGAAACGCAGTTTCTTTGCAGGCCTGATCTGGCTGAAGTAGGACTTCTGCTCTGGGTGTGCTACTTTGCCCTAGAGCTGAAAGGCACAACGTGCAGGCTTCTTTCCAAAGGGCGAGTTGGGCCCCACAGCATCTTGCTTCCAGCTCTTTGGGAAGCTAAGAAACAACTCGCTCTGCACAGTGCTCTTACAGCCTACCGGGAACATCTCTTCCAAAGGCCTGTGAAACGCAGTTTCTTTGCAGGCCTGATCTGGCTGAAGTAGGACTTCTGCTCTGGGTGTGCTACTTTGCCCTAGAGCTGAAAGGCACAACGTGCAGGCTTCTTTCCAAAGGGCGAGTTGGGCCCCACAGCATCTTGCTTCCAGCTCTTTCTGAAGCTAAGAAACAACTCGCTCTGCACAGTGCTCTTACAGCCTACGGGGAACATCTCTTCCAAAGGCCTGTGAAACGCAGTTTCTTTGCAGGCCTGATCTGGCTGAAGTAGGACTTCTGCTCTGGGTGTGCTACTTTGCCCTAGAGCTGAAAGGCACAACGTGCAGGCTTCTTTCCAAAGGGCGAGTTGGGCCCCACAGCATCTTGCTTCCAGCTCTTTGGGAAGCTAAGAAAGAACTCGCTCTGCACAGTGCTCTTACAGCCTACCGGGAACATCTCTTCCAAAGGCCTGTGAAACGCAGTTTCTTTGCAGGCCTGATCTGGCTGAAGTAGGACTTCTGCTCTGGGTGTGCTACTTTGCCCTAGAGCTGAAAGGCACAACGTGCAGGCTTCTTTCCAAAGGGCGAGTTGGGCCCCACAGCATCTTGCTTCCAGCTCTTTGGGAAGCTAAGAAACAACTCGCTCTGCACAGTGCTCTTACAGCCTACCGGGAACATCTCTTCCAAAGGCCTGTGAAACGCAGTTTCTTTGCAGGCCTGATCTGGCTGAAGTAGGACTTCTGCTCTGGGTGTGCTACTTTGCCCTAGAGCTGAAAGGCACAACGTGCAGGCTTCTTTCCAAAGGGCGAGTTGGGCCCCACAGCATCTTGCTTCCAGCTCTTTGGGAAGCTAAGAAACAACTCGCTCTGCACAGTGCTCTTACAGCCTACCGGGAACATCTCTTCCAAAGGCCTGTGAAACGCAGTTTCTTTGCAGGCCTGATCTGGCTGAAGTAGGACTTCTGCTCTGGGTGTGCTACTTTGCCCTAGAGCTGAAAGGCACAACGTGCAGGCTTCTTTCCAAAGGGCGAGTTGGGCCCCACAGCATCTTGCTTCCAGCTCTTTGGGAAGCTAAGAAACAACTCGCTCTGCACAGTGCTCTTACAGCCTAGTGGGAACATCTCTTCCAAAGGCCTGTGAAACGCAGTTTCTTTGCAGGCCTGATCTGGCTGAAGTAGGACTTCTGCTCTGGGTGTGCTACTTTGCCCTAGAGCTGAAAGGCACAACGTGCAGGCTTCTTTCCAAAGGGCGAGTTGGGCCCCACAGCATCTTGCTTCCAGCTCTTTGGGAAGCTAAGAAACAACTCGCTCTGCACAGTGCTCTTACAGCCTACCGGGAACATCTCTTCCAAAGGCCTGTGAAACGCAGTTTCTTTGCAGGCCTGATCTGGCTGAAGTAGGACTTCTGCTCTGGGTGTGCTACTTTTCCCTAGAGCTGAAAGGCACAACGTGCAGGCTTCTTTCCAAAGGGCGAGTTGGGCCCCACAGCATCTTGCTTCCAGCTCTTTGGGAAGCTAAGAAACAACTCGCTCTGCACAGTGCTCTTACAGCCTAGTGGGAACATCTCTTCCAAAGGCCTGTGAAACGCAGTTTCTTTGCAGGCCTGATCTGGCTGAAGTAGGACTTCTGCTCTGGGTGTGCTACTTTGCCCTAGAGCTGAAAGGCACAACGTGCAGGCTTCTTTCCAAAGGGCGAGTTGGGCCCCACAGCATCTTGCTTCCAGCTCTTTGGGAAGCTAAGAAACAACTCGCTCTGCACAGTGCTCTTACAGCCTACCGGGAACATGTCTTCCAAAGGCCTGTGAAACGCAGTTTCTTTGCAGGCCTGATCTGGCTGAAGTAGGACTTCTGCTCTGGGTGTGCTACTTTGCCCTAGAGCTGAAAGGCACAACGTGCAGGCTTCTTTCCAAAGGGCGAGTTGGGCCCCACAGCATCTTGCTTCCAGCTCTTTGGGAAGCTAAGAAACAACTCGCTCTGCACAGTGCTCTTACAGCCTACCGGGAACATCTCTTCCAAAGGCCTGTGAAACGCAGTTTCTTTGCAGGCCTGATCTGGCTGAAGTAGGACTTCTGCTCTGGGTGTGCTACTTTGCCCTAGAGCTGAAAGGCACAACGTGCAGGCTTCTTTCCAAAGGGCGAGTTGGGCCCCACAGCATCTTTCTTCCAGCTCTTTGGGAAGCTAAGAAACAACTCGCTTTGCACAGTGCTCTTACAGCCTAGTGGGAACATCTCTTCCAAAGGCCTGTGAAACGCAGTTTCTTTGCAGGCCCGATCTGGCTGAAGTAGGACTTCTGCTCTGGGTGTGCTACTTTGCCCTAGAGCTGAAAGGCACAACGTGCAGGCTTCTTTCCAAAGGGCGAGTTGGGCCCCTCAGCATCTTGCTTCCAGCTCTTTGGGAAGCTAAGAAACAACTCGCTCTGCACAGTGCTCTTACAGCCTACCGGGAACATCTCTTCCAAAGGCCTGTGAAACGCAGTTTCTTTGCAGGCCTGATCTGGCTGAAGTAGGACTTCTGCTCTGGGTGTGCTACTTTGCCCTAGAGCTGAAAGGCACAACGTGCAGGCTTCTTTCCAAAGGGCGAGTTGGGCCCCTCAGCATCTTGCTTCCAGCTCTTTGGGAAGCTAAGAAACAACTCGCTCTGCACAGTGCTCTTACAGCCTACCGGGAACATCTCTTCCAAAGGCCTGTGAAACGCAGTTTCTTTGCAGGCCTGATCTGGCTGAAGTAGGACTTCTGCTCTGGGTGTGCTACTTTGCCCTAGAGCTGAAAGGCACAACGTGCAGGCTTCTTTAAAAAGGGCGAGTTGGGCCCCACAGCATCTTGCTTCCAGCTCTTTGGGAAGCTAAGAAACAACTCGCTCTGCACAGTGCTCTTACAGCCTAGTGGGAACATCTCTTCCAAAGGCCTGTGAAACGCAGTTTCTTTGCAGGCCTGATCTGGCTGAAGTAGGACTTCTGCTCTGGGTGTGCTACTTTGCCCTAGAGCTGAAAGGCACAACGTGCAGGCTTCTTTCCAAAGGGCGAGTTGGGCCCCTCAGCATCTTGCTTCCAGCTCTTTGGGAAGCTAAGAAACAACACGCTCTGCACAGTGCTCTTACAGCCTACCGGGAACATCTCTTCCAAAGGCCTGTGAAACGCAGTTTCTTTGCAGGCCTGATCTGGCTGAAGTAGGACTTCTGCTCTGGGTGTGCTACTTTGCCCTAGAGCTGAAAGGCACAACGTGCAGGCTTCTTTCCAAAGGGCGAGTTGGGCCCCTCAGCATCTTGCTTCCAGCTCTTTGGGAAGCTAAGAAACAACTCGCTCTGCACAGTGCTCTTACAGCCTACCGGGAACATCTCTTCCAAAGGCCTGTGAAACGCAGTTTCTTTGCAGGCCTGATCTGGCTGAAGTAGGACTTCTGCTCTGGGTGTGCTACTTTGCTCTAGAGCTGAAAGGCACAACGTGCAGGCTTCTTTCCAAAGGGCGAGTTGGGCCCCACAGCATCTTGCTTCCAGATCTTTGGGAAGCTAAGAAACAACTCGCTCTGCACAGTGCTCTTACAGCCTAGTGGGAACATCTCTTCCAAAGGCCTGTGAAACGCAGTTTCTTTGCAGGCCAGATCTGGCTGAAGTAGGACTTCTGCTCTGGGTGTGCTACTTTGCCCTAGAGCTGAAAGGCACAACGTGCAGGCTTCTTTCCAAAGGGCGAGTTGGGCCCCACAGCATCTTGCTTCCAGCTCTTTGGGAAGCTAAGAAACAACTCGCTCTGCACAGTGCTCTTACAGCCTACCGGGAACATGTCTTCCAAAGGCCTGTGAAACGCAGTTTCTTTGCAGGCCTGATCTGGCTGAAGTAGGACTTCTGCTCTGGGTGTGCTACTTTGCCCTAGAGCTGAAAGGCACAACGTGCAGGCTTCTTTCCAAAGGGCGAGTTGGGCCCCACAGCATCTTGCTTCCAGCTCTTTGGGAAGCTAAGAAACAACTCGCTCTGCACAGTGCTCTTACAGCCTACCGGGAACATCTCTTCCAAAGGCCTGTGAAACGCAGTTTCTTTGCAGGCCTGATCTGGCTGAAGTAGGACTTCTGCTCTGGGTGTGCTACTTTGCCCTAGAGCTGAAAGGCACAACGTGCAGGCTTCTTTCCAAAGGGCGAGTTGGGCCCCACAGCATCTTGCTTCCAGCTCTTTGGGAAGCTAAGAAACAACTCGCTCTGCACAGTGCTCTTACAGCCTACCGGGAACATCTCTTCCAAAGGCCTGTGAAACGCAGTTTCTTTGCAGGTCTGATCTGGCTGAAGTAGGACTTCTGCTCTGGGTGTGCTACATTTCCCTAGAGCTGAAAGGCACAACGTGCAGGCTTCTTTCCAAAGGGCGAGTTGGGCCCCACAGCATCTTGCTTCCAGCTCTTTGGGAAGCTAAGAAACAACTCGCTCTGCACAGTGCTCTTACAGCCTAGTGGGAACATCTCTTCCAAAGGCCTGTGAAACGCAGTTTCTTTGCAGGCCTGATCTGGCTGAAGTAGGACTTCTGCTCTGGGTGTGCTCCTTTGCCCTAGAGCTGAAAGGCACAACGTGCAGGCTTCTTTCAAAAGGGCGAGTTGGGCCCCACAGCATCTTGCTTCCAGATCTTTGGGAAGCTAAGAAACAACTCGCTCTGCACAGTGCTCTTACAGCCTAGTGGGAACATCTCTTCCAAAGGCCTGTGAAACTCAGTTTCTTTGCAGGCCAGATCTGGCTGAAGTAGGACTTCTGCTCTGGGTGTGCTACTTTGCCCTAGAGCTGAAAGGCACAACGTGCAGGCTTCTTTCCAAAGGGCGAGTTGGGCCCCACAGCATCTTGCTTCCAGCTCTTTGGGAAGCTAAGAAACAACTCGCTCTGCACAGTGCTCTTACAGCCTACCGGGAACATCTCTTCCAAAGGCCTGTGAAACGCAGTTTCTTTGCAGGCCTGATCTGGCTGAAGTAGGACTTCTGCTCTGGGTGTGCTACTTTGCCCTAGAGCGGAAAGGCACAACGTGCAGGCTTCTTTCCAGAGGGCGAGTTGGGCCCCACAGCATCTTGCTTCCAGCTCTTTGGGAAGCTAAGAAACAACTCGCTCTGCACAGTGCTCTTACAGCCTAGTGGGAACATCTCTTCCAAAGGCCTGTGAAACGCAGTTTCTTTGCAGGCCTGATCTGGCTGAAGTAGGACTTCTGCTCTGGGTGTGCTACTTTGCCCTAGAGCTGAAAGGCACAACGTGCAGGCTTCTTTCCAAAGGGCGAGTTGGGCCCCTCAGCATCTTGCTTCCAGCTCTTTGGGAAGCTAAGAAACAACTCGCTCTGCACAGTGCTCTTACAGCCTACCGGGAACATCTCTTCCAAAGGCCTGTGAAACGCAGTTTCTTTGCAGGCCTGATCTGGCTGAAGTAGGACTTCTGCTCTGGGTGTGCTACTTTGCCCTAGAGCTGAAAGGCACAACGTGCAGGCTTCTTTCCAAAGGGCGAGTTGGGCCCCACAGCATCTTGCTTCCAGCTCTTTGGGAAGCTAAGAAACAACTCGCTCTGCACAGTGCTCTTACAGCCTACCGGGAACATCTCTTCCAAAGGCCTGTGAAACGCAGTTTCTTTGCAGGCCTGATCTGGCTGAAGTAGGACTTCTGCTCTGGGTGTGCTACTTTGCCCTAGAGCGGAAAGGCACAACGTGCAGGCTTCTTTCCAGAGGGCGAGTTGGGCCCCACAGCATCTTGCTTCCAGCTCTTTGGGAAGCTAAGAAACAACTCGCTCTGCACAGTGCTCTTACAGCCTAGTGGGAACATCTCTTCCAAAGGCCTGTGAAACGCAGTTTCTTTGCAGGCCTGATCTGGCTGAAGTAGGACTTCTGCTCTGGGTGTGCTACTTTGCCCTAGAGCTGAAAGGCACAACGTGCAGGCTTCTTTCCAAAGGGCGAGTTGGGCCCCTCAGCATCTTGCTTCCAGCTCTTTGGGAAGCTAAGAAACAACTCGCTCTGCACAGTGCTCTTACAGCCTACCGGGAACATCTCTTCCAAAGGCCTGTGAAACGCAGTTTCTTTGCAGGCCTGATCTGGCTGAAGTAGGACTTCTGCTCTGGGTGTGCTACTTTGCCCTAGAGCTGAAAGGCACAACGTGCAGGCTTCTTTCCAAAGGGCGAGTTGGGCCCCACAGCATCTTGCTTCCAGCTCTTTGGGAAGCTAAGAAACAACTCGCTCTGCACAGTGCTCTTACAGCCTACCGGGAACATCTCTTCCAAAGGCCTGTGAAACGCAGTTTCTTTGCAGGCCTGATCTGGCTGAAGTAGGACTTCTGCTCTGGGTGTGCTACTTTGCCCTAGAGCTGAAAGGCACAACGTGCAGGCTTCTTTCCAAAGGGCGAGTTGGGCCCCACAGCATCTTTCTTCCAGCTCTTTGGGAAGCTAAGAAACAACTCGCTCTGCACAGTGCTCTTACAGCCTAGTGGGAACATCTCTTCCAAAGGCCTGTGAAACGCAGTTTCTTTGCAGGCCTGATCTGGCTGAAGTAGGACTTCTGCTCTGGGTGTGCTACTTTGCCCTAGAGCTGAAAGGCACAACGTGCAGGCTTCTTTCCAAAGGGCGAGTTGGGCCCCTCAGCATCTTGCTTCCAGCTCTTTGGGAAGCTAAGAAACAACTCGCTCTGCACAGTGCTCTTACAGCCTACCGGGAACATCTCTTCCAAAGGCCTGTGAAACGCAGTTTCTTTGCAGGCCTGATCTGGCTGAAGTAGGACTTCTGCTCTGGGTGTGCTACTTTGCCCTAGAGCTGAAAGGCACAACGTGCAGGCTTCTTTCCAAAGGGCGAGTTGGGCCCCACAGCATCTTGCTTCCAGCTCTTTGGGAAGCTAAGAAACAACTCGCTCTGCACAGTGCTCTTACAGCCTAGTGGGAACATCTCTTCCAAAGGCCTGTGAAACGCAGTTTCTTTGCAGGCCTGATCTGGCTGAAGTAGGACTTCTGCTCTGGGTGTGCTACTTTGCCCTAGAGCTGAAAGGCACAACGTGCAGGCTTCTTTCCAAAGGGCGAGTTGGGCCCCTCAGCATCTTGCTTCCAGCTCTTTGGGAAGCTAAGAAACAACTCGCTCTGCACAGTGCTCTTACAGCCTACCGGGAACATCTCTTCCAAAGGCCTGTGAAACGCAGTTTCTTTGCAGGCCTGATCTGGCTGAAGTAGGACTTCTGCTCTGGGTGTGCTACTTTGCCCTAGAGCTGAAAGGCACAACGTGCAGGCTTCTTTCCAAAGGGCGAGTTGGGCCCCTCAGCATCTTGCTTCCAGCTCTTTGGGAAGCTAAGAAACAACTCGCTCTGCACAGTGCTCTTACAGCCTACCGGGAACATCTCTTCCAAAGGCCTGTGAAACGCAGTTTCTTTGCAGGCCTGATCTGGCTGAAGTAGGACTTCTGCTCTGGGTGTGCTCCTTTGCCCTAGAGCTGAAAGGCACAACGTGCAGGCTTCTTTCCAAAGGGCGAGTTGGGCCCCACAGCATCTTGCTTCCAGATCTTTGGGAAGCTAAGAAACAACTCGCTCTGCACAGTGCTCTTACAGCCTAGTGGGAACATCTCTTCCAAAGGCCTGTGAAACGCAGTTTCTTTGCAGGCCAGATCTGGCTGAAGTAGGACTTCTGCTCTGGGTGTGCTACTTTGCCCTAGAGCTGAAAGGCACAACGTGCAGGCTTCTTTCCAAAGGGCGAGTTGGGCCCCACAGCATCTTGCTTCCAGCTCTTTGGGAAGCTAAGAAACAACTCGCTCTGCACAGTGCTCTTACAGCCTACCGGGAACATGTCTTCCAAAGGCCTGTGAAACGCAGTTTCTTTGCAGGCCTGATCTGGCTGAAGTAGGACTTCTGCTCTGGGTGTGCTACTTTGCCCTAGAGCTGAAAGGCACAACGTGCAGGCTTCTTTCCAAAGGGCGAGTTGGGCCCCACAGCATCTTGCTTCCAGCTCTTTGGGAAGCTAAGAAACAACTCGCTCTGCACAGTGCTCTTACAGCCTACCGGGAACATCTCTTCCAAAGGCCTGTGAAACGCAGTTTCTTTGCAGGCCTGATCTGGCTGAAGTAGGACTTCTGCTCTGGGTGTGCTACTTTGCCCTAGAGCTGAAAGGCACAACGTGCAGGCTTCTTTCCAAAGGGCGAGTTGGGCCCCACAGCATCTTGCTTCCAGCTCTTTGGGAAGCTAAGAAACAACTCGCTCTGCACAGTGCTCTTGCAGCCTACCGGGAACATCTCTTCCAAAGGCCTGTGAAACGCAGTTTCTTTGCAGGTCTGATCTGGCTGAAGTAGGACTTCTGCTCTGGGTGTGCTACATTTCCCTAGAGCTGAAAGGCACAACGTGCAGGCTTCTTTCCAAAGGGCGAGTTGGGCCCCACAGCATCTTGCTTCCAGCTCTTTGGGAAGCTAAGAAACAACTCGCTCTGCACAGTGCTCTTACAGCCTAGTGGGAACATCTCTTCCAAAGGCCTGTGAAACTCAGTTTCTTTGCAGGCCAGATCTGGCTGAAGTAGGACTTCTGCTCTGGGTGTGCTACTTTGCCCTAGAGCTGAAAGGCACAACGTGCAGGCTTCTTTCCAAAGGGCGAGTTGGGCCCCACAGCATCTTGCTTCCAGCTCTTTGGGAAGCTAAGAAACAACTCGCTCTGCACAGTGCTCTTACAGCCTACCGGGAACATCTCTTCCAAAGGCCTGTGAAACGCAGTTTCTTTGCAGGCCTGATCTGGCTGAAGTAGGACTTCTGCTCTGGGTGTGCTACTTTGCCCTAGAGCGGAAAGGCACAGCGTGCAGGCTTCTTTCCAGAGGGCGAGTTGGGCCCCACAGCATCTTGCTTCCAGCTCTTTGGGAAGCTAAGAAACAACTCGCTCTGCACAGTGCTCTTACAGCCTAGTGGGAACATCTCTTCCAAAGGCCTGTGAAACGCAGTTTCTTTGCAGGCCTGATCTGGCTGAAGTAGGACTTCTGCTCTGGGTGTGCTACTTTGCCCTAGAGCTGAAAGGCACAACGTGCAGGCTTCTTTCCAAAGGGCGAGTTGGGCCCCTCAGCATCTTGCTTCCAGCTCTTTGGGAAGCTAAGAAACAACTCGCTCTGCACAGTGCTCTTACAGCCTACCGGGAACATCTCTTCCAAAGGCCTGTGAAACGCAGTTTCTTTGCAGGCCTGATCTGGCTGAAGTAGGACTTCTGCTCTGGGTGTGCTACTTTGCCCTAGAGCTGAAAGGCACAACGTGCAGGCTTCTTTCCAAAGGGCGAGTTGGGCCCCACAGCATCTTGCTTCCAGCTCTTTGGGAAGCTAAGAAACAACTCGCTCTGCACAGTGCTCTTACAGCCTACCGGGAACATCTCTTCCAAAGGCCTGTGAAACGCAGTTTCTTTGCAGGCCTGATCTGGCTGAAGTAGGACTTCTGCTCTGGGTGTGCTACTTTGCCCTAGAGCTGAAAGGCACAACGTGCAGGCTTCTTTCCAAAGGGCGAGTTGGGCCCCACAGCATCTTGCTTCCAGCTCTTTGGGAAGCTAAGAAACAACTCGCTCTGCACAGTGCTCTTACAGCCTACCGGGAACATCTCTTCCAAAGGCCTGTGAAACGCAGTTTCTTTGCAGGCCTGATCTGGCTGAAGTAGGACTTCTGCTCTGGGTGTGCTACTTTGCCCTAGAGCTGAAAGGCACAACATGCAGGCTTCTTTCCAAAGGGCGAGTTGGGCCCCACAGCATCTTGCTTCCAGCTCTTTGGGAAGCTAAGAAACAACTCGCTCTGCACAGTGCTCTTACAGCCTACCGGGAACATCTCTTCCAAAGGCCTGTGAAACGCAGTTTCTTTGCAGGTCTGATCTGGCTGAAGTAGGACTTCTGCTCTGGGTGTGCTACATTGCCCTAGAGCTGAAAGGCACAACGTGCAGGCTTCTTTCCAAAGGGCGAGTTGGGCCCCACAGCATCTTGCTTCCAGCTCTTTGGGAAGCTAAGAAACAACTCGCTCTGCACAGTGCTCTTACAGCCTAGTGGGAACATCTCTTCCAAAGGCCTGTGAAACGCAGTTTCTTTGCAGGCCTGATCTGGCTGAAGTAGGACTTCTGCTCTGGGTGTGCTACTTTGCCCTAGAGCTGAAAGGCACAACGTGCAGGCTTCTTTCCAAAGGGCGAGTTGGGCCCCACAGCATCTTGCTTCCAGCTCTTTGGGAAGCTAAGAAAGAACTCGCTCTGCACAGTGCTCTTACAGCCTACCGGGAACATCTCTTCCAAAGGCCTGTGAAACGCAGTTTCTTTGCAGGCCTGATCTGGCTGAAGTAGGACTTCTGCTCTGGGTGTGCTACTTTGCCCTAGAGCTGAAAGGCACAACGTGCAGGCTTCTTTCCAAAGGGCGAGTTGGGCCCCACAGCATCTTGCTTCCAGCTCTTTGGGAAGCTAAGAAACAACTCGCTCTGCACAGTGCTCTTACAGCCTAGTGGGAACATCTCTTCCAAAGGCCTGTGAAACGCAGTTTCTTTGCAGGCCTGATCTGGCTGAAGTAGGACTTCTGCTCTGGGTGTGCTACTTTGCCCTAGAGCGGAAAGGCACAACGTGCAGGCTTCTTTCCAAAGGGCGAGTTGGGCCCCACAGCATCTTGCTTCCAGCTCTTTGGGAAGCTAAGAAACAACTCGCTCTGCACAGTGCTCTTACAGCCTACCGGGAACATCTCTTCCAAAGGCCTGTGAAACGCAGTTTCTTTGCAGGCCAGATCTGGCTGAAGTAGGACTTCTGCTCTGGGTGTGCTACTTTGCCCTAGAGCTGAAAGGCACAACGTGCAGGCTTCTTTCCAAAGGGCGAGTTGGGCCCCACAGCATCTTGCTTCCAGCTCTTTGGGAAGCTAAGAAACAACTCGCTCTGCACAGTGCTCTTACAGCCTACCGGGAACATCTCTTCCAAAGGCCTGTGAAACGCAGTTTCTTTGCAGGCCTGATCTGGCTGAAGTAGGACTTCTGCTCTGGGTGTGCTACTTTGCCCTAGAGCTGAAAGGCACAACGTGCAGGCTTCTTTCCAAAGGGCGAGTTGGGCCCCACAGCATCTTGCTTCCAGCTCTTTGGGAAGCTAAGAAACAACTCGCTCTGCACAGTGCTCTTACAGCCTACCGGGAACATCTCTTCCAAAGGCCTGTGAAACGCAGTTTCTTTGCAGGTCTGATCTGGCTGAAGTAGGACTTCTGCTCTGGGTGTTCTACATTTCCCTAGAGCTGAAAGGCACAACGTGCAGGCTTCTTTCCAAAGGGCGAGTTGGGCCCCACAGCATCTTGCTTCCAGCTCTTTGGGAAGCTAAGAAACAACTCGCTCTGCACAGTGCTCTTACAGCCTAGTGGGAACATCTCTTCCAAAGGCCTGTGAAACGCAGTTTCTTTGCAGGCCTGATCTGGCTGAAGTAGGACTTCTGCTCTGGGTGTGCTACTTTGCCCTAGAGCTGAAAGGCACAACGTGCAGGCTTCTTTCCAAAGGGCGAGTTGGGCCCCACAGCATCTTGCTTCCAGCTCTTTGGGAAGCTAAGAAACAACTCGCTCTGCACAGTGCTCTTACAGCCTAGTGGGAACATCTCTTCCAAAGGCCTGTGAAACGCAGTTTCTTTGCAGGCCTGATCTGGCTGAAGTAGGACTTCTGCTCTGGGTGTGCTACTTTGCCCTAGAGCTGAAAGGCACAACGTGCAGGCTTCTTTCCAAAGGGCGAGTTGGGCCCCACAGCATCTTGCTTCCAGCTCTTTGGGAAGCTAAGAAACAACTCGCTCTGCACAGTGCTCTTACAGCCTAGTGGGAACATCTCTTCCAAAGGCCTGTGAAACGCAGTTTCTTTGCAGGCCTGATCTGGCTGAAGTAGGACTTCTGCTCTGGGTGTGCTACTTTGCCCTAGAGCTGAAAGGCACAACGTGCAGGCTTCTTTCCAAAGGGCTAGTTGGGCACCTCAGCATCTTGCTTCCAGCTCTTTGGGAAGCTAAGAAACAACTCGCTCTGCACAGTGCTCTTACAGCCTACCGGGAACATCTCTTCCAAAGGCCTGTGAAACGCAGTTTCTTTGCAGGCCTGATCTGGCTGAAGTAGGACTTCTGCTCTGGGTGTGCTACTTTGCCCTAGAGCTGAAAGGCACAACGTGCAGGCTTCTTTCCAAAGGGCGAGTTGGGCCCCACAGCATCTTGCTTCCAGCTCTTTGCGAAGCTAAGAAACAACTCGCTCTGCACAGTGCTCTTACAGCCTACCGGGAACATCTCTTCCAAAGGCCTGTGAAACGCAGTTTCTTTGCAGGCCTGATCTGGCTGAAGTAGGACTTCTGCTCTGGGTGTGCTACTTTGCCCTAGAGCTGAAAGGCACAACGTGCAGGCTTCTTTCCAAAGGGCGAGTTGGGCCCCACAGCATCTTGCTTCCAGCTCTTTGGGAAGCTAAGAAACAACTCGCTCTGCACAGTGCTCTTACAGCCTACCGGGAACATCTCTTCCAAAGGCCTGTGAAACGCAGTTTCTTTGCAGGCCTGATCTGGCTGAAGTAGGACTTCTGATCTGGGTGTGCTACTTTGCCCTAGAGCTCAAAGGCACAACGTGCAGGCTTCTTTCCAAAGGGCGAGTTGGGCCCCACAGCATCTTGCTTCCAGCTCTTTGGGAAGCTAAGAAAGAACTCGCTCTGCACAGTGCTCTTACAGCCTACCGGGAACATCTCTTCCAAAGGCCTGTGAAACGCAGTTTCTTTGCAGGCCTGATCTGGCTGAAGTAGGACTTCTGCTCTGGGTGTGCTACTTTGCCCTAGAGCTGAAAGGCACAACGTGCAGGCTTCTTTCCAAAGGGCGAGTTGGGCCCCACAGCATCTTGCTTCCAGCTCTTTGGGAAGCTAAGAAACAACTCGCTCTGCACAGTGCTCTTACAGCCTACCGGGAACATCTCTTCCAAAGGCCTGTGAAACGCAGTTTCTTTGCAGGCCTGATCTGGCTGAAGTAGGACTTCTGCTCTGGGTGTGCTACTTTGCCCTAGAGCTGAAAGGCACAACGTGCAGGCTTCTTTCCAAAGGGCGAGTTGGGCCCCACAGCATCTTGCTTCCAGCTCTTTGGGAAGCTAAGAAACAACTCGCTCTGCACAGTGCTCTTACAGCCTACCGGGAACATCTCTTCCAAAGGCCTGTGAAACGCAGTTTCTTTGCAGGCCTGATCTGGCTGAAGTAGGACTTCTGCTCTGGGTGTGCTACTTTGCCCTAGAGCTGAAAGGCACAACGTGCAGGCTTCTTTCCAAAGGGCGAGTTGGGCCCCACAGCATCTTGCTTCCAGCTCTTTGGGAAGCTAAGAAACAACTCGCTCTGCACAGTGCTCTTACAGCCTACCGGGAACATCTCTTGCAAAGGCCTGTGAAACGCAGTTTCTTTGCAGGCCTGATCTGGCTGAAGTAGGACTTCTGCTCTGGGTGTGCTACTTTGCCCTAGAGCGGAAAGGCACAACGTGCAGGCTTCTTTCCAAAGGGCGAGTTGGGCCCCACAGCATCTTGCTTCCAGCTCTTTGGGAAGCTAAGAAACAACTCGCTCTGCACAGTGCTCTTACAGCCTACCGGGAACATCTCTTGCAAAGGCCTGTGAAACGCAGTTTCTTTGCAGGCCTGATCTGGCTGAAGTAGGACTTCTGCTCTGGGTGTGCTACTTTGCCCTAGAGCTGAAAGGCACAACGTGCAGGCTTCTTTCCAAAGGGCGAGTTGGGCCCCACAGCATCTTGCTTCCAGCTCTTTGGGAAGCTAAGAAACAACTCGCTCTGCACAGTGCTCTTACAGCCTACCGGGAACATCTCTTCCAAAGGCCTGTGAAACGCAGTTTCTTTGCAGGCCTGATCTGGCTGAAGTAGGACTTCTGCTCTGGGTGTGCTACTTTGCCCTAGAGCTGAAAGGCACAACGTGCAGGCTTCTTTCCAAAGGGCGAGTTGGGCCCCACAGCATCTTGCTTCCAGCTCTTTCTGAAGCTAAGAAACAACTCGCTCTGCACAGTGCTCTTACAGCCTACGGGGAACATCTCTTCCAAAGGCCTGTGAAACGCAGTTTCTTTGCAGGCCTGATCTGGCTGAAGTAGGACTTCTGCTCTGGGTGTGCTACTTTGCCCTAGAGCTGAAAGGCACAACGTGCAGGCTTCTTTCCAAAGGGCGAGTTGGGCCCCACAGCATCTTGCTTCCAGCTCTTTGGGAAGCTAAGAAAGAACTCGCTCTGCACAGTGCTCTTACAGCCTACCGGGAACATCTCTTCCAAAGGCCTGTGAAACGCAGTTTCTTTGCAGGCCTGATCTGGCTGAAGTAGGACTTCTGCTCTGGGTGTGCTACTTTGCCCTAGAGCTGAAAGGCACAACGTGCAGGCTTCTTTCCAAAGGGCGAGTTGGGCCCCACAGCATCTTGCTTCCAGCTCTTTGGGAAGCTAGGAAACAACTCGCTCTGCACAGTGCTCTTACAGCCTACCGGGAACATGTCTTCCAAAGGCCTGTGAAACGCAGTTTCTTTGCAGGCCTGATCTGGCTGAAGTAGGACTTCTGCTCTGGGTGTGCTACTTTGCCCTAGAGCTGAAAGGCACAACGTGCAGTCTTCTTTCCAAAGGGCGAGTTGGGCCCCACAGCATCTTGCTTCCAGCTCTTTGGGAAGCTAAGAAACAACTCGCTCTGCACAGTGCTCTTACAGCCTACCGGGAACATGTCTTCCAAAGGCCTGTGAAACGCAGTTTCTTTGCAGGCCTGATCTGGCTGAAGTAGGACTTCTGCTCTGGGTGTGCTACTTTGCCCTAGAGCTGAAAGGCACAACGTGCAGGCTTCTTTCCAAAGGGCGAGTTGGGCCCCACAGCATCTTGCTTCCAGCTCTTTGGGAAGCTAAGAAACAACTCGCTCTGCACAGTGCTCTTACAGCCTACCGGGAACATGTCTTCCAAAGGCCTGTGAAACGCAGTTTCTTTGCAGGCCTGATCTGGCTGAAGTAGGACTTCTGCTCTGGGTGTGCTACTTTGCCCTAGAGCTGAAAGGCACAACGTGCAGGCTTCTTTCCAAAGGGCGAGTTGGGCCCCACAGCATCTTGCTTCCAGCTCTTTGGGAAGCTAAGAAACAACTCGCTCTGGACAGTCCTCTTACAGCCTAGTGGGAACATCTCTTCCAAAGGCCTGTGAAACGCAGTTTCTTTGCAGGCCTGATCTGGCTGAAGTAGGACTTCTGCTCTGGGTGTGCTACTTTGCCCTAGAGCTGAAAGGCACAACGTGCAGGCTTCTTTCCAAAGGGCGAGTTGGGCACCACAGCATCTTGCTTCCAGCTCTTTGGGAAGCTAAGAAACAACTCGCTCTGCACAGTGCTCTTACAGCCTAGTGGGAACATCTCTTCCAAAGGCCTGTGAAACGCAGTTTCTTTGCAGGCCTGATCTGGCTGAAGTAGGACTTCTGCTCTGGGTGTGCTACTTTGCCCTAGAGCTGAAAGGCACAACGTGCAGGCTTCTTTCCAAAGGGCGAGTTGGGCCCCACAGCATCTTGCTTCCAGCTCTTTGGGAAGCTAAGAAACAACTCGCTCTGCACAGTGCTCTTACAGCCTACCGGGAACATCTCTTGCAAAGGCCTGTGAAACGCAGTTTCTTTGCAGGCCTGATCTGGCTGAAGTAGGACTTCTGCTCTGGGTGTGCTACTTTGCCCTAGAGCTGAAAGGCACAACGTGCAGGCTTCTTTCCAAAGGGCGAGTTGGGCCCCACAGCATCTTGCTTCCAGCTCTTTGGGAAGCTAGGAAACAACTCGCTCTGCACAGTGCTCTTACAGCCTAGTGGGAACATCTCTTCCAAAGGCCTGTGAAACGCAGTTTCTTTGCAGGCCTGATCTGGCTGAAGTAGGACTTCTGCTCTGGGTGTGCTCCTTTGCCCTAGAGCTGAAAGGCACAACGTGCAGGCTTCTTTCAAAAGGGCGAGTTGGGCCCCACAGCATCTTGCTTCCAGATCTTTGGGAAGCTCAGAAACAACTCGCTCTGCACAGTGCTCTTACAGCCTAGTGGGAACATCTCTTCCAAAGGCCTGTGAAACGCAGTTTCTTTGCAGGCCAGATCTGGCTGAAGTAGGACTTCTGCTCTTGGTGTGCTACTTTGCCCTAGAGCTGAAAGGCACAACGTGCAGGCTTCTTTCCAAAGGGCGAGTTGGGCCCCACAGCATCTTGCTTCCAGCTCTTTGGGAAGCTAAGAAACAACTCGCTCTGCACAGTGCTCTTACAGCCTACCGGGAACATCTCTTCCAAAGGCCTGTGAAACGCAGTTTCTTTGCAGGCCTGATCTGGCTGAAGTAGGACTTCTGCTCTGGGTGTGCTACTTTGCCCTAGAGCTGAAAGGCACAACGTGCAGGCTTCTTTCCAAAGGGCGAGTTGGGCCCCACAGCATCTTGCTTCCAGCTCTTTGGGAAGCTAAGAAACAACTCGCTCTGCACAGTGCTCTTACAGCCTAGTGGGAACATCTCTTCCAAAGGCCTGTGAAACGCAGTTTCTTTGCAGGCCTGATCTGGCTGAAGTAGGACTTCTGCTCTGGGTGTGCTACTTTGCCCTAGAGCTGAAAGGCACAACGTGCAGGCTTCTTTCCAAAGGGCGAGTTGGGCCCCACAGCATCTTGCTTCCAGCTCTTTGGGAAGCTAAGAAACAACTCGCTCTGCACAGTGCTCTTACAGCCTACCGGGAACATCTCTTCCAAAGGCCTGTGAAACGCAGTTTCTTTGCAGGCCTGATCTGGCTGAAGTAGGACTTCTGCTCTGGGTGTGCTACTTTGCCCTAGAGCTGAAAGGCACAACGTGCAGGCTTCTTTCCAAAGGGCGAGTTGGGCCCCACAGCATCTTGCTTCCAGCTCTTTGGGAAGCTAAGAAACAACTCGCTCTGCACAGTGCTCTTACAGCCTACCGGGAACATCTCTTCCAAAGGCCTGTGAAACGCAGTTTCTTTGCAGGCCTGATCTGGCTGAAGTAGGACTTCTGATCTGGGTGTGCTACTTTGCCCTAGAGCTCAAAGGCACAACGTGCAGGCTTCTTTCCAAAGGGCGAGTTGGGCCCCACAGCATCTTGCTTCCAGCTCTTTGGGAAGCTAAGAAAGAACTCGCTCTGCACAGTGCTCTTACAGCCTACCGGGAACATCTCTTCCAAAGGCCTGTGAAACGCAGTTTCTTTGCAGGCCTGATCTGGCTGAAGTAGGACTTCTGCTCTGGGTGTGCTACTTTGCCCTAGAGCTGAAAGGCACAACGTGCAGGCTTCTTTCCAAAGGGCGAGTTGGGCCCCACAGCATCTTGCTTCCAGCTCTTTGGGAAGCTAAGAAACAACTCGCTCTGCACAGTGCTCTTACAGCCTACCGGGAACATCTCTTCCAAAGGCCTGTGAAACGCAGTTTCTTTGCAGGCCTGATCTGGCTGAAGTAGGACTTCTGCTCTGGGTGTGCTACTTTGCCCTAGAGCTGAAAGGCACAACGTGCAGGCTTCTTTCCAAAGGGCGAGTTGGGCCCCACAGCATCTTGCTTCCAGCTCTTTGGGAAGCTAAGAAACAACTCGCTCTGCACAGTGCTCTTACAGCCTACCGGGAACATCTCTTGCAAAGGCCTGTGAAACGCAGTTTCTTTGCAGGCCTGATCTGGCTGAAGTAGGACTTCTGCTCTGGGTGTGCTACTTTGCCCTAGAGCTGAAAGGCACAACGTGCAGGCTTCTTTCCAAAGGGCGAGTTGGGCCCCACAGCATCTTGCTTCCAGCTCTTTGGGAAGCTAAGAAACAACTCGCTCTGCACAGTGCTCTTACAGCCTACCGGGAACATCTCTTGCAAAGGCCTGTGAAACGCAGTTTCTTTGCAGGCCTGATCTGGCTGAAGTAGGACTTCTGCTCTGGGTGTGCTACTTTGCCCTAGAGCGGAAAGGCACAACGTGCAGGCTTCTTTCCAAAGGGCGAGTTGGGCCCCACAGCATCTTGCTTCCAGCTCTTTGGGAAGCTAAGAAACAACTCGCTCTGCACAGTGCTCTTACAGCCTACCGGGAACATCTCTTGCAAAGGCCTGTGAAACGCAGTTTCTTTGCAGGCCTGATCTGGCTGAAGTAGGACTTCTGCTCTGGGTGTGCTACTTTGCCCTAGAGCTGAAAGGCACAACGTGCAGGCTTCTTTCCAAAGGGCGAGTTGGGCCCCACAGCATCTTGCTTCCAGCTCTTTGGGAAGCTAAGAAACAACTCGCTCTGCACAGTGCTCTTACAGCCTACCGGGAACATCTCTTCCAAAGGCCTGTGAAACGCAGTTTCTTTGCAGGCCTGATCTGGCTGAAGTAGGACTTCTGCTCTGGGTGTGCTACTTTGCCCTAGAGCTGAAAGGCACAACGTGCAGGCTTCTTTCCAAAGGGCGAGTTGGGCCCCACAGCATCTTGCTTCCAGCTCTTTCTGAAGCTAAGAAACAACTCGCTCTGCACAGTGCTCTTACAGCCTACGGGGAACATCTCTTCCAAAGGCCTGTGAAACGCAGTTTCTTTGCAGGCCTGATCTGGCTGAAGTAGGACTTCTGCTCTGGGTGTGCTACTTTGCCCTAGAGCTGAAAGGCACAACGTGCAGGCTTCTTTCCAAAGGGCGAGTTGGGCCCCACAGCATCTTGCTTCCAGCTCTTTGGGAAGCTAAGAAAGAACTCGCTCTGCACAGTGCTCTTACAGCCTACCGGGAACATCTCTTCCAAAGGCCTGTGAAACGCAGTTTCTTTGCAGGCCTGATCTGGCTGAAGTAGGACTTCTGCTCTGGGTGTGCTACTTTGCCCTAGAGCTGAAAGGCACAACGTGCAGGCTTCTTTCCAAAGGGCGAGTTGGGCCCCACAGCATCTTGCTTCCAGCTCTTTGGGAAGCTAGGAAACAACTCGCTCTGCACAGTGCTCTTACAGCCTACCGGGAACATGTCTTCCAAAGGCCTGTGAAACGCAGTTTCTTTGCAGGCCTGATCTGGCTGAAGTAGGACTTCTGCTCTGGGTGTGCTACTTTGCCCTAGAGCTGAAAGGCACAACGTGCAGTCTTCTTTCCAAAGGGCGAGTTGGGCCCCACAGCATCTTGCTTCCAGCTCTTTGGGAAGCTAAGAAACAACTCGCTCTGCACAGTGCTCTTACAGCCTACCGGGAACATGTCTTCCAAAGGCCTGTGAAACGCAGTTTCTTTGCAGGCCTGATCTGGCTGAAGTAGGACTTCTGCTCTGGGTGTGCTACTTTGCCCTAGAGCTGAAAGGCACAACGTGCAGGCTTCTTTCCAAAGGGCGAGTTGGGCCCCACAGCATCTTGCTTCCAGCTCTTTGGGAAGCTAAGAAACAACTCGCTCTGCACAGTGCTCTTACAGCCTACCGGGAACATGTCTTCCAAAGGCCTGTGAAACGCAGTTTCTTTGCAGGCCTGATCTGGCTGAAGTAGGACTTCTGCTCTGGGTGTGCTACTTTGCCCTAGAGCTGAAAGGCACAACGTGCAGGCTTCTTTCCAAAGGGCGAGTTGGGCCCCACAGCATCTTGCTTCCAGCTCTTTGGGAAGCTAAGAAACAACTCGCTCTGGACAGTCCTCTTACAGCCTAGTGGGAACATCTCTTCCAAAGGCCTGTGAAACGCAGTTTCTTTGCAGGCCTGATCTGGCTGAAGTAGGACTTCTGCTCTGGGTGTGCTACTTTGCCCTAGAGCTGAAAGGCACAACGTGCAGGCTTCTTTCCAAAGGGCGAGTTGGGCACCACAGCATCTTGCTTCCAGCTCTTTGGGAAGCTAAGAAACAACTCGCTCTGCACAGTGCTCTTACAGCCTAGTGGGAACATCTCTTCCAAAGGCCTGTGAAACGCAGTTTCTTTGCAGGCCTGATCTGGCTGAAGTAGGACTTCTGCTCTGGGTGTGCTACTTTGCCCTAGAGCTGAAAGGCACAACGTGCAGGCTTCTTTCCAAAGGGCGAGTTGGGCCCCACAGCATCTTGCTTCCAGCTCTTTGGGAAGCTAAGAAACAACTCGCTCTGCACAGTGCTCTTACAGCCTACCGGGAACATCTCTTGCAAAGGCCTGTGAAACGCAGTTTCTTTGCAGGCCTGATCTGGCTGAAGTAGGACTTCTGCTCTGGGTGTGCTACTTTGCCCTAGAGCTGAAAGGCACAACGTGCAGGCTTCTTTCCAAAGGGCGAGTTGGGCCCCACAGCATCTTGCTTCCAGCTCTTTGGGAAGCTAGGAAACAACTCGCTCTGCACAGTGCTCTTACAGCCTAGTGGGAACATCTCTTCCAAAGGCCTGTGAAACGCAGTTTCTTTGCAGGCCTGATCTGGCTGAAGTAGGACTTCTGCTCTGGGTGTGCTCCTTTGCCCTAGAGCTGAAAGGCACAACGTGCAGGCTTCTTTCAAAAGGGCGAGTTGGGCCCCACAGCATCTTGCTTCCAGATCTTTGGGAAGCTCAGAAACAACTCGCTCTGCACAGTGCTCTTACAGCCTAGTGGGAACATCTCTTCCAAAGGCCTGTGAAACGCAGTTTCTTTGCAGGCCAGATCTGGCTGAAGTAGGACTTCTGCTCTTGGTGTGCTACTTTGCCCTAGAGCTGAAAGGCACAACGTGCAGGCTTCTTTCCAAAGGGCGAGTTGGGCCCCACAGCATCTTGCTTCCAGCTCTTTGGGAAGCTAAGAAACAACTCGCTCTGCACAGTGCTCTTACAGCCTACCGGGAACATCTCTTCCAAAGGCCTGTGAAACGCAGTTTCTTTGCAGGCCTGATCTGGCTGAAGTAGGACTTCTGCTCTGGGTGTGCTACTTTGCCCTAGAGCTGAAAGGCACAACGTGCAGGCTTCTTTCCAAAGGGCGAGTTGGGCCCCACAGCATCTTGCTTCCAGCTCTTTGGGAAGCTAAGAAACAACTCGCTCTGCACAGTGCTCTTACAGCCTAGTGGGAACATCTCTTCCAAAGGCCTGTGAAACGCAGTTTCTTTGCAGGCCTGATCTGGCTGAAGTAGGACTTCTGCTCTGGGTGTGCTACTTTGCCCTAGAGCTGAAAGGCACAACGTGCAGGCTTCTTTCCAAAGGGCGAGTTGGGCCCCACAGCATCTTGCTTCCAGCTCTTTGGGAAGCTAAGAAACAACTCGCTCTGCACAGTGCTCTTACAGCCTACCGGGAACATCTCTTCCAAAGGCCTGTGAAACGCAGTTTCTTTGCAGGCCTGATCTGGCTGAAGTAGGACTTCTGCTCTGGGTGTGCTACTTTGCCCTAGAGCTGAAAGGCACAACGTGCAGGCTTCTTTCCAAAGGGCGAGTTGGGCCCCACAGCATCTTGCTTCCAGCTCTTTGGGAAGCTAAGAAACAACTCGCTCTGCACAGTGCTCTTACAGCCTACCGGGAACATCTCTTCCAAAGGCCTGTGAAACGCAGTTTCTTTGCAGGTCTGATCTGGCTGAAGTAGGACTTCTGCTCTGGGTGTGCTACATTTCCCTAGAGCTGAAAGGCACAACGTGCAGGCTTCTTTCCAAAGGGCGAGTTGGGCCCCACAGCATCTTGCTTCCAGCTCTTTGGGAAGCTAAGAAACAACTCGCTCTGCACAGTGCTCTTACAGCCTACGGGGAACATCTCTTCCAAAGGCCTGTGAAACGCAGTTTCTTTGCAGGCCTGATCTGGCTGAAGTAGGACTTCTGCTCTGGGTGTGCTACTTTGCCCTAGAGCTGAAAGGCACAACGTGCAGGCTTCTTTCCAAAGGGCGAGTTGGGCCCCACAGCATCTTGCTTCCAGCTCTTTGGGAAGCTAAGAAACAACTCGCTCTGCACAGTGCTCTTACAGCCTACCGGGAACATCTCTTCCAAAGGCCTGTGAAACGCAGTTTCTTTGCAGGCCTGATCTGGCTGAAGTAGGACTTCTGCTCTGGGTGTGCTACTTTGCCCTAGAGCTGAAAGGCACAACGTGCAGGCTTCTTTCCAAAGGGCGAGTTGGGCCCCACAGCATCTTGCTTCCAGCTCTTTGGGAAGCTAAGAAACAACTCGCTCTGCACAGTGCTCTTACAGCCTAGTGGGAACATCTCTTCCAAAGGCCTGTGAAACGCAGTTTCTTTGCAGGCCTGATCTGGCTGAAGTAGGACTTCTGCTCTGGGTGTGCTACTTTGCCCTAGAGCTGAAAGGCACAACGTGCAGGCTTCTTTCCAGAGGGCGAGTTGGGCCCCACAGCATCTTGCTTCCAGCTCTTTGGGAAGCTAAGAAACAACTCGCTCTGCACAGTGCTCTTACAGCCTACCGGGAACATCTCTTCCAAAGGCCTGTGAAACGCAGTTTCTTTGCAGGCCTGATCTGGCTGAAGTAGGACTTCTGCTCTGGGTGTGCTACTTTGCCCTAGAGCAGAAAGGCACAACGTGCAGGCTTCTTTCCAAAGGGCGAGTTGGGCCCCACAGCATCTTGCTTCCAGCTCTTTGGGAAGCTAAGAAACAACTCGCTCTGCACAGTGCTCTTACAGCCTACCGGGAACATCTCTTGCAAAGGCCTGTGAAACGCAGTTTCTTTGCAGGCCTGATCTGGCTGAAGTAGGACTTCTGCTCTGGGTGTGCTACTTTGCCCTAGAGCTGAAAGGCACAACGTGCAGGCTTCTTTCCAAAGGGCGAGTTGGGCCCCACAGCATCTTGCTTCCAGCTCTTTGGGAAGCTAGGAAACAACTCGCTCTGCACAGTGCTCTTACAGCCTAGTGGGAACATCTCTTCCAAAGGCCTGTGAAACGCAGTTTCTTTGCAGGCCTGATCTGGCTGAAGTAGGACTTCTGCTCTGGGTGTGCTCCTTTGCCCTAGAGCTGAAAGGCACAACGTGCAGGCTTCTTTCAAAAGGGCGAGTTGGGCCCCACAGCATCTTGCTTCCAGATCTTTGGGAAGCTCAGAAACAACTCGCTCTGCACAGTGCTCTTACAGCCTAGTGGGAACATCTCTTCCAAAGGCCTGTGAAACGCAGTTTCTTTGCAGGCCAGATCTGGCTGAAGTAGGACTTCTGCTCTGGGTGTGCTACTTTGCCCTAGAGCTGAAAGGCACAACGTGCAGGCTTCTTTCCAAAGGGCGAGTTGGGCCCCACAGCATCTTGCTTCCAGCTCTTTGGGAAGCTAAGAAACAACTCGCTCTGCACAGTGCTCTTACAGCCTACCGGGAACATCTCTTCCAAAGGCCTGTGAAACGCAGTTTCTTTGCAGGCCTGATCTGGCTGAAGTAGGACTTCTGCTCTGGGTGTGCTACTTTGCCCTAGAGCTGAAAGGCACAACGTGCAGGCTTCTTTCCAAAGGGCGAGTTGGGCCCCACAGCATCTTGCTTCCAGCTCTTTGGGAAGCTAAGAAACAACTCGCTCTGCACAGTGCTCTTACAGCCTAGTGGGAACATCTCTTCCAAAGGCCTGTGAAACGCAGTTTCTTTGCAGGCCTGATCTGGCTGAAGTAGGACTTCTGCTCTGGGTGTGCTACTTTGCCCTAGAGCTGAAAGGCACAACGTGCAGGCTTCTTTCCAAAGGGCGAGTTGGGCCCCACAGCATCTTGCTTCCAGCTCTTTGGGAAGCTAAGAAACAACTCGCTCTGCACAGTGCTCTTACAGCCTACCGGGAACATCTCTTCCAAAGGCCTGTGAAACGCAGTTTCTTTGCAGGCCTGATCTGGCTGAAGTAGGACTTCTGCTCTGGGTGTGCTACTTTGCCCTAGAGCTGAAAGGCACAACGTGCAGGCTTCTTTCCAAAGGGCGAGTTGGGCCCCACAGCATCTTGCTTCCAGCTCTTTGGGAAGCTAAGAAACAACTCGCTCTGCACAGTGCTCTTACAGCCTACCGGGAACATCTCTTCCAAAGGCCTGTGAAACGCAGTTTCTTTGCAGGTCTGATCTGGCTGAAGTAGGACTTCTGCTCTGGGTGTGCTACATTTCCCTAGAGCTGAAAGGCACAACGTGCAGGCTTCTTTCCAAAGGGCGAGTTGGGCCCCACAGCATCTTGCTTCCAGCTCTTTGGGAAGCTAAGAAACAACTCGCTCTGCACAGTGCTCTTACAGCCTACGGGGAACATCTCTTCCAAAGGCCTGTGAAACGCAGTTTCTTTGCAGGCCTGATCTGGCTGAAGTAGGACTTCTGCTCTGGGTGTGCTACTTTGCCCTAGAGCTGAAAGGCACAACGTGCAGGCTTCTTTCCAAAGGGCGAGTTGGGCCCCACAGCATCTTGCTTCCAGCTCTTTGGGAAGCTAAGAAACAACTCGCTCTGCACAGTGCTCTTACAGCCTACCGGGAACATCTCTTCCAAAGGCCTGTGAAACGCAGTTTCTTTGCAGGCCTGATCTGGCTGAAGTAGGACTTCTGCTCTGGGTGTGCTACTTTGCCCTAGAGCTGAAAGGCACAACGTGCAGGCTTCTTTCCAAAGGGCGAGTTGGGCCCCACAGCATCTTGCTTCCAGCTCTTTGGGAAGCTAAGAAACAACTCGCTCTGCACAGTGCTCTTACAGCCTAGTGGGAACATCTCTTCCAAAGGCCTGTGAAACGCAGTTTCTTTGCAGGCCTGATCTGGCTGAAGTAGGACTTCTGCTCTGGGTGTGCTACTTTGCCCTAGAGCTGAAAGGCACAACGTGCAGGCTTCTTTCCAGAGGGCGAGTTGGGCCCCACAGCATCTTGCTTCCAGCTCTTTGGGAAGCTAAGAAACAACTCGCTCTGCACAGTGCTCTTACAGCCTACCGGGAACATCTCTTCCAAAGGCCTGTGAAACGCAGTTTCTTTGCAGGCCTGATCTGGCTGAAGTAGGACTTCTGCTCTGGGTGTGCTACTTTGCCCTAGAGCAGAAAGGCACAACGTGCAGGCTTCTTTCCAAAGGGCGAGTTGGGCCCCACAGCATCTTGCTTCCAGCTCTTTGGGAAGCTAAGAAACAACTCGCTCTGCACAGTGCTCTTACAGCCTACCGGGAACATCTCTTGCAAAGGCCTGTGAAACGCAGTTTCTTTGCAGGCCTGATCTGGCTGAAGTAGGACTTCTGCTCTGGGTGTGCTACTTTGCCCTAGAGCTGAAAGGCACAACGTGCAGGCTTCTTTCCAAAGGGCGAGTTGGGCCCCACAGCATCTTGCTTCCAGCTCTTTGGGAAGCTAGGAAACAACTCGCTCTGCACAGTGCTCTTACAGCCTAGTGGGAACATCTCTTCCAAAGGCCTGTGAAACGCAGTTTCTTTGCAGGCCTGATCTGGCTGAAGTAGGACTTCTGCTCTGGGTGTGCTCCTTTGCCCTAGAGCTGAAAGGCACAACGTGCAGGCTTCTTTCAAAAGGGCGAGTTGGGCCCCACAGCATCTTGCTTCCAGATCTTTGGGAAGCTCAGAAACAACTCGCTCTGCACAGTGCTCTTACAGCCTAGTGGGAACATCTCTTCCAAAGGCCTGTGAAACGCAGTTTCTTTGCAGGCCAGATCTGGCTGAAGTAGGACTTCTGCTCTGGGTGTGCTACTTTGCCCTAGAGCTGAAAGGCACAACGTGCAGGCTTCTTTCCAAAGGGCGAGTTGGGCCCCACAGCATCTTGCTTCCAGCTCTTTGGGAAGCTAAGAAACAACTCGCTCTGCACAGTGCTCTTACAGCCTACCGGGAACATCTCTTCCAAAGGCCTGTGAAACGCAGTTTCTTTGCAGGCCTGATCTGGCTGAAGTAGGACTTCTGCTCTGGGTGTGCTACTTTGCCCTAGAGCTGAAAGGCACAACGTGCAGGCTTCTTTCCAAAGGGCGAGTTGGGCCCCACAGCATCTTGCTTCCAGCTCTTTGGGAAGCTAAGAAACAACTCGCTCTGCACAGTGCTCTTACAGCCTAGTGGGAACATCTCTTCCAAAGGCCTGTGAAACGCAGTTTCTTTGCAGGCCTGATCTGGCTGAAGTAGGACTTCTGCTCTGGGTGTGCTACTTTGCCCTAGAGCTGAAAGGCACAACGTGCAGGCTTCTTTCCAAAGGGCGAGTTGGGCCCCACAGCATCTTGCTTCCAGCTCTTTGGGAAGCTAAGAAACAACTCGCTCTGCACAGTGCTCTTACAGCCTACCGGGAACATGTCTTCCAAAGGCCTGTGAAACGCAGTTTCTTTGCAGGCCTGATCTGGCTGAAGTAGGACTTCTGCTCTGGGTGTGCTACTTTGCCCTAGAGCTGAAAGGCACAACGTGCAGGCTTCTTTCCAAAGGGCGAGTTGGGCCCCACAGCATCTTGCTTCCAGCTCTTTGGGAAGCTAAGAAACAACTCGCTCTGCACAGTGCTCTTACAGCCTAGTGGGAACATCTCTTCCAAAGGCCTGTGAAACGCAGTTTCTTTGCAGGCCTGATCTGGCTGAAGTAGGACTTCTGCTCTGGGTGTGCTACTTTGCCCTAGAGCTGAAAGGCACAACGTGCAGGCTTCTTTCCAAAGGGCGAGTTGGGCCCCACAGCATCTTGCTTCCAGCTCTTTGGGAAGCTAAGAAAGAACTCGCTCTGCACAGTGCTCTTACAGCCTACCGGGAACATCTCTTCCAAAGGCCTGTGAAACGCAGTTTCTTTGCAGGCCTGATCTGGCTGAAGTAGGACTTCTGCTCTGGGTGTGCTACTTTGCCCTAGAGCTGAAAGGCACAACGTGCAGGCTTCTTTCCAAAGGGCGAGTTGGGCCCCACAGCATCTTGCTTCCAGCTCTTTGGGAAGCTAAGAAACAACTCGCTCTGCACAGTGCTCTTACAGCCTAGTGGGAACATCTCTTCCAAAGGCCTGTGAAACGCAGTTTCTTTGCAGGCCTGATCTGGCTGAAGTAGGACTTCTGCTCTGGGTGTGCTACTTTGCCCTAGAGCGGAAAGGCACAACGTGCAGGCTTCTTTCCAAAGGGCGAGTTGGGCCCCACAGCATCTTGCTTCCAGCTCTTTGGGAAGCTAAGAAACAACTCGCTCTGCACAGTGCTCTTACAGCCTACCGGGAACATCTCTTCCAAAGGCCTGTGAAACGCAGTTTCTTTGCAGGCCAGATCTGGCTGAAGTAGGACTTCTGCTCTGGGTGTGCTACTTTGCCCTAGAGCTGAAAGGCACAACGTGCAGGCTTCTTTCCAAAGGGCGAGTTGGGCCCCACAGCATCTTGCTTCCAGCTCTTTGGGAAGCTAAGAAACAACTCGCTCTGCACAGTGCTCTTACAGCCTACCGGGAACATCTCTTCCAAAGGCCTGTGAAACGCAGTTTCTTTGCAGGCCTGATCTGGCTGAAGTAGGACTTCTGCTCTGGGTGTGCTACTTTGCCCTAGAGCTGAAAGGCACAACGTGCAGGCTTCTTTCCAAAGGGCGAGTTGGGCCCCACAGCATCTTGCTTCCAGCTCTTTGGGAAGCTAAGAAACAACTCGCTCTGCACAGTGCTCTTACAGCCTACCGGGAACATCTCTTCCAAAGGCCTGTGAAACGCAGTTTCTTTGCAGGTCTGATCTGGCTGAAGTAGGACTTCTGCTCTGGGTGTTCTACATTTCCCTAGAGCTGAAAGGCACAACGTGCAGGCTTCTTTCCAAAGGGCGAGTTGGGCCCCACAGCATCTTGCTTCCAGCTCTTTGGGAAGCTAAGAAACAACTCGCTCTGCACAGTGCTCTTACAGCCTAGTGGGAACATCTCTTCCAAAGGCCTGTGAAACGCAGTTTCTTTGCAGGCCTGATCTGGCTGAAGTAGGACTTCTGCTCTGGGTGTGCTACTTTGCCCTAGAGCTGAAAGGCACAACGTGCAGGCTTCTTTCCAAAGGGCGAGTTGGGCCCCACAGCATCTTGCTTCCAGCTCTTTGGGAAGCTAAGAAACAACTCGCTCTGCACAGTGCTCTTACAGCCTAGTGGGAACATCTCTTCCAAAGGCCTGTGAAACGCAGTTTCTTTGCAGGCCTGATCTGGCTGAAGTAGGACTTCTGCTCTGGGTGTGCTACTTTGCCCTAGAGCTGAAAGGCACAACGTGCAGGCTTCTTTCCAAAGGGCGAGTTGGGCCCCACAGCATCTTGCTTCCAGCTCTTTGGGAAGCTAAGAAACAACTCGCTCTGCACAGTGCTCTTACAGCCTAGTGGGAACATCTCTTCCAAAGGCCTGTGAAACGCAGTTTCTTTGCAGGCCTGATCTGGCTGAAGTAGGACTTCTGCTCTGGGTGTGCTACTTTGCCCTAGAGCTGAAAGGCACAACGTGCAGGCTTCTTTCCAAAGGGCTAGTTGGGCACCTCAGCATCTTGCTTCCAGCTCTTTGGGAAGCTAAGAAACAACTCGCTCTGCACAGTGCTCTTACAGCCTACCGGGAACATCTCTTCCAAAGGCCTGTGAAACGCAGTTTCTTTGCAGGCCTGATCTGGCTGAAGTAGGACTTCTGCTCTGGGTGTGCTACTTTGCCCTAGAGCTGAAAGGCACAACGTGCAGGCTTCTTTCCAAAGGGCGAGTTGGGCCCCACAGCATCTTGCTTCCAGCTCTTTGCGAAGCTAAGAAACAACTCGCTCTGCACAGTGCTCTTACAGCCTACCGGGAACATCTCTTCCAAAGGCCTGTGAAACGCAGTTTCTTTGCAGGCCTGATCTGGCTGAAGTAGGACTTCTGCTCTGGGTGTGCTACTTTGCCCTAGAGCTGAAAGGCACAACGTGCAGGCTTCTTTCCAAAGGGCGAGTTGGGCCCCACAGCATCTTGCTTCCAGCTCTTTGGGAAGCTAAGAAACAACTCGCTCTGCACAGTGCTCTTACAGCCTACCGGGAACATCTCTTCCAAAGGCCTGTGAAACGCAGTTTCTTTGCAGGCCTGATCTGGCTGAAGTAGGACTTCTGATCTGGGTGTGCTACTTTGCCCTAGAGCTCAAAGGCACAACGTGCAGGCTTCTTTCCAAAGGGCGAGTTGGGCCCCACAGCATCTTGCTTCCAGCTCTTTGGGAAGCTAAGAAAGAACTCGCTCTGCACAGTGCTCTTACAGCCTACCGGGAACATCTCTTCCAAAGGCCTGTGAAACGCAGTTTCTTTGCAGGCCTGATCTGGCTGAAGTAGGACTTCTGCTCTGGGTGTGCTACTTTGCCCTAGAGCTGAAAGGCACAACGTGCAGGCTTCTTTCCAAAGGGCGAGTTGGGCCCCACAGCATCTTGCTTCCAGCTCTTTGGGAAGCTAAGAAACAACTCGCTCTGCACAGTGCTCTTACAGCCTACCGGGAACATCTCTTCCAAAGGCCTGTGAAACGCAGTTTCTTTGCAGGCCTGATCTGGCTGAAGTAGGACTTCTGCTCTGGGTGTGCTACTTTGCCCTAGAGCTGAAAGGCACAACGTGCAGGCTTCTTTCCAAAGGGCGAGTTGGGCCCCACAGCATCTTGCTTCCAGCTCTTTGGGAAGCTAAGAAACAACTCGCTCTGCACAGTGCTCTTACAGCCTACCGGGAACATCTCTTGCAAAGGCCTGTGAAACGCAGTTTCTTTGCAGGCCTGATCTGGCTGAAGTAGGACTTCTGCTCTGGGTGTGCTACTTTGCCCTAGAGCTGAAAGGCACAACGTGCAGGCTTCTTTCCAAAGGGCGAGTTGGGCCCCACAGCATCTTGCTTCCAGCTCTTTGGGAAGCTAAGAAACAACTCGCTCTGCACAGTGCTCTTACAGCCTACCGGGAACATCTCTTGCAAAGGCCTGTGAAACGCAGTTTCTTTGCAGGCCTGATCTGGCTGAAGTAGGACTTCTGCTCTGGGTGTGCTACTTTGCCCTAGAGCGGAAAGGCACAACGTGCAGGCTTCTTTCCAAAGGGCGAGTTGGGCCCCACAGCATCTTGCTTCCAGCTCTTTGGGAAGCTAAGAAACAACTCGCTCTGCACAGTGCTCTTACAGCCTACCGGGAACATCTCTTGCAAAGGCCTGTGAAACGCAGTTTCTTTGCAGGCCTGATCTGGCTGAAGTAGGACTTCTGCTCTGGGTGTGCTACTTTGCCCTAGAGCTGAAAGGCACAACGTGCAGGCTTCTTTCCAAAGGGCGAGTTGGGCCCCACAGCATCTTGCTTCCAGCTCTTTGGGAAGCTAAGAAACAACTCGCTCTGCACAGTGCTCTTACAGCCTACCGGGAACATCTCTTCCAAAGGCCTGTGAAACGCAGTTTCTTTGCAGGCCTGATCTGGCTGAAGTAGGACTTCTGCTCTGGGTGTGCTACTTTGCCCTAGAGCTGAAAGGCACAACGTGCAGGCTTCTTTCCAAAGGGCGAGTTGGGCCCCACAGCATCTTGCTTCCAGCTCTTTCTGAAGCTAAGAAACAACTCGCTCTGCACAGTGCTCTTACAGCCTACGGGGAACATCTCTTCCAAAGGCCTGTGAAACGCAGTTTCTTTGCAGGCCTGATCTGGCTGAAGTAGGACTTCTGCTCTGGGTGTGCTACTTTGCCCTAGAGCTGAAAGGCACAACGTGCAGGCTTCTTTCCAAAGGGCGAGTTGGGCCCCACAGCATCTTGCTTCCAGCTCTTTGGGAAGCTAAGAAAGAACTCGCTCTGCACAGTGCTCTTACAGCCTACCGGGAACATCTCTTCCAAAGGCCTGTGAAACGCAGTTTCTTTGCAGGCCTGATCTGGCTGAAGTAGGACTTCTGCTCTGGGTGTGCTACTTTGCCCTAGAGCTGAAAGGCACAACGTGCAGGCTTCTTTCCAAAGGGCGAGTTGGGCCCCACAGCATCTTGCTTCCAGCTCTTTGGGAAGCTAGGAAACAACTCGCTCTGCACAGTGCTCTTACAGCCTACCGGGAACATGTCTTCCAAAGGCCTGTGAAACGCAGTTTCTTTGCAGGCCTGATCTGGCTGAAGTAGGACTTCTGCTCTGGGTGTGCTACTTTGCCCTAGAGCTGAAAGGCACAACGTGCAGTCTTCTTTCCAAAGGGCGAGTTGGGCCCCACAGCATCTTGCTTCCAGCTCTTTGGGAAGCTAAGAAACAACTCGCTCTGCACAGTGCTCTTACAGCCTACCGGGAACATGTCTTCCAAAGGCCTGTGAAACGCAGTTTCTTTGCAGGCCTGATCTGGCTGAAGTAGGACTTCTGCTCTGGGTGTGCTACTTTGCCCTAGAGCTGAAAGGCACAACGTGCAGGCTTCTTTCCAAAGGGCGAGTTGGGCCCCACAGCATCTTGCTTCCAGCTCTTTGGGAAGCTAAGAAACAACTCGCTCTGCACAGTGCTCTTACAGCCTACCGGGAACATGTCTTCCAAAGGCCTGTGAAACGCAGTTTCTTTGCAGGCCTGATCTGGCTGAAGTAGGACTTCTGCTCTGGGTGTGCTACTTTGCCCTAGAGCTGAAAGGCACAACGTGCAGGCTTCTTTCCAAAGGGCGAGTTGGGCCCCACAGCATCTTGCTTCCAGCTCTTTGGGAAGCTAAGAAACAACTCGCTCTGGACAGTCCTCTTACAGCCTAGTGGGAACATCTCTTCCAAAGGCCTGTGAAACGCAGTTTCTTTGCAGGCCTGATCTGGCTGAAGTAGGACTTCTGCTCTGGGTGTGCTACTTTGCCCTAGAGCTGAAAGGCACAACGTGCAGGCTTCTTTCCAAAGGGCGAGTTGGGCACCACAGCATCTTGCTTCCAGCTCTTTGGGAAGCTAAGAAACAACTCGCTCTGCACAGTGCTCTTACAGCCTAGTGGGAACATCTCTTCCAAAGGCCTGTGAAACGCAGTTTCTTTGCAGGCCTGATCTGGCTGAAGTAGGACTTCTGCTCTGGGTGTGCTACTTTGCCCTAGAGCTGAAAGGCACAACGTGCAGGCTTCTTTCCAAAGGGCGAGTTGGGCCCCACAGCATCTTGCTTCCAGCTCTTTGGGAAGCTAAGAAACAACTCGCTCTGCACAGTGCTCTTACAGCCTACCGGGAACATCTCTTGCAAAGGCCTGTGAAACGCAGTTTCTTTGCAGGCCTGATCTGGCTGAAGTAGGACTTCTGCTCTGGGTGTGCTACTTTGCCCTAGAGCTGAAAGGCACAACGTGCAGGCTTCTTTCCAAAGGGCGAGTTGGGCCCCACAGCATCTTGCTTCCAGCTCTTTGGGAAGCTAGGAAACAACTCGCTCTGCACAGTGCTCTTACAGCCTAGTGGGAACATCTCTTCCAAAGGCCTGTGAAACGCAGTTTCTTTGCAGGCCTGATCTGGCTGAAGTAGGACTTCTGCTCTGGGTGTGCTCCTTTGCCCTAGAGCTGAAAGGCACAACGTGCAGGCTTCTTTCAAAAGGGCGAGTTGGGCCCCACAGCATCTTGCTTCCAGATCTTTGGGAAGCTCAGAAACAACTCGCTCTGCACAGTGCTCTTACAGCCTAGTGGGAACATCTCTTCCAAAGGCCTGTGAAACGCAGTTTCTTTGCAGGCCAGATCTGGCTGAAGTAGGACTTCTGCTCTTGGTGTGCTACTTTGCCCTAGAGCTGAAAGGCACAACGTGCAGGCTTCTTTCCAAAGGGCGAGTTGGGCCCCACAGCATCTTGCTTCCAGCTCTTTGGGAAGCTAAGAAACAACTCGCTCTGCACAGTGCTCTTACAGCCTACCGGGAACATCTCTTCCAAAGGCCTGTGAAACGCAGTTTCTTTGCAGGCCTGATCTGGCTGAAGTAGGACTTCTGCTCTGGGTGTGCTACTTTGCCCTAGAGCTGAAAGGCACAACGTGCAGGCTTCTTTCCAAAGGGCGAGTTGGGCCCCACAGCATCTTGCTTCCAGCTCTTTGGGAAGCTAAGAAACAACTCGCTCTGCACAGTGCTCTTACAGCCTAGTGGGAACATCTCTTCCAAAGGCCTGTGAAACGCAGTTTCTTTGCAGGCCTGATCTGGCTGAAGTAGGACTTCTGCTCTGGGTGTGCTACTTTGCCCTAGAGCTGAAAGGCACAACGTGCAGGCTTCTTTCCAAAGGGCGAGTTGGGCCCCACAGCATCTTGCTTCCAGCTCTTTGGGAAGCTAAGAAACAACTCGCTCTGCACAGTGCTCTTACAGCCTACCGGGAACATCTCTTCCAAAGGCCTGTGAAACGCAGTTTCTTTGCAGGCCTGATCTGGCTGAAGTAGGACTTCTGCTCTGGGTGTGCTACTTTGCCCTAGAGCTGAAAGGCACAACGTGCAGGCTTCTTTCCAAAGGGCGAGTTGGGCCCCACAGCATCTTGCTTCCAGCTCTTTGGGAAGCTAAGAAACAACTCGCTCTGCACAGTGCTCTTACAGCCTACCGGGAACATCTCTTCCAAAGGCCTGTGAAACGCAGTTTCTTTGCAGGCCTGATCTGGCTGAAGTAGGACTTCTGATCTGGGTGTGCTACTTTGCCCTAGAGCTCAAAGGCACAACGTGCAGGCTTCTTTCCAAAGGGCGAGTTGGGCCCCACAGCATCTTGCTTCCAGCTCTTTGGGAAGCTAAGAAAGAACTCGCTCTGCACAGTGCTCTTACAGCCTACCGGGAACATCTCTTCCAAAGGCCTGTGAAACGCAGTTTCTTTGCAGGCCTGATCTGGCTGAAGTAGGACTTCTGCTCTGGGTGTGCTACTTTGCCCTAGAGCTGAAAGGCACAACGTGCAGGCTTCTTTCCAAAGGGCGAGTTGGGCCCCACAGCATCTTGCTTCCAGCTCTTTGGGAAGCTAAGAAACAACTCGCTCTGCACAGTGCTCTTACAGCCTACCGGGAACATCTCTTCCAAAGGCCTGTGAAACGCAGTTTCTTTGCAGGCCTGATCTGGCTGAAGTAGGACTTCTGCTCTGGGTGTGCTACTTTGCCCTAGAGCTGAAAGGCACAACGTGCAGGCTTCTTTCCAAAGGGCGAGTTGGGCCCCACAGCATCTTGCTTCCAGCTCTTTGGGAAGCTAAGAAACAACTCGCTCTGCACAGTGCTCTTACAGCCTACCGGGAACATCTCTTGCAAAGGCCTGTGAAACGCAGTTTCTTTGCAGGCCTGATCTGGCTGAAGTAGGACTTCTGCTCTGGGTGTGCTACTTTGCCCTAGAGCTGAAAGGCACAACGTGCAGGCTTCTTTCCAAAGGGCGAGTTGGGCCCCACAGCATCTTGCTTCCAGCTCTTTGGGAAGCTAAGAAACAACTCGCTCTGCACAGTGCTCTTACAGCCTACCGGGAACATCTCTTGCAAAGGCCTGTGAAACGCAGTTTCTTTGCAGGCCTGATCTGGCTGAAGTAGGACTTCTGCTCTGGGTGTGCTACTTTGCCCTAGAGCGGAAAGGCACAACGTGCAGGCTTCTTTCCAAAGGGCGAGTTGGGCCCCACAGCATCTTGCTTCCAGCTCTTTGGGAAGCTAAGAAACAACTCGCTCTGCACAGTGCTCTTACAGCCTACCGGGAACATCTCTTGCAAAGGCCTGTGAAACGCAGTTTCTTTGCAGGCCTGATCTGGCTGAAGTAGGACTTCTGCTCTGGGTGTGCTACTTTGCCCTAGAGCTGAAAGGCACAACGTGCAGGCTTCTTTCCAAAGGGCGAGTTGGGCCCCACAGCATCTTGCTTCCAGCTCTTTGGGAAGCTAAGAAACAACTCGCTCTGCACAGTGCTCTTACAGCCTACCGGGAACATCTCTTCCAAAGGCCTGTGAAACGCAGTTTCTTTGCAGGCCTGATCTGGCTGAAGTAGGACTTCTGCTCTGGGTGTGCTACTTTGCCCTAGAGCTGAAAGGCACAACGTGCAGGCTTCTTTCCAAAGGGCGAGTTGGGCCCCACAGCATCTTGCTTCCAGCTCTTTCTGAAGCTAAGAAACAACTCGCTCTGCACAGTGCTCTTACAGCCTACGGGGAACATCTCTTCCAAAGGCCTGTGAAACGCAGTTTCTTTGCAGGCCTGATCTGGCTGAAGTAGGACTTCTGCTCTGGGTGTGCTACTTTGCCCTAGAGCTGAAAGGCACAACGTGCAGGCTTCTTTCCAAAGGGCGAGTTGGGCCCCACAGCATCTTGCTTCCAGCTCTTTGGGAAGCTAAGAAAGAACTCGCTCTGCACAGTGCTCTTACAGCCTACCGGGAACATCTCTTCCAAAGGCCTGTGAAACGCAGTTTCTTTGCAGGCCTGATCTGGCTGAAGTAGGACTTCTGCTCTGGGTGTGCTACTTTGCCCTAGAGCTGAAAGGCACAACGTGCAGGCTTCTTTCCAAAGGGCGAGTTGGGCCCCACAGCATCTTGCTTCCAGCTCTTTGGGAAGCTAGGAAACAACTCGCTCTGCACAGTGCTCTTACAGCCTACCGGGAACATGTCTTCCAAAGGCCTGTGAAACGCAGTTTCTTTGCAGGCCTGATCTGGCTGAAGTAGGACTTCTGCTCTGGGTGTGCTACTTTGCCCTAGAGCTGAAAGGCACAACGTGCAGTCTTCTTTCCAAAGGGCGAGTTGGGCCCCACAGCATCTTGCTTCCAGCTCTTTGGGAAGCTAAGAAACAACTCGCTCTGCACAGTGCTCTTACAGCCTACCGGGAACATGTCTTCCAAAGGCCTGTGAAACGCAGTTTCTTTGCAGGCCTGATCTGGCTGAAGTAGGACTTCTGCTCTGGGTGTGCTACTTTGCCCTAGAGCTGAAAGGCACAACGTGCAGGCTTCTTTCCAAAGGGCGAGTTGGGCCCCACAGCATCTTGCTTCCAGCTCTTTGGGAAGCTAAGAAACAACTCGCTCTGCACAGTGCTCTTACAGCCTACCGGGAACATGTCTTCCAAAGGCCTGTGAAACGCAGTTTCTTTGCAGGCCTGATCTGGCTGAAGTAGGACTTCTGCTCTGGGTGTGCTACTTTGCCCTAGAGCTGAAAGGCACAACGTGCAGGCTTCTTTCCAAAGGGCGAGTTGGGCCCCACAGCATCTTGCTTCCAGCTCTTTGGGAAGCTAAGAAACAACTCGCTCTGGACAGTCCTCTTACAGCCTAGTGGGAACATCTCTTCCAAAGGCCTGTGAAACGCAGTTTCTTTGCAGGCCTGATCTGGCTGAAGTAGGACTTCTGCTCTGGGTGTGCTACTTTGCCCTAGAGCTGAAAGGCACAACGTGCAGGCTTCTTTCCAAAGGGCGAGTTGGGCACCACAGCATCTTGCTTCCAGCTCTTTGGGAAGCTAAGAAACAACTCGCTCTGCACAGTGCTCTTACAGCCTAGTGGGAACATCTCTTCCAAAGGCCTGTGAAACGCAGTTTCTTTGCAGGCCTGATCTGGCTGAAGTAGGACTTCTGCTCTGGGTGTGCTACTTTGCCCTAGAGCTGAAAGGCACAACGTGCAGGCTTCTTTCCAAAGGGCGAGTTGGGCCCCACAGCATCTTGCTTCCAGCTCTTTGGGAAGCTAAGAAACAACTCGCTCTGCACAGTGCTCTTACAGCCTACCGGGAACATCTCTTGCAAAGGCCTGTGAAACGCAGTTTCTTTGCAGGCCTGATCTGGCTGAAGTAGGACTTCTGCTCTGGGTGTGCTACTTTGCCCTAGAGCTGAAAGGCACAACGTGCAGGCTTCTTTCCAAAGGGCGAGTTGGGCCCCACAGCATCTTGCTTCCAGCTCTTTGGGAAGCTAGGAAACAACTCGCTCTGCACAGTGCTCTTACAGCCTAGTGGGAACATCTCTTCCAAAGGCCTGTGAAACGCAGTTTCTTTGCAGGCCTGATCTGGCTGAAGTAGGACTTCTGCTCTGGGTGTGCTCCTTTGCCCTAGAGCTGAAAGGCACAACGTGCAGGCTTCTTTCAAAAGGGCGAGTTGGGCCCCACAGCATCTTGCTTCCAGATCTTTGGGAAGCTCAGAAACAACTCGCTCTGCACAGTGCTCTTACAGCCTAGTGGGAACATCTCTTCCAAAGGCCTGTGAAACGCAGTTTCTTTGCAGGCCAGATCTGGCTGAAGTAGGACTTCTGCTCTTGGTGTGCTACTTTGCCCTAGAGCTGAAAGGCACAACGTGCAGGCTTCTTTCCAAAGGGCGAGTTGGGCCCCACAGCATCTTGCTTCCAGCTCTTTGGGAAGCTAAGAAACAACTCGCTCTGCACAGTGCTCTTACAGCCTACCGGGAACATCTCTTCCAAAGGCCTGTGAAACGCAGTTTCTTTGCAGGCCTGATCTGGCTGAAGTAGGACTTCTGCTCTGGGTGTGCTACTTTGCCCTAGAGCTGAAAGGCACAACGTGCAGGCTTCTTTCCAAAGGGCGAGTTGGGCCCCACAGCATCTTGCTTCCAGCTCTTTGGGAAGCTAAGAAACAACTCGCTCTGCACAGTGCTCTTACAGCCTAGTGGGAACATCTCTTCCAAAGGCCTGTGAAACGCAGTTTCTTTGCAGGCCTGATCTGGCTGAAGTAGGACTTCTGCTCTGGGTGTGCTACTTTGCCCTAGAGCTGAAAGGCACAACGTGCAGGCTTCTTTCCAAAGGGCGAGTTGGGCCCCACAGCATCTTGCTTCCAGCTCTTTGGGAAGCTAAGAAACAACTCGCTCTGCACAGTGCTCTTACAGCCTACCGGGAACATCTCTTCCAAAGGCCTGTGAAACGCAGTTTCTTTGCAGGCCTGATCTGGCTGAAGTAGGACTTCTGCTCTGGGTGTGCTACTTTGCCCTAGAGCTGAAAGGCACAACGTGCAGGCTTCTTTCCAAAGGGCGAGTTGGGCCCCACAGCATCTTGCTTCCAGCTCTTTGGGAAGCTAAGAAACAACTCGCTCTGCACAGTGCTCTTACAGCCTACCGGGAACATCTCTTCCAAAGGCCTGTGAAACGCAGTTTCTTTGCAGGTCTGATCTGGCTGAAGTAGGACTTCTGCTCTGGGTGTGCTACATTTCCCTAGAGCTGAAAGGCACAACGTGCAGGCTTCTTTCCAAAGGGCGAGTTGGGCCCCACAGCATCTTGCTTCCAGCTCTTTGGGAAGCTAAGAAACAACTCGCTCTGCACAGTGCTCTTACAGCCTACGGGGAACATCTCTTCCAAAGGCCTGTGAAACGCAGTTTCTTTGCAGGCCTGATCTGGCTGAAGTAGGACTTCTGCTCTGGGTGTGCTACTTTGCCCTAGAGCTGAAAGGCACAACGTGCAGGCTTCTTTCCAAAGGGCGAGTTGGGCCCCACAGCATCTTGCTTCCAGCTCTTTGGGAAGCTAAGAAACAACTCGCTCTGCACAGTGCTCTTACAGCCTACCGGGAACATCTCTTCCAAAGGCCTGTGAAACGCAGTTTCTTTGCAGGCCTGATCTGGCTGAAGTAGGACTTCTGCTCTGGGTGTGCTACTTTGCCCTAGAGCTGAAAGGCACAACGTGCAGGCTTCTTTCCAAAGGGCGAGTTGGGCCCCACAGCATCTTGCTTCCAGCTCTTTGGGAAGCTAAGAAACAACTCGCTCTGCACAGTGCTCTTACAGCCTAGTGGGAACATCTCTTCCAAAGGCCTGTGAAACGCAGTTTCTTTGCAGGCCTGATCTGGCTGAAGTAGGACTTCTGCTCTGGGTGTGCTACTTTGCCCTAGAGCTGAAAGGCACAACGTGCAGGCTTCTTTCCAGAGGGCGAGTTGGGCCCCACAGCATCTTGCTTCCAGCTCTTTGGGAAGCTAAGAAACAACTCGCTCTGCACAGTGCTCTTACAGCCTACCGGGAACATCTCTTCCAAAGGCCTGTGAAACGCAGTTTCTTTGCAGGCCTGATCTGGCTGAAGTAGGACTTCTGCTCTGGGTGTGCTACTTTGCCCTAGAGCAGAAAGGCACAACGTGCAGGCTTCTTTCCAAAGGGCGAGTTGGGCCCCACAGCATCTTGCTTCCAGCTCTTTGGGAAGCTAAGAAACAACTCGCTCTGCACAGTGCTCTTACAGCCTACCGGGAACATCTCTTGCAAAGGCCTGTGAAACGCAGTTTCTTTGCAGGCCTGATCTGGCTGAAGTAGGACTTCTGCTCTGGGTGTGCTACTTTGCCCTAGAGCTGAAAGGCACAACGTGCAGGCTTCTTTCCAAAGGGCGAGTTGGGCCCCACAGCATCTTGCTTCCAGCTCTTTGGGAAGCTAGGAAACAACTCGCTCTGCACAGTGCTCTTACAGCCTAGTGGGAACATCTCTTCCAAAGGCCTGTGAAACGCAGTTTCTTTGCAGGCCTGATCTGGCTGAAGTAGGACTTCTGCTCTGGGTGTGCTCCTTTGCCCTAGAGCTGAAAGGCACAACGTGCAGGCTTCTTTCAAAAGGGCGAGTTGGGCCCCACAGCATCTTGCTTCCAGATCTTTGGGAAGCTCAGAAACAACTCGCTCTGCACAGTGCTCTTACAGCCTAGTGGGAACATCTCTTCCAAAGGCCTGTGAAACGCAGTTTCTTTGCAGGCCAGATCTGGCTGAAGTAGGACTTCTGCTCTGGGTGTGCTACTTTGCCCTAGAGCTGAAAGGCACAACGTGCAGGCTTCTTTCCAAAGGGCGAGTTGGGCCCCACAGCATCTTGCTTCCAGCTCTTTGGGAAGCTAAGAAACAACTCGCTCTGCACAGTGCTCTTACAGCCTACCGGGAACATCTCTTCCAAAGGCCTGTGAAACGCAGTTTCTTTGCAGGCCTGATCTGGCTGAAGTAGGACTTCTGCTCTGGGTGTGCTACTTTGCCCTAGAGCTGAAAGGCACAACGTGCAGGCTTCTTTCCAAAGGGCGAGTTGGGCCCCACAGCATCTTGCTTCCAGCTCTTTGGGAAGCTAAGAAACAACTCGCTCTGCACAGTGCTCTTACAGCCTAGTGGGAACATCTCTTCCAAAGGCCTGTGAAACGCAGTTTCTTTGCAGGCCTGATCTGGCTGAAGTAGGACTTCTGCTCTGGGTGTGCTACTTTGCCCTAGAGCTGAAAGGCACAACGTGCAGGCTTCTTTCCAAAGGGCGAGTTGGGCCCCACAGCATCTTGCTTCCAGCTCTTTGGGAAGCTAAGAAACAACTCGCTCTGCACAGTGCTCTTACAGCCTACCGGGAACATCTCTTCCAAAGGCCTGTGAAACGCAGTTTCTTTGCAGGCCTGATCTGGCTGAAGTAGGACTTCTGCTCTGGGTGTGCTACTTTGCCCTAGAGCTGAAAGGCACAACGTGCAGGCTTCTTTCCAAAGGGCGAGTTGGGCCCCACAGCATCTTGCTTCCAGCTCTTTGGGAAGCTAAGAAACAACTCGCTCTGCACAGTGCTCTTACAGCCTACCGGGAACATCTCTTCCAAAGGCCTGTGAAACGCAGTTTCTTTGCAGGTCTGATCTGGCTGAAGTAGGACTTCTGCTCTGGGTGTGCTACATTTCCCTAGAGCTGAAAGGCACAACGTGCAGGCTTCTTTCCAAAGGGCGAGTTGGGCCCCACAGCATCTTGCTTCCAGCTCTTTGGGAAGCTAAGAAACAACTCGCTCTGCACAGTGCTCTTACAGCCTACGGGGAACATCTCTTCCAAAGGCCTGTGAAACGCAGTTTCTTTGCAGGCCTGATCTGGCTGAAGTAGGACTTCTGCTCTGGGTGTGCTACTTTGCCCTAGAGCTGAAAGGCACAACGTGCAGGCTTCTTTCCAAAGGGCGAGTTGGGCCCCACAGCATCTTGCTTCCAGCTCTTTGGGAAGCTAAGAAACAACTCGCTCTGCACAGTGCTCTTACAGCCTACCGGGAACATCTCTTCCAAAGGCCTGTGAAACGCAGTTTCTTTGCAGGCCTGATCTGGCTGAAGTAGGACTTCTGCTCTGGGTGTGCTACTTTGCCCTAGAGCTGAAAGGCACAACGTGCAGGCTTCTTTCCAAAGGGCGAGTTGGGCCCCACAGCATCTTGCTTCCAGCTCTTTGGGAAGCTAAGAAACAACTCGCTCTGCACAGTGCTCTTACAGCCTAGTGGGAACATCTCTTCCAAAGGCCTGTGAAACGCAGTTTCTTTGCAGGCCTGATCTGGCTGAAGTAGGACTTCTGCTCTGGGTGTGCTACTTTGCCCTAGAGCTGAAAGGCACAACGTGCAGGCTTCTTTCCAGAGGGCGAGTTGGGCCCCACAGCATCTTGCTTCCAGCTCTTTGGGAAGCTAAGAAACAACTCGCTCTGCACAGTGCTCTTACAGCCTACCGGGAACATCTCTTCCAAAGGCCTGTGAAACGCAGTTTCTTTGCAGGCCTGATCTGGCTGAAGTAGGACTTCTGCTCTGGGTGTGCTACTTTGCCCTAGAGCAGAAAGGCACAACGTGCAGGCTTCTTTCCAAAGGGCGAGTTGGGCCCCACAGCATCTTGCTTCCAGCTCTTTGGGAAGCTAAGAAACAACTCGCTCTGCACAGTGCTCTTACAGCCTACCGGGAACATCTCTTGCAAAGGCCTGTGAAACGCAGTTTCTTTGCAGGCCTGATCTGGCTGAAGTAGGACTTCTGCTCTGGGTGTGCTACTTTGCCCTAGAGCTGAAAGGCACAACGTGCAGGCTTCTTTCCAAAGGGCGAGTTGGGCCCCACAGCATCTTGCTTCCAGCTCTTTGGGAAGCTAGGAAACAACTCGCTCTGCACAGTGCTCTTACAGCCTAGTGGGAACATCTCTTCCAAAGGCCTGTGAAACGCAGTTTCTTTGCAGGCCTGATCTGGCTGAAGTAGGACTTCTGCTCTGGGTGTGCTCCTTTGCCCTAGAGCTGAAAGGCACAACGTGCAGGCTTCTTTCAAAAGGGCGAGTTGGGCCCCACAGCATCTTGCTTCCAGATCTTTGGGAAGCTCAGAAACAACTCGCTCTGCACAGTGCTCTTACAGCCTAGTGGGAACATCTCTTCCAAAGGCCTGTGAAACGCAGTTTCTTTGCAGGCCAGATCTGGCTGAAGTAGGACTTCTGCTCTGGGTGTGCTACTTTGCCCTAGAGCTGAAAGGCACAACGTGCAGGCTTCTTTCCAAAGGGCGAGTTGGGCCCCACAGCATCTTGCTTCCAGCTCTTTGGGAAGCTAAGAAACAACTCGCTCTGCACAGTGCTCTTACAGCCTACCGGGAACATCTCTTCCAAAGGCCTGTGAAACGCAGTTTCTTTGCAGGCCTGATCTGGCTGAAGTAGGACTTCTGCTCTGGGTGTGCTACTTTGCCCTAGAGCTGAAAGGCACAACGTGCAGGCTTCTTTCCAAAGGGCGAGTTGGGCCCCACAGCATCTTGCTTCCAGCTCTTTGGGAAGCTAAGAAACAACTCGCTCTGCACAGTGCTCTTACAGCCTAGTGGGAACATCTCTTCCAAAGGCCTGTGAAACGCAGTTTCTTTGCAGGCCTGATCTGGCTGAAGTAGGACTTCTGCTCTGGGTGTGCTACTTTGCCCTAGAGCTGAAAGGCACAACGTGCAGGCTTCTTTCCAAAGGGCGAGTTGGGCCCCACAGCATCTTGCTTCCAGCTCTTTGGGAAGCTAAGAAACAACTCGCTCTGCACAGTGCTCTTACAGCCTACCGGGAACATGTCTTCCAAAGGCCTGTGAAACGCAGTTTCTTTGCAGGCCTGATCTGGCTGAAGTAGGACTTCTGCTCTGGGTGTGCTACTTTGCCCTAGAGCTGAAAGGCACAACGTGCAGGCTTCTTTCCAAAGGGCGAGTTGGGCCCCACAGCATCTTGCTTCCAGCTCTTTGGGAAGCTAAGAAACAACTCGCTCTGCACAGTGCTCTTACAGCCTACCGGGAACATCTCTTGCAAAGGCCTGTGAAACGCAGTTTCTTTGCAGGCCTGATCTGGCTGAAGTAGGACTTCTGCTCTGGGTGTGCTACTTTGCCCTAGAGCTGAAAGGCACAACGTGCAGGCTTCTTTCCAAAGGGCGAGTTGGGCCCCACAGCATCTTGCTTCCAGCTCTTTGGGAAGCTAAGAAACAACTCGCTCTGCACAGTGCTCTTACAGCCTACCGGGAACATCTCTTCCAAAGGCCTGTGAAACGCAGTTTCTTTGCAGGCCTGATCTGGCTGAAGTAGGACTTCTGCTCTGGGTGTGCTACTTTGCCCTAGAGCTGAAAGGCACAACGTGCAGGCTTCTTTCCAAAGGGCGAGTTGGGCCCCACAGCATCTTGCTTCCAGCTCTTTGGGAAGCTAAGAAACAACTCGCTCTGCACAGTGCTCTTACAGCCTACCGGGAATATCTCTTCCAAAGGCCTGTGAAACGCAGTTTCTTTGCAGGCCTGATCTGGCTGAAGTAGGACTTCTGCTCTGGGTGTGCTACTTTGCCCTAGAGCTGAAAGGCACAACGTGCAGGCTTCTTTCCAAAGGGCGAGTTGGGCCCCACAGCATCTTGCTTCCAGCTCTTTGGGAAGCTAAGAAACAACTCGCTCTGCACAGTGCTCTTACAGCCTACCGGGAACATCTCTTCCAAAGGCCTGTGAAACGCAGTTTCTTTGCAGGCCTGATCTGGCTGAAGTAGGACTTCTGCTCTGGGTGTGCTACTTTGCCCTAGAGCTGAAAGGCACAACGTGCAGGCTTCTTTCCAAAGGGCGAGTTGGGCCCCACAGCATCTTGCTTCCAGCTCTTTGGGAAGCTAAGAAACAACTCGCTCTGCACAGTGCTCTTACAGCCTACGGGGAACATCTCTTCCAAAGGCCTGTGAAACGCAGTTTCTTTGCAGGCCTGATCTGGCTGAAGTAGGACTTCTGCTCTGGGTGTGCTACTTTGCCCTAGAGCTGAAAGGCACAACGTGCAGGCTTCTTTCCAAAGGGCGAGTTGGGCCCCACAGCATCTTGCTTCCAGCTCTTTGGGAAGCTAAGAAACAACTCGCTCTGCACAGTGCTCTTACAGCCTACCGGGAACATCTCTTCCAAAGGCCTGTGAAACGCAGTTTCTTTGCAGGCCTGATCTGGCTGAAGTAGGACTTCTGCTCTGGGTGTGCTACTTTGCCCTAGAGCTGAAAGGCACAACGTGCAGGCTTCTTTCCAAAGGGCGAGTTGGGCCCCACAGCATCTTGCTTCCAGCTCTTTGGGAAGCTAAGAAACAACTCGCTCTGCACAGTGCTCTTACAGCCTACCGGGAACATCTCTTCCAAAGGCCTGTGAAACGCAGTTTCTTTGCAGGCCTGATCTGGCTGAAGTAGGACTTCTGCTCTGGGTGTGCTACTTTGCCCTAGAGCTGAAAGGCACAACGTGCAGGCTTCTTTCCAAAGGGCGAGTTGGGCCCCACAGCATCTTGCTTCCAGCTCTTTGGGAAGCTAGGAAACAACTCGCTCTGCACAGTGCTCTTACAGCCTAGTGGGAACATCTCTTCCAAAGGCCTGTGAAACGCAGTTTCTTTGCAGGCCTGATCTGGCTGAAGTAGGACTTCTGCTCTGGGTGTGCTACTTTGCCCTAGAGCTGAAAGGCACAACGTGCAGGCTTCTTTCCAAAGGGCGAGTTGGGCCCCACAGCATCTTGCTTCCAGCTCTTTGGGAAGCTAAGAAACAACTCGCTCTGCACAGTGCTCTTACAGCCTAGTGGGAACATCTCTTCCAAAGGCCTGTGAAACGCAGTTTCTTTGCAGGCCTGATCTGGCTGAAGTAGGACTTCTGCTCTGGGTGTGCTACTTTGCCCTAGAGCTGAAAGGCACAACGTGCAGGCTTCTTTCCAAAGGGCGAGTTGGGCCCCACAGCATCTTGCTTCCAGCTCTTTGGGAAGGTAAGAAACAACTCGCTCTGCACAGTGCTCCTACAGCCTAGTGGGAACATCTCTTCCAAAGGCCTGTGAAACGCAGTTTCTTTGCAGGCCTGATCTGGCTGAAGTAGGACTTCTGCTCTGGGTGTGCTACTTTGCCCTAGAGCTGAAAGGCACAACGTGCAGGCTTCTTTCCAAAGGGCGAGTTGGGCCCCACAGCATCTTGCTTCCAGCTCTTTGGGAAGCTAAGAAACAACTCGCTCTGCACAGTGCTCTTACAGCCTAGTGGGAACATCTCTTCCAAAGGCCTGTGAAACGCAGTTTCTTTGCAGGCCTAATCTGGCTGAAGTAGCACTTCTGCTCTGGGTGTGCTCCTTTGCCCTAGAGCTGAAAGGCACAACGTGCAGGCTTCTTTCCAAAGGGCGAGTTGGGCCCCACAGCATCTTGCTTCCAGATCTTTGGGAAGCTAAGAAACAACTCGCTCTGCACAGTGCTCTTACAGCCTACCGGGAACATCTCTTCCAAAGGCCTGTGAAACGCAGTTTCTTTGCAGGCCAGATCTGGCTGAAGTAGGACTTCTGCTCTGGGTGTGCTACTTTGCCCTAGAGCTGAAAGGCACAACGTGCAGGCTTCTTTCCAAAGGGCGAGTTGGGCCCCACAGCATCTTGCTTCCAGCTCTTTGGGAAGCTAAGAAACAACTCGCTCTGCACAGTGCTCTTACAGCCTACCGGGAACATCTCTTCCAAAGGCCTGTGAAACGCAGTTTCTTTGCAGGCCTGATCTGGCTGAAGTAGGACTTCTGCTCTGGGTGTGCTACTTTGCCCTAGAGCTGAAAGGCACAACGTGCAGGCTTCTTTCCAAAGGGCGAGTTGGGCCCCACAGCATCTTGCTTCCAGCTCTTTGGGAAGCTAAGAAACAACTCGCTCTGCACAGTGCTCTTACAGCCTAGTGGGAACATCTCTTCCAAAGGCCTGTGAAACGCAGTTTCTTTGCAGGCCTGATCTGGCTGAAGTAGGACTTCTGCTCTGGGTGTGCTACTTTGCCCTAGAGCTGAAAGGCACAACGTGCAGGCTTCTTTCCAAAGGGGGAGTTGGGCCCCTCAGCATCTTGCTTCCAGCTCTTTGGGAAGCTAAGAAACAACTCGCTCTGCACAGTGCTCTTACAGCCTACCGGGAACGTCTCTTCCAAAGGCCTGTGAAACGCAGTTTCTTTGCAGGCCTGATCTGGCTGAAGTAGGACTTCTGCTCTGGGTGTGCTACTTTGCCCTAGAGCTGAAAGGCACAACGTGCAGGCTTCTTTCAAAAGGGCGAGTTGGGCCCCACAGCATCTTGCTTCCAGCTCTTTGGGAAGCTAAGAAACAACTCGCTCTGCACAGTGCTCTTACAGCCTAGTGGGAACATCTCTTCCAAAGGCCTGTGAAACGCAGTTTCTTTGCAGGCCTGATCTGGCTGAAGTAGGACTTCTGCTCTGGGTGTGCTACTTTGCCCTAGAGCTGAAAGGCACAACGTGCAGGCTTCTTTCCAAAGGGCGAGTTGGGCCCCACAGCATCTTGCTTCCAGCTCTTTGGGAACCTAAGAAACAACTCGCTCTGCACAGTGCTCTTACAGCCTACCAGGAACATCTCTTCCAAAGTCCTGTGAAACGCAGTTTCTTTGCAGGCCTGATCTGGCTGAAGTAGGACTTCTGCTCTGGGTGTGCTACTTTGCTCTAGAGTGGAAAGGCACAACGTGCAGGCTTCTTTCCAAAGGGCGAGTTGGGCCCCACAGCATCTTGCTTCCAGCTCTTTGGGAAGCTAAGAAACAACTCGCTCTGCACAGTGCTCTTACAGCCTACCGGGAACATCTCTTCCAAAGGCCTGTGAAACGCAGTTTCTTTGCAGGCCTGATCTGGCTGAAGTAGGACTTCTGCTCTGGGTGTGCTACTTTGCCCTAGAGCTGAAAGGCACAACGTGCAGGCTTCTTTCCAAAGGGCGAGTTGGGCCCCACAGCATCTTGCTTCCAGCTCTTTGGGAAGCTAAGAAACAACTCGCTCTGCACAGTGCTCTTACAGCCTACCGGGAACATCTCTTCCAAAGGCCTGTGAAACGCAGTTTCTTTGCAGGCCTGATCTGGCTGAAGTAGGACTTCTGCTCTGGGTGTGCTACTTTGCCCTAGAGCTGAAAGGCACAACGTGCAGGCTTCTTTCCAAAGGGCGAGTTGGGCCCCACAGCATCTTGCTTCCAGCTCTTTGGGAAGCTAAGAAACAACTCGCTCTGCACAGTGCTCTTACAGCCTAGTGGGAACATCTCTTCCAAAGGCCTGTGAAACGCAGTTTCTTTGCAGGCCTGATCTGGCTGAAGTAGGACTTCTGCTCTGGGTGTGCTACTTTGCCCTAGAGCTGAAAGGCACAACGTGCAGGCTTCTTTCCAAAGGGCGAGTTGGGCCCCACAGCATCTTGCTTCCAGCTCTTTGGGAAGCTAAGAAACAACTCGCTCTGCACAGTGCTCTTACAGCCTACCGGGAACATCTCTTCCAAAGGCCTGTGAAACGCAGTTTCTTTGCAGGCCTGATCTGGCTGAAGTAGGACTTCTGCTCTGGGTGTGCTACTTTGCCCTAGAGCAGAAAGGCACAACGTGCAGGCTTCTTTCCAAAGGGCGAGTTGGGCCCCACAGCATCTTGCTTCCAGCTCTTTGGGAAGCTAAGAAACAACTCGCTCTGCACAGTGCTCTTACAGCCTACCGGGAACATCTCTTGCAAAGGCCTGTGAAACGCAGTTTCTTTGCAGGCCTGATCTGGCTGAAGTAGGACTTCTGCTCTGGGTGTGCTACTTTGCCCTAGAGCTGAAAGGCACAACGTGCAGGCTTCTTTCCAAAGGGCGAGTTGGGCCCCACAGCATCTTGCTTCCAGCTCTTTGGGAAGCTAGGAAACAACTCGCTCTGCACAGTGCTCTTACAGCCTAGTGGGAACATCTCTTCCAAAGGCCTGTGAAACGCAGTTTCTTTGCAGGCCTGATCTGGCTGAAGTAGGACTTCTGCTCTGGGTGTGCTCCTTTGCCCTAGAGCTGAAAGGCACAACGTGCAGGCTTCTTTCAAAAGGGCGAGTTGGGCCCCACAGCATCTTGCTTCCAGATCTTTGGGAAGCTCAGAAACAACTCGCTCTGCACAGTGCTCTTACAGCCTAGTGGGAACATCTCTTCCAAAGGCCTGTGAAACGCAGTTTCTTTGCAGGCCAGATCTGGCTGAAGTAGGACTTCTGCTCTGGGTGTGCTACTTTGCCCTAGAGCTGAAAGGCACAACGTGCAGGCTTCTTTCCAAAGGGCGAGTTGGGCCCCACAGCATCTTGCTTCCAGCTCTTTGGGAAGCTAAGAAACAACTCGCTCTGCACAGTGCTCTTACAGCCTACCGGGAACATCTCTTCCAAAGGCCTGTGAAACGCAGTTTCTTTGCAGGCCTGATCTGGCTGAAGTAGGACTTCTGCTCTGGGTGTGCTACTTTGCCCTAGAGCTGAAAGGCACAACGTGCAGGCTTCTTTCCAAAGGGCGAGTTGGGCCCCACAGCATCTTGCTTCCAGCTCTTTGGGAAGCTAAGAAACAACTCGCTCTGCACAGTGCTCTTACAGCCTAGTGGGAACATCTCTTCCAAAGGCCTGTGAAACGCAGTTTCTTTGCAGGCCTGATCTGGCTGAAGTAGGACTTCTGCTCTGGGTGTGCTACTTTGCCCTAGAGCTGAAAGGCACAACGTGCAGGCTTCTTTCCAAAGGGCGAGTTGGGCCCCACAGCATCTTGCTTCCAGCTCTTTGGGAAGCTAAGAAACAACTCGCTCTGCACAGTGCTCTTACAGCCTACCGGGAACATGTCTTCCAAAGGCCTGTGAAACGCAGTTTCTTTGCAGGCCTGATCTGGCTGAAGTAGGACTTCTGCTCTGGGTGTGCTACTTTGCCCTAGAGCTGAAAGGCACAACGTGCAGGCTTCTTTCCAAAGGGCGAGTTGGGCCCCACAGCATCTTGCTTCCAGCTCTTTGGGAAGCTAAGAAACAACTCGCTCTGCACAGTGCTCTTACAGCCTACCGGGAACATCTCTTGCAAAGGCCTGTGAAACGCAGTTTCTTTGCAGGCCTGATCTGGCTGAAGTAGGACTTCTGCTCTGGGTGTGCTACTTTGCCCTAGAGCTGAAAGGCACAACGTGCAGGCTTCTTTCCAAAGGGCGAGTTGGGCCCCACAGCATCTTGCTTCCAGCTCTTTGGGAAGCTAAGAAACAACTCGCTCTGCACAGTGCTCTTACAGCCTACCGGGAACATCTCTTCCAAAGGCCTGTGAAACGCAGTTTCTTTGCAGGCCTGATCTGGCTGAAGTAGGACTTCTGCTCTGGGTGTGCTACTTTGCCCTAGAGCTGAAAGGCACAACGTGCAGGCTTCTTTCCAAAGGGCGAGTTGGGCCCCACAGCATCTTGCTTCCAGCTCTTTGGGAAGCTAAGAAACAACTCGCTCTGCACAGTGCTCTTACAGCCTACCGGGAACATCTCTTCCAAAGGCCTGTGAAACGCAGTTTCTTTGCAGGCCTGATCTGGCTGAAGTAGGACTTCTGCTCTGGGTGTGCTACTTTGCCCTAGAGCTGAAAGGCACAACGTGCAGGCTTCTTTCCAAAGGGCGAGTTGGGCCCCACAGCATCTTGCTTCCAGCTCTTTGGGAAGCTAAGAAACAACTCGCTCTGCACAGTGCTCTTACAGCCTACCGGGAACATCTCTTCCAAAGGCCTGTGAAACGCAGTTTCTTTGCAGGTCTGATCTGGCTGAAGTAGGACTTCTGCTCTGGGTGTGCTACATTTCCCTAGAGCTGAAAGGCACAACGTGCAGGCTTCTTTCCAAAGGGCGAGTTGGGCCCCACAGCATCTTGCTTCCAGCTCTTTGGGAAGCTAAGAAACAACTCGCTCTGCACAGTGCTCTTACAGCCTACGGGGAACATCTCTTCCAAAGGCCTGTGAAACGCAGTTTCTTTGCAGGCCTGATCTGGCTGAAGTAGGACTTCTGCTCTGGGTGTGCTACTTTGCCCTAGAGCTGAAAGGCACAACGTGCAGGCTTCTTTCCAAAGGGCGAGTTGGGCCCCACAGCATCTTGCTTCCAGCTCTTTGGGAAGCTAAGAAACAACTCGCTCTGCACAGTGCTCTTACAGCCTACCGGGAACATCTCTTCCAAAGGCCTGTGAAACGCAGTTTCTTTGCAGGCCTGATCTGGCTGAAGTAGGACTTCTGCTCTGGGTGTGCTACTTTGCCCTAGAGCTGAAAGGCACAACGTGCAGGCTTCTTTCCAAAGGGCGAGTTGGGCCCCACAGCATCTTGCTTCCAGCTCTTTGGGAAGCTAAGAAACAACTCGCTCTGCACAGTGCTCTTACAGCCTAGTGGGAACATCTCTTCCAAAGGCCTGTGAAACGCAGTTTCTTTGCAGGCCTGATCTGGCTGAAGTAGGACTTCTGCTCTGGGTGTGCTACTTTGCCCTAGAGCTGAAAGGCACAACGTGCAGGCTTCTTTCCAGAGGGCGAGTTGGGCCCCACAGCATCTTGCTTCCAGCTCTTTGGGAAGCTAAGAAACAACTCGCTCTGCACAGTGCTCTTACAGCCTACCGGGAACATCTCTTCCAAAGGCCTGTGAAACGCAGTTTCTTTGCAGGCCTGATCTGGCTGAAGTAGGACTTCTGCTCTGGGTGTGCTACTTTGCCCTAGAGCAGAAAGGCACAACGTGCAGGCTTCTTTCCAAAGGGCGAGTTGGGCCCCACAGCATCTTGCTTCCAGCTCTTTGGGAAGCTAAGAAACAACTCGCTCTGCACAGTGCTCTTACAGCCTACCGGGAACATCTCTTGCAAAGGCCTGTGAAACGCAGTTTCTTTGCAGGCCTGATCTGGCTGAAGTAGGACTTCTGCTCTGGGTGTGCTACTTTGCCCTAGAGCTGAAAGGCACAACGTGCAGGCTTCTTTCCAAAGGGCGAGTTGGGCCCCACAGCATCTTGCTTCCAGCTCTTTGGGAAGCTAGGAAACAACTCGCTCTGCACAGTGCTCTTACAGCCTAGTGGGAACATCTCTTCCAAAGGCCTGTGAAACGCAGTTTCTTTGCAGGCCTGATCTGGCTGAAGTAGGACTTCTGCTCTGGGTGTGCTCCTTTGCCCTAGAGCTGAAAGGCACAACGTGCAGGCTTCTTTCAAAAGGGCGAGTTGGGCCCCACAGCATCTTGCTTCCAGATCTTTGGGAAGCTCAGAAACAACTCGCTCTGCACAGTGCTCTTACAGCCTAGTGGGAACATCTCTTCCAAAGGCCTGTGAAACGCAGTTTCTTTGCAGGCCAGATCTGGCTGAAGTAGGACTTCTGCTCTGGGTGTGCTACTTTGCCCTAGAGCTGAAAGGCACAACGTGCAGGCTTCTTTCCAAAGGGCGAGTTGGGCCCCACAGCATCTTGCTTCCAGCTCTTTGGGAAGCTAAGAAACAACTCGCTCTGCACAGTGCTCTTACAGCCTACCGGGAACATCTCTTCCAAAGGCCTGTGAAACGCAGTTTCTTTGCAGGCCTGATCTGGCTGAAGTAGGACTTCTGCTCTGGGTGTGCTACTTTGCCCTAGAGCTGAAAGGCACAACGTGCAGGCTTCTTTCCAAAGGGCGAGTTGGGCCCCACAGCATCTTGCTTCCAGCTCTTTGGGAAGCTAAGAAACAACTCGCTCTGCACAGTGCTCTTACAGCCTAGTGGGAACATCTCTTCCAAAGGCCTGTGAAACGCAGTTTCTTTGCAGGCCTGATCTGGCTGAAGTAGGACTTCTGCTCTGGGTGTGCTACTTTGCCCTAGAGCTGAAAGGCACAACGTGCAGGCTTCTTTCCAAAGGGCGAGTTGGGCCCCACAGCATCTTGCTTCCAGCTCTTTGGGAAGCTAAGAAACAACTCGCTCTGCACAGTGCTCTTACAGCCTACCGGGAACATCTCTTCCAAAGGCCTGTGAAACGCAGTTTCTTTGCAGGCCTGATCTGGCTGAAGTAGGACTTCTGCTCTGGGTGTGCTACTTTGCCCTAGAGCTGAAAGGCACAACGTGCAGGCTTCTTTCCAAAGGGCGAGTTGGGCCCCACAGCATCTTGCTTCCAGCTCTTTGGGAAGCTAAGAAACAACTCGCTCTGCACAGTGCTCTTACAGCCTACCGGGAACATCTCTTCCAAAGGCCTGTGAAACGCAGTTTCTTTGCAGGTCTGATCTGGCTGAAGTAGGACTTCTGCTCTGGGTGTGCTACATTTCCCTAGAGCTGAAAGGCACAACGTGCAGGCTTCTTTCCAAAGGGCGAGTTGGGCCCCACAGCATCTTGCTTCCAGCTCTTTGGGAAGCTAAGAAACAACTCGCTCTGCACAGTGCTCTTACAGCCTACGGGGAACATCTCTTCCAAAGGCCTGTGAAACGCAGTTTCTTTGCAGGCCTGATCTGGCTGAAGTAGGACTTCTGCTCTGGGTGTGCTACTTTGCCCTAGAGCTGAAAGGCACAACGTGCAGGCTTCTTTCCAAAGGGCGAGTTGGGCCCCACAGCATCTTGCTTCCAGCTCTTTGGGAAGCTAAGAAACAACTCGCTCTGCACAGTGCTCTTACAGCCTACCGGGAACATCTCTTCCAAAGGCCTGTGAAACGCAGTTTCTTTGCAGGCCTGATCTGGCTGAAGTAGGACTTCTGCTCTGGGTGTGCTACTTTGCCCTAGAGCTGAAAGGCACAACGTGCAGGCTTCTTTCCAAAGGGCGAGTTGGGCCCCACAGCATCTTGCTTCCAGCTCTTTGGGAAGCTAAGAAACAACTCGCTCTGCACAGTGCTCTTACAGCCTAGTGGGAACATCTCTTCCAAAGGCCTGTGAAACGCAGTTTCTTTGCAGGCCTGATCTGGCTGAAGTAGGACTTCTGCTCTGGGTGTGCTACTTTGCCCTAGAGCTGAAAGGCACAACGTGCAGGCTTCTTTCCAGAGGGCGAGTTGGGCCCCACAGCATCTTGCTTCCAGCTCTTTGGGAAGCTAAGAAACAACTCGCTCTGCACAGTGCTCTTACAGCCTACCGGGAACATCTCTTCCAAAGGCCTGTGAAACGCAGTTTCTTTGCAGGCCTGATCTGGCTGAAGTAGGACTTCTGCTCTGGGTGTGCTACTTTGCCCTAGAGCAGAAAGGCACAACGTGCAGGCTTCTTTCCAAAGGGCGAGTTGGGCCCCACAGCATCTTGCTTCCAGCTCTTTGGGAAGCTAAGAAACAACTCGCTCTGCACAGTGCTCTTACAGCCTACCGGGAACATCTCTTGCAAAGGCCTGTGAAACGCAGTTTCTTTGCAGGCCTGATCTGGCTGAAGTAGGACTTCTGCTCTGGGTGTGCTACTTTGCCCTAGAGCTGAAAGGCACAACGTGCAGGCTTCTTTCCAAAGGGCGAGTTGGGCCCCACAGCATCTTGCTTCCAGCTCTTTGGGAAGCTAGGAAACAACTCGCTCTGCACAGTGCTCTTACAGCCTAGTGGGAACATCTCTTCCAAAGGCCTGTGAAACGCAGTTTCTTTGCAGGCCTGATCTGGCTGAAGTAGGACTTCTGCTCTGGGTGTGCTCCTTTGCCCTAGAGCTGAAAGGCACAACGTGCAGGCTTCTTTCAAAAGGGCGAGTTGGGCCCCACAGCATCTTGCTTCCAGATCTTTGGGAAGCTCAGAAACAACTCGCTCTGCACAGTGCTCTTACAGCCTAGTGGGAACATCTCTTCCAAAGGCCTGTGAAACGCAGTTTCTTTGCAGGCCAGATCTGGCTGAAGTAGGACTTCTGCTCTGGGTGTGCTACTTTGCCCTAGAGCTGAAAGGCACAACGTGCAGGCTTCTTTCCAAAGGGCGAGTTGGGCCCCACAGCATCTTGCTTCCAGCTCTTTGGGAAGCTAAGAAACAACTCGCTCTGCACAGTGCTCTTACAGCCTACCGGGAACATCTCTTCCAAAGGCCTGTGAAACGCAGTTTCTTTGCAGGCCTGATCTGGCTGAAGTAGGACTTCTGCTCTGGGTGTGCTACTTTGCCCTAGAGCTGAAAGGCACAACGTGCAGGCTTCTTTCCAAAGGGCGAGTTGGGCCCCACAGCATCTTGCTTCCAGCTCTTTGGGAAGCTAAGAAACAACTCGCTCTGCACAGTGCTCTTACAGCCTAGTGGGAACATCTCTTCCAAAGGCCTGTGAAACGCAGTTTCTTTGCAGGCCTGATCTGGCTGAAGTAGGACTTCTGCTCTGGGTGTGCTACTTTGCCCTAGAGCTGAAAGGCACAACGTGCAGGCTTCTTTCCAAAGGGCGAGTTGGGCCCCACAGCATCTTGCTTCCAGCTCTTTGGGAAGCTAAGAAACAACTCGCTCTGCACAGTGCTCTTACAGCCTACCGGGAATATCTCTTCCAAAGGCCTGTGAAACGCAGTTTCTTTGCAGGCCTGATCTGGCTGAAGTAGGACTTCTGCTCTGGGTGTGCTACTTTGCCCTAGAGCTGAAAGGCACAACGTGCAGGCTTCTTTCCAAAGGGCGAGTTGGGCCCCACAGCATCTTGCTTCCAGCTCTTTGGGAAGCTAAGAAACAACTCGCTCTGCACAGTGCTCTTACAGCCTACCGGGAACATCTCTTCCAAAGGCCTGTGAAACGCAGTTTCTTTGCAGGCCTGATCTGGCTGAAGTAGGACTTCTGCTCTGGGTGTGCTACTTTGCCCTAGAGCTGAAAGGCACAACGTGCAGGCTTCTTTCCAAAGGGCGAGTTGGGCCCCACAGCATCTTGCTTCCAGCTCTTTGGGAAGCTAAGAAACAACTCGCTCTGCACAGTGCTCTTACAGCCTACGGGGAACATCTCTTCCAAAGGCCTGTGAAACGCAGTTTCTTTGCAGGCCTGATCTGGCTGAAGTAGGACTTCTGCTCTGGGTGTGCTACTTTGCCCTAGAGCTGAAAGGCACAACGTGCAGGCTTCTTTCCAAAGGGCGAGTTGGGCCCCACAGCATCTTGCTTCCAGCTCTTTGGGAAGCTAAGAAACAACTCGCTCTGCACAGTGCTCTTACAGCCTACCGGGAACATCTCTTCCAAAGGCCTGTGAAACGCAGTTTCTTTGCAGGCCTGATCTGGCTGAAGTAGGACTTCTGCTCTGGGTGTGCTACTTTGCCCTAGAGCTGAAAGGCACAACGTGCAGGCTTCTTTCCAAAGGGCGAGTTGGGCCCCACAGCATCTTGCTTCCAGCTCTTTGGGAAGCTAAGAAACAACTCGCTCTGCACAGTGCTCTTACAGCCTACCGGGAACATCTCTTCCAAAGGCCTGTGAAACGCAGTTTCTTTGCAGGCCTGATCTGGCTGAAGTAGGACTTCTGCTCTGGGTGTGCTACTTTGCCCTAGAGCTGAAAGGCACAACGTGCAGGCTTCTTTCCAAAGGGCGAGTTGGGCCCCACAGCATCTTGCTTCCAGCTCTTTGGGAAGCTAGGAAACAACTCGCTCTGCACAGTGCTCTTACAGCCTAGTGGGAACATCTCTTCCAAAGGCCTGTGAAACGCAGTTTCTTTGCAGGCCTGATCTGGCTGAAGTAGGACTTCTGCTCTGGGTGTGCTACTTTGCCCTAGAGCTGAAAGGCACAACGTGCAGGCTTCTTTCCAAAGGGCGAGTTGGGCCCCACAGCATCTTGCTTCCAGCTCTTTGGGAAGCTAAGAAACAACTCGCTCTGCACAGTGCTCTTACAGCCTAGTGGGAACATCTCTTCCAAAGGCCTGTGAAACGCAGTTTCTTTGCAGGCCTGATCTGGCTGAAGTAGGACTTCTGCTCTGGGTGTGCTACTTTGCCCTAGAGCTGAAAGGCACAACGTGCAGGCTTCTTTCCAAAGGGCGAGTTGGGCCCCACAGCATCTTGCTTCCAGCTCTTTGGGAAGGTAAGAAACAACTCGCTCTGCACAGTGCTCCTACAGCCTAGTGGGAACATCTCTTCCAAAGGCCTGTGAAACGCAGTTTCTTTGCAGGCCTGATCTGGCTGAAGTAGGACTTCTGCTCTGGGTGTGCTACTTTGCCCTAGAGCTGAAAGGCACAACGTGCAGGCTTCTTTCCAAAGGGCGAGTTGGGCCCCACAGCATCTTGCTTCCAGCTCTTTGGGAAGCTAAGAAACAACTCGCTCTGCACAGTGCTCTTACAGCCTAGTGGGAACATCTCTTCCAAAGGCCTGTGAAACGCAGTTTCTTTGCAGGCCTAATCTGGCTGAAGTAGCACTTCTGCTCTGGGTGTGCTCCTTTGCCCTAGAGCTGAAAGGCACAACGTGCAGGCTTCTTTCCAAAGGGCGAGTTGGGCCCCACAGCATCTTGCTTCCAGATCTTTGGGAAGCTAAGAAACAACTCGCTCTGCACAGTGCTCTTACAGCCTACCGGGAACATCTCTTCCAAAGGCCTGTGAAACGCAGTTTCTTTGCAGGCCAGATCTGGCTGAAGTAGGACTTCTGCTCTGGGTGTGCTACTTTGCCCTAGAGCTGAAAGGCACAACGTGCAGGCTTCTTTCCAAAGGGCGAGTTGGGCCCCACAGCATCTTGCTTCCAGCTCTTTGGGAAGCTAAGAAACAACTCGCTCTGCACAGTGCTCTTACAGCCTACCGGGAACATCTCTTCCAAAGGCCTGTGAAACGCAGTTTCTTTGCAGGCCTGATCTGGCTGAAGTAGGACTTCTGCTCTGGGTGTGCTACTTTGCCCTAGAGCTGAAAGGCACAACGTGCAGGCTTCTTTCCAAAGGGCGAGTTGGGCCCCACAGCATCTTGCTTCCAGCTCTTTGGGAAGCTAAGAAACAACTCGCTCTGCACAGTGCTCTTACAGCCTAGTGGGAACATCTCTTCCAAAGGCCTGTGAAACGCAGTTTCTTTGCAGGCCTGATCTGGCTGAAGTAGGACTTCTGCTCTGGGTGTGCTACTTTGCCCTAGAGCTGAAAGGCACAACGTGCAGGCTTCTTTCCAAAGGGGGAGTTGGGCCCCTCAGCATCTTGCTTCCAGCTCTTTGGGAAGCTAAGAAACAACTCGCTCTGCACAGTGCTCTTACAGCCTACCGGGAACGTCTCTTCCAAAGGCCTGTGAAACGCAGTTTCTTTGCAGGCCTGATCTGGCTGAAGTAGGACTTCTGCTCTGGGTGTGCTACTTTGCCCTAGAGCTGAAAGGCACAACGTGCAGGCTTCTTTCAAAAGGGCGAGTTGGGCCCCACAGCATCTTGCTTCCAGCTCTTTGGGAAGCTAAGAAACAACTCGCTCTGCACAGTGCTCTTACAGCCTAGTGGGAACATCTCTTCCAAAGGCCTGTGAAACGCAGTTTCTTTGCAGGCCTGATCTGGCTGAAGTAGGACTTCTGCTCTGGGTGTGCTACTTTGCCCTAGAGCTGAAAGGCACAACGTGCAGGCTTCTTTCCAAAGGGCGAGTTGGGCCCCACAGCATCTTGCTTCCAGCTCTTTGGGAACCTAAGAAACAACTCGCTCTGCACAGTGCTCTTACAGCCTACCAGGAACATCTCTTCCAAAGTCCTGTGAAACGCAGTTTCTTTGCAGGCCTGATCTGGCTGAAGTAGGACTTCTGCTCTGGGTGTGCTACTTTGCTCTAGAGTGGAAAGGCACAACGTGCAGGCTTCTTTCCAAAGGGCGAGTTGGGCCCCACAGCATCTTGCTTCCAGCTCTTTGGGAAGCTAAGAAACAACTCGCTCTGCACAGTGCTCTTACAGCCTACCGGGAACATCTCTTCCAAAGGCCTGTGAAACGCAGTTTCTTTGCAGGCCTGATCTGGCTGAAGTAGGACTTCTGCTCTGGGTGTGCTACTTTGCCCTAGAGCTGAAAGGCACAACGTGCAGGCTTCTTTCCAAAGGGCGAGTTGGGCCCCACAGCATCTTGCTTCCAGCTCTTTGGGAAGCTAAGAAACAACTCGCTCTGCACAGTGCTCTTACAGCCTACCGGGAACATCTCTTCCAAAGGCCTGTGAAACGCAGTTTCTTTGCAGGCCTGATCTGGCTGAAGTAGGACTTCTGCTCTGGGTGTGCTACTTTGCCCTAGAGCTGAAAGGCACAACGTGCAGGCTTCTTTCCAAAGGGCGAGTTGGGCCCCACAGCATCTTGCTTCCAGCTCTTTGGGAAGCTAAGAAACAACTCGCTCTGCACAGTGCTCTTACAGCCTAGTGGGAACATCTCTTCCAAAGGCCTGTGAAACGCAGTTTCTTTGCAGGCCTGATCTGGCTGAAGTAGGACTTCTGCTCTGGGTGTGCTACTTTGCCCTAGAGCTGAAAGGCACAACGTGCAGGCTTCTTTCCAAAGGGCGAGTTGGGCCCCACAGCATCTTGCTTCCAGCTCTTTGGGAAGCTAAGAAACAACTCGCTCTGCACAGTGCTCTTACAGCCTACCGGGAACATCTCTTCCAAAGGCCTGTGAAACGCAGTTTCTTTGCAGGCCTGATCTGGCTGAAGTAGGACTTCTGCTCTGGGTGTGCTACTTTGCCCTAGAGCAGAAAGGCACAACGTGCAGGCTTCTTTCCAAAGGGCGAGTTGGGCCCCACAGCATCTTGCTTCCAGCTCTTTGGGAAGCTAAGAAACAACTCGCTCTGCACAGTGCTCTTACAGCCTACCGGGAACATCTCTTGCAAAGGCCTGTGAAACGCAGTTTCTTTGCAGGCCTGATCTGGCTGAAGTAGGACTTCTGCTCTGGGTGTGCTACTTTGCCCTAGAGCTGAAAGGCACAACGTGCAGGCTTCTTTCCAAAGGGCGAGTTGGGCCCCACAGCATCTTGCTTCCAGCTCTTTGGGAAGCTAGGAAACAACTCGCTCTGCACAGTGCTCTTACAGCCTAGTGGGAACATCTCTTCCAAAGGCCTGTGAAACGCAGTTTCTTTGCAGGCCTGATCTGGCTGAAGTAGGACTTCTGCTCTGGGTGTGCTCCTTTGCCCTAGAGCTGAAAGGCACAACGTGCAGGCTTCTTTCAAAAGGGCGAGTTGGGCCCCACAGCATCTTGCTTCCAGATCTTTGGGAAGCTCAGAAACAACTCGCTCTGCACAGTGCTCTTACAGCCTAGTGGGAACATCTCTTCCAAAGGCCTGTGAAACGCAGTTTCTTTGCAGGCCAGATCTGGCTGAAGTAGGACTTCTGCTCTGGGTGTGCTACTTTGCCCTAGAGCTGAAAGGCACAACGTGCAGGCTTCTTTCCAAAGGGCGAGTTGGGCCCCACAGCATCTTGCTTCCAGCTCTTTGGGAAGCTAAGAAACAACTCGCTCTGCACAGTGCTCTTACAGCCTACCGGGAACATCTCTTCCAAAGGCCTGTGAAACGCAGTTTCTTTGCAGGCCTGATCTGGCTGAAGTAGGACTTCTGCTCTGGGTGTGCTACTTTGCCCTAGAGCTGAAAGGCACAACGTGCAGGCTTCTTTCCAAAGGGCGAGTTGGGCCCCACAGCATCTTGCTTCCAGCTCTTTGGGAAGCTAAGAAACAACTCGCTCTGCACAGTGCTCTTACAGCCTAGTGGGAACATCTCTTCCAAAGGCCTGTGAAACGCAGTTTCTTTGCAGGCCTGATCTGGCTGAAGTAGGACTTCTGCTCTGGGTGTGCTACTTTGCCCTAGAGCTGAAAGGCACAACGTGCAGGCTTCTTTCCAAAGGGCGAGTTGGGCCCCACAGCATCTTGCTTCCAGCTCTTTGGGAAGCTAAGAAACAACTCGCTCTGCACAGTGCTCTTACAGCCTACCGGGAACATGTCTTCCAAAGGCCTGTGAAACGCAGTTTCTTTGCAGGCCTGATCTGGCTGAAGTAGGACTTCTGCTCTGGGTGTGCTACTTTGCCCTAGAGCTGAAAGGCACAACGTGCAGGCTTCTTTCCAAAGGGCGAGTTGGGCCCCACAGCATCTTGCTTCCAGCTCTTTGGGAAGCTAAGAAACAACTCGCTCTGCACAGTGCTCTTACAGCCTACCGGGAACATCTCTTGCAAAGGCCTGTGAAACGCAGTTTCTTTGCAGGCCTGATCTGGCTGAAGTAGGACTTCTGCTCTGGGTGTGCTACTTTGCCCTAGAGCTGAAAGGCACAACGTGCAGGCTTCTTTCCAAAGGGCGAGTTGGGCCCCACAGCATCTTGCTTCCAGCTCTTTGGGAAGCTAAGAAACAACTCGCTCTGCACAGTGCTCTTACAGCCTACCGGGAACATCTCTTCCAAAGGCCTGTGAAACGCAGTTTCTTTGCAGGCCTGATCTGGCTGAAGTAGGACTTCTGCTCTGGGTGTGCTACTTTGCCCTAGAGCTGAAAGGCACAACGTGCAGGCTTCTTTCCAAAGGGCGAGTTGGGCCCCACAGCATCTTGCTTCCAGCTCTTTGGGAAGCTAAGAAACAACTCGCTCTGCACAGTGCTCTTACAGCCTACCGGGAATATCTCTTCCAAAGGCCTGTGAAACGCAGTTTCTTTGCAGGCCTGATCTGGCTGAAGTAGGACTTCTGCTCTGGGTGTGCTACTTTGCCCTAGAGCTGAAAGGCACAACGTGCAGGCTTCTTTCCAAAGGGCGAGTTGGGCCCCACAGCATCTTGCTTCCAGCTCTTTGGGAAGCTAAGAAACAACTCGCTCTGCACAGTGCTCTTACAGCCTACCGGGAACATCTCTTCCAAAGGCCTGTGAAACGCAGTTTCTTTGCAGGCCTGATCTGGCTGAAGTAGGACTTCTGCTCTGGGTGTGCTACTTTGCCCTAGAGCTGAAAGGCACAACGTGCAGGCTTCTTTCCAAAGGGCGAGTTGGGCCCCACAGCATCTTGCTTCCAGCTCTTTGGGAAGCTAAGAAACAACTCGCTCTGCACAGTGCTCTTACAGCCTACGGGGAACATCTCTTCCAAAGGCCTGTGAAACGCAGTTTCTTTGCAGGCCTGATCTGGCTGAAGTAGGACTTCTGCTCTGGGTGTGCTACTTTGCCCTAGAGCTGAAAGGCACAACGTGCAGGCTTCTTTCCAAAGGGCGAGTTGGGCCCCACAGCATCTTGCTTCCAGCTCTTTGGGAAGCTAAGAAACAACTCGCTCTGCACAGTGCTCTTACAGCCTACCGGGAACATCTCTTCCAAAGGCCTGTGAAACGCAGTTTCTTTGCAGGCCTGATCTGGCTGAAGTAGGACTTCTGCTCTGGGTGTGCTACTTTGCCCTAGAGCTGAAAGGCACAACGTGCAGGCTTCTTTCCAAAGGGCGAGTTGGGCCCCACAGCATCTTGCTTCCAGCTCTTTGGGAAGCTAAGAAACAACTCGCTCTGCACAGTGCTCTTACAGCCTACCGGGAACATCTCTTCCAAAGGCCTGTGAAACGCAGTTTCTTTGCAGGCCTGATCTGGCTGAAGTAGGACTTCTGCTCTGGGTGTGCTACTTTGCCCTAGAGCTGAAAGGCACAACGTGCAGGCTTCTTTCCAAAGGGCGAGTTGGGCCCCACAGCATCTTGCTTCCAGCTCTTTGGGAAGCTAGGAAACAACTCGCTCTGCACAGTGCTCTTACAGCCTAGTGGGAACATCTCTTCCAAAGGCCTGTGAAACGCAGTTTCTTTGCAGGCCTGATCTGGCTGAAGTAGGACTTCTGCTCTGGGTGTGCTACTTTGCCCTAGAGCTGAAAGGCACAACGTGCAGGCTTCTTTCCAAAGGGCGAGTTGGGCCCCACAGCATCTTGCTTCCAGCTCTTTGGGAAGCTAAGAAACAACTCGCTCTGCACAGTGCTCTTACAGCCTAGTGGGAACATCTCTTCCAAAGGCCTGTGAAACGCAGTTTCTTTGCAGGCCTGATCTGGCTGAAGTAGGACTTCTGCTCTGGGTGTGCTACTTTGCCCTAGAGCTGAAAGGCACAACGTGCAGGCTTCTTTCCAAAGGGCGAGTTGGGCCCCACAGCATCTTGCTTCCAGCTCTTTGGGAAGGTAAGAAACAACTCGCTCTGCACAGTGCTCCTACAGCCTAGTGGGAACATCTCTTCCAAAGGCCTGTGAAACGCAGTTTCTTTGCAGGCCTGATCTGGCTGAAGTAGGACTTCTGCTCTGGGTGTGCTACTTTGCCCTAGAGCTGAAAGGCACAACGTGCAGGCTTCTTTCCAAAGGGCGAGTTGGGCCCCACAGCATCTTGCTTCCAGCTCTTTGGGAAGCTAAGAAACAACTCGCTCTGCACAGTGCTCTTACAGCCTAGTGGGAACATCTCTTCCAAAGGCCTGTGAAACGCAGTTTCTTTGCAGGCCTAATCTGGCTGAAGTAGCACTTCTGCTCTGGGTGTGCTCCTTTGCCCTAGAGCTGAAAGGCACAACGTGCAGGCTTCTTTCCAAAGGGCGAGTTGGGCCCCACAGCATCTTGCTTCCAGATCTTTGGGAAGCTAAGAAACAACTCGCTCTGCACAGTGCTCTTACAGCCTACCGGGAACATCTCTTCCAAAGGCCTGTGAAACGCAGTTTCTTTGCAGGCCAGATCTGGCTGAAGTAGGACTTCTGCTCTGGGTGTGCTACTTTGCCCTAGAGCTGAAAGGCACAACGTGCAGGCTTCTTTCCAAAGGGCGAGTTGGGCCCCACAGCATCTTGCTTCCAGCTCTTTGGGAAGCTAAGAAACAACTCGCTCTGCACAGTGCTCTTACAGCCTACCGGGAACATCTCTTCCAAAGGCCTGTGAAACGCAGTTTCTTTGCAGGCCTGATCTGGCTGAAGTAGGACTTCTGCTCTGGGTGTGCTACTTTGCCCTAGAGCTGAAAGGCACAACGTGCAGGCTTCTTTCCAAAGGGCGAGTTGGGCCCCACAGCATCTTGCTTCCAGCTCTTTGGGAAGCTAAGAAACAACTCGCTCTGCACAGTGCTCTTACAGCCTAGTGGGAACATCTCTTCCAAAGGCCTGTGAAACGCAGTTTCTTTGCAGGCCTGATCTGGCTGAAGTAGGACTTCTGCTCTGGGTGTGCTACTTTGCCCTAGAGCTGAAAGGCACAACGTGCAGGCTTCTTTCCAAAGGGGGAGTTGGGCCCCTCAGCATCTTGCTTCCAGCTCTTTGGGAAGCTAAGAAACAACTCGCTCTGCACAGTGCTCTTACAGCCTACCGGGAACGTCTCTTCCAAAGGCCTGTGAAACGCAGTTTCTTTGCAGGCCTGATCTGGCTGAAGTAGGACTTCTGCTCTGGGTGTGCTACTTTGCCCTAGAGCTGAAAGGCACAACGTGCAGGCTTCTTTCAAAAGGGCGAGTTGGGCCCCACAGCATCTTGCTTCCAGCTCTTTGGGAAGCTAAGAAACAACTCGCTCTGCACAGTGCTCTTACAGCCTAGTGGGAACATCTCTTCCAAAGGCCTGTGAAACGCAGTTTCTTTGCAGGCCTGATCTGGCTGAAGTAGGACTTCTGCTCTGGGTGTGCTACTTTGCCCTAGAGCTGAAAGGCACAACGTGCAGGCTTCTTTCCAAAGGGCGAGTTGGGCCCCACAGCATCTTGCTTCCAGCTCTTTGGGAACCTAAGAAACAACTCGCTCTGCACAGTGCTCTTACAGCCTACCAGGAACATCTCTTCCAAAGTCCTGTGAAACGCAGTTTCTTTGCAGGCCTGATCTGGCTGAAGTAGGACTTCTGCTCTGGGTGTGCTACTTTGCTCTAGAGTGGAAAGGCACAACGTGCAGGCTTCTTTCCAAAGGGCGAGTTGGGCCCCACAGCATCTTGCTTCCAGCTCTTTGGGAAGCTAAGAAACAACTCGCTCTGCACAGTGCTCTTACAGCCTACCGGGAACATCTCTTCCAAAGCCCTGTGAAACGCAGTTTTTTGCAGGCCTGATCTGGCTGAAGTAGGACTTCTGCTCTGGGTGTGCTACTTTGCCCTAGAGCTGAAAGGCACAACGTGCAGGCTTCTTTCCAAAGGGCGAGTTGGGCCCCACAGCATCTTGCTTCCAGCTCTTTGGGAAGCTAAGAAACAACTCGCTCTGCACAGTGCTCTTACAGCCTAGTGGGAACATCTCTTCCAAAGGCCTGTGAAACGCAGTTTCTTTGCAGGCCTGATCTGGCTGAAGTAGGACTTCTGCTCTGGGTGTGCTACTTTGCCCTAGAGCTGAAAGGCACAACGTGCAGGCTTCTTTCCAAAGGTCGAGTTGGGCCCCACAGCATCTTGCTTCCAGCTCTTTGGGAAGCTAGGAAACAACTCGCTCTGCACAGTGCTCTTACAGCCTGGTGGGAACATCTCTTCCAAAGGCCTGTAAAACGCAGTTTCTTTGCAGGCCTGATGTGGCTGAAGTAGGACTTCTGCTCTGGGTGTGCTACTTTGCCCTAGAGCTGAAAGGCACAACGTGCAGGCTTCTTTCCAAAGGGCGAGTTGGGCCCCACAGCATCTTGCTTCCAGCTCTTTGGGAAGCTAAGAAACAACTCGCTCTGCACAGTGCTCTTACAGCCTACCGGGAACATCTCTTCCAAAGGCCTGTGAAACGCAGTTTCTTTGCAGGCCTGATCTGGCTGAAGTAGGACTTCTGCTCTGGGTGTGCTACTTTGCCCTAGAGCTGAAAGGCACAACGTGCAGGCTTCTTCACAAAGGGCCAGTTGGACCCCACAGCATCTTGCTTCCAGCTCTTTGGGAAGCTAAGAAACAACTCGCTCTGCACAGTGCTCTTACAGTCTACCGGGAACATGTCTTCCAAAGGCCTGTGAAACGCAGTTTCTTTGCAGGCCTGATCTGGCTGAAGTAGGACTTCTGCTCTGGGTGTGCTACTTTGCCCTAGAGCTGAAAGGCACAACGTGCAGGCTTCTTTCCAAAGGGCGAGTTGGGCCCCACAGCATCTTGCTTCCAGCTCTTTGGGAAGCTAAGAAACAACTCGCTCTGCACAGTGCTCTTACAGCCTAGTGGGAACATCTCTTCCAAAGGCCTGTGAAACGCAGTTTCTTTGCAGGCCTGATCTGGCTGAAGTAGGACTTCTGCTCTGGGTGTGCTACTTTTCCCTAGAGCTGAAAGGCACAACGTGCAGGCTTCTTTCCAAAGGGCGAGTTGGGCCCCACAGCATCTTGCTTCCAGCTCTTTGGGAAGCTAAGAAACAACTCGCTCTGCACAGTGCTCTTACAGCCTAGTGGGAACATCTCTTCCAAAGGCCTGTGAAACGCAGTTTCTTTGCAGGCATGATCTGGCTGAAGTAGGACTTCTGCTCTGGGTGTGCTACTTTGCCCTAGAGCTGAAAGGCACAACGTGCAGGCTTCTTTCCAAAGGGCGAGTTGGGCCCCACAGCATCTTGCTTCCAGCTCTTTGGGAAGCTAAGAAACAACTCGCTCTGCACAGTGCTCTTACAGCCTACGGGGAACATCTCTTCCAAAGGCCTGTGAAACGCAGTTTCTTTGCAGGCCTGATCTGGCTGAAGTAGGACTTCTGCTCTGGGTGTGCTACTTTGCCCTAGAGCTGAAAGGCACAACGTGCAGGCTTCTTTCCAAAGGGCGAGTTGGGCCCCACAGCATCTTGCTTCCAGCTCTTTGGGAAGCTAAGAAACAACTCGCTCTGCACAGTGCTCTTACAGCCTACCGGGAACATCTCTTCCAAAGGCCTGTGAAACGCAGTTTCTTTGCAGGCCTGATCTGGCTGAAGTAGGACTTCTGCTCTGGGTGTGCTACTTTGCCCTAGAGCTGAAAGGCACAACGTGCAGGCTTCTTTCCAAAGGGCGAGTTGGGCCCCACAGCATCTTGCTTCCAGCTCTTTGGGAAGCTAAGAAACAACTCGCTCTGCACAGTGCTCTTACAGCCTACCGGGAACATCTATTCCAAAGGCCTGTGAAACGCAGTTTCTTTGCAGGCCTGATCTGGCTGAAGTAGGACTTCTGCTCTGGGTGTGCTACTTTGCCCTAGAGCTGAAAGGCACAACGTGCAGGCTTCTTTCCAAAGGGCGAGTTGGGCCCCACAGCATCTTGCTTCCAGCTCTTTGGGAAGCTAGGAAACAACTCGCTCTGCACAGTGCTCTTACAGCCTAGTGGGAACATCTCTTCCAAAGGCCTGTGAAACGCAGTTTCTTTGCAGGCCTGATCTGGCTGAAGTAGGACTTCTGCTCTGGGTGTGCTACTTTGCCCTAGAGCTGAAAGGCACAACGTGCAGGCTTCTTTCCAAAGGGCGAGTTGGGCCCCACAGCATCTTGCTTCCAGCTCTTTGGGAAGCTAAGAAACAACTCGCTCTGCACAGTGCTCTTACAGCCTAGTGGGAACATCTCTTCCAAAGGCCTGTGAAACGCAGTTTCTTTGCAGGCCTGATCTGGCTGAAGTAGGACTTCTGCTCTGGGTGTGCTACTTTGCCCTAGAGCTGAAAGGCACAACGTGCAGGCTTCTTTCCAAAGGGCGAGTTGGGCCCCACAGCATCTTGCTTCCAGCTCTTTGGGAAGGTAAGAAACAACTCGCTCTGCACAGTGCTCCTACAGCCTAGTGGGAACATCTCTTCCAAAGGCCTGTGAAACGCAGTTTCTTTGCAGGCCTGATCTGGCTGAAGTAGGACTTCTGCTCTGGGTGTGCTACTTTGCCCTAGAGCTGAAAGGCACAACGTGCAGGCTTCTTTCCAAAGGGCGAGTTGGGCCCCACAGCATCTTGCTTCCAGCTCTTTGGGAAGCTAAGAAACAACTCGCTCTGCACAGTGCTCTTACAGCCTAGTGGGAACATCTCTTCCAAAGGCCTGTGAAACGCAGTTTCTTTGCAGGCCTAATCTGGCTGAAGTAGCACTTCTGCTCTGGGTGTGCTCCTTTGCCCTAGAGCTGAAAGGCACAACGTGCAGGCTTCTTTCCAAAGGGCGAGTTGGGCCCCACAGCATCTTGCTTCCAGATCTTTGGGAAGCTAAGAAACAACTCGCTCTGCACAGTGCTCTTACAGCCTACCGGGAACATCTCTTCCAAAGGCCTGTGAAACGCAGTTTCTTTGCAGGCCAGATCTGGCTGAAGTAGGACTTCTGCTCTGGGTGTGCTACTTTGCCCTAGAGCTGAAAGGCACAACGTGCAGGCTTCTTTCCAAAGGGCGAGTTGGGCCCCACAGCATCTTGCTTCCAGCTCTTTGGGAAGCTAAGAAACAACTCGCTCTGCACAGTGCTCTTACAGCCTACCGGGAACATCTCTTCCAAAGGCCTGTGAAACGCAGTTTCTTTGCAGGCCTGATCTGGCTGAAGTAGGACTTCTGCTCTGGGTGTGCTACTTTGCCCTAGAGCTGAAAGGCACAACGTGCAGGCTTCTTTCCAAAGGGCGAGTTGGGCCCCACAGCATCTTGCTTCCAGCTCTTTGGGAAGCTAAGAAACAACTCGCTCTGCACAGTGCTCTTACAGCCTAGTGGGAACATCTCTTCCAAAGGCCTGTGAAACGCAGTTTCTTTGCAGGCCTGATCTGGCTGAAGTAGGACTTCTGCTCTGGGTGTGCTACTTTGCCCTAGAGCTGAAAGGCACAACGTGCAGGCTTCTTTCCAAAGGGGGAGTTGGGCCCCTCAGCATCTTGCTTCCAGCTCTTTGGGAAGCTAAGAAACAACTCGCTCTGCACAGTGCTCTTACAGCCTACCGGGAACGTCTCTTCCAAAGGCCTGTGAAACGCAGTTTCTTTGCAGGCCTGATCTGGCTGAAGTAGGACTTCTGCTCTGGGTGTGCTACTTTGCCCTAGAGCTGAAAGGCACAACGTGCAGGCTTCTTTCAAAAGGGCGAGTTGGGCCCCACAGCATCTTGCTTCCAGCTCTTTGGGAAGCTAAGAAACAACTCGCTCTGCACAGTGCTCTTACAGCCTAGTGGGAACATCTCTTCCAAAGGCCTGTGAAACGCAGTTTCTTTGCAGGCCTGATCTGGCTGAAGTAGGACTTCTGCTCTGGGTGTGCTACTTTGCCCTAGAGCTGAAAGGCACAACGTGCAGGCTTCTTTCCAAAGGGCGAGTTGGGCCCCACAGCATCTTGCTTCCAGCTCTTTGGGAACCTAAGAAACAACTCGCTCTGCACAGTGCTCTTACAGCCTACCAGGAACATCTCTTCCAAAGTCCTGTGAAACGCAGTTTCTTTGCAGGCCTGATCTGGCTGAAGTAGGACTTCTGCTCTGGGTGTGCTACTTTGCTCTAGAGTGGAAAGGCACAACGTGCAGGCTTCTTTCCAAAGGGCGAGTTGGGCCCCACAGCATCTTGCTTCCAGCTCTTTGGGAAGCTAAGAAACAACTCGCTCTGCACAGTGCTCTTACAGCCTACCGGGAACATCTCTTCCAAAGGCCTGTGAAACGCAGTTTCTTTGCAGGCCTGATCTGGCTGAAGTAGGACTTCTGCTCTGGGTGTGCTACTTTGCCCTAGAGCTGAAAGGCACAACGTGCAGGCTTCTTTCCAAAGGGCGAGTTGGGCCCCACAGCATCTTGCTTCCAGCTCTTTGGGAAGCTAAGAAACAACTCGCTCTGCACAGTGCTCTTACAGCCTACCGGGAACATCTCTTCCAAAGGCCTGTGAAACGCAGTTTCTTTGCAGGCCTGATCTGGCTGAAGTAGGACTTCTGCTCTGGGTGTGCTACTTTGCCCTAGAGCTGAAAGGCACAACGTGCAGGCTTCTTTCCAAAGGGCGAGTTGGGCCCCACAGCATCTTGCTTCCAGCTCTTTGGGAAGCTAGGAAACAACTCGCTCTGCACAGTGCTCTTACAGCCTAGTGGGAACATCTCTTCCAAAGGCCTGTGAAACGCAGTTTCTTTGCAGGCCTGATCTGGCTGAAGTAGGACTTCTGCTCTGGGTGTGCTACTTTTCCCTAGAGCTGAAAGGCACAACGTGCAGGCTTCTTTCCAAAGGGCGAGTTGGGCCCCACAGCATCTTGCTTCCAGCTCTTTGGGAAGCTAAGAAACAACTCGCTCTGCACAGTGCTCTTACAGCCTAGTGGGAACATCTCTTCCAAAGGCCTGTGAAACGCAGTTTCTTTGCAGGCATGATCTGGCTGAAGTAGGACTTCTGCTCTGGGTGTGCTACTTTGCCCTAGAGCTGAAAGGCACAACGTGCAGGCTTCTTTCCAAAGGGCGAGTTGGGCCCCACAGCATCTTGCTTCCAGCTCTTTGGGAAGCTAAGAAACAACTCGCTCTGCACAGTGCTCTTACAGCCTACGGGGAACATCTCTTCCAAAGGCCTGTGAAACGCAGTTTCTTTGCAGGCCTGATCTGGCTGAAGTAGGACTTCTGCTCTGGGTGTGCTACTTTGCCCTAGAGCTGAAAGGCACAACGTGCAGGCTTCTTTCCAAAGGGCGAGTTGGGCCCCACAGCATCTTGCTTCCAGCTCTTTGGGAACCTAAGAAACAACTCGCTCTGCACAGTGCTCTTACAGCCTACCGGGAACATCTCTTCCAAAGGCCTGTGAAACGCAGTTTCTTTGCAGGCCTGATCTGGCTGAAGTAGGACTTCTGCTCTGGGTGTGCTACTTTGCCCTAGAGCTGAAAGGCACAACGTGCAGGCTTCTTTCCAAAGGGCGAGTTGGGCCCCACAGCATCTTGCTTCCAGCTCTTTGGGAAGCTAAGAAACAACTCGCTCTGCACAGTGCTCTTACAGCCTAGTGGGAACATCTCTTCCAAAGGCCTGTGAAACGCAGTTTCTTTGCAGGCCTGATCTGGCTGAAGTAGGACTTCTGCTCTGGGTGTGCTACTTTGCCCTAGAGCTGAAAGGCACAACGTGCAGGCTTCTTTCCAAAGGGCGAGTTGGGCCCCACAGCATCTTGCTTCCAGCTCTTTGGGAACCTAAGAAACAACTCGCTCTGCACAGTGCTCTTACAGCCTACCGGGAACATCTCTTCCAAAGGCCTGTGAAACGCAGTTTCTTTGCAGGCCTGATCTGGCTGAAGTAGGACTTCTGCTCTGGGTGTGCTACTTTGCCCTAGAGCTGAAAGGCACAACGTGCAGGCTTCTTCACAAAGGGCCAGTTGGACCCCACAGCATCTTGCTTCCAGCTCTTTGGGAAGCTAAGAAACAAATCGCTCTGCACAGTGCTCTTACAGTCTACCGGGAACATGTCTTCCAAAGGCCTGTGAAACGCAGTTTCTTTGCAGGCCTGATCTGGCTGAAGTAGGACTTCTGCTCTGGGTGTGCTACTTTGCCCTAGAGCTGAAAGGCACAACGTGCAGGCTTCTTTCCAAAGGGCGAGTTGGGCCCCACAGCATCTTGCTTCCAGCTCTTTGGGAAGCTAAGAAACAACTCGCTCTGCACAGTGCTCTTACAGCCTAGTGGGAACATCTCTTCCAAAGGCCTGTGAAACGCAGTTTCTTTGCAGGCCTGATCTGGCTGAAGTAGGACTTCTGCTCTGGGTGTGCTACTTTTCCCTAGAGCTGAAAGGCACAACGTGCAGGCTTCTTTCCAAAGGGCGAGTTGGGCCCCACAGCATCTTGCTTCCAGCTCTTTGGGAAGCTAAGAAACAACTCGCTCTGCACAGTGCTCTTACAGCCTAGTGGGAACATCTCTTCCAAAGGCCTGTGAAACGCAGTTTCTTTGCAGGCATGATCTGGCTGAAGTAGGACTTCTGCTCTGGGTGTGCTACTTTGCCCTAGAGCTGAAAGGCACAACGTGCAGGCTTCTTTCCAAAGGGCGAGTTGGGCCCCACAGCATCTTGCTTCCAGCTCTTTGGGAAGCTAAGAAACAACTCGCTCTGCACAGTGCTCTTACAGCCTACGGGGAACATCTCTTCCAAAGGCCTGTGAAACGCAGTTTCTTTGCAGGCCTGATCTGGCTGAAGTAGGACTTCTGCTCTGGGTGTGCTACTTTGCCCTAGAGCTGAAAGGCACAACGTGCAGGCTTCTTTCCAAAGGGCGAGTTGGGCCCCACAGCATCTTGCTTCCAGCTCTTTGGGAAGCTAAGAAACAACTCGCTCTGCACAGTGCTCTTACAGCCTACCGGGAACATCTCTTCCAAAGGCCTGTGAAACGCAGTTTCTTTGCAGGCCTGATCTGGCTGAAGTAGGACTTCTGCTCTGGGTGTGCTACTTTGCCCTAGAGCTGAAAGGCACAACGTGCAGGCTTCTTTCCAAAGGGCGAGTTGGGCCCCACAGCATCTTGCTTCCAGCTCTTTGGGAAGCTAAGAAACAACTCGCTCTGCACAGTGCTCTTACAGCCTACCGGGAACATCTCTTCCAAAGGCCTGTGAAACGCAGTTTCTTTGCAGGCCTGATCTGGCTGAAGTAGGACTTCTGCTCTGGGTGTGCTACTTTGCCCTAGAGCTGAAAGGCACAACGTGCAGGCTTCTTTCCAAAGGGCGAGTTGGGCCCCACAGCATCTTGCTTCCAGCTCTTTGGGAAGCTAGGAAACAACTCGCTCTGCACAGTGCTCTTACAGCCTAGTGGGAACATCTCTTCCAAAGGCCTGTGAAACGCAGTTTCTTTGCAGGCCTGATCTGGCTGAAGTAGGACTTCTGCTCTGGGTGTGCTACTTTGCCCTAGAGCTGAAAGGCACAACGTGCAGGCTTCTTTCCAAAGGGCGAGTTGGGCCCCACAGCATCTTGCTTCCAGCTCTTTGGGAAGCTAAGAAACAACTCGCTCTGCACAGTGCTCTTACAGCCTAGTGGGAACATCTCTTCCAAAGGCCTGTGAAACGCAGTTTCTTTGCAGGCCTGATCTGGCTGAAGTAGGACTTCTGCTCTGGGTGTGCTACTTTGCCCTAGAGCTCAAAGGCACAACGTGCAGGCTTCTTTCCAAAGGGCGAGTTGGGCCCCACAGCATCTTGCTTCCAGCTCTTTGGGAAGGTAAGAAACAACTCGCTCTGCACAGTGCTCCTACAGCCTAGTGGGAACATCTCTTCCAAAGGCCTGTGAAACGCAGTTTCTTTGCAGGCCTGATCTGGCTGAAGTAGGACTTCTGCTCTGGGTGTGCTACTTTGCCCTAGAGCTGAAAGGCACAACGTGCAGGCTTCTTTCCAAAGGGCGAGTTGGGCCCCACAGCATCTTGCTTCCAGCTCTTTGGGAAGCTAAGAAACAACTCGCTCTGCACAGTGCTCTTACAGCCTAGTGGGAACATCTCTTCCAAAGGCCTGTGAAACGCAGTTTCTTTGCAGGCCTAATCTGGCTGAAGTAGCACTTCTGCTCTGGGTGTGCTCCTTTGCCCTAGAGCTGAAAGGCACAACGTGCAGGCTTCTTTCCAAAGGGCGAGTTGGGCCCCACAGCATCTTGCTTCCAGATCTTTGGGAAGCTAAGAAACAACTCGCTCTGCACAGTGCTCTTACAGCCTACCGGGAACATCTCTTCCAAAGGCCTGTGAAACGCAGTTTCTTTGCAGGCCAGATCTGGCTGAAGTAGGACTTCTGCTCTGGGTGTGCTACTTTGCCCTAGAGCTGAAAGGCACAACGTGCAGGCTTCTTTCCAAAGGGCGAGTTGGGCCCCACAGCATCTTGCTTCCAGCTCTTTGGGAAGCTAAGAAACAACTCGCTCTGCACAGTGCTCTTACAGCCTACCGGGAACATCTCTTCCAAAGGCCTGTGAAACGCAGTTTCTTTGCAGGCCTGATCTGGCTGAAGTAGGACTTCTGCTCTGGGTGTGCTACTTTGCCCTAGAGCTGAAAGGCACAACGTGCAGGCTTCTTTCCAAAGGGCGAGTTGGGCCCCACAGCATCTTGCTTCCAGCTCTTTGGGAAGCTAAGAAACAACTCGCTCTGCACAGTGCTCTTACAGCCTAGTGGGAACATCTCTTCCAAAGGCCTGTGAAACGCAGTTTCTTTGCAGGCCTGATCTGGCTGAAGTAGGACTTCTGCTCTGGGTGTGCTACTTTGCCCTAGAGCTGAAAGGCACAACGTGCAGGCTTCTTTCCAAAGGGGGAGTTGGGCCCCTCAGCATCTTGCTTCCAGCTCTTTGGGAAGCTAAGAAACAACTCGCTCTGCACAGTGCTCTTACAGCCTACCGGGAACGTCTCTTCCAAAGGCCTGTGAAACGCAGTTTCTTTGCAGGCCTGATCTGGCTGAAGTAGGACTTCTGCTCTGGGTGTGCTACTTTGCCCTAGAGCTGAAAGGCACAACGTGCAGGCTTCTTTCAAAAGGGCGAGTTGGGCCCCACAGCATCTTGCTTCCAGCTCTTTGGGAAGCTAAGAAACAACTCGCTCTGCACAGTGCTCTTACAGCCTAGTGGGAACATCTCTTCCAAAGGCCTGTGAAACGCAGTTTCTTTGCAGGCCTGATCTGGCTGAAGTAGGACTTCTGCTCTGGGTGTGCTACTTTGCCCTAGAGCTGAAAGGCACAACGTGCAGGCTTCTTTCCAAAGGGCGAGTTGGGCCCCACAGCATCTTGCTTCCAGCTCTTTGGGAACCTAAGAAACAACTCGCTCTGCACAGTGCTCTTACAGCCTACCAGGAACATCTCTTCCAAAGTCCTGTGAAACGCAGTTTCTTTGCAGGCCTGATCTGGCTGAAGTAGGACTTCTGCTCTGGGTGTGCTACTTTGCTCTAGAGTGGAAAGGCACAACGTGCAGGCTTCTTTCCAAAGGGCGAGTTGGGCCCCACAGCATCTTGCTTCCAGCTCTTTGGGAAGCTAAGAAACAACTCGCTCTGCACAGTGCTCTTACAGCCTACCGGGAACATCTCTTCCAAAGGCCTGTGAAACGCAGTTTCTTTGCAGGCCTGATCTGGCTGAAGTAGGACTTCTGCTCTGGGTGTGCTACTTTGCCCTAGAGCTGAAAGGCACAACGTGCAGGCTTCTTTCCAAAGGGCGAGTTGGGCCCCACAGCATCTTGCTTCCAGCTCTTTGGGAAGCTAAGAAACAACTCGCTCTGCACAGTGCTCTTACAGCCTACCGGGAACATCTCTTCCAAAGGCCTGTGAAACGCAGTTTCTTTGCAGGCCTGATCTGGCTGAAGTAGGACTTCTGCTCTGGGTGTGCTACTTTGCCCTAGAGCTGAAAGGCACAACGTGCAGGCTTCTTTCCAAAGGGCGAGTTGGGCCCCACAGCATCTTGCTTCCAGCTCTTTGGGAAGCTAGGAAACAACTCGCTCTGCACAGTGCTCTTACAGCCTAGTGGGAACATCTCTTCCAAAGGCCTGTGAAACGCAGTTTCTTTGCAGGCCTGATCTGGCTGAAGTAGGACTTCTGCTCTGGGTGTGCTACTTTTCCCTAGAGCTGAAAGGCACAACGTGCAGGCTTCTTTCCAAAGGGCGAGTTGGGCCCCACAGCATCTTGCTTCCAGCTCTTTGGGAAGCTAAGAAACAACTCGCTCTGCACAGTGCTCTTACAGCCTAGTGGGAACATCTCTTCCAAAGGCCTGTGAAACGCAGTTTCTTTGCAGGCATGATCTGGCTGAAGTAGGACTTCTGCTCTGGGTGTGCTACTTTGCCCTAGAGCTGAAAGGCACAACGTGCAGGCTTCTTTCCAAAGGGCGAGTTGGGCCCCACAGCATCTTGCTTCCAGCTCTTTGGGAAGCTAAGAAACAACTCGCTCTGCACAGTGCTCTTACAGCCTACGGGGAACATCTCTTCCAAAGGCCTGTGAAACGCAGTTTCTTTGCAGGCCTGATCTGGCTGAAGTAGGACTTCTGCTCTGGGTGTGCTACTTTGCCCTAGAGCTGAAAGGCACAACGTGCAGGCTTCTTTCCAAAGGGCGAGTTGGGCCCCACAGCATCTTGCTTCCAGCTCTTTGGGAACCTAAGAAACAACTCGCTCTGCACAGTGCTCTTACAGCCTACCGGGAACATCTCTTCCAAAGGCCTGTGAAACGCAGTTTCTTTGCAGGCCTGATCTGGCTGAAGTAGGACTTCTGCTCTGGGTGTGCTACTTTGCCCTAGAGCTGAAAGGCACAACGTGCAGGCTTCTTTCCAAAGGGCGAGTTGGGCCCCACAGCATCTTGCTTCCAGCTCTTTGGGAAGCTAAGAAACAACTCGCTCTGCACAGTGCTCTTACAGCCTAGTGGGAACATCTCTTCCAAAGGCCTGTGAAACGCAGTTTCTTTGCAGGCCTGATCTGGCTGAAGTAGGACTTCTGCTCTGGGTGTGCTACTTTGCCCTAGAGCTGAAAGGCACAACGTGCAGGCTTCTTTCCAAAGGGCGAGTTGGGCCCCACAGCATCTTGCTTCCAGCTCTTTGGGAACCTAAGAAACAACTCGCTCTGCACAGTGCTCTTACAGCCTACCAGGAACATCTCTTCCAAAGTCCTGTGAAACGCAGTTTCTTTGCAGGCCTGATCTGGCTGAAGTAGGACTTCTGCTCTGGGTGTGCTACTTTGCTCTAGAGTGGAAAGGCACAACGTGCAGGCTTCTTTCCAAAGGGCGAGTTGGGCCCCACAGCATCTTGCTTCCAGCTCTTTGGGAAGCTAAGAAACAACTCGCTCTGCACAGTGCTCTTACAGCCTACCGGGAACATCTCTTCCAAAGGCCTGTGAAACGCAGTTTCTTTGCAGGCCTGATCTGGCTGAAGTAGGACTTCTGCTCTGGGTGTGCTACTTTGCCCTAGAGCTGAAAGGCACAACGTGCAGGCTTCTTTCCAAAGGGCGAGTTGGGCCCCACAGCATCTTGCTTCCAGCTCTTTGGGAAGCTAAGAAACAACTCGCTCTGCACAGTGCTCTTACAGCCTACCGGGAACATCTCTTCCAAAGGCCTGTGAAACGCAGTTTCTTTGCAGGCCTGATCTGGCTGAAGTAGGACTTCTGCTCTGGGTGTGCTACTTTGCCCTAGAGCTGAAAGGCACAACGTGCAGGCTTCTTTCCAAAGGGCGAGTTGGGCCCCACAGCATCTTGCTTCCAGCTCTTTGGGAAGCTAGGAAACAACTCGCTCTGCACAGTGCTCTTACAGCCTAGTGGGAACATCTCTTCCAAAGGCCTGTGAAACGCAGTTTCTTTGCAGGCCTGATCTGGCTGAAGTAGGACTTCTGCTCTGGGTGTGCTACTTTTCCCTAGAGCTGAAAGGCACAACGTGCAGGCTTCTTTCCAAAGGGCGAGTTGGGCCCCACAGCATCTTGCTTCCAGCTCTTTGGGAAGCTAAGAAACAACTCGCTCTGCACAGTGCTCTTACAGCCTAGTGGGAACATCTCTTCCAAAGGCCTGTGAAACGCAGTTTCTTTGCAGGCATGATCTGGCTGAAGTAGGACTTCTGCTCTGGGTGTGCTACTTTGCCCTAGAGCTGAAAGGCACAACGTGCAGGCTTCTTTCCAAAGGGCGAGTTGGGCCCCACAGCATCTTGCTTCCAGCTCTTTGGGAAGCTAAGAAACAACTCGCTCTGCACAGTGCTCTTACAGCCTACGGGGAACATCTCTTCCAAAGGCCTGTGAAACGCAGTTTCTTTGCAGGCCTGATCTGGCTGAAGTAGGACTTCTGCTCTGGGTGTGCTACTTTGCCCTAGAGCTGAAAGGCACAACGTGCAGGCTTCTTTCCAAAGGGCGAGTTGGGCCCCACAGCATCTTGCTTCCAGCTCTTTGGGAAGCTAAGAAACAACTCGCTCTGCACAGTGCTCTTACAGCCTACCGGGAACATCTCTTCCAAAGGCCTGTGAAACGCAGTTTCTTTGCAGGCCTGATCTGGCTGAAGTAGGACTTCTGCTCTGGGTGTGCTACTTTGCCCTAGAGCTGAAAGGCACAACGTGCAGGCTTCTTTCCAAAGGGCGAGTTGGGCCCCACAGCATCTTGCTTCCAGCTCTTTGGGAAGCTAAGAAACAACTCGCTCTGCACAGTGCTCTTACAGCCTACCGGGAACATCTCTTCCAAAGGCCTGTGAAACGCAGTTTCTTTGCAGGCCTGATCTGGCTGAAGTAGGACTTCTGCTCTGGGTGTGCTACTTTGCCCTAGAGCTGAAAGGCACAACGTGCAGGCTTCTTTCCAAAGGGCGAGTTGGGCCCCACAGCATCTTGCTTCCAGCTCTTTGGGAAGCTAGGAAACAACTCGCTCTGCACAGTGCTCTTACAGCCTAGTGGGAACATCTCTTCCAAAGGCCTGTGAAACGCAGTTTCTTTGCAGGCCTGATCTGGCTGAAGTAGGACTTCTGCTCTGGGTGTGCTACTTTGCCCTAGAGCTGAAAGGCACAACGTGCAGGCTTCTTTCCAAAGGGCGAGTTGGGCCCCACAGCATCTTGCTTCCAGCTCTTTGGGAAGCTAAGAAACAACTCGCTCTGCACAGTGCTCTTACAGCCTAGTGGGAACATCTCTTCCAAAGGCCTGTGAAACGCAGTTTCTTTGCAGGCCTGATCTGGCTGAAGTAGGACTTCTGCTCTGGGTGTGCTACTTTGCCCTAGAGCTGAAAGGCACAACGTGCAGGCTTCTTTCCAAAGGGCGAGTTGGGCCCCACAGCATCTTGCTTCCAGCTCTTTGGGAAGGTAAGAAACAACTCGCTCTGCACAGTGCTCCTACAGCCTAGTGGGAACATCTCTTCCAAAGGCCTGTGAAACGCAGTTTCTTTGCAGGCCTGATCTGGCTGAAGTAGGACTTCTGCTCTGGGTGTGCTACTTTGCCCTAGAGCTGAAAGGCACAACGTGCAGGCTTCTTTCCAAAGGGCGAGTTGGGCCCCACAGCATCTTGCTTCCAGCTCTTTGGGAAGCTAAGAAACAACTCGCTCTGCACAGTGCTCTTACAGCCTAGTGGGAACATCTCTTCCAAAGGCCTGTGAAACGCAGTTTCTTTGCAGGCCTAATCTGGCTGAAGTAGCACTTCTGCTCTGGGTGTGCTCCTTTGCCCTAGAGCTGAAAGGCACAACGTGCAGGCTTCTTTCCAAAGGGCGAGTTGGGCCCCACAGCATCTTGCTTCCAGATCTTTGGGAAGCTAAGAAACAACTCGCTCTGCACAGTGCTCTTACAGCCTACCGGGAACATCTCTTCCAAAGGCCTGTGAAACGCAGTTTCTTTGCAGGCCAGATCTGGCTGAAGTAGGACTTCTGCTCTGGGTGTGCTACTTTGCCCTAGAGCTGAAAGGCACAACGTGCAGGCTTCTTTCCAAAGGGCGAGTTGGGCCCCACAGCATCTTGCTTCCAGCTCTTTGGGAAGCTAAGAAACAACTCGCTCTGCACAGTGCTCTTACAGCCTACCGGGAACATCTCTTCCAAAGGCCTGTGAAACGCAGTTTCTTTGCAGGCCTGATCTGGCTGAAGTAGGACTTCTGCTCTGGGTGTGCTACTTTGCCCTAGAGCTGAAAGGCACAACGTGCAGGCTTCTTTCCAAAGGGCGAGTTGGGCCCCACAGCATCTTGCTTCCAGCTCTTTGGGAAGCTAAGAAACAACTCGCTCTGCACAGTGCTCTTACAGCCTAGTGGGAACATCTCTTCCAAAGGCCTGTGAAACGCAGTTTCTTTGCAGGCCTGATCTGGCTGAAGTAGGACTTCTGCTCTGGGTGTGCTACTTTGCCCTAGAGCTGAAAGGCACAACGTGCAGGCTTCTTTCCAAAGGGGGAGTTGGGCCCCTCAGCATCTTGCTTCCAGCTCTTTGGGAAGCTAAGAAACAACTCGCTCTGCACAGTGCTCTTACAGCCTACCGGGAACGTCTCTTCCAAAGGCCTGTGAAACGCAGTTTCTTTGCAGGCCTGATCTGGCTGAAGTAGGACTTCTGCTCTGGGTGTGCTACTTTGCCCTAGAGCTGAAAGGCACAACGTGCAGGCTTCTTTCAAAAGGGCGAGTTGGGCCCCACAGCATCTTGCTTCCAGCTCTTTGGGAAGCTAAGAAACAACTCGCTCTGCACAGTGCTCTTACAGCCTAGTGGGAACATCTCTTCCAAAGGCCTGTGAAACGCAGTTTCTTTGCAGGCCTGATCTGGCTGAAGTAGGACTTCTGCTCTGGGTGTGCTACTTTGCCCTAGAGCTGAAAGGCACAACGTGCAGGCTTCTTTCCAAAGGGCGAGTTGGGCCCCACAGCATCTTGCTTCCAGCTCTTTGGGAACCTAAGAAACAACTCGCTCTGCACAGTGCTCTTACAGCCTACCAGGAACATCTCTTCCAAAGTCCTGTGAAACGCAGTTTCTTTGCAGGCCTGATCTGGCTGAAGTAGGACTTCTGCTCTGGGTGTGCTACTTTGCTCTAGAGTGGAAAGGCACAACGTGCAGGCTTCTTTCCAAAGGGCGAGTTGGGCCCCACAGCATCTTGCTTCCAGCTCTTTGGGAAGCTAAGAAACAACTCGCTCTGCACAGTGCTCTTACAGCCTACCGGGAACATCTCTTCCAAAGCCCTGTGAAACGCAGTTTTTTGCAGGCCTGATCTGGCTGAAGTAGGACTTCTGCTCTGGGTGTGCTACTTTGCCCTAGAGCTGAAAGGCACAACGTGCAGGCTTCTTTCCAAAGGGCGAGTTGGGCCCCACAGCATCTTGCTTCCAGCTCTTTGGGAAGCTAAGAAACAACTCGCTCTGCACAGTGCTCTTACAGCCTAGTGGGAACATCTCTTCCAAAGGCCTGTGAAACGCAGTTTCTTTGCAGGCCTGATCTGGCTGAAGTAGGACTTCTGCTCTGGGTGTGCTACTTTGCCCTAGAGCTGAAAGGCACAACGTGCAGGCTTCTTTCCAAAGGTCGAGTTGGGCCCCACAGCATCTTGCTTCCAGCTCTTTGGGAAGCTAGGAAACAACTCGCTCTGCACAGTGCTCTTACAGCCTGGTGGGAACATCTCTTCCAAAGGCCTGTAAAACGCAGTTTCTTTGCAGGCCTGATGTGGCTGAAGTAGGACTTCTGCTCTGGGTGTGCTACTTTGCCCTAGAGCTGAAAGGCACAACGTGCAGGCTTCTTTCCAAAGGGCGAGTTGGGCCCCACAGCATCTTGCTTCCAGCTCTTTGGGAAGCTAAGAAACAACTCGCTCTGCACAGTGCTCTTACAGCCTACCGGGAACATCTCTTCCAAAGGCCTGTGAAACGCAGTTTCTTTGCAGGCCTGATCTGGCTGAAGTAGGACTTCTGCTCTGGGTGTGCTACTTTGCCCTAGAGCTGAAAGGCACAACGTGCAGGCTTCTTCACAAAGGGCCAGTTGGACCCCACAGCATCTTGCTTCCAGCTCTTTGGGAAGCTAAGAAACAACTCGCTCTGCACAGTGCTCTTACAGTCTACCGGGAACATGTCTTCCAAAGGCCTGTGAAACGCAGTTTCTTTGCAGGCCTGATCTGGCTGAAGTAGGACTTCTGCTCTGGGTGTGCTACTTTGCCCTAGAGCTGAAAGGCACAACGTGCAGGCTTCTTTCCAAAGGGCGAGTTGGGCCCCACAGCATCTTGCTTCCAGCTCTTTGGGAAGCTAAGAAACAACTCGCTCTGCACAGTGCTCTTACAGCCTAGTGGGAACATCTCTTCCAAAGGCCTGTGAAACGCAGTTTCTTTGCAGGCCTGATCTGGCTGAAGTAGGACTTCTGCTCTGGGTGTGCTACTTTTCCCTAGAGCTGAAAGGCACAACGTGCAGGCTTCTTTCCAAAGGGCGAGTTGGGCCCCACAGCATCTTGCTTCCAGCTCTTTGGGAAGCTAAGAAACAACTCGCTCTGCACAGTGCTCTTACAGCCTAGTGGGAACATCTCTTCCAAAGGCCTGTGAAACGCAGTTTCTTTGCAGGCATGATCTGGCTGAAGTAGGACTTCTGCTCTGGGTGTGCTACTTTGCCCTAGAGCTGAAAGGCACAACGTGCAGGCTTCTTTCCAAAGGGCGAGTTGGGCCCCACAGCATCTTGCTTCCAGCTCTTTGGGAAGCTAAGAAACAACTCGCTCTGCACAGTGCTCTTACAGCCTACGGGGAACATCTCTTCCAAAGGCCTGTGAAACGCAGTTTCTTTGCAGGCCTGATCTGGCTGAAGTAGGACTTCTGCTCTGGGTGTGCTACTTTGCCCTAGAGCTGAAAGGCACAACGTGCAGGCTTCTTTCCAAAGGGCGAGTTGGGCCCCACAGCATCTTGCTTCCAGCTCTTTGGGAAGCTAAGAAACAACTCGCTCTGCACAGTGCTCTTACAGCCTAGTGGGAACATCTCTTCCAAAGGCCTGTGAAACGCAGTTTCTTTGCAGGCCTGATCTGGCTGAAGTAGGACTTCTGCTCTGGGTGTGCTACTTTGCCCTAGAGCTGAAAGGCACAACGTGCAGGCTTCTTTCCAAAGGTCGAGTTGGGCCCCACAGCATCTTGCTTCCAGCTCTTTGCGAAGCTAAGAAACAACTCGCTCTGCACAGTGCTCTTACAGCCTACCGGGAACATCTCTTCCAACCGCCTGTGAAACGCAGTTTCTTTGCAGGCCTGATCTGGCTGAAGTGGGACTTCTGCTCTGGGTGTGCTACTTTGCCCTAGAGCTGAAAGGCACAACGTGCAGGCTTCTTTCCAAAGGGCGAGTTGGGCCCCACAGCATCTTGCTTCCAGCTCTTTGGGAAGCTAAGAAACAACTCGCTCTGCACAGTGCTCTTACAGCCTACGGGGAACATCTCTTCCAAAGGCCTGTGAAACGCAGTTTCTTTGCAGGCATGATCTGGCTGAAGTAGGACTTCTGCTCTGGGTGTGCTACTTTGCCCTAGAGCTGAAAGGCACAACGTGCAGGCTTCTTTCCAAAGGGCGAGTTGGGCCCCACAGCATCTTGCTTCCAGCTCTTTGGGAAGCTAAGAAACAGCTCGCTCTGCACAGTGCTCTTACAGCCTACCGGGAACATCTCTTCCAAAGGCCTGTGAAACGCAGTTTCTTTGCAGGCCTGATCTGGCTGAAGTAGGACTTCTGCTCTGGGTGTGCTACTTTGCCCTAGAGCTGAAAGCCACAACGTGCAGGCTTCTTTCCAAAGGGCGAGTTGGGCCCCACAGCATCATGCTTCCAGCTCTTTGGGAAGCTAAGAAACAACTCGCTCTGCACAGTGCTCTTACAGCCTAGTGGGAACATCTCTTCCAAAGGCCTGTGAAACGCAGATTCTTTGCAGGCCTGATCTGGCTGAAGTAGGACTTCTGCTCTGGGTGTGCTACTTTGCCCTAGAGCTGAAAGGCACAACGTGCAGGCTTCTTTCCAAAGGGCGGGTTGGGCCCCACAGCATCTTGCTTCCAGCTCTTTGGGAAGCTAAGAAACAACTCGCTCTGCACAGTGCTCTTACAGCCTACGGGGAACATCTCTTCTAAAGGCCTGTGAAACGCAGTTTCTTTGCAGGCCTGATCTGGCTGAAGTAGGACTTCTGCTCTGGGTGTGCTACTTTGCCCTAGAGCTGAAAGGCACAACGTGCAGGCTTCTTTCCAAAGGGCGAGTTGGGCCCCACAGCATCTTGCTTCCAGCTCTTTGGGAAGCTAAGAAACAACTCGCTCTGCACAGTGCTCTTACAGCCTACCGGGAACATCTCTTCCAAAGGCCTGTGAAACGCAGTTTCTTTGCAGGCCTGATCTGGCTGAAGTAGGACTTCTGCTCTGGGTGTGCTAATTTGCCCTAGAGCTGAAAGGCACAACGTGCAGGCTTCTTTCCAAAGGGCGAGTTGGGCCCCACAGCATCTTGCTTCCAGCTCTTTGGGAAGCTAAGAAACAACTCGCTCTGCACAGTGCTCTTACAGCCTAGTGGGAACATGTCTTCCAAAGGCCTGTGAAACGCAGTTTCTTTGCAGGCCTGATCTGGCTGAAGTAGGACTTCTGCTCTGGGTGTGCTACTTTGCCCTAGAGCTGAAAGGCACAACGTGCAGGCTTCTTTCCAAAGGGCGAGTTGGGCCCCACAGCATCTTGCTTCCAGCTCTTTGGGAAGCTAAGAAACAACTCGCTCTGCACAGTGCTCTTACAGCCTAGTGGGAACATCTCTTCCAAAGGCCTGTGAAACGCAGTTTCTTTGCAGGCCTGATGTGGCTGAAGTAGGACTTCTGCTCTGGGTGTGCTACTTTGCCCTAGAGCTGAAAGGCACAACGTGCAGGCTTCTTTCCAAAGGGCGAGTTGGGCCCCAAAGCAACTTGCTTCCAGCACTTTGGGAACCTAAGAAACAACTCGCTCTGCACAGTGCTCTTACAGCCTAGTGGGAACATCTCTTCCAAAGGCCTGTGAAACGCAGTTTCTTTGCAGGCCTGATCTGGCTGAAGTAGGACTTCTGCTCTGGGTGTGCTAATTTGCCCTAGAGCGGAAAGGCACAACGTGCAGGCTATTTCCAAAGGGCGAGTTGGGACCCACAGCATCTTGCTTCCAGCTCTTTGGGAAGCTAAGAAACCACTCGCTCTGCACAGTGCTCTTACAGCCTAGTGGGAACATCTCTTCCAAAGGCCAGTGGAACGCAGTTTCTTTGCAGGCCTGATCTGGCTGAAGTAGGACTTCTGCTCTGGGTGTGCTCCTTTGCCCTAGAGCTGAAAGGCACAACGTGCAGGCTTCTTTCCAAAGGGCGAGTTGGGCCCCACAGCATCTTGCTTCCAGCTCTTTGGGAAGCTAAGAAACAACTCGCTCTGCACAGTGCTCTTACAGCCTAGTGGGAACATCTCTTCCAAAGGCCTGTGAAACGCAGTTTCTTTGCAGGCCTGATCTGGCTGAAGTAGGACTTCTGCTCTGGGTGTGCTACTTTGCCCTAGAGCTGAAAGGCACAACGTGCAGGCTTCTTTCCAAAGGGCGAGTTGGGCCCCACAGCATCTTGCTTCCAGCTCTTTGGGAAGCTAAGAAACAACTCGCTCTGCACAGTGCTCTTACAGCCTACGGGGAACATCTCTTCCAAAGGCCTGTGAAACGCAGTTTCTTTGCAGGCCTGATCTGGCTGAAGTAGGACTTCTGCTCTGGGTGTGCTACTTTGCCCTAGAGCTGAAAGGCACAACGTGCAGGCTTCTTTCCAAAGGGCGAGTTCGGCCCCACAGCATCTTGCTTCCAGCTCTTTGGGAAGCTAAGAAACAACTCGCTCTGTACAGTGCTCTTACAGCCTACCGGGAACATCTCTTCCAAAGGCCTGTGAAACGCAGTTTCTTTGCAGGCCTGATCTGGCTGAAGTAGGACTTCTGCTCTGGGTGTGCTACTTTGCCCTAGAGCTGAAAAGCACACCGTGCAGGCTTCTTTCCAAAGGTCGAGTTGGGCCCCACAGCATCTTGCTTCCAGCTCTTTGCGAAGCTAAGAAACAACTCGCTCTGCACAGTGCTCTTACAGCCTACCGGGAACATCTCTTCCAACCGCCTGTGAAACGCAGTTTCTTTGCAGGCCTGATCTGGCTGAAGTGGGACTTCTGCTCTGGGTGTGCTACTTTGCCCTAGAGCTGAAAGGCACAATGTGCAGGCTTCTTTCCAAAGGGCGAGTTGGGCCCCACAGCATCTTGCTTCCAGCTCTTTGGGAAGCTAAGAAACAACTCGCTCTGCACAGTGCTCTTACAGCCTACTGGGAACATCTCTTCCAAAGGCCTGTGAAACGCAGTTTCTTTGCAGGCCTGATCTGGCTGAAGTAGGACTTCTGCTCTGGGTGTGCTACTTTGCCCTAGAGCTGAAAGGCACAACGTGCAGGCTTCTTTCCAAAGGGCGAGTTGGGCCCCACAGCATCTTGCTTCCAGCTCTTTGGGAAGCTAAGAAACAGCTCGCTCTGCACAGTGCTCTTACAGCCTACCGGGAACATCTCTTCCAAAGGCCTGTGAAACGCAGTTTCTTTGCAGGCCTGATCTGGCTGAAGTAGGACTTCTGCTCTGGGTGTGCTACTTTGCCCTAGAGCTGAAAGCCACAACGTGCAGGCTTCTTTCCAAAGGGCGAGTTGGGCCCCACAGCATCTTGCTTCCAGCTCTTTGGGAAGCTAAGAAACAACTCGCTCTGCACAGTGCTCTTACAGCCTAGTGGGAACATCTCTTCCAAAGGCCTGTGAAACGCAGATTCTTTGCAGGCCTGATCTGGCTGAAGTAGGACTTCTGCTCTGGGTGTGCTACTTTGCCCTAGAGCTGAAAGGCACAACGTGCAGGCTTCTTTCCAAAGGGCGAGTTGGGCCCCACAGCATCTTGCTTCCAGCTCTTTGGGAAGCTAAGAAACAACTCGCTCTGCACAGTGCTCTTACAGCCTAGTGGGAAGATCTCTTCCAAAGGCCTGTGAAACGCAGTTTCTTTGCAGGCCTGATCTGGCTGAAGTAGGACTTCTGCTCTGGGTGTGCTACTTTGCCCTAGAGCTGAAAGGCACAACGTGCAGGCTTCTTTCCAAAGGGCGAGTTGGGCCCCACAGCATCTTGCTTCCAGCTCTTTGGGAAGCTAAGAAACAACTCGCTCTGCACAGTGCTCTTACAGCCTAGTGGGAACATCTCTTCCAAAGGCCTGTGAAACGCAGTTTCTTTGCAGGCCTGATCTGGCTGAAGTAGGACTTCTGCTCTGGGTGTGCTACTTTGCCCTAGAGCTGAAAGGCACAACGTGCAGGCTTCTTTCCAAAGGGCGAGTTGGGCCCCAAAGCAACTTGCTTCCAGTTCTTTGGGAACATAAGAAACAACTCGCTCTGCACAGTGCTCTTACAGCCTAGTGGGAACATCTCTTCCAAAGGCCTGTGAAACGCAGTTTCTTTGCAGGCCTGATTTGGCTGAAGTAGGACTTCTGCTCTGGGTGTGCTACTTTGCCCTAGAGCGGAAAGGCACAACGTGCAGTCTATTTCCAAAGGGCGAGTTGGGACCCACAGCATCTTGCTTCCAGCTCTTTGGGAAGCTAAGAAACCACTCGCTCTGCACAGTGCTCTTACAGCCTAGTGGGAACATCTCTTCCAAAGGCCAGTGGAACGCAGTTTCTTTGCAGGCCTGATCTGGCTGAAGTAGGACTTCTGCTCTGGGTGTGCTCCTTTGCCCTAGAGCTGAAAGGCACAACGTGCAGGCTTCTTTCCAAAGGGCGAGTTGGGCCCCACAGCATCTTGCTTCCAGCTCTTTGGGAAGCTAAGAAACAACTCGCTCTGCACAGTGCTCTTACAGCCTAGTGGGAACATCTCTTCCAAAGGCCTGTGAAACGCAGTTTCTTTGCAGGCCTGATCTGGCTGAAGTAGGACTTCTGCTCTGGGTGTGCTCCTTTGCCCTAGAGCTGAAAGGCACAACGTGCAGGCTTCTTTCCAAAGGGCTAGTTGGGCCCCACAGCATCTTGCTTCCAGCTCTTTGGGAAGCTAAGAAACAACTCGCTCTGCACAGTGCTCTTACAGCCTACCGGGAACATCTCTTCCAAAGGCCTGTGAAACGCAGTTTCTTTGCAGGCCTGATCTGGCTGAAGTAGGACTTCTGCTCTGGGTGTGCTACTTTGCCCTAGAGCTGAAAGGCACAACGTGCAGGCTTCTTTCCAAAGGGCGAGTTGGGCCCCACAGCATCTTGCTTCCAGCTCTTTGGGAAGCTAAGAAACAACTCGCTCTGCACAGTGCTCTTACAGCCTACCGGGAACATCTCTTCCAAAGGCCTGTGAAACGCAGTTTCTTTGCAGGCCTGATCTGGCTGAAGTAGGACTTCTGCTCTGGGTGTGCTACTTTGCCCTAGAGCTGAAAGGCACAACGTGCAGGCTTCTTTCCAAAGGGCGAGTTGGGCCCCACAGCATCTTGCTTCCAGCTCTTTGGGAAGCTAAGAAACAACTCGCTCTGCACAGTGCTCTTACAGCCTACCGGGAACATGTCTTCCAAAGGCCTGTGAAACGCAGTTTCTTTGCAGGCCTGATCTGGCTGAAGTAGGACTTCTGCTCTGGGTGTGCTACTTTGCCCTAGAGCTGAAAGGCACAACGTGCAGGCTTCTTTCCAAAGGGCGAGTTGGGCCCCACAGCATCTTGCTTCCAGCTCTTTGGGAAGCTAAGAAACAACTCGCTCTGCACAGTGCTCTTACAGCCTAGTGGGAACATCTCTTCCAAAGGCCTGTGAAACGCAGTTTCTTTGCAGGCCTGATGTGGCTGAAGTAGGACTTCTGCTCTGGGTGTGCTACTTTGCCCTAGAGCTGAAAGGCACAACGTGCAGTCTATTTCCAAAGGGCGAGTTGGGACCCACAGCATCTTGCTTCCAGCTCTTTGGGAAGCTAAGAAACCACTCGCTCTGCACAGTGCTCTTACAGCCTAGTGGGAACATCTCTTCCAAAGGCCAGTGGAACGCAGTTTCTTTGCAGGCCTGATCTGGCTGAAGTAGGACTTCTGCTCTGGGTGTGCTCCTTTGCCCTAGAGCTGAAAGGCACAACGTGCAGGCTTCTTTCCAAAGGGCGAGTTGGGCCCCACAGCATCTTGCTTCCAGCTCTTTGGGAAGCTAAGAAACAACTCGCTCTGCACAGTGCTCTTACAGCCTAGTGGGAACATCTCTTCCAAAGGCCTGTGAAACGCAGTTTCTTTGCAGGCCTGATCTGGCTGAAGTAGGACTTCTGCTCTGGGTGTGCTCCTTTGCCCTAGAGCTGAAAGGCACAACGTGCAGGCTTCTTTCCAAAGGGCTAGTTGGGCCCCTCAGCATCTTGCTTCCAGCTCTTTGGGAAGCTAAGAAACAACTCGCTCTGCACAGTGCTCTTACAGCCTACCGGGAACATCTCTTCCAAAGGCCTGTGAAACGCAGTTTCTTTGCAGGCCTGATCTGGCTGAAGTAGGACTTCTGCTCTGGGTGTGCTACTTTGCCCTAGAGCTGAAAGGCACAACGTGCAGGCTTCTTTCCAAAGGGCGAGTTGGGCCCCACAGCATCTTGCTTCCAGCTCTTTGGGAAGCTAAGAAACAACTCGCTCTGCACAGTGCTCTTACAGCCTACCGGGAACATCTCTTCCAAAGGCCTGTGAAACGCAGTTTCTTTGCAGGCCTGATGTGGCTGAAGTAGGACTTCTGCTCTGGGTGTGCTACTTTGCCCTAGAGCTGAAAGGCACAACGTGCAGGCTTCTTTCCAAAGGGCGAGTTGGGCCCCACAGCATCTTGCTTCCAGCTCTTTGGGAAGCTAAGAAACAACTCGCTCTGCACAGTGCTCTTACAGCCTACCGGGAACATGTCTTCCAAAGGCCTGTGAAACGCAGTTTCTTTGCAGGCCTGATCTGGCTGAAGTAGGACTTCTGCTCTGGGTGTGCTACTTTGCCCTAGAGCTGAAAGGCACAACGTGCAGGCTTCTTTCCAAAGGGCGAGTTGGGCCCCACAGCATCTTGCTTCCAGCTCTTTGGGAAGCTAAGAAACAACTCGCTCTGCACAGTGCTCTTACAGCCTAGTGGGAACATCTCTTCCAAAGGCCTGTGAAACGCAGTTTCTTTGCAGGCCTGATGTGGCTGAAGTAGGACTTCTGCTCTGGGTGTGCTACTTTGCCCTAGAGCTGAAAGGCACAACGTGCAGGCTTCTTTCCAAAGGGCGAGTTGGGCCCCAAAGCAACTTGCTTCCAGCACTTTGGGAACCTAAGAAACAACTCGCTCTGCACAGTGCTCTTACAGCCTAGTGGGAACATCTCTTCCAAAGGCCTGTGAAACGCAGTTTCTTTGCAGGCCTGATCTGGCTGAAGTAGGACTTCTGCTCTGGGTGTGCTACTTTGCCCTAGAGCGGAAAGGCACAACGTGCAGGCTATTTCCAAAGGGCGAGTTGGGACCCACAGCATCTTGCTTCCAGCTCTTTGGGAAGCTAAGAAACCACTCGCTCTGCACAGTGCTCTTACAGCCTAGTGGGAACATCTCTTCCAAAGGCCAGTGGAACGCAGTTTCTTTGCAGGCCTGATCTGGCTGAAGTAGGACTTCTGCTCTGGGTGTGCTCCTTTGCCCTAGAGCTGAAAGGCACAACGTGCAGGCTTCTTTCCAAAGGGCGAGTTGGGCCCCACAGCATCTTGCTTCCAGCTCTTTGGGAAGCTAAGAAACAACTCGCTCTGCACAGTGCTCTTACAGCCTAGTGGGAAGATCTCTTCCAAAGGCCTGTGAAACGCAGTTTCTTTGCAGGCCTGATCTGGCTGAAGTAGGACTTCTGCTCTGGGTGTGCTCCTTTGCCCTAGAGCTGAAAGGCACAACGTGCAGGCTTCTTTCCAAAGGGCTAGTTGGGCCCCTCAGCATCTTGCTTCCAGCTCTTTGGGAAGCTAAGAAACAACTCGCTCTGCACAGTGCTCTTACAGCCTACCGGGAACATCTCTTCCAAAGGCCTGTGAAACGCAGTTTCTTTGCAGGCCTGATCTGGCTGAAGTAGGACTTCTGCTCTGGGTGTGCTACTTTGCCCTAGAGCTGAAAGGCACAACGTGCAGGCTTCTTTCCAAAGGGCGAGTTGGGCCCCACAGCATCTTGCTTCCAGCTCTTTGGGAAGCTAAGAAACAACTCGCTCTGCACAGTGCTCTTACAGCCTACCGGGAACATCTCTTCCAAAGGCCTGTGAAACGCAGTTTCTTTGCAGGCCTGATCTGGCTGAAGTAGGACTTCTGCTCTGGGTGTGCTACTTTGCCCTAGAGCTGAAAGGCACAACGTGCAGGCTTCTTTCCAAAGGGCGAGTTGGGCCCCACAGCATCTTGCTTCCAGCTCTTTGGGAAGCTAAGAAACAACTCGTTCGCCACAGTGCTCTTACAGCCTAGTGGGAACATCTCTTCCAAAGGCTTGTGAAACGCAGTTTCTTTGCAGGCCTGATGTGGCTGAAGTAGGACTTCTGCTCTGGGTGTGCTACTTTGCCCTAGAGCTGAAAGGCACAACGTGCAGGCTTCTTTCCAAAGGGCGAGTTGGGCCCCAAAGCATCTTGCTTCCAGCTCTTTGGGAACCTAAGAAACAACTCGCTCTGCACAGTGCTCTTACAGCCTAGTGGGAACATCTCTTCCAAAAGCCTGTGAAACGCAGTTTCTTTGCAGGCCTGATCTGGCTGAAGTAGGACTTCTGCTCTGGGTGTGCTACTTTGCCCTAGAGCTGAAAGGCACAACGTGCAGGCTTCTTTCCAAAGGGCGAGTTGGGCCCCACAGCATCTTGCTTCCAGCTCTTTGGGAAGCTAAGAAACAACTCGCTCTGCACAGTGCTCTTACAGCCTACCGGGAACATCTCTTCCAAAGCCCTGTGAAACGCAGTTTTTTGCAGGCCTGATCTGGCTGAAGTAGGACTTCTGCTCTGGGTGTGCTACTTTGCCCTAGAGCTGAAAGGCACAACGTGCAGGCTTCTTTCCAAAGGGCGAGTTGGGCCCCACAGCATCTTGCTTCCAGCTCTTTGGGAAGCTAAGAAACAACTCGCTCTGCACAGTGCTCTTACAGCCTAGTGGGAACATCTCTTCCAAAGGCCTGTGAAACGCAGTTTCTTTGCAGGCCTGATCTGGCTGAAGTAGGACTTCTGCTCTGGGTGTGCTCCTTTGCCCTAGAGCTGAAAGGCACAACGTGCAGGCTTCTTTCCAAAGGGCTAGTTGGGCCCCTCAGCATCTTGCTTCCAGCTCTTTGGGAAGCTAAGAAACAACTCGCTCTGCACAGTGCTCTTACAGCCTACCGGGAACATCTCTTCCAAAGGCCTGTGAAACGCAGTTTCTTTGCAGGCCTGATCTGGCTGAAGTAGGACTTCTGCTCTGGGTGTGCTACTTTGCCCTAGAGCTGAAAGGCACAACGTGCAGGCTTCTTTCCAAAGGGCGAGTTGGGCCCCACAGCATCTTGCTTCCAGCTCTTTGGGAAGCTAAGAAACAACTCGCTCTGCACAGTGCTCTTACAGCCTAGTGGGAACATCTCTTCCAAAGGCCTGTGAAACGCAGTTTCTTTGCAGGCCTGATCTGGCTGAAGTAGGACTTCTGCTCTGGGTGTGCTCCTTTGGCCTAGAGCTGAAAGGCACAACGTGCAGGCTTCTTTCCAAAGGGCGAGTTGGGCCCCACAGCATCTTGCTTCCAGCTCTTTGGGAAGCTAAGAAACAACTCGCTCTGCACAGTGCTCTTACAGCCTAGTGGGAACATCTCTTCCAAAGGCCTGTGAAACGCAGTTTCTTTGCAGGCCTGATCTGGCTGAAGTAGGACTTCTGCTCTGGGTGTGCTCCTTTGCCCTAGAGCTGAAAGGCACAACGTGCAGGCTTCTTTCCAAAGGGCGAGTTGGGCCCCACAGCATCTTGCTTCCAGCTCTTTGGGAAGCTAGGAAACAACTCGCTCTGCACAGTGCTCTTACAGCCTAGTGGGAACATGTCTTCCAAAGGCCTGTGAAACGCAGTTTCTTTGCAGGCCTGATGTGGCTGAAGTAGGACTTCTGCTCTGGGTGTGCTACTTTGCCCTAGAGCTGAAAGGCACAACGTGCAGGCTTCTTTCCAAAGGGCGAGTTGGGCCCCACAGCATCTTGCTTCCAGCTCTTTGGGAAGCTAAGAAACAACTCGCTCTGCACAGTGCTCTTACAGCCTAGTGGGAACATCACTTCCAAAGGCCTGTGAAACGCAGTTTCTTTGCAGGCCTGATCTGGCTGAAGTAGGACTTCTGCTCTGGGTGTGCTACTTTTCCCTAGAGCTGAAAGGCACAACGTGCAGGCTTCTTTCCAAAGGGCGAGTTGGGCCCCACAGCATCTTGCTTCCAGCTCTTTGGGAAGCTAAGAAACAACTCGCTCTGCACAGTGCTCTTACAGCCTAGTGGGAACATCTCTTCCAAAGGCCTGTGAAACGCAGTTTCTTTGCAGGCCTGATCTGGCTGAAGTAGGACTTCTGCTCTGGGTGTGCTACTTTGCCCTAGAGCTGAAAGGCACAACGTGCAGGCTTCTTTCCAAAGGGCGAGTTGGGCCCCAAAGCAACTTGCTTCCAGCTCTTTGGGAACCTAAGAAACAACTCGCTCTGCACAGTGCTCTTACAGCCTAGTGGGAACATCTCTTCCAAAGGCCTGTGAAACGCAGTTTATTTGCAGGCCTGATCTGGCTGAAGTAGGACTTCTGCTCTGGGTGTGCTACTTTGCCCTAGAGCGGAAAGGCACAACGTGCAGGCTATTTCCAAAGGGCGAGTTGGGACCCACAGCATCTTGCTTCCAGCTCTTTGGGAAGCTAAGAAACCACTCGCTCTGCACAGTGCTCTTACAGCCTAGTGGGAACATCTCTTCCAAAGGCCAGTGGAACGCAGTTTCTTTGCAGGCCTGATCTGGCTGAAGTAGGACTTCTGCTCTGGGTGTGCTCCTTTGCCCTAGAGCTGAAAGGCACAACGTGCAGGCTTCTTTCCAAAGGGCGAGTTGGGCCCCACAGCATCTTGCTTCCAGCTCTTTGGGAAGCTAAGAAACAACTCGCTCTGCACAGTGCTCTTACAGCCTAGTGGGAACATCTCTTCCAAAGGCCTGTGAAACGCAGTTTCTTTGCAGGCCTGATCTGGCTGAAGTAGGACTTCTGCTCTGGGTGTGCTCCTTTGCCCTAGAGCTGAAAGGCACAACGTGCAGGCTTCTTTCCAAAGGGCTAGTTGGGCCCCTCAGCATCTTGCTTCCAGCTCTTTGGGAAGCTAAGAAACAACTCGCTCTGCACAGTGCTCTTACAGCCTACCGGGAACATCTCTTCCAAAGGCCTGTGAAACGCAGTTTCTTTGCAGGCCTGATCTGGCTGAAGTAGGACTTCTGCTCTGGGTGTGCTACTTTGCCCTAGAGCTGAAAGGCACAACGTGCAGGCTTCTTTCCAAAGGGCGAGTTGGGCCCCACAGCATCTTGCTTCCAGCTCTTTGGGAAGCTAAGAAACAACTCGCTCTGCACAGTGCTCTTACAGCCTAGTGGGAACATCTCTTCCAAAGGCCTGTGAAACGCAGTTTCTTTGCAGGCCTGATCTGGCTGAAGTAGGACTTCTGCTCTGGGTGTGCTCCTTTGGCCTAGAGCTGAAAGGCACAACGTGCAGGCTTCTTTCCAAAGGGCGAGTTGGGCCCCACAGCATCTTGCTTCCAGCTCTTTGGGAAGCTAAGAAACAACTCGCTCTGCACAGTGCTCTTACAGCCTAGTGGGAACATCTCTTCCAAAGGCCTGTGAAACGCAGTTTCTTTGCAGGCCTGATCTGGCTGAAGTAGGACTTCTGCTCTGGGTGTGCTCCTTTGCCCTAGAGCTGAAAGGCACAACGTGCAGGCTTCTTTCCAAAGGGCGAGTTGGGCCCCACAGCATCTTGCTTCCAGCTCTTTGGGAAGCTAGGAAACAACTCGCTCTGCACAGTGCTCTTACAGCCTAGTGGGAACATGTCTTCCAAAGGCCTGTGAAACGCAGTTTCTTTGCAGGCCTGATGTGGCTGAAGTAGGACTTCTGCTCTGGGTGTGCTACTTTGCCCTAGAGCTGAAAGGCACAACGTGCAGGCTTCTTTCCAAAGGGCGAGTTGGGCCCCACAGCATCTTGCTTCCAGCTCTTTGGGAAGCTAAGAAACAACTCGCTCTGCACAGTGCTCTTACAGCCTACTGGGAACATCTCTTCCAAAGGCCTGTGAAACGCAGTTTCTTTGCAGGCCTGATCTGGCTGAAGTAGGACTTCTGCTCTGGGTGTGCTACTTTGCCCTAGAGCTGAAAGCCACAACGTGCAGGCTTCTTTCCAAAGGGCGAGTTGGGCCCCACAGCATCTTGCTTCCAGCTCTTTGGGAAGCTAAGAAACAACTCGCTCTGCACAGTGCTCTTACAGCCTACCGGGAACATCTCTTCCAAAGGCCTGTGAAACGCAGTTTCTTTGCAGGCCTGATCTGGCTGAAGTAGGACTTCTGCTCTGGGTGTGCTACTTTGCCCTAGAGCTGAAAGGCACAACGTGCAGGCTTCTTTCCAAAGGGCGAGTTGGGCCCCACAGCATCTTGCTTCCAGCTCTTTGGGAAGCTAAGAAACAACTCGCTCTGCACAGTGCTCTTACAGCCTACCGGGAACATGTCTTCCAAAGGCCTGTGAAACGCAGTTTCTTTGCAGGCCTGATCTGGCTGAAGTAGGACTTCTGCTCTGGGTGTGCTACTTTGCCCTAGAGCTCAAAGGCACAACGTGCAGGCTTCTTTCCAAAGGGCGAGTTGGGCCCCACAGCATCTTGCTTCCAGCTCTTTGGGAAGCTAAGAAACAACTCGCTCTGCACAGTGCTCTTACAGCCTACCGGGAACATCTCTTCCAAAGGCCTGTGAAACGCAGTTTCTTTGCAGGCCTGATCTGGCTGAAGTAGGACTTCTGCTCTGGGTGTGCTACTTTTCCCTAGAGCTGAAAGGCACAACGTGCAGGCTTCTTTCCAAAGGGCGAGTTGGGCCCCACAGCATCTTGCTTCCAGCTCTTTGGGAAGCTAAGAAACAACTCGCTCTGCACAGTGCTCTTACAGCCTAGTGGGAACATGTCTTCCAAAGGCCTGTGAAACGCAGTTTCTTTGCAGGCCTGATCTGGCTGAAGTAGGACTTCTGCTCTGGGTGTGCTCCTTTGCCCTAGAGCTGAAAGGCACAACGTGCAGGCTTCTTTCCAAAGGGCGAGTTGGGCCCCTCAGCATCTTGCTTCCAGCTCTTTGGGAAGCTAAGAAACAACTCGCTCTGCACAGTGCTCTTACAGCCTACCGGGAACATCTCTTCCAAAGGCCTGTGAAACGCAGTTTCTTTGCAGGCCTGATCTGGCTGAAGTAGGACTTCTGCTCTGGGTGTGCTCCTTTGCCCTAGAGCTGAAAGGCACAACGTGCAGGCTTCTTTCCAAAGGGCGAGTTGGGCCCCACAGCATCTTGCTTCCAGCTCTTTGGGAAGCTACGAAACAACTCGCTCTGCACAGTGCTCTTACAGCCTAGTGGGAACATGTCTTCCAAAGGCCTGTGAAACGCAGTTTCTTTGCAGGCCTGATGTGGCTGAAGTAGGACTTCTGCTCTGGGTGTGCTACTTTGCCCTAGAGCTGAAAGGCACAACGTGCAGGCTTCTTTCCAAAGGGCGAGTTGGGCCCCACAGCATCTTGCTTCCAGCTCTTTGGGAAGCTAAGAAACAACTCGCTCTGCACAGTGCTCTTACAGCCTACTGGGAACATCTCTTCCAAAGGCCTGTGAAACGCAGTTTCTTTGCAGGCCTGATCTGGCTGAAGTAGGACTTCTGCTCTGGGTGTGCTACTTTGCCCTAGAGCTGAAAGCCACAACGTGCAGGCTTCTTTCCAAAGGGCGAGTTGGGCCCCACAGCATCTTGCTTCCAGCTCTTTGGGAAGCTAAGAAACAACTCGCTCTGCACAGTGCTCTTACAGCCTACCGGGAACATCTCTTCCAAAGGCCTGTGAAACGCAGTTTCTTTGCAGGCCTGATCTGGCTGAAGTAGGACTTCTGCTCTGGGTGTGCTACTTTGCCCTAGAGCTGAAAGGCACAACGTGCAGGCTTCTTTCCAAAGGGCGAGTTGGGCCCCACAGCATCTTGCTTCCAGCTCTTTGGGAAGCTAAGAAACAACTCGCTCTGCACAGTGCTCTTACAGCCTACCGGGAACATGTCTTCCAAAGGCCTGTGAAACGCAGTTTCTTTGCAGGCCTGATCTGGCTGAAGTAGGACTTCTGCTCTGGGTGTGCTACTTTGCCCTAGAGCTCAAAGGCACAACGTGCAGGCTTCTTTCCAAAGGGCGAGTTGGGCCCCACAGCATCTTGCTTCCAGCTCTTTGGGAAGCTAAGAAACAACTCGCTCTGCACAGTGCTCTTACAGCCTACCGGGAACATCTCTTCCAAAGGCCTGTGAAACGCAGTTTCTTTGCAGGCCTGATCTGGCTGAAGTAGGACTTCTGCTCTGGGTGTGCTACTTTGCCCTAGAGCTGAAAGGCACAACGTGCAGGCTTCTTTCCAAAGGGCGAGTTGGGCCCCACAGCATCTTGCTTCCAGCTCTTTGGGAAGCTAAGAAACAACTCGCTCTGCACAGTGCTCTTACAGCCTAGTGGGAACATCTCTTCCAAAGGCCTGTGAAACGCAGTTTCTTTGCAGGCCTGATGTGGCTGAAGTAGGACTTCTGCTCTGGGTGTGATACTTTGCCCTAGAGCTCAAAGGCACAACGTGCAGGCTTCTTTCCAAAGGGCGAGTTGGGCCCCAAAGCAACTTGCTTCCAGCTCTTTGGGAACCTAAGAAACAACTCGCTCTGCACAGTGCTCTTACAGCCTAGTGGGAACATCTCTTCCAAAGGCCTGTGATACGCAGTTTCTTTGCAGGCCTGATGTGGCTGAAGTAGGACTTCTGCTCTGGGTGTGCTACTTTGCCCTAGAGCTCAAAGGCACAACGTGCAGGCTTCTTTCCAAAGGGCGAGTTGGGCCCCAAAGCATCTTGCTTCCAGCTCTTTGGGAACCTAAGAAACAACTCGCTCTGCACAGTGCTCTTACAGCCTAGTGGGAACATCTCTTCCAAAAGCCTGTGAAACGCAGTTTCTTTGCAGGCCTGATCTGGCTGAAGTGGGACTTCTGCTCTGGGTGTGCTACTTTGCCCTAGAGCGGAAAGGCACAACGTGCAGGCTTCTTTCCAAAGGGCGAGTTGGGCCCCACAGCATCTTGCTTCCAGCTCTTTGGGAAGCTAAGAAACAACTCGCTCTGCACAGTGCTCTTACAGCCTACCGGGAACATCTCTTCCGAAGCCCTGTGAAACGCAGTTTTTTGCAGGCCTGATCTGGCTGAAGTAGGACTTCTGCTCTGGGTGTGCTACTTTGCCCTAGAGCTGAAAGGCACAACGTGCAGGCTTCTTTCCAAAGGGCGAGTTGGGCCCCACAGCATCTTGCTTCCAGCTCTTTGGGAAGCTAAGAAACAACTCGCTCTGCACAGTGCTCTTACAGCCTAGTGGGAACATCTCTTCCAAAGGCCTGTGAAACGCAGTTTCTTTGCAGGCCTGATCTGGCTGAAGTAGGACTTCTGCTCTGGGTGTGCTCCTTTGCCCTAGAGCTGAAAGGCACAACGTGCAGGCTTCTTTCCAAAGGGCTAGTTGGGCCCCTCAGCATCTTGCTTCCAGCTCTTTGGGAAGCTAAGAAACAACTCGCTCTGCACAGTGCTCTTACAGCCTACCGGGAACATCTCTTCCAAAGGCCTGTGAAACGCAGTTTCTTTGCAGGCCTGATCTGGCTGAAGTAGGACTTCTGCTCTGGGTGTGCTACTTTGCCCTAGAGCTGAAAGGCACAACGTGCAGGCTTCTTTCCAAAGGGCGAGTTGGGCCCCACAGCATCTTGCTTCCAGCTCTTTGGGAAGCTAAGAAACAACTCGCTCTGCACAGTGCTCTTACAGCCTACCGGGAACATCTCTTCCAAAGGCCTGTGAAACGCAGTTTCTTTGCAGGCCTGATCTGGCTGAAGTAGGACTTCTGCTCTGGGTGTGCTACTTTGCCCTAGAGCTGAAAGGCACAACGTGCAGGCTTCTTTCCAAAGGGCGAGTTGGGCCCCACAGCATCTTGCTTCCAGCTCTTTGGGAAGCTAAGAAACAACTCGCTCTGCACAGTGCTCTTACAGCCTACCGGGAACATGTCTTCCAAAGGCCTGTGAAACGCAGTTTCTTTGCAGGCCTGATCTGGCTGAAGTAGGACTTCTGCTCTGGGTGTGCTCCTTTGCCCTAGAGCTGAAAGGCACAACGTGCAGGCTTCTTTCCAAAGGGCGAGTTGGGCCCCACAGCATCTTGCTTCCAGCTCTTTGGGAAGCTACGAAACAACTCGCTCTGCACAGTGCTCTTACAGCCTAGTGGGAACATGTCTTCCAAAGGCCTGTGAAACGCAGTTTCTTTGCAGGCCTGATGTGGCTGAAGTAGGACTTCTGCTCTGGGTGTGCTACTTTGCCCTAGAGCTGAAAGGCACAACGTGCAGGCTTCTTTCCAAAGGGCGAGTTGGGCCCCACAGCATCTTGCTTCCAGCTCTTTGGGAAGCTAAGAAACAACTCGCTCTGCACAGTGCTCTTACAGCCTACTGGGAACATCTCTTCCAAAGGCCTGTGAAACGCAGTTTCTTTGCAGGCCTGATCTGGCTGAAGTAGGACTTCTGCTCTGGGTGTGCTACTTTGCCCTAGAGCTGAAAGCCACAACGTGCAGGCTTCTTTCCAAAGGGCGAGTTGGGCCCCACAGCATCTTGCTTCCAGCTCTTTGGGAAGCTAAGAAACAACTCGCTCTGCACAGTGCTCTTACAGCCTACCGGGAACATCTCTTCCAAAGGCCTGTGAAACGCAGTTTCTTTGCAGGCCTGATCTGGCTGAAGTAGGACTTCTGCTCTGGGTGTGCTACTTTGCCCTAGAGCTGAAAGGCACAACGTGCAGGCTTCTTTCCAAAGGGCGAGTTGGGCCCCACAGCATCTTGCTTCCAGCTCTTTGGGAAGCTAAGAAACAACTCGCTCTGCACAGTGCTCTTACAGCCTACCGGGAACATGTCTTCCAAAGGCCTGTGAAACGCAGTTTCTTTGCAGGCCTGATCTGGCTGAAGTAGGACTTCTGCTCTGGGTGTGCTACTTTGCCCTAGAGCTCAAAGGCACAACGTGCAGGCTTCTTTCCAAAGGGCGAGTTGGGCCCCACAGCATCTTGCTTCCAGCTCTTTGGGAAGCTAAGAAACAACTCGCTCTGCACAGTGCTCTTACAGCCTACCGGGAACATCTCTTCCAAAGGCCTGTGAAACGCAGTTTCTTTGCAGGCCTGATCTGGCTGAAGTAGGACTTCTGCTCTGGGTGTGCTACTTTGCCCTAGAGCTGAAAGGCACAACGTGCAGGCTTCTTTCCAAAGGGCGAGTTGGGCCCCACAGCATCTTGCTTCCAGCTCTTTGGGAAGCTAAGAAACAACTCGCTCTGCACAGTGCTCTTACAGCCTAGTGGGAACATCTCTTCCAAAGGCCTGTGAAACGCAGTTTCTTTGCAGGCCTGATGTGGCTGAAGTAGGACTTCTGCTCTGGGTGTGATACTTTGCCCTAGAGCTCAAAGGCACAACGTGCAGGCTTCTTTCCAAAGGGCGAGTTGGGCCCCAAAGCAACTTGCTTCCAGCTCTTTGGGAACCTAAGAAACAACTCGCTCTGCACAGTGCTCTTACAGCCTAGTGGGAACATCTCTTCCAAAGGCCTGTGATACGCAGTTTCTTTGCAGGCCTGATGTGGCTGAAGTAGGACTTCTGCTCTGGGTGTGCTACTTTGCCCTAGAGCTCAAAGGCACAACGTGCAGGCTTCTTTCCAAAGGGCGAGTTGGGCCCCAAAGCATCTTGCTTCCAGCTCTTTGGGAACCTAAGAAACAACTCGCTCTGCACAGTGCTCTTACAGCCTAGTGGGAACATCTCTTCCAAAAGCCTGTGAAACGCAGTTTCTTTGCAGGCCTGATCTGGCTGAAGTGGGACTTCTGCTCTGGGTGTGCTACTTTGCCCTAGAGCGGAAAGGCACAACGTGCAGGCTTCTTTCCAAAGGGCGAGTTGGGCCCCACAGCATCTTGCTTCCAGCTCTTTGGGAAGCTAAGAAACAACTCGCTCTGCACAGTGCTCTTACAGCCTACCGGGAACATCTCTTCCGAAGCCCTGTGAAACGCAGTTTTTTGCAGGCCTGATCTGGCTGAAGTAGGACTTCTGCTCTGGGTGTGCTACTTTGCCCTAGAGCTGAAAGGCACAACGTGCAGGCTTCTTTCCAAAGGGCGAGTTGGGCCCCACAGCATCTTGCTTCCAGCTCTTTGGGAAGCTAAGAAACAACTCGCTCTGCACAGTGCTCTTACAGCCTAGTGGGAACATCTCTTCCAAAGGCCTGTGAAACGCAGTTTCTTTGCAGGCCTGATCTGGCTGAAGTAGGACTTCTGCTCTGGGTGTGCTCCTTTGCCCTAGAGCTGAAAGGCACAACGTGCAGGCTTCTTTCCAAAGGGCTAGTTGGGCCCCTCAGCATCTTGCTTCCAGCTCTTTGGGAAGCTAAGAAACAACTCGCTCTGCACAGTGCTCTTACAGCCTACCGGGAACATCTCTTCCAAAGGCCTGTGAAACGCAGTTTCTTTGCAGGCCTGATCTGGCTGAAGTAGGACTTCTGCTCTGGGTGTGCTACTTTGCCCTAGAGCTGAAAGGCACAACGTGCAGGCTTCTTTCCAAAGGGCGAGTTGGGCCCCACAGCATCTTGCTTCCAGCTCTTTGGGAAGCTAAGAAACAACTCGCTCTGCACAGTGCTCTTACAGCCTACCGGGAACATCTCTTCCAAAGGCCTGTGAAACGCAGTTTCTTTGCAGGCCTGATCTGGCTGAAGTAGGACTTCTGCTCTGGGTGTGCTACTTTGCCCTAGAGCTGAAAGGCACAACGTGCAGGCTTCTTTCCAAAGGGCGAGTTGGGCCCCACAGCATCTTGCTTCCAGCTCTTTGGGAAGCTAAGAAACAACTCGCTCTGCACAGTGCTCTTACAGCCTACCGGGAACATGTCTTCCAAAGGCCTGTGAAACGCAGTTTCTTTGCAGGCCTGATCTGGCTGAAGTAGGACTTCTGCTCTGGGTGTGCTACTTTGCCCTAGAGCTGAAAGGCACAACGTGCAGGCTTCTTTCCAAAGGGCGAGTTGGGCCCCACAGCATCTTGCTTCCAGCTCTTTGGGAAGCTAAGAAACAACTCGCTCTGCACAGTGCTCTTACAGCCTAGTGGGAACATCTCTTCCAAAGGCCTGTGAAACGCAGTTTCTTTGCAGGCCTGATGTGGCTGAAGTAGGACTTCTGCTCTGGGTGTGCTACTTTGCCCTAGAGCTGAAAGGCACAACGTGCAGGCTTCTTTCCAAAGGGCGAGTTGGGCCCCAAAGCAACTTGCTTCCAGCACTTTGGGAACCTAAGAAACAACTCGCTCTGCACAGTGCTCTTACAGCCTAGTGGGAACATCTCTTCCAAAGGCCTGTGAAACGCAGTTTCTTTGCAGGCCTGATCTGGCTGAAGTAGGACTTCTGCTCTGGGTGTGCTACTTTGCCCTAGAGCGGAAAGGCACAACGTGCAGGCTATTTCCAAAGGGCGAGTTGGGACCCACAGCATCTTGCTTCCAGCTCTTTGGGAAGCTAAGAAACCACTCGCTCTGCACAGTGCTCTTACAGCCTAGTGGGAACATCTCTTCCAAAGGCCAGTGGAACGCAGTTTCTTTGCAGGCCTGATCTGGCTGAAGTAGGACTTCTGCTCTGGGTGTGCTCCTTTGCCCTAGAGCTGAAAGGCACAACGTGCAGGCTTCTTTCCAAAGGGCGAGTTGGGCCCCACAGCATCTTGCTTCCAGCTCTTTGGGAAGCTAAGAAACAACTCGCTCTGCACAGTGCTCTTACAGCCTAGTGGGAAGATCTCTTCCAAAGGCCTGTGAAACGCAGTTTCTTTGCAGGCCTGATCTGGCTGAAGTAGGACTTCTGCTCTGGGTGTGCTCCTTTGCCCTAGAGCTGAAAGGCACAACGTGCAGGCTTCTTTCCAAAGGGCGAGTTGGGCCCCTCAGCATCTTGCTTCCAGCTCTTTGGGAAGCTAAGAAACAACTCGCTCTGCACAGTGCTCTTACAGCCTACCGGGAACATCTCTTCCAAAGGCCTGTGAAACGCAGTTTCTTTGCAGGCCTGATCTGGCTGAAGTAGGACTTCTGCTCTGGGTGTGCTACTTTGCCCTAGAGCTGAAAGGCACAACGTGCAGGCTTCTTTCCAAAGGGCGAGTTGGGCCCCACAGCATCTTGCTTCCAGCTCTTTGGGAAGCTAAGAAACAACTCGCTCTGCACAGTGCTCTTACAGCCTACCGGGAACATCTCTTCCAAAGGCCTGTGAAACGCAGTTTCTTTGCAGGCCTGATCTGGCTGAAGTAGGACTTCTGCTCTGGGTGTGCTACTTTGCCCTAGAGCTGAAAGGCACAACGTGCAGGCTTCTTTCCAAAGGGCGAGTTGGGCCCCACAGCATCTTGCTTCCAGCTCTTTGGGAAGCTAAGAAACAACTCGTTCGCCACAGTGCTCTTACAGCCTAGTGGGAACATCTCTTCCAAAGGCTTGTGAAACGCAGTTTCTTTGCAGGCCTGATGTGGCTGAAGTAGGACTTCTGCTCTGGGTGTGCTACTTTGCCCTAGAGCTGAAAGGCACAACGTGCAGGCTTCTTTCCAAAGGGCGAGTTGGGCCCCAAAGCATCTTGCTTCCAGCTCTTTGGGAACCTAAGAAACAACTCGCTCTGCACAGTGCTCTTACAGCCTAGTGGGAACATCTCTTCCAAAAGCCTGTGAAACGCAGTTTCTTTGCAGGCCTGATCTGGCTGAAGTAGGACTTCTGCTCTGGGTGTGCTACTTTGCCCTAGAGCTGAAAGGCACAACGTGCAGGCTTCTTTCCAAAGGGCGAGTTGGGCCCCACAGCATCTTGCTTCCAGCTCTTTGGGAAGCTAAGAAACAACTCGCTCTGCACAGTGCTCTTACAGCCTACCGGGAACATCTCTTCCAAAGCCCTGTGAAACGCAGTTTTTTGCAGGCCTGATCTGGCTGAAGTAGGACTTCTGCTCTGGGTGTGCTACTTTGCCCTAGAGCTGAAAGGCACAACGTGCAGGCTTCTTTCCAAAGGGCGAGTTGGGCCCCACAGCATCTTGCTTCCAGCTCTTTGGGAAGCTAAGAAACAACTCGCTCTGCACAGTGCTCTTACAGCCTAGTGGGAACATCTCTTCCAAAGGCCTGTGAAACGCAGTTTCTTTGCAGGCCTGATCTGGCTGAAGTAGGACTTCTGCTCTGGGTGTGCTCCTTTGCCCTAGAGCTGAAAGGCACAACGTGCAGGCTTCTTTCCAAAGGGCTAGTTGGGCCCCTCAGCATCTTGCTTCCAGCTCTTTGGGAAGCTAAGAAACAACTCGCTCTGCACAGTGCTCTTACAGCCTACCGGGAACATCTCTTCCAAAGGCCTGTGAAACGCAGTTTCTTTGCAGGCCTGATCTGGCTGAAGTAGGACTTCTGCTCTGGGTGTGCTACTTTGCCCTAGAGCTGAAAGGCACAACGTGCAGGCTTCTTTCCAAAGGGCGAGTTGGGCCCCACAGCATCTTGCTTCCAGCTCTTTGGGAAGCTAAGAAACAACTCGCTCTGCACAGTGCTCTTACAGCCTAGTGGGAACATCTCTTCCAAAGGCCTGTGAAACGCAGTTTCTTTGCAGGCCTGATCTGGCTGAAGTAGGACTTCTGCTCTGGGTGTGCTCCTTTGGCCTAGAGCTGAAAGGCACAACGTGCAGGCTTCTTTCCAAAGGGCGAGTTGGGCCCCACAGCATCTTGCTTCCAGCTCTTTGGGAAGCTAAGAAACAACTCGCTCTGCACAGTGCTCTTACAGCCTAGTGGGAACATCTCTTCCAAAGGCCTGTGAAACGCAGTTTCTTTGCAGGCCTGATCTGGCTGAAGTAGGACTTCTGCTCTGGGTGTGCTCCTTTGCCCTAGAGCTGAAAGGCACAACGTGCAGGCTTCTTTCCAAAGGGCGAGTTGGGCCCCACAGCATCTTGCTTCCAGCTCTTTGGGAAGCTAGGAAACAACTCGCTCTGCACAGTGCTCTTACAGCCTAGTGGGAACATGTCTTCCAAAGGCCTGTGAAACGCAGTTTCTTTGCAGGCCTGATGTGGCTGAAGTAGGACTTCTGCTCTGGGTGTGCTACTTTGCCCTAGAGCTGAAAGGCACAACGTGCAGGCTTCTTTCCAAAGGGCGAGTTGGGCCCCACAGCATCTTGCTTCCAGCTCTTTGGGAAGCTAAGAAACAACTCGCTCTGCACAGTGCTCTTACAGCCTAGTGGGAACATCACTTCCAAAGGCCTGTGAAACGCAGTTTCTTTGCAGGCCTGATCTGGCTGAAGTAGGACTTCTGCTCTGGGTGTGCTACTTTTCCCTAGAGCTGAAAGGCACAACGTGCAGGCTTCTTTCCAAAGGGCGAGTTGGGCCCCACAGCATCTTGCTTCCAGCTCTTTGGGAAGCTAAGAAACAACTCGCTCTGCACAGTGCTCTTACAGCCTAGTGGGAACATCTCTTCCAAAGGCCTGTGAAACGCAGTTTCTTTGCAGGCCTGATCTGGCTGAAGTAGGACTTCTGCTCTGGGTGTGCTACTTTGCCCTAGAGCTGAAAGGCACAACGTGCAGGCTTCTTTCCAAAGGGCGAGTTGGGCCCCAAAGCAACTTGCTTCCAGCTCTTTGGGAACCTAAGAAACAACTCGCTCTGCACAGTGCTCTTACAGCCTAGTGGGAACATCTCTTCCAAAGGCCTGTGAAACGCAGTTTATTTGCAGGCCTGATCTGGCTGAAGTAGGACTTCTGCTCTGGGTGTGCTACTTTGCCCTAGAGCGGAAAGGCACAACGTGCAGGCTATTTCCAAAGGGCGAGTTGGGACCCACAGCATCTTGCTTCCAGCTCTTTGGGAAGCTAAGAAACCACTCGCTCTGCACAGTGCTCTTACAGCCTAGTGGGAACATCTCTTCCAAAGGCCAGTGGAACGCAGTTTCTTTGCAGGCCTGATCTGGCTGAAGTAGGACTTCTGCTCTGGGTGTGCTCCTTTGCCCTAGAGCTGAAAGGCACAACGTGCAGGCTTCTTTCCAAAGGGCGAGTTGGGCCCCACAGCATCTTGCTTCCAGCTCTTTGGGAAGCTAAGAAACAACTCGCTCTGCACAGTGCTCTTACAGCCTAGTGGGAACATCTCTTCCAAAGGCCTGTGAAACGCAGTTTCTTTGCAGGCCTGATCTGGCTGAAGTAGGACTTCTGCTCTGGGTGTGCTCCTTTGCCCTAGAGCTGAAAGGCACAACGTGCAGGCTTCTTTCCAAAGGGCTAGTTGGGCCCCTCAGCATCTTGCTTCCAGCTCTTTGGGAAGCTAAGAAACAACTCGCTCTGCACAGTGCTCTTACAGCCTACCGGGAACATCTCTTCCAAAGGCCTGTGAAACGCAGTTTCTTTGCAGGCCTGATCTGGCTGAAGTAGGACTTCTGCTCTGGGTGTGCTACTTTGCCCTAGAGCTGAAAGGCACAACGTGCAGGCTTCTTTCCAAAGGGCGAGTTGGGCCCCACAGCATCTTGCTTCCAGCTCTTTGGGAAGCTAAGAAACAACTCGCTCTGCACAGTGCTCTTACAGCCTAGTGGGAACATCTCTTCCAAAGGCCTGTGAAACGCAGTTTCTTTGCAGGCCTGATCTGGCTGAAGTAGGACTTCTGCTCTGGGTGTGCTCCTTTGGCCTAGAGCTGAAAGGCACAACGTGCAGGCTTCTTTCCAAAGGGCGAGTTGGGCCCCACAGCATCTTGCTTCCAGCTCTTTGGGAAGCTAAGAAACAACTCGCTCTGCACAGTGCTCTTACAGCCTAGTGGGAACATCTCTTCCAAAGGCCTGTGAAACGCAGTTTCTTTGCAGGCCTGATCTGGCTGAAGTAGGACTTCTGCTCTGGGTGTGCTCCTTTGCCCTAGAGCTGAAAGGCACAACGTGCAGGCTTCTTTCCAAAGGGCGAGTTGGGCCCCACAGCATCTTGCTTCCAGCTCTTTGGGAAGCTAGGAAACAACTCGCTCTGCACAGTGCTCTTACAGCCTAGTGGGAACATGTCTTCCAAAGGCCTGTGAAACGCAGTTTCTTTGCAGGCCTGATGTGGCTGAAGTAGGACTTCTGCTCTGGGTGTGCTACTTTGCCCTAGAGCTGAAAGGCACAACGTGCAGGCTTCTTTCCAAAGGGCGAGTTGGGCCCCACAGCATCTTGCTTCCAGCTCTTTGGGAAGCTAAGAAACAACTCGCTCTGCACAGTGCTCTTACAGCCTACTGGGAACATCTCTTCCAAAGGCCTGTGAAACGCAGTTTCTTTGCAGGCCTGATCTGGCTGAAGTAGGACTTCTGCTCTGGGTGTGCTACTTTGCCCTAGAGCTGAAAGCCACAACGTGCAGGCTTCTTTCCAAAGGGCGAGTTGGGCCCCACAGCATCTTGCTTCCAGCTCTTTGGGAAGCTAAGAAACAACTCGCTCTGCACAGTGCTCTTACAGCCTACCGGGAACATCTCTTCCAAAGGCCTGTGAAACGCAGTTTCTTTGCAGGCCTGATCTGGCTGAAGTAGGACTTCTGCTCTGGGTGTGCTACTTTGCCCTAGAGCTGAAAGGCACAACGTGCAGGCTTCTTTCCAAAGGGCGAGTTGGGCCCCACAGCATCTTGCTTCCAGCTCTTTGGGAAGCTAAGAAACAACTCGCTCTGCACAGTGCTCTTACAGCCTACCGGGAACATGTCTTCCAAAGGCCTGTGAAACGCAGTTTCTTTGCAGGCCTGATCTGGCTGAAGTAGGACTTCTGCTCTGGGTGTGCTACTTTGCCCTAGAGCTCAAAGGCACAACGTGCAGGCTTCTTTCCAAAGGGCGAGTTGGGCCCCACAGCATCTTGCTTCCAGCTCTTTGGGAAGCTAAGAAACAACTCGCTCTGCACAGTGCTCTTACAGCCTACCGGGAACATCTCTTCCAAAGGCCTGTGAAACGCAGTTTCTTTGCAGGCCTGATCTGGCTGAAGTAGGACTTCTGCTCTGGGTGTGCTACTTTTCCCTAGAGCTGAAAGGCACAACGTGCAGGCTTCTTTCCAAAGGGCGAGTTGGGCCCCACAGCATCTTGCTTCCAGCTCTTTGGGAAGCTAAGAAACAACTCGCTCTGCACAGTGCTCTTACAGCCTAGTGGGAACATGTCTTCCAAAGGCCTGTGAAACGCAGTTTCTTTGCAGGCCTGATCTGGCTGAAGTAGGACTTCTGCTCTGGGTGTGCTCCTTTGCCCTAGAGCTGAAAGGCACAACGTGCAGGCTTCTTTCCAAAGGGCGAGTTGGGCCCCTCAGCATCTTGCTTCCAGCTCTTTGGGAAGCTAAGAAACAACTCGCTCTGCACAGTGCTCTTACAGCCTACCGGGAACATCTCTTCCAAAGGCCTGTGAAACGCAGTTTCTTTGCAGGCCTGATCTGGCTGAAGTAGGACTTCTGCTCTGGGTGTGCTCCTTTGCCCTAGAGCTGAAAGGCACAACGTGCAGGCTTCTTTCCAAAGGGCGAGTTGGGCCCCACAGCATCTTGCTTCCAGCTCTTTGGGAAGCTACGAAACAACTCGCTCTGCACAGTGCTCTTACAGCCTAGTGGGAACATGTCTTCCAAAGGCCTGTGAAACGCAGTTTCTTTGCAGGCCTGATGTGGCTGAAGTAGGACTTCTGCTCTGGGTGTGCTACTTTGCCCTAGAGCTGAAAGGCACAACGTGCAGGCTTCTTTCCAAAGGGCGAGTTGGGCCCCACAGCATCTTGCTTCCAGCTCTTTGGGAAGCTAAGAAACAACTCGCTCTGCACAGTGCTCTTACAGCCTACTGGGAACATCTCTTCCAAAGGCCTGTGAAACGCAGTTTCTTTGCAGGCCTGATCTGGCTGAAGTAGGACTTCTGCTCTGGGTGTGCTACTTTGCCCTAGAGCTGAAAGCCACAACGTGCAGGCTTCTTTCCAAAGGGCGAGTTGGGCCCCACAGCATCTTGCTTCCAGCTCTTTGGGAAGCTAAGAAACAACTCGCTCTGCACAGTGCTCTTACAGCCTACCGGGAACATCTCTTCCAAAGGCCTGTGAAACGCAGTTTCTTTGCAGGCCTGATCTGGCTGAAGTAGGACTTCTGCTCTGGGTGTGCTACTTTGCCCTAGAGCTGAAAGGCACAACGTGCAGGCTTCTTTCCAAAGGGCGAGTTGGGCCCCACAGCATCTTGCTTCCAGCTCTTTGGGAAGCTAAGAAACAACTCGCTCTGCACAGTGCTCTTACAGCCTACCGGGAACATGTCTTCCAAAGGCCTGTGAAACGCAGTTTCTTTGCAGGCCTGATCTGGCTGAAGTAGGACTTCTGCTCTGGGTGTGCTACTTTGCCCTAGAGCTCAAAGGCACAACGTGCAGGCTTCTTTCCAAAGGGCGAGTTGGGCCCCACAGCATCTTGCTTCCAGCTCTTTGGGAAGCTAAGAAACAACTCGCTCTGCACAGTGCTCTTACAGCCTACCGGGAACATCTCTTCCAAAGGCCTGTGAAACGCAGTTTCTTTGCAGGCCTGATCTGGCTGAAGTAGGACTTCTGCTCTGGGTGTGCTACTTTTCCCTAGAGCTGAAAGGCACAACGTGCAGGCTTCTTTCCAAAGGGCGAGTTGGGCCCCACAGCATCTTGCTTCCAGCTCTTTGGGAAGCTAAGAAACAACTCGCTCTGCACAGTGCTCTTACAGCCTAGTGGGAACATCTCTTCCAAAGGCCTGTGAAACGCAGTTTCTTTGCAGGCCTGATCTGGCTGAAGTAGGACTTCTGCTCTGGGTGTGCTACTTTGCCCTAGAGCTGAAAGGCACAACGTGCAGGCTTCTTTCCAAAGGGCGAGTTGGGCCCCACAGCATCTTGCTTCCAGCTCTTTGGGAAGCTAAGAAACAACTCGCTCTGCACAGTGCTCTTACAGCCTACCGGGAACATCTCTTCCAAAGGCCTGTGAAACGCAGTTTCTTTGCAGGCCTGATCTGGCTGAAGTAGGACTTCTGCTCTGGGTGTGCTACTTTGCCCTAGAGCTGAAAGGCACAACGTGCAGGCTTCTTTCCAAAGGTCGAGTTGGGCCCCACAGCATCTTGCTTCCAGATCTTTGGGAAGCTAAGAAACAACTCGCTCTGCACAGTGCTCTTACAGCCTAGTGGGAACATCTCTTCCAAAGGCCTGTGAAACGCAGATTGTTTGCAGGCCTGATCTGGCTGAAGTAGGACTTCTGCTCTGGGTGTGCTACTTTGCCCTAGAGCTGAAAGGCACAACGTGCAGGCTTCTTTCCAAAGGGCGAGTTGGGCCCCACAGCATCTTGCTTCCAGCTCTTTGGGAAGCTAAGAAACAACTCGCTCTGGACAGTGCTCTTACAGCCTACCGGGAACATCTCTTCTAAAGGCCTGTGAAACGCAGTTTCTTTGCAGGCCTGATCTGGCTGAAGTAGGACTTCTGCTCTGGGTGTGCTACTTTGCCCTAGAGCTGAAAGGCACAACGTGCAGGCTTCTTTCCAAAGGGCGAGTTGGGCCCCACAGCATCTTGCTTCCAGCTCTTTGGGAAGCTAAGAAACAACTCGCTCTGCACAGTGCTCTTACAGCCTAGTGGGAACATCTCTTCCAAAGGCCTGTGAAACGCAGTTTCTTTGCAGGCCTGATCTGGCTGAAGTAGGACTTCTGCTCTGGGTGTGCTCCTTTGGCCTAGAGCTGAAAGGCACAACGTGCAGGCTTCTTTCCAAAGGGCGAGTTGGGCCCCACAGCATCTTGCTTCCAGCTCTTTGGGAAGCTAAGAAACAACTCGCTCTGCACAGTGCTCTTACAGCCTAGTGGGAACATCTCTTCCAAAGGCCTGTGAAACGCAGTTTCTTTGCAGGCCTGATCTGGCTGAAGTAGGACTTCTGCTCTGGGTGTGCTCCTTTGCCCTAGAGCTGAAAGGCACAACGTGCAGGCTTCTTTCCAAAGGGCGAGTTGGGCCCCACAGCATCTTGCTTCCAGCTCTTTGGGAAGCTAGGAAACAACTCGCTCTGCACAGTGCTCTTACAGCCTAGTGGGAACATGTCTTCCAAAGGCCTGTGAAACGCAGTTTCTTTGCAGGCCTGATGTGGCTGAAGTAGGACTTCTGCTCTGGGTGTGCTACTTTGCCCTAGAGCTGAAAGGCACAACGTGCAGGCTTCTTTCCAAAGGGCGAGTTGGGCCCCACAGCATCTTGCTTCCAGCTCTTTGGGAAGCTAAGAAACAACTCGCTCTGCACAGTGCTCTTACAGCCTAGTGGGAACATCACTTCCAAAGGCCTGTGAAACGCAGTTTCTTTGCAGGCCTGATCTGGCTGAAGTAGGACTTCTGCTCTGGGTGTGCTACTTTTCCCTAGAGCTGAAAGGCACAACGTGCAGGCTTCTTTCCAAAGGGCGAGTTGGGCCCCACAGCATCTTGCTTCCAGCTCTTTGGGAAGCTAAGAAACAACTCGCTCTGCACAGTGCTCTTACAGCCTAGTGGGAACATCTCTTCCAAAGGCCTGTGAAACGCAGTTTCTTTGCAGGCCTGATCTGGCTGAAGTAGGACTTCTGCTCTGGGTGTGCTACTTTGCCCTAGAGCTGAAAGGCACAACGTGCAGGCTTCTTTCCAAAGGGCGAGTTGGGCCCCAAAGCAACTTGCTTCCAGCTCTTTGGGAACCTAAGAAACAACTCGCTCTGCACAGTGCTCTTACAGCCTAGTGGGAACATCTCTTCCAAAGGCCTGTGAAACGCAGTTTATTTGCAGGCCTGATCTGGCTGAAGTAGGACTTCTGCTCTGGGTGTGCTACTTTGCCCTAGAGCGGAAAGGCACAACGTGCAGGCTATTTCCAAAGGGCGAGTTGGGACCCACAGCATCTTGCTTCCAGCTCTTTGGGAAGCTAAGAAACCACTCGCTCTGCACAGTGCTCTTACAGCCTAGTGGGAACATCTCTTCCAAAGGCCAGTGGAACGCAGTTTCTTTGCAGGCCTGATCTGGCTGAAGTAGGACTTCTGCTCTGGGTGTGCTCCTTTGCCCTAGAGCTGAAAGGCACAACGTGCAGGCTTCTTTCCAAAGGGCGAGTTGGGCCCCACAGCATCTTGCTTCCAGCTCTTTGGGAAGCTAAGAAACAACTCGCTCTGCACAGTGCTCTTACAGCCTAGTGGGAACATCTCTTCCAAAGGCCTGTGAAACGCAGTTTCTTTGCAGGCCTGATCTGGCTGAAGTAGGACTTCTGCTCTGGGTGTGCTCCTTTGCCCTAGAGCTGAAAGGCACAACGTGCAGGCTTCTTTCCAAAGGGCTAGTTGGGCCCCTCAGCATCTTGCTTCCAGCTCTTTGGGAAGCTAAGAAACAACTCGCTCTGCACAGTGCTCTTACAGCCTACCGGGAACATCTCTTCCAAAGGCCTGTGAAACGCAGTTTCTTTGCAGGCCTGATCTGGCTGAAGTAGGACTTCTGCTCTGGGTGTGCTACTTTGCCCTAGAGCTGAAAGGCACAACGTGCAGGCTTCTTTCCAAAGGGCGAGTTGGGCCCCACAGCATCTTGCTTCCAGCTCTTTGGGAAGCTAAGAAACAACTCGCTCTGCACAGTGCTCTTACAGCCTAGTGGGAACATCTCTTCCAAAGGCCTGTGAAACGCAGTTTCTTTGCAGGCCTGATCTGGCTGAAGTAGGACTTCTGCTCTGGGTGTGCTCCTTTGGCCTAGAGCTGAAAGGCACAACGTGCAGGCTTCTTTCCAAAGGGCGAGTTGGGCCCCACAGCATCTTGCTTCCAGCTCTTTGGGAAGCTAAGAAACAACTCGCTCTGCACAGTGCTCTTACAGCCTAGTGGGAACATCTCTTCCAAAGGCCTGTGAAACGCAGTTTCTTTGCAGGCCTGATCTGGCTGAAGTAGGACTTCTGCTCTGGGTGTGCTCCTTTGCCCTAGAGCTGAAAGGCACAACGTGCAGGCTTCTTTCCAAAGGGCGAGTTGGGCCCCACAGCATCTTGCTTCCAGCTCTTTGGGAAGCTAGGAAACAACTCGCTCTGCACAGTGCTCTTACAGCCTAGTGGGAACATGTCTTCCAAAGGCCTGTGAAACGCAGTTTCTTTGCAGGCCTGATGTGGCTGAAGTAGGACTTCTGCTCTGGGTGTGCTACTTTGCCCTAGAGCTGAAAGGCACAACGTGCAGGCTTCTTTCCAAAGGGCGAGTTGGGCCCCACAGCATCTTGCTTCCAGCTCTTTGGGAAGCTAAGAAACAACTCGCTCTGCACAGTGCTCTTACAGCCTACTGGGAACATCTCTTCCAAAGGCCTGTGAAACGCAGTTTCTTTGCAGGCCTGATCTGGCTGAAGTAGGACTTCTGCTCTGGGTGTGCTACTTTGCCCTAGAGCTGAAAGCCACAACGTGCAGGCTTCTTTCCAAAGGGCGAGTTGGGCCCCACAGCATCTTGCTTCCAGCTCTTTGGGAAGCTAAGAAACAACTCGCTCTGCACAGTGCTCTTACAGCCTACCGGGAACATCTCTTCCAAAGGCCTGTGAAACGCAGTTTCTTTGCAGGCCTGATCTGGCTGAAGTAGGACTTCTGCTCTGGGTGTGCTACTTTGCCCTAGAGCTGAAAGGCACAACGTGCAGGCTTCTTTCCAAAGGGCGAGTTGGGCCCCACAGCATCTTGCTTCCAGCTCTTTGGGAAGCTAAGAAACAACTCGCTCTGCACAGTGCTCTTACAGCCTACCGGGAACATGTCTTCCAAAGGCCTGTGAAACGCAGTTTCTTTGCAGGCCTGATCTGGCTGAAGTAGGACTTCTGCTCTGGGTGTGCTACTTTGCCCTAGAGCTCAAAGGCACAACGTGCAGGCTTCTTTCCAAAGGGCGAGTTGGGCCCCACAGCATCTTGCTTCCAGCTCTTTGGGAAGCTAAGAAACAACTCGCTCTGCACAGTGCTCTTACAGCCTACCGGGAACATCTCTTCCAAAGGCCTGTGAAACGCAGTTTCTTTGCAGGCCTGATCTGGCTGAAGTAGGACTTCTGCTCTGGGTGTGCTACTTTTCCCTAGAGCTGAAAGGCACAACGTGCAGGCTTCTTTCCAAAGGGCGAGTTGGGCCCCACAGCATCTTGCTTCCAGCTCTTTGGGAAGCTAAGAAACAACTCGCTCTGCACAGTGCTCTTACAGCCTAGTGGGAACATGTCTTCCAAAGGCCTGTGAAACGCAGTTTCTTTGCAGGCCTGATCTGGCTGAAGTAGGACTTCTGCTCTGGGTGTGCTCCTTTGCCCTAGAGCTGAAAGGCACAACGTGCAGGCTTCTTTCCAAAGGGCGAGTTGGGCCCCTCAGCATCTTGCTTCCAGCTCTTTGGGAAGCTAAGAAACAACTCGCTCTGCACAGTGCTCTTACAGCCTACCGGGAACATCTCTTCCAAAGGCCTGTGAAACGCAGTTTCTTTGCAGGCCTGATCTGGCTGAAGTAGGACTTCTGCTCTGGGTGTGCTCCTTTGCCCTAGAGCTGAAAGGCACAACGTGCAGGCTTCTTTCCAAAGGGCGAGTTGGGCCCCACAGCATCTTGCTTCCAGCTCTTTGGGAAGCTACGAAACAACTCGCTCTGCACAGTGCTCTTACAGCCTAGTGGGAACATGTCTTCCAAAGGCCTGTGAAACGCAGTTTCTTTGCAGGCCTGATGTGGCTGAAGTAGGACTTCTGCTCTGGGTGTGCTACTTTGCCCTAGAGCTGAAAGGCACAACGTGCAGGCTTCTTTCCAAAGGGCGAGTTGGGCCCCACAGCATCTTGCTTCCAGCTCTTTGGGAAGCTAAGAAACAACTCGCTCTGCACAGTGCTCTTACAGCCTACTGGGAACATCTCTTCCAAAGGCCTGTGAAACGCAGTTTCTTTGCAGGCCTGATCTGGCTGAAGTAGGACTTCTGCTCTGGGTGTGCTACTTTGCCCTAGAGCTGAAAGCCACAACGTGCAGGCTTCTTTCCAAAGGGCGAGTTGGGCCCCACAGCATCTTGCTTCCAGCTCTTTGGGAAGCTAAGAAACAACTCGCTCTGCACAGTGCTCTTACAGCCTACCGGGAACATCTCTTCCAAAGGCCTGTGAAACGCAGTTTCTTTGCAGGCCTGATCTGGCTGAAGTAGGACTTCTGCTCTGGGTGTGCTACTTTGCCCTAGAGCTGAAAGGCACAACGTGCAGGCTTCTTTCCAAAGGGCGAGTTGGGCCCCACAGCATCTTGCTTCCAGCTCTTTGGGAAGCTAAGAAACAACTCGCTCTGCACAGTGCTCTTACAGCCTACCGGGAACATGTCTTCCAAAGGCCTGTGAAACGCAGTTTCTTTGCAGGCCTGATCTGGCTGAAGTAGGACTTCTGCTCTGGGTGTGCTACTTTGCCCTAGAGCTCAAAGGCACAACGTGCAGGCTTCTTTCCAAAGGGCGAGTTGGGCCCCACAGCATCTTGCTTCCAGCTCTTTGGGAAGCTAAGAAACAACTCGCTCTGCACAGTGCTCTTACAGCCTACCGGGAACATGTCTTCCAAAGGCCTGTGAAACGCAGTTTCTTTGCAGGCCTGATCTGGCTGAAGTAGGACTTCTGCTCTGGGTGTGCTACTTTTCCCTAGAGCTGAAAGGCACAACGTGCAGGCTTCTTTCCAAAGGGCGAGTTGGGCCCCACAGCATCTTGCTTCCAGCTCTTTGGGAAGCTAAGAAACAACTCGCTCTGCACAGTGCTCTTACAGCCTAGTGGGAACATCTCTTCCAAAGGCCTGTGAAACGCAGTTTCTTTGCAGGCCTGATCTGGCTGAAGTAGGACTTCTGCTCTGGGTGTGCTACTTTGCCCTAGAGCTGAAAGGCACAACGTGCAGGCTTCTTTCCAAAGGGCGAGTTGGGCCCCACAGCATCTTGCTTCCAGCTCTTTGGGAAGCTAAGAAACAACTCGCTCTGCACAGTGCTCTTACAGCCTACCGGGAACATCTCTTCCAAAGGCCTGTGAAACGCAGTTTCTTTGCAGGCCTGATCTGGCTGAAGTAGGACTTCTGCTCTGGGTGTGCTACTTTGCCCTAGAGCTGAAAGGCACAACGTGCAGGCTTCTTTCCAAAGGGCGAGTTGGGCCCCACAGCATCTTGCTTCCAGCTCTTTGGGAAGCTAAGAAACAACTCGCTCTGGACAGTGCTCTTACAGCCTACCGGGAACATCTCTTCTAAAGGCCTGTGAAACGCAGTTTCTTTGCAGGCCTGATCTGGCTGAAGTAGGACTTCTGCTCTGGGTGTGCTACTTTGCCCTAGAGCTGAAAGGCACAACGTGCAGGCTTCTTTCCAAAGGGCGAGTTGGGCCCCACAGCATCTTGCTTCCAGCTCTTTGGGAAGCTAAGAAACAACTCGCTCTGCACAGTGCTCTTACAGCCTACCGGGAACATCTCTTCCAAAGGCCTGTGAAACGCAGTTTCTTTGCAGGCCTGATCTGGCTGAAGTAGGACTTCTGCTCTGGGTGTGCTAATTTGCCCTAGAGCTGAAAGGTACAACGTGCAGGCTTCTTTCCAAAGGGCGAGTTGGGCCCCACAGCATCTTGCTTCCAGCTCTTGGGGAAGCTAAGAAACAACTCGCTCTGCACAGTGCTCTTACAGCCTAGTGGGAACATCACTTCCAAAGGCCTGTGAAACGCAGTTTCTTTGCAGGCCTGATCTGGCTGAAGTAGGACTTCTGCTCTGGGTGTGCTACTTTGCCCTAGAGCTGAAAGGCACAACGTGCAGGCTTCTTTCCAAAGGGCGAGTTGGGCCCCACAGCATCTTGCTTCCAGCTCTTTGGGAAGCTAAGAAACAACTCGCTCTGCACAGTGCTCTTACAGCCTAGTGGGAACATCTCTTCCAAAGGCCTGTGAAACGCAGTTTCTTTGCAGGCCTGATGTGGCTGAAGTAGGACTTCTGCTCTGGGTGTGATACTTTGCCCTAGAGCTCAAAGGCACAACGTGCAGGCTTCTTTCCAAAGGGCGAGTTGGGCCCCAAAGCAACTTGCTTCCAGCTCTTTGGGAACCTAAGAAACAACTCGCTCTGCACAGTGCTCTTACAGCCTAGTGGGAACATCTCTTCCAAAGGCCTGTGATACGCAGTTTCTTTGCAGGCCTGATGTGGCTGAAGTAGGACTTCTGCTCTGGGTGTGCTACTTTGCCCTAGAGCTCAAAGGCACAACGTGCAGGCTTCTTTCCAAAGGGCGAGTTGGGCCCCAAAGCATCTTGCTTCCAGCTCTTTGGGAACCTAAGAAACAACTCGCTCTGCACAGTGCTCTTACAGCCTAGTGGGAACATCTCTTCCAAAAGCCTGTGAAACGCAGTTTCTTTGCAGGCCTGATCTGGCTGAAGTGGGACTTCTGCTCTGGGTGTGCTACTTTGCCCTAGAGCGGAAAGGCACAACGTGCAGGCTTCTTTCCAAAGGGCGAGTTGGGCCCCACAGCATCTTGCTTCCAGCTCTTTGGGAAGCTAAGAAACAACTCGCTCTGCACAGTGCTCTTACAGCCTACCGGGAACATCTCTTCCGAAGCCCTGTGAAACGCAGTTTTTTGCAGGCCTGATCTGGCTGAAGTAGGACTTCTGCTCTGGGTGTGCTACTTTGCCCTAGAGCTGAAAGGCACAACGTGCAGGCTTCTTTCCAAAGGGCGAGTTGGGCCCCACAGCATCTTGCTTCCAGCTCTTTGGGAACCTAAGAAGCAACTCGCTCTGCACAGTGCTCTTACAGCCTAGTGGGAACATCACTTCCAAAGGCCTGTGAAACGCAGTTTCTTTGCAGGCCTGATCTGGCTGAAGTAGGACTTCTGCTCTGGGTGTGCTACTTTGCCCTAGAGCTGAAAGGCACAACGTGCAGGCTTCTTTCCAAAGGGCGAGTTGGGCCCCACAGCATCTTGCTTCCAGCTCTTTGGGAAGCTAAGAAACAACTCGCTCTGCACAGTGCTCTTACAGCCTACCGGGAACATCTCTTCCAAAGGCCTGTGAAACGCAGTTTCTTTGCAGGCCTGATCTGGCTGAAGTAGGACTTCTGCTCTGGGTGTGCTACTTTGCCCTAGAGCTGAAAGGCACAACGTGCAGGCTTCTTTCCAAAGGGCGAGTTGGGCCCCACAGCATCTTGCTTCCAGCTCTTTGGGAAGCTAAGAAACAACTCGCTCTGCACAGTGCTCTTACAGCCTACCGGGAACATGTCTTCCAAAGGCCTGTGAAACGCAGTTTCTTTGCAGGCCTGATCTGGCTGAAGTAGGACTTCTGCTCTGGGTGTGCTACTTTGCCCTACAGCTGAAAGGCACAACGTGCAGGCTTTTTTCCAAAGGGCGAGTTGGGCCCCACAGCATCTTGCTTCCAGCTCTTTGGGAAGCTAAGAAACAACTCGCTCTGCACAGTGCTCTTACAGCCTAGTGGGAACATCTCTTCCAAAGGCCTGTGAAACGCAGTTTCTTTGCAGGCCTGATGTGGCTGAAGTAGGACTTCTGCTCTGGGTGTGCTACTTTGCCCTAGAGCTGAAAGGCACAACGTGCAGGCTTCTTTCCAAAGGGCGAGTTGGGCCCCAAAGCAACTTGCTTCCAGCTCTTTGGGAAGCTAAGAAACAACTCGCTCTGCACAGTGCTCTTACAGCCTAGTGGGAACATCTCTTCCAAAGGCCTGTGAAACGCAGTTTCTTTGCAGGCCTGATCTGGCTGAAGTAGGACTTCTGCTCTGGGTGTGCTGCTTTGCCCTAGAGCTGAAAGGCACAACGTGCAGGCTTCTTTCCAAAGGGCGAGTTGGGCCCCACAGCATCTTGCTTCCAGCTCTTTGGGAAGCTAGGAAACAACTCGCTCTGCACAGTGCTCTTACAGCCTACCGGGAACATCTCTTCCAAAGGCCTGTGAAACGCAGTTTCTTTGCAGGCCTGATCTGGCTGAAGTAGGACTTCTGCTCTGGGTGTGCTACTTTGCCCTAGAGCTGAAAGGCACAACGTGCAGGCTTCTTTCCAAAGGGCGAGTTGGGCCCCACAGCATCTTGCTTCCAGCTCTTTGGGAAGCTAAGAAACAACTCGCTCTGCACAGTGCTCTTACAGCCTACCGGGAACATCTCTTCCAAAGGCCTGTGAAACGCAGTTTCTTTGCAGGCCTGATCTGGCTGAAGTAGGACTTCTGCTCTGGGTGTGCTACTTTGCCCTAGAGCTGAAAGGCACAACGTGCAGGCTTCTTTCCAAAGGGCGAGTTGGGCCCCACAGCATCTTGCTTCCAGCTCTTTGGGAAGCTAAGAAACAACTCGTTCGCCACAGTGCTCTTACAGCCTAGTGGGAACATCTCTTCCAAAGGCTTGTGAAACGCAGTTTCTTTGCAGGCCTGATGTGGCTGAAGTAGGACTTCTGCTCTGGGTGTGCTACTTTGCCCTAGAGCTGAAAGGCACAACGTGCAGGCTTCTTTCCAAAGGGCGAGTTGGGCCCCAAAGCATCTTGCTTCCAGCTCTTTGGGAACCTAAGAAACAACTCGCTCTGCACAGTGCTCTTACAGCCTAGTGGGAACATCTCTTCCAAAAGCCTGTGAAACGCAGTTTCTTTGCAGGCCTGATCTGGCTGAAGTAGGACTTCTGCTCTGGGTGTGCTACTTTGCCCTAGAGCTGAAAGGCACAACGTGCAGGCTTCTTTCCAAAGGGCGAGTTGGGCCCCACAGCATCTTGCTTCCAGCTCTTTGGGAAGCTAAGAAACAACTCGCTCTGCACAGTGCTCTTACAGCCTACCGGGAACATCTCTTCCAAAGCCCTGTGAAACGCAGTTTTTTGCAGGCCTGATCTGGCTGAAGTAGGACTTCTGCTCTGGGTGTGCTACTTTGCCCTAGAGCTGAAAGGCACAACGTGCAGGCTTCTTTCCAAAGGGCGAGTTGGGCCCCACAGCATCTTGCTTCCAGCTCTTTGGGAAGCTAAGAAACAACTCGCTCTGCACAGTGCTCTTACAGCCTAGTGGGAACATCTCTTCCAAAGGCCTGTGAAACGCAGTTTCTTTGCAGGCCTGATCTGGCTGAAGTAGGACTTCTGCTCTGGGTGTGCTCCTTTGCCCTAGAGCTGAAAGGCACAACGTGCAGGCTTCTTTCCAAAGGGCTAGTTGGGCCCCTCAGCATCTTGCTTCCAGCTCTTTGGGAAGCTAAGAAACAACTCGCTCTGCACAGTGCTCTTTCAGCCTACCGGGAACATCTCTTCCAAAGGCCTGTGAAACGCAGTTTCTTTGCAGGCCTGATCTGGCTGAAGTAGGACTTCTGCTCTGGGTGTGCTACTTTGCCCTAGAGCTGAAAGGCACAACGTGCAGGCTTCTTTCCAAAGGGCGAGTTGGGCCCCACAGCATCTTGCTTCCAGCTCTTTGGGAAGCTAAGAAACAACTCGCTCTGCACAGTGCTCTTACAGCCTAGTGGGAACATCTCTTCCAAAGGCCTGTGAAACGCAGTTTCTTTGCAGGCCTGATCTGGCTGAAGTAGGACTTCTGCTCTGGGTGTGCTCCTTTGGCCTAGAGCTGAAAGGCACAACGTGCAGGCTTCTTTCCAAAGGGCGAGTTGGGCCCCACAGCATCTTGCTTCCAGCTCTTTGGGAAGCTAAGAAACAACTCGCTCTGCACAGTGCTCTTACAGCCTAGTGGGAACATCTCTTCCAAAGGCCTGTGAAACGCAGTTTCTTTGCAGGCCTGATCTGGCTGAAGTAGGACTTCTGCTCTGGGTGTGCTCCTTTGCCCTAGAGCTGAAAGGCACAACGTGCAGGCTTCTTTCCAAAGGGCGAGTTGGGCCCCACAGCATCTTGCTTCCAGCTCTTTGGGAAGCTAGGAAACAACTCGCTCTGCACAGTGCTCTTACAGCCTAGTGGGAACATGTCTTCCAAAGGCCTGTGAAACGCAGTTTCTTTGCAGGCCTGATGTGGCTGAAGTAGGACTTCTGCTCTGGGTGTGCTACTTTGCCCTAGAGCTGAAAGGCACAACGTGCAGGCTTCTTTCCAAAGGGCGAGTTGGGCCCCACAGCATCTTGCTTCCAGCTCTTTGGGAAGCTAAGAAACAACTCGCTCTGCACAGTGCTCTTACAGCCTAGTGGGAACATCACTTCCAAAGGCCTGTGAAACGCAGTTTCTTTGCAGGCCTGATCTGGCTGAAGTAGGACTTCTGCTCTGGGTGTGCTACTTTTCCCTAGAGCTGAAAGGCACAACGTGCAGGCTTCTTTCCAAAGGGCGAGTTGGGCCCCACAGCATCTTGCTTCCAGCTCTTTGGGAAGCTAAGAAACAACTCGCTCTGCACAGTGCTCTTACAGCCTAGTGGGAACATCTCTTCCAAAGGCCTGTGAAACGCAGTTTCTTTGCAGGCCTGATCTGGCTGAAGTAGGACTTCTGCTCTGGGTGTGCTACTTTGCCCTAGAGCTGAAAGGCACAACGTGCAGGCTTCTTTCCAAAGGGCGAGTTGGGCCCCAAAGCAACTTGCTTCCAGCTCTTTGGGAACCTAAGAAACAACTCGCTCTGCACAGTGCTCTTACAGCCTAGTGGGAACATCTCTTCCAAAGGCCTGTGAAACGCAGTTTATTTGCAGGCCTGATCTGGCTGAAGTAGGACTTCTGCTCTGGGTGTGCTACTTTGCCCTAGAGCGGAAAGGCACAACGTGCAGGCTATTTCCAAAGGGCGAGTTGGGACCCACAGCATCTTGCTTCCAGCTCTTTGGGAAGCTAAGAAACCACTCGCTCTGCACAGTGCTCTTACAGCCTAGTGGGAACATCTCTTCCAAAGGCCAGTGGAACGCAGTTTCTTTGCAGGCCTGATCTGGCTGAAGTAGGACTTCTGCTCTGGGTGTGCTCCTTTGCCCTAGAGCTGAAAGGCACAACGTGCAGGCTTCTTTCCAAAGGGCGAGTTGGGCCCCACAGCATCTTGCTTCCAGCTCTTTGGGAAGCTAAGAAACAACTCGCTCTGCACAGTGCTCTTACAGCCTAGTGGGAACATCTCTTCCAAAGGCCTGTGAAACGCAGTTTCTTTGCAGGCCTGATCTGGCTGAAGTAGGACTTCTGCTCTGGGTGTGCTCCTTTGCCCTAGAGCTGAAAGGCACAACGTGCAGGCTTCTTTCCAAAGGGCTAGTTGGGCCCCTCAGCATCTTGCTTCCAGCTCTTTGGGAAGCTAAGAAACAACTCGCTCTGCACAGTGCTCTTACAGCCTACCGGGAACATCTCTTCCAAAGGCCTGTGAAACGCAGTTTCTTTGCAGGCCTGATCTGGCTGAAGTAGGACTTCTGCTCTGGGTGTGCTACTTTGCCCTAGAGCTGAAAGGCACAACGTGCAGGCTTCTTTCCAAAGGGCGAGTTGGGCCCCACAGCATCTTGCTTCCAGCTCTTTGGGAAGCTAAGAAACAACTCGCTCTGCACAGTGCTCTTACAGCCTAGTGGGAACATCTCTTCCAAAGGCCTGTGAAACGCAGTTTCTTTGCAGGCCTGATCTGGCTGAAGTAGGACTTCTGCTCTGGGTGTGCTCCTTTGGCCTAGAGCTGAAAGGCACAACGTGCAGGCTTCTTTCCAAAGGGCGAGTTGGGCCCCACAGCATCTTGCTTCCAGCTCTTTGGGAAGCTAAGAAACAACTCGCTCTGCACAGTGCTCTTACAGCCTAGTGGGAACATCTCTTCCAAAGGCCTGTGAAACGCAGTTTCTTTGCAGGCCTGATCTGGCTGAAGTAGGACTTCTGCTCTGGGTGTGCTCCTTTGCCCTAGAGCTGAAAGGCACAACGTGCAGGCTTCTTTCCAAAGGGCGAGTTGGGCCCCACAGCATCTTGCTTCCAGCTCTTTGGGAAGCTAGGAAACAACTCGCTCTGCACAGTGCTCTTACAGCCTAGTGGGAACATGTCTTCCAAAGGCCTGTGAAACGCAGTTTCTTTGCAGGCCTGATGTGGCTGAAGTAGGACTTCTGCTCTGGGTGTGCTACTTTGCCCTAGAGCTGAAAGGCACAACGTGCAGGCTTCTTTCCAAAGGGCGAGTTGGGCCCCACAGCATCTTGCTTCCAGCTCTTTGGGAAGCTAAGAAACAACTCGCTCTGCACAGTGCTCTTACAGCCTACTGGGAACATCTCTTCCAAAGGCCTGTGAAACGCAGTTTCTTTGCAGGCCTGATCTGGCTGAAGTAGGACTTCTGCTCTGGGTGTGCTACTTTGCCCTAGAGCTGAAAGCCACAACGTGCAGGCTTCTTTCCAAAGGGCGAGTTGGGCCCCACAGCATCTTGCTTCCAGCTCTTTGGGAAGCTAAGAAACAACTCGCTCTGCACAGTGCTCTTACAGCCTACCGGGAACATCTCTTCCAAAGGCCTGTGAAACGCAGTTTCTTTGCAGGCCTGATCTGGCTGAAGTAGGACTTCTGCTCTGGGTGTGCTACTTTGCCCTAGAGCTGAAAGGCACAACGTGCAGGCTTCTTTCCAAAGGGCGAGTTGGGCCCCACAGCATCTTGCTTCCAGCTCTTTGGGAAGCTAAGAAACAACTCGCTCTGCACAGTGCTCTTACAGCCTACCGGGAACATGTCTTCCAAAGGCCTGTGAAACGCAGTTTCTTTGCAGGCCTGATCTGGCTGAAGTAGGACTTCTGCTCTGGGTGTGCTACTTTGCCCTAGAGCTCAAAGGCACAACGTGCAGGCTTCTTTCCAAAGGGCGAGTTGGGCCCCACAGCATCTTGCTTCCAGCTCTTTGGGAAGCTAAGAAACAACTCGCTCTGCACAGTGCTCTTACAGCCTACCGGGAACATCTCTTCCAAAGGCCTGTGAAACGCAGTTTCTTTGCAGGCCTGATCTGGCTGAAGTAGGACTTCTGCTCTGGGTGTGCTACTTTTCCCTAGAGCTGAAAGGCACAACGTGCAGGCTTCTTTCCAAAGGGCGAGTTGGGCCCCACAGCATCTTGCTTCCAGCTCTTTGGGAAGCTAAGAAACAACTCGCTCTGCACAGTGCTCTTACAGCCTAGTGGGAACATGTCTTCCAAAGGCCTGTGAAACGCAGTTTCTTTGCAGGCCTGATCTGGCTGAAGTAGGACTTCTGCTCTGGGTGTGCTCCTTTGCCCTAGAGCTGAAAGGCACAACGTGCAGGCTTCTTTCCAAAGGGCGAGTTGGGCCCCTCAGCATCTTGCTTCCAGCTCTTTGGGAAGCTAAGAAACAACTCGCTCTGCACAGTGCTCTTACAGCCTACCGGGAACATCTCTTCCAAAGGCCTGTGAAACGCAGTTTCTTTGCAGGCCTGATCTGGCTGAAGTAGGACTTCTGCTCTGGGTGTGCTCCTTTGCCCTAGAGCTGAAAGGCACAACGTGCAGGCTTCTTTCCAAAGGGCGAGTTGGGCCCCACAGCATCTTGCTTCCAGCTCTTTGGGAAGCTACGAAACAACTCGCTCTGCACAGTGCTCTTACAGCCTAGTGGGAACATGTCTTCCAAAGGCCTGTGAAACGCAGTTTCTTTGCAGGCCTGATGTGGCTGAAGTAGGACTTCTGCTCTGGGTGTGCTACTTTGCCCTAGAGCTGAAAGGCACAACGTGCAGGCTTCTTTCCAAAGGGCGAGTTGGGCCCCACAGCATCTTGCTTCCAGCTCTTTGGGAAGCTAAGAAACAACTCGCTCTGCACAGTGCTCTTACAGCCTACTGGGAACATCTCTTCCAAAGGCCTGTGAAACGCAGTTTCTTTGCAGGCCTGATCTGGCTGAAGTAGGACTTCTGCTCTGGGTGTGCTACTTTGCCCTAGAGCTGAAAGCCACAACGTGCAGGCTTCTTTCCAAAGGGCGAGTTGGGCCCCACAGCATCTTGCTTCCAGCTCTTTGGGAAGCTAAGAAACAACTCGCTCTGCACAGTGCTCTTACAGCCTACCGGGAACATCTCTTCCAAAGGCCTGTGAAACGCAGTTTCTTTGCAGGCCTGATCTGGCTGAAGTAGGACTTCTGCTCTGGGTGTGCTACTTTGCCCTAGAGCTGAAAGGCACAACGTGCAGGCTTCTTTCCAAAGGGCGAGTTGGGCCCCACAGCATCTTGCTTCCAGCTCTTTGGGAAGCTAAGAAACAACTCGCTCTGCACAGTGCTCTTACAGCCTACCGGGAACATGTCTTCCAAAGGCCTGTGAAACGCAGTTTCTTTGCAGGCCTGATCTGGCTGAAGTAGGACTTCTGCTCTGGGTGTGCTACTTTGCCCTAGAGCTCAAAGGCACAACGTGCAGGCTTCTTTCCAAAGGGCGAGTTGGGCCCCACAGCATCTTGCTTCCAGCTCTTTGGGAAGCTAAGAAACAACTCGCTCTGCACAGTGCTCTTACAGCCTACCGGGAACATCTCTTCCAAAGGCCTGTGAAACGCAGTTTCTTTGCAGGCCTGATCTGGCTGAAGTAGGACTTCTGCTCTGGGTGTGCTACTTTTCCCTAGAGCTGAAAGGCACAACGTGCAGGCTTCTTTCCAAAGGGCGAGTTGGGCCCCACAGCATCTTGCTTCCAGCTCTTTGGGAAGCTAAGAAACAACTCGCTCTGCACAGTGCTCTTACAGCCTAGTGGGAACATCTCTTCCAAAGGCCTGTGAAACGCAGTTTCTTTGCAGGCCTGATCTGGCTGAAGTAGGACTTCTGCTCTGGGTGTGCTACTTTGCCCTAGAGCTGAAAGGCACAACGTGCAGGCTTCTTTCCAAAGGGCGAGTTGGGCCCCACAGCATCTTGCTTCCAGCTCTTTGGGAAGCTAAGAAACAACTCGCTCTGCACAGTGCTCTTACAGCCTACCGGGAACATCTCTTCCAAAGGCCTGTGAAACGCAGTTTCTTTGCAGGCCTGATCTGGCTGAAGTAGGACTTCTGCTCTGGGTGTGCTACTTTGCCCTAGAGCTGAAAGGCACAACGTGCAGGCTTCTTTCCAAAGGTCGAGTTGGGCCCCACAGCATCTTGCTTCCAGATCTTTGGGAAGCTAAGAAACAACTCGCTCTGCACAGTGCTCTTACAGCCTAGTGGGAACATCTCTTCCAAAGGCCTGTGAAACGCAGATTGTTTGCAGGCCTGATCTGGCTGAAGTAGGACTTCTGCTCTGGGTGTGCTACTTTGCCCTAGAGCTGAAAGGCACAACGTGCAGGCTTCTTTCCAAAGGGCGAGTTGGGCCCCACAGCATCTTGCTTCCAGCTCTTTGGGAAGCTAAGAAACAACTCGCTCTGGACAGTGCTCTTACAGCCTACCGGGAACATCTCTTCTAAAGGCCTGTGAAACGCAGTTTCTTTGCAGGCCTGATCTGGCTGAAGTAGGACTTCTGCTCTGGGTGTGCTACTTTGCCCTAGAGCTGAAAGGCACAACGTGCAGGCTTCTTTCCAAAGGGCGAGTTGGGCCCCACAGCATCTTGCTTCCAGCTCTTTGGGAAGCTAAGAAACAACTCGCTCTGCACAGTGCTCTTACAGCCTACCGGGAACATCTCTTCCAAAGGCCTGTGAAACGCAGTTTCTTTGCAGGCCTGATCTGGCTGAAGTAGGACTTCTGCTCTGGGTGTGCTAATTTGCCCTAGAGCTGAAAGGTACAACGTGCAGGCTTCTTTCCAAAGGGCGAGTTGGGCCCCACAGCATCTTGCTTCCAGCTCTTTGGGAAGCTAAGAAACAACTCGCTCTGCACAGTGCTCTTACAGCCTAGTGGGAACATCACTTCCAAAGGCCTGTGAAACGCAGTTTCTTTGCAGGCCTGATCTGGCTGAAGTAGGACTTCTGCTCTGGGTGTGCTACTTTGCCCTAGAGCTGAAAGGCACAACGTGCAGGCTTCTTTCCAAAGGGCGAGTTGGGCCCCACAGCATCTTGCTTCCAGCTCTTTGGGAAGCTAAGAAACAACTCGCTCTGCACAGTGCTCTTACAGCCTAGTGGGAACATCTCTTCCAAAGGCCTGTGAAACGCAGTTTCTTTGCAGGCCTGATGTGGCTGAAGTAGGACTTCTGCTCTGGGTGTGATACTTTGCCCTAGAGCTCAAAGGCACAACGTGCAGGCTTCTTTCCAAAGGGCGAGTTGGGCCCCAAAGCAACTTGCTTCCAGCTCTTTGGGAACCTAAGAAACAACTCGCTCTGCACAGTGCTCTTACAGCCTAGTGGGAACATCTCTTCCAAAGGCCTGTGATACGCAGTTTCTTTGCAGGCCTGATGTGGCTGAAGTAGGACTTCTGCTCTGGGTGTGCTACTTTGCCCTAGAGCTCAAAGGCACAACGTGCAGGCTTCTTTCCAAAGGGCGAGTTGGGCCCCAAAGCATCTTGCTTCCAGCTCTTTGGGAACCTAAGAAACAACTCGCTCTGCACAGTGCTCTTACAGCCTAGTGGGAACATCTCTTCCAAAAGCCTGTGAAACGCAGTTTCTTTGCAGGCCTGATCTGGCTGAAGTGGGACTTCTGCTCTGGGTGTGCTACTTTGCCCTAGAGCGGAAAGGCACAACGTGCAGGCTTCTTTCCAAAGGGCGAGTTGGGCCCCACAGCATCTTGCTTCCAGCTCTTTGGGAAGCTAAGAAACAACTCGCTCTGCACAGTGCTCTTACAGCCTACCGGGAACATCTCTTCCGAAGCCCTGTGAAACGCAGTTTTTTGCAGGCCTGATCTGGCTGAAGTAGGACTTCTGCTCTGGGTGTGCTACTTTGCCCTAGAGCTGAAAGGCACAACGTGCAGGCTTCTTTCCAAAGGGCGAGTTGGGCCCCACAGCATCTTGCTTCCAGCTCTTTGGGAACCTAAGAAACAACTCGCTCTGCACAGTGCTCTTACAGCCTAGTGGGAACATCACTTCCAAAGGCCTGTGAAACGCAGTTTCTTTGCAGGCCTGATCTGGCTGAAGTAGGACTTCTGCTCTGGGTGTGCTACTTTGCCCTAGAGCTGAAAGGCACAACGTGCAGGCTTCTTTCCAAAGGGCGAGTTGGGCCCCACAGCATCTTGCTTCCAGCTCTTTGGGAAGCTAAGAAACAACTCGCTCTGCACAGTGCTCTTACAGCCTACCGGGAACATCTCTTCCAAAGGCCTGTGAAACGCAGTTTCTTTGCAGGCCTGGTCTGGCTGAAGTAGGACTTCTGCTCTGGGTGTGCTACTTTGCCCTAGAGCGGAAAGGCACAACGTGCAGGCTATTTCCAAAGGGCGAGTTGGGACCCACAGCATCTTGCTTCCAGCTCTTTGGGAAGCTAAGAAACCACTCGCTCTGCACAGTGCTCTTACAGCCTAGTGGGAACATCTCTTCCAAAGGCCAGTGGAACGCAGTTTCTTTGCAGGCCTGATCTGGCTGAAGTAGGACTTCTGCTCTGGGTGTGCTCCTTTGCCCTAGAGCTGAAAGGCACAACGTGCAGGCTTCTTTCCAAAGGGTTAGTTGGGCCCCTCAGCATCTTGCTTCCAGCTCTTTGGGAAGCTACGAAACAACTCGCTCTGCACAGTGCTCTTACAGCCTACCGGGAACATCTCTTCCAAAGGCCTGTGAAACGCAGTTTCTTTGCAGGCCTGATGTGGCTGAAGTAGGACTTCTGCTCTGGGTGTGCTACTTTGCCCTAGAGCTGAAATGCACAACGTGCAGGCTTCTTTCCAAAGGGCGAGTTGGGCCCCACAGCATCTTGCTTCCAGCTCTTTGGGAAGCTAAGAAACAACTCGCTCTGCACAGTGCTCTTACAGCCTACTGGGAACATCTCTTCCAAAGGCCTGTGAAACGCAGTTTCTTTGCAGGCCTGATCTGGCTGAAGTAGGACTTCTGCTCTGGGTGTGCTGCTTTGCCCTAGAGCTGAAAGGCACAACGTGCAGGCTTCTTTCCAAAGGGCGAGTTGGGCCCCACAGCATCTTGCTTCCAGCTCTTTGGGAAGCTAGGAAACAACTCGCTCTGCACAGTGCTCTTACAGCCTAGTGGGAAGATGTCTTCCAAAGGCCTGTGAAACGCAGTTTCTTTGCAGGCCTGATGTGGCTGAAGTAGGACTTCTGCTCTGGGTGTGCTACTTTGCCCTAGAGCTGAAAGGCACAACGTGCAGGCTTCTTTCCAAAGGGCGAGTTGGGCCCCACAGCATCTTGCTTCCAGCTCTTTGGGAAACTAAGAAACAACTCGCTCTGCACAGTGCTCTTACAGCCTACTGGGAACATCTCTTCCAAAGGCCTGTGAAACGCAGTTTCTTTGCAGGCCTGATCTGGCTGAAGTAGGACTTCTGCTCTGGGTGTGCTACTTTGCCCTAGAGCTGAAAGGCACAACGTGCAGGCTTCTTTCCAAAGGGCGAGTTGGGCCCCACAGCATCTTGCTTCCAGCTCTTTGGGAAGCTAAGAAACAACTCGCTCTGCACAGTGCTCTTACAGCCTACCGGGAACATGTCTTCCAAAGGCCTGTGAAACGCAGTTTCTTTGCAGGCCTGATCTGGCTGAAGTAGGACTTCTGCTCTGGGTGTGCTACTTTGCCCTAGAGCTGAAAGGCACAACGTGCAGGCTTCTTTCCAAAGGGCGAGTTGGGCCCCACAGCATCTTGCTTCCAGCTCTTTGGGAAGCTAAGAAACAACTCGCTCTGCACAGTGCTCTTACAGCCTACCGGGAACATGTCTTCCAAAGGCCTGTGAAACGCAGTTTCTTTGCAGGCCTGATCTGGCTGAAGTAGGACTTCTGCTCTGGGTGTGCTACTTTGCCCTAGAGCTCAAAGGCACAACGTGCAGGCTTCTTTCCAAAGGGCGAGTTGGGCCCCACAGCATCTTGCTTCCAGCTCTTTGGGAAGCTAAGAAACAACTCGCTCTGCACAGTGCTCTTACAGCCTACCGGGAACATCTCTTCCAAAGGCCTGTGAAACGCAGTTTCTTTGCAGGCCTGATCTGGCTGAAGTAGGACTTCTGCTCTGGGTGTGCTACTTTGCCCTAGAGCTGAAAGCCACAACGTGCAGGCTTCTTTCCAAAGGGCGAGTTGGGCCCCACAGCATCTTGCTTCCAGCTCTTTGGGAAGCTAAGAAACAACTCGCTCTGCACAGTGCTCTTACAGCCTAGTGGGAACATCTCTTCCAAAGGCCTGTGAAACGCAGATTCTTTGCAGGCCTGATCTGGCTGAAGTAGGACTTCTGCTCTGGGTGTGCTACTTTGCCCTAGAGCTGAAAGGCACAACGTGCAGGCTTCTTTCCAAAGGGCGGGTTGGGCCCACAGCATCTTGCTTCCAGCTCTTTGGGAAGCTAAGAAACAACTCGCTCTGCACAGTGCTCTTACAGCCTACGGGGAACATCTCTTCTAAAGGCCTGTGAAACGCAGTTTCTTTGCAGGCCTGATCTGGCTGAAGTAGGACTTCTGCTCTGGGTGTGCTACTTTGCCCTAGAGCTGAAAGGCACAACGTGCAGGCTTCTTTCCTAAGGGCGAGTTGGGCCCCACAGCATCTTGCTTCCAGCTCTTTGGGAAGCTAAGAAACAACTCGCTCTGCACAGTGCTCTTACAGCCTACCGGGAACATCTCTTCCAAAGGCCTGTGAAACGCAGTTTCTTTGCAGGCCTGATCTGGCTGAAGTAGGACTTCTGCTCTGGGTGTGCTAATTTGCCCTAGAGCTGAAAGGTACAACGTGCAGGCTTCTTTCCAAAGGGCGAGTTGGGCCCCACAGCATCTTGCTTCCAGCTCTTTGGGAAGCTAAGAAACAACTCGCTCTGCACAGTGCTCTTACAGCCTAGTGGGAACATCACTTCCAAAGGCCTGTGAAACGCAGTTTCTTTGCAGGCCTGATCTGGCTGAAGTAGGACTTCTGCTCTGGGTGTGCTACTTTGCCCTAGAGCTGAAAGGCACAACGTGCAGGCTTCTTTCCAAAGGGCGAGTTGGGCCCCACAGCATCTTGCTTCCAGCTCTTTGGGAAGCTAAGAAACAACTCGCTCTGCACAGTGCTCTTACAGCCTAGTGGGAACATCTCTTCCAAAGGCCTGTGAAACGCAGTTTCTTTGCAGGCCTGATCTGGCTGAAGTAGGACTTCTGCTCTGGGTGTGCTACTTTGCCCTAGAGCTGAAAGGCACAACGTGCAGGCTTCTTTCCAAAGGGCGAGTTGGGCCCCACAGCATCTTGCTTCCAGCTCTTTGGGAAGCTAAGAAACAACTCGCTCTGCACAGTGCTCTTACAGCCTAGTGGGAACATCTCTTCCAAAGGCCTGTGAAACGCAGTTTCTTTGCAGGCCTGATCTGGCTGAAGTAGGACTTCTGCTCTGGGTGTGCTACTTTGCCCTAGAGCTGAAAGGCACAACGTGCAGGCTTCTTTCCAAAGGGCGAGTTGGGCCCCACAGCATCTTGCTTCCAGCTCTTTGGGAAGCTAAGAAACAACTCGCTCTGCACAGTGCTCTTACAGCCTACCGGGAACATGTCTTCCAAAGGCCTGTGAAACGCAGTTTCTTTGCAGGCCTGATCTGGCTGAAGTAGGACTTCTGCTCTGGGTGTGCTACTTTGCCCTACAGCTGAAAGGCACAACGTGCAGGCTTTTTTCCAAAGGGCGAGTTGGGCCCCACAGCATCTTGCTTCCAGCTCTTTGGGAAGCTAAGAAACAACTCGCTCTGCACAGTGCTCTTACAGCCTAGTGGGAACATCTCTTCCAAAGGCCTGTGAAACGCAGTTTCTTTGCAGGCCTGATGTGGCTGAAGTAGGACTTCTGCTCTGGGTGTGCTACTTTGCCCTAGAGCTGAAAGGCACAACGTGCAGGCTTCTTTCCAAAGGGCGAGTTGGGCCCCACAGCATCTTGCTTCCAGCTCTTTGGGAAGCTAAGAAACAACTCGCTCTGCACAGTGCTCTTACAGCCTACCGGGAACATGTCTTCCAAAGGCCTGTGAAACGCAGTTTCTTTGCAGGCCTGATCTGGCTGAAGTAGGACTTCTGCTCTGGGTGTGCTACTTTGCCCTAGAGCTCAAAGGCACAACGTGCAGGCTTCTTTCCAAAGGGCGAGTTGGGCCCCACAGCATCTTGCTTCCAGCTCTTTGGGAAGCTAAGAAACAACTCGCTCTGCACAGTGCTCTTACAGCCTACCGGGAACATCTCTTCCAAAGGCCTTTGAAACGCAGTTTCTTTGCAGGCCTGATCTGGCTGAAGTAGGACTTCTGCTCTGGGTGTGCTACTTTGCCCTAGAGCTGAAAGCCACAACGTGCAGGCTTCTTTCCAAAGGGCGAGTTGGGCCCCACAGCATCTTGCTTCCAGCTCTTTGGGAAGCTAAGAAACAACTCGCTCTGCACAGTGCTCTTACAGCCTAGTGGGAACATCTCTTCCAAAGGCCTGTGAAACGCAGATTCTTTGCAGGCCTGATCTGGCTGAAGTAGGACTTCTGCTCTGGGTGTGCTACTTTGCCCTAGAGCTGAAAGGCACAACGTGCAGGCTTCTTTCCAAAGGGCGGGTTGGGCCCACAGCATCTTGCTTCCAGCTCTTTGGGAAGCTAAGAAACAACTCGCTCTGCACAGTGCTCTTACAGCCTACGGGGAACATCTCTTCTAAAGGCCTGTGAAACGCAGTTTCTTTGCAGGCCTGATCTGGCTGAAGTAGGACTTCTGCTCTGGGTGTGCTACTTTGCCCTAGAGCTGAAAGGCACAACGTGCAGGCTTCTTTCCTAAGGGCGAGTTGGGCCCCACAGCATCTTGCTTCCAGCTCTTTGGGAAGCTAAGAAACAACTCGCTCTGCACAGTGCTCTTACAGCCTACCGGGAACATCTCTTCCAAAGGCCTGTGAAACGCAGTTTCTTTGCAGGCCTGATCTGGCTGAAGTAGGACTTCTGCTCTGGGTGTGCTAATTTGCCCTAGAGCTGAAAGGTACAACGTGCAGGCTTCTTTCCAAAGGGCGAGTTGGGCCCCACAGCATCTTGCTTCCAGCTCTTTGGGAAGCTAAGAAACAACTCGCTCTGCACAGTGCTCTTACAGCCTAGTGGGAACATCACTTCCAAAGGCCTGTGAAACGCAGTTTCTTTGCAGGCCTGATCTGGCTGAAGTAGGACTTCTGCTCTGGGTGTGCTACTTTGCCCTAGAACTGAAAGGCACAACGTGCAGGCTTCTTTCCAAAGGGCGAGTTGGGCCCCACAGCATCTTGCTTCCAGCTCTTTGGGAAGCTAAGAAACAACTCGCTCTGCACAGTGCTCTTACAGCCTAGTGGGAACATCTCTTCCAAAGGCCTGTGAAACGCAGTTTCTTTGCAGGCCTGATCTGGCTGAAGTAGGACTTCTGCTCTGGGTGTGCTACTTTGCCCTAGAGCTGAAAGGCACAACGTGCAGGCTTCTTTCCAAAGGGCGAGTTGGGCCCCACAGCATCTTGCTTCCAGCTCTTTGGGAAGCTAAGAAACAACTCGCTCTGCACAGTGCTCTTACAGCCTAGTGGGAACATCTCTTCCAAAGGCCTGTGAAACGCAGTTTCTTTGCAGGCCTGATCTGGCTGAAGTAGGACTTCTGCTCTGGGTGTGCTACTTTGCCCTAGAGCTGAAAGGCACAACGTGCAGGCTTCTTTCCAAAGGGCGAGTTGGGCCCCACAGCATCTTGCTTCCAGCTCTTTGGGAAGCTAAGAAACAACTCGCTCTGCACAGTGCTCTTACAGCCTACCGGGAACATGTCTTCCAAAGGCCTGTGAAACGCAGTTTCTTTGCAGGCCTGATCTGGCTGAAGTAGGACTTCTGCTCTGGGTGTGCTACTTTGCCCTAGAGCTCAAAGGCACAACGTGCAGGCTTCTTTCCAAAGGGCGAGTTGGGCCCCACAGCATCTTGCTTCCAGCTCTTTGGGAAGCTAAGAAACAACTCGCTCTGCACAGTGCTCTTACAGCCTAGTGGGAACATGTCTTCCAAAGGCCTGTGAAACGCAGTTTCTTTGCAGGCCTGATCTGGCTGAAGTAGGACTTCTGCTCTGGGTGTGCTCCTTTGCCCTAGAGCTGAAAGGCACAACGTGCAGGCTTCTTTCCAAAGGGCGAGTTGGGCCCCTCAGCATCTTGCTTCCAGCTCTTTGGGAAGCTAAGAAACAACTCGCTCTGCACAGTGCTCTTACAGCCTACCGGGAACATCTCTTCCAAAGGCCTGTGAAACGCAGTTTCTTTGCAGGCCTGATCTGGCTGAAGTAGGACTTCTGCTCTGGGTGTGCTCCTTTGCCCTAGAGCTGAAAGGCACAACGTGCAGGCTTCTTTCCAAAGGGCGAGTTGGGCCCCACAGCATCTTGCTTCCAGCTCTTTGGGAAGCTACGAAACAACTCGCTCTGCACAGTGCTCTTACAGCCTAGTGGGAACATGTCTTCCAAAGGCCTGTGAAACGCAGTTTCTTTGCAGGCCTGATGTGGCTGAAGTAGGACTTCTGCTCTGGGTGTGCTACTTTGCCCTAGAGCTGAAAGGCACAACGTGCAGGCTTCTTTCCAAAGGGCGAGTTGGGCCCCACAGCATCTTGCTTCCAGCTCTTTGGGAAGCTAAGAAACAACTCGCTCTGCACAGTGCTCTTACAGCCTACTGGGAACATCTCTTCCAAAGGCCTGTGAAACGCAGTTTCTTTGCAGGCCTGATCTGGCTGAAGTAGGACTTCTGCTCTGGGTGTGCTACTTTGCCCTAGAGCTGAAAGCCACAACGTGCAGGCTTCTTTCCAAAGGGCGAGTTGGGCCCCACAGCATCTTGCTTCCAGCTCTTTGGGAAGCTAAGAAACAACTCGCTCTGCACAGTGCTCTTACAGCCTACCGGGAACATCTCTTCCAAAGGCCTGTGAAACGCAGTTTCTTTGCAGGCCTGATCTGGCTGAAGTAGGACTTCTGCTCTGGGTGTGCTACTTTGCCCTAGAGCTGAAAGGCACAACGTGCAGGCTTCTTTCCAAAGGGCGAGTTGGGCCCCACAGCATCTTGCTTCCAGCTCTTTGGGAAGCTAAGAAACAACTCGCTCTGCACAGTGCTCTTACAGCCTACCGGGAACATGTCTTCCAAAGGCCTGTGAAACGCAGTTTCTTTGCAGGCCTGATCTGGCTGAAGTAGGACTTCTGCTCTGGGTGTGCTACTTTGCCCTAGAGCTCAAAGGCACAACGTGCAGGCTTCTTTCCAAAGGGCGAGTTGGGCCCCACAGCATCTTGCTTCCAGCTCTTTGGGAAGCTAAGAAACAACTCGCTCTGCACAGTGCTCTTACAGCCTACCGGGAACATCTCTTCCAAAGGCCTGTGAAACGCAGTTTCTTTGCAGGCCTGATCTGGCTGAAGTAGGACTTCTGCTCTGGGTGTGCTACTTTTCCCTAGAGCTGAAAGGCACAACGTGCAGGCTTCTTTCCAAAGGGCGAGTTGGGCCCCACAGCATCTTGCTTCCAGCTCTTTGGGAAGCTAAGAAACAACTCGCTCTGCACAGTGCTCTTACAGCCTAGTGGGAACATCTCTTCCAAAGGCCTGTGAAACGCAGTTTCTTTGCAGGCCTGATCTGGCTGAAGTAGGACTTCTGCTCTGGGTGTGCTACTTTGCCCTAGAGCTGAAAGGCACAACGTGCAGGCTTCTTTCCAAAGGGCGAGTTGGGCCCCACAGCATCTTGCTTCCAGCTCTTTGGGAAGCTAAGAAACAACTCGCTCTGCACAGTGCTCTTACAGCCTACCGGGAACATCTCTTCCAAAGGCCTGTGAAACGCAGTTTCTTTGCAGGCCTGATCTGGCTGAAGTAGGACTTCTGCTCTGGGTGTGCTACTTTGCCCTAGAGCTGAAAGGCACAACGTGCAGGCTTCTTTCCAAAGGTCGAGTTGGGCCCCACAGCATCTTGCTTCCAGATCTTTGGGAAGCTAAGAAACAACTCGCTCTGCACAGTGCTCTTACAGCCTAGTGGGAACATCTCTTCCAAAGGCCTGTGAAACGCAGATTGTTTGCAGGCCTGATCTGGCTGAAGTAGGACTTCTGCTCTGGGTGTGCTACTTTGCCCTAGAGCTGAAAGGCACAACGTGCAGGCTTCTTTCCAAAGGGCGAGTTGGGCCCCACAGCATCTTGCTTCCAGCTCTTTGGGAAGCTAAGAAACAACTCGCTCTGGACAGTGCTCTTACAGCCTACCGGGAACATCTCTTCTAAAGGCCTGTGAAACGCAGTTTCTTTGCAGGCCTGATCTGGCTGAAGTAGGACTTCTGCTCTGGGTGTGCTACTTTGCCCTAGAGCTGAAAGGCACAACGTGCAGGCTTCTTTCCAAAGGGCGAGTTGGGCCCCACAGCATCTTGCTTCCAGCTCTTTGGGAAGCTAAGAAACAACTCGCTCTGCACAGTGCTCTTACAGCCTACCGGGAACATCTCTTCCAAAGGCCTGTGAAACGCAGTTTCTTTGCAGGCCTGATCTGGCTGAAGTAGGACTTCTGCTCTGGGTGTGCTAATTTGCCCTAGAGCTGAAAGGTACAACGTGCAGGCTTCTTTCCAAAGGGCGAGTTGGGCCCCACAGCATCTTGCTTCCAGCTCTTTGGGAAGCTAAGAAACAACTCGCTCTGCACAGTGCTCTTACAGCCTAGTGGGAACATCACTTCCAAAGGCCTGTGAAACGCAGTTTCTTTGCAGGCCTGATCTGGCTGAAGTAGGACTTCTGCTCTGGGTGTGCTACTTTGCCCTAGAGCTGAAAGGCACAACGTGCAGGCTTCTTTCCAAAGGGCGAGTTGGGCCCCACAGCATCTTGCTTCCAGCTCTTTGGGAAGCTAAGAAACAACTCGCTCTGCACAGTGCTCTTACAGCCTAGTGGGAACATCTCTTCCAAAGGCCTGTGAAACGCAGTTTCTTTGCAGGCCTGATGTGGCTGAAGTAGGACTTCTGCTCTGGGTGTGATACTTTGCCCTAGAGCTCAAAGGCACAACGTGCAGGCTTCTTTCCAAAGGGCGAGTTGGGCCCCAAAGCAACTTGCTTCCAGCTCTTTGGGAACCTAAGAAACAACTCGCTCTGCACAGTGCTCTTACAGCCTAGTGGGAACATCTCTTCCAAAGGCCTGTGATACGCAGTTTCTTTGCAGGCCTGATGTGGCTGAAGTAGGACTTCTGCTCTGGGTGTGCTACTTTGCCCTAGAGCTCAAAGGCACAACGTGCAGGCTTCTTTCCAAAGGGCGAGTTGGGCCCCAAAGCATCTTGCTTCCAGCTCTTTGGGAACCTAAGAAACAACTCGCTCTGCACAGTGCTCTTACAGCCTAGTGGGAACATCTCTTCCAAAAGCCTGTGAAACGCAGTTTCTTTGCAGGCCTGATCTGGCTGAAGTGGGACTTCTGCTCTGGGTGTGCTACTTTGCCCTAGAGCGGAAAGGCACAACGTGCAGGCTTCTTTCCAAAGGGCGAGTTGGGCCCCACAGCATCTTGCTTCCAGCTCTTTGGGAAGCTAAGAAACAACTCGCTCTGCACAGTGCTCTTACAGCCTACCGGGAACATCTCTTCCGAAGCCCTGTGAAACGCAGTTTTTTGCAGGCCTGATCTGGCTGAAGTAGGACTTCTGCTCTGGGTGTGCTACTTTGCCCTAGAGCTGAAAGGCACAACGTGCAGGCTTCTTTCCAAAGGGCGAGTTGGGCCCCACAGCATCTTGCTTCCAGCTCTTTGGGAACCTAAGAAACAACTCGCTCTGCACAGTGCTCTTACAGCCTAGTGGGAACATCACTTCCAAAGGCCTGTGAAACGCAGTTTCTTTGCAGGCCTGATCTGGCTGAAGTAGGACTTCTGCTCTGGGTGTGCTACTTTGCCCTAGAGCTGAAAGGCACAACGTGCAGGCTTCTTTCCAAAGGGCGAGTTGGGCCCCACAGCATCTTGCTTCCAGCTCTTTGGGAAGCTAAGAAACAACTCGCTCTGCACAGTGCTCTTACAGCCTACCGGGAACATCTCTTCCAAAGGCCTGTGAAACGCAGTTTCTTTGCAGGCCTGGTCTGGCTGAAGTAGGACTTCTGCTCTGGGTGTGCTACTTTGCCCTAGAGCGGAAAGGCACAACGTGCAGGCTATTTCCAAAGGGCGAGTTGGGACCCACAGCATCTTGCTTCCAGCTCTTTGGGAAGCTAAGAAACCACTCGCTCTGCACAGTGCTCTTACAGCCTAGTGGGAACATCTCTTCCAAAGGCCAGTGGAACGCAGTTTCTTTGCAGGCCTGATCTGGCTGAAGTAGGACTTCTGCTCTGGGTGTGCTCCTTTGCCCTAGAGCTGAAAGGCACAACGTGCAGGCTTCTTTCCAAAGGGTTAGTTGGGCCCCTCAGCATCTTGCTTCCAGCTCTTTGGGAAGCTACGAAACAACTCGCTCTGCACAGTGCTCTTACAGCCTACCGGGAACATCTCTTCCAAAGGCCTGTGAAACGCAGTTTCTTTGCAGGCCTGATGTGGCTGAAGTAGGACTTCTGCTCTGGGTGTGCTACTTTGCCCTAGAGCTGAAATGCACAACGTGCAGGCTTCTTTCCAAAGGGCGAGTTGGGCCCCACAGCATCTTGCTTCCAGCTCTTTGGGAAGCTAAGAAACAACTCGCTCTGCACAGTGCTCTTACAGCCTACTGGGAACATCTCTTCCAAAGGCCTGTGAAACGCAGTTTCTTTGCAGGCCTGATCTGGCTGAAGTAGGACTTCTGCTCTGGGTGTGCTGCTTTGCCCTAGAGCTGAAAGGCACAACGTGCAGGCTTCTTTCCAAAGGGCGAGTTGGGCCCCACAGCATCTTGCTTCCAGCTCTTTGGGAAGCTAGGAAACAACTCGCTCTGCACAGTGCTCTTACAGCCTAGTGGGAAGATGTCTTCCAAAGGCCTGTGAAACGCAGTTTCTTTGCAGGCCTGATGTGGCTGAAGTAGGACTTCTGCTCTGGGTGTGCTACTTTGCCCTAGAGCTGAAAGGCACAACGTGCAGGCTTCTTTCCAAAGGGCGAGTTGGGCCCCACAGCATCTTGCTTCCAGCTCTTTGGGAAACTAAGAAACAACTCGCTCTGCACAGTGCTCTTACAGCCTACTGGGAACATCTCTTCCAAAGGCCTGTGAAACGCAGTTTCTTTGCAGGCCTGATCTGGCTGAAGTAGGACTTCTGCTCTGGGTGTGCTACTTTGCCCTAGAGCTGAAAGGCACAACGTGCAGGCTTCTTTCCAAAGGGCGAGTTGGGCCCCACAGCATCTTGCTTCCAGCTCTTTGGGAAGCTAAGAAACAACTCGCTCTGCACAGTGCTCTTACAGCCTACCGGGAACATGTCTTCCAAAGGCCTGTGAAACGCAGTTTCTTTGCAGGCCTGATCTGGCTGAAGTAGGACTTCTGCTCTGGGTGTGCTACTTTGCCCTAGAGCTGAAAGGCACAACGTGCAGGCTTCTTTCCAAAGGGCGAGTTGGGCCCCACAGCATCTTGCTTCCAGCTCTTTGGGAAGCTAAGAAACAACTCGCTCTGCACAGTGCTCTTACAGCCTACCGGGAACATGTCTTCCAAAGGCCTGTGAAACGCAGTTTCTTTGCAGGCCTGATCTGGCTGAAGTAGGACTTCTGCTCTGGGTGTGCTACTTTGCCCTAGAGCTCAAAGGCACAACGTGCAGGCTTCTTTCCAAAGGGCGAGTTGGGCCCCACAGCATCTTGCTTCCAGCTCTTTGGGAAGCTAAGAAACAACTCGCTCTGCACAGTGCTCTTACAGCCTACCGGGAACATCTCTTCCAAAGGCCTGTGAAACGCAGTTTCTTTGCAGGCCTGATCTGGCTGAAGTAGGACTTCTGCTCTGGGTGTGCTACTTTGCCCTAGAGCTGAAAGCCACAACGTGCAGGCTTCTTTCCAAAGGGCGAGTTGGGCCCCACAGCATCTTGCTTCCAGCTCTTTGGGAAGCTAAGAAACAACTCGCTCTGCACAGTGCTCTTACAGCCTAGTGGGAACATCTCTTCCAAAGGCCTGTGAAACGCAGATTCTTTGCAGGCCTGATCTGGCTGAAGTAGGACTTCTGCTCTGGGTGTGCTACTTTGCCCTAGAGCTGAAAGGCACAACGTGCAGGCTTCTTTCCAAAGGGCGGGTTGGGCCCACAGCATCTTGCTTCCAGCTCTTTGGGAAGCTAAGAAACAACTCGCTCTGCACAGTGCTCTTACAGCCTACGGGGAACATCTCTTCTAAAGGCCTGTGAAACGCAGTTTCTTTGCAGGCCTGATCTGGCTGAAGTAGGACTTCTGCTCTGGGTGTGCTACTTTGCCCTAGAGCTGAAAGGCACAACGTGCAGGCTTCTTTCCTAAGGGCGAGTTGGGCCCCACAGCATCTTGCTTCCAGCTCTTTGGGAAGCTAAGAAACAACTCGCTCTGCACAGTGCTCTTACAGCCTACCGGGAACATCTCTTCCAAAGGCCTGTGAAACGCAGTTTCTTTGCAGGCCTGATCTGGCTGAAGTAGGACTTCTGCTCTGGGTGTGCTAATTTGCCCTAGAGCTGAAAGGTACAACGTGCAGGCTTCTTTCCAAAGGGCGAGTTGGGCCCCACAGCATCTTGCTTCCAGCTCTTTGGGAAGCTAAGAAACAACTCGCTCTGCACAGTGCTCTTACAGCCTAGTGGGAACATCACTTCCAAAGGCCTGTGAAACGCAGTTTCTTTGCAGGCCTGATCTGGCTGAAGTAGGACTTCTGCTCTGGGTGTGCTACTTTGCCCTAGAGCTGAAAGGCACAACGTGCAGGCTTCTTTCCAAAGGGCGAGTTGGGCCCCACAGCATCTTGCTTCCAGCTCTTTGGGAAGCTAAGAAACAACTCGCTCTGCACAGTGCTCTTACAGCCTAGTGGGAACATCTCTTCCAAAGGCCTGTGAAACGCAGTTTCTTTGCAGGCCTGATCTGGCTGAAGTAGGACTTCTGCTCTGGGTGTGCTACTTTGCCCTAGAGCTGAAAGGCACAACGTGCAGGCTTCTTTCCAAAGGGCGAGTTGGGCCCCACAGCATCTTGCTTCCAGCTCTTTGGGAAGCTAAGAAACAACTCGCTCTGCACAGTGCTCTTACAGCCTAGTGGGAACATCTCTTCCAAAGGCCTGTGAAACGCAGTTTCTTTGCAGGCCTGATCTGGCTGAAGTAGGACTTCTGCTCTGGGTGTGCTACTTTGCCCTAGAGCTGAAAGGCACAACGTGCAGGCTTCTTTCCAAAGGGCGAGTTGGGCCCCACAGCATCTTGCTTCCAGCTCTTTGGGAAGCTAAGAAACAACTCGCTCTGCACAGTGCTCTTACAGCCTACCGGGAACATGTCTTCCAAAGGCCTGTGAAACGCAGTTTCTTTGCAGGCCTGATCTGGCTGAAGTAGGACTTCTGCTCTGGGTGTGCTACTTTGCCCTACAGCTGAAAGGCACAACGTGCAGGCTTTTTTCCAAAGGGCGAGTTGGGCCCCACAGCATCTTGCTTCCAGCTCTTTGGGAAGCTAAGAAACAACTCGCTCTGCACAGTGCTCTTACAGCCTAGTGGGAACATCTCTTCCAAAGGCCTGTGAAACGCAGTTTCTTTGCAGGCCTGATGTGGCTGAAGTAGGACTTCTGCTCTGGGTGTGCTACTTTGCCCTAGAGCTGAAAGGCACAACGTGCAGGCTTCTTTCCAAAGGGCGAGTTGGGCCCCACAGCATCTTGCTTCCAGCTCTTTGGGAAGCTAAGAAACAACTCGCTCTGCACAGTGCTCTTACAGCCTACCGGGAACATGTCTTCCAAAGGCCTGTGAAACGCAGTTTCTTTGCAGGCCTGATCTGGCTGAAGTAGGACTTCTGCTCTGGGTGTGCTACTTTGCCCTAGAGCTCAAAGGCACAACGTGCAGGCTTCTTTCCAAAGGGCGAGTTGGGCCCCACAGCATCTTGCTTCCAGCTCTTTGGGAAGCTAAGAAACAACTCGCTCTGCACAGTGCTCTTACAGCCTACCGGGAACATCTCTTCCAAAGGCCTTTGAAACGCAGTTTCTTTGCAGGCCTGATCTGGCTGAAGTAGGACTTCTGCTCTGGGTGTGCTACTTTGCCCTAGAGCTGAAAGCCACAACGTGCAGGCTTCTTTCCAAAGGGCGAGTTGGGCCCCACAGCATCTTGCTTCCAGCTCTTTGGGAAGCTAAGAAACAACTCGCTCTGCACAGTGCTCTTACAGCCTAGTGGGAACATCTCTTCCAAAGGCCTGTGAAACGCAGATTCTTTGCAGGCCTGATCTGGCTGAAGTAGGACTTCTGCTCTGGGTGTGCTACTTTGCCCTAGAGCTGAAAGGCACAACGTGCAGGCTTCTTTCCAAAGGGCGGGTTGGGCCCACAGCATCTTGCTTCCAGCTCTTTGGGAAGCTAAGAAACAACTCGCTCTGCACAGTGCTCTTACAGCCTACGGGGAACATCTCTTCTAAAGGCCTGTGAAACGCAGTTTCTTTGCAGGCCTGATCTGGCTGAAGTAGGACTTCTGCTCTGGGTGTGCTACTTTGCCCTAGAGCTGAAAGGCACAACGTGCAGGCTTCTTTCCTAAGGGCGAGTTGGGCCCCACAGCATCTTGCTTCCAGCTCTTTGGGAAGCTAAGAAACAACTCGCTCTGCACAGTGCTCTTACAGCCTACCGGGAACATCTCTTCCAAAGGCCTGTGAAACGCAGTTTCTTTGCAGGCCTGATCTGGCTGAAGTAGGACTTCTGCTCTGGGTGTGCTAATTTGCCCTAGAGCTGAAAGGTACAACGTGCAGGCTTCTTTCCAAAGGGCGAGTTGGGCCCCACAGCATCTTGCTTCCAGCTCTTTGGGAAGCTAAGAAACAACTCGCTCTGCACAGTGCTCTTACAGCCTAGTGGGAACATCACTTCCAAAGGCCTGTGAAACGCAGTTTCTTTGCAGGCCTGATCTGGCTGAAGTAGGACTTCTGCTCTGGGTGTGCTACTTTGCCCTAGAACTGAAAGGCACAACGTGCAGGCTTCTTTCCAAAGGGCGAGTTGGGCCCCACAGCATCTTGCTTCCAGCTCTTTGGGAAGCTAAGAAACAACTCGCTCTGCACAGTGCTCTTACAGCCTAGTGGGAACATCTCTTCCAAAGGCCTGTGAAACGCAGTTTCTTTGCAGGCCTGATCTGGCTGAAGTAGGACTTCTGCTCTGGGTGTGCTACTTTGCCCTAGAGCTGAAAGGCACAACGTGCAGGCTTCTTTCCAAAGGGCGAGTTGGGCCCCACAGCATCTTGCTTCCAGCTCTTTGGGAAGCTAAGAAACAACTCGCTCTGCACAGTGCTCTTACAGCCTAGTGGGAACATCTCTTCCAAAGGCCTGTGAAACGCAGTTTCTTTGCAGGCCTGATCTGGCTGAAGTAGGACTTCTGCTCTGGGTGTGCTACTTTGCCCTAGAGCTGAAAGGCACAACGTGCAGGCTTCTTTCCAAAGGGCGAGTTGGGCCCCACAGCATCTTGCTTCCAGCTCTTTGGGAAGCTAAGAAACAACTCGCTCTGCACAGTGCTCTTACAGCCTACCGGGAACATGTCTTCCAAAGGCCTGTGAAACGCAGTTTCTTTGCAGGCCTGATCTGGCTGAAGTAGGACTTCTGCTCTGGGTGTGCTACTTTGCCCTAGAGCTCAAAGGCACAACGTGCAGGCTTCTTTCCAAAGGGCGAGTTGGGCCCCACAGCATCTTGCTTCCAGCTCTTTGGGAAGCTAAGAAACAACTCGCTCTGCACAGTGCTCTTACAGCCTACCGGGAACATCTCTTCCAAAGGCCTGTGAAACGCAGTTTCTTTGCAGGCCTGATCTGGCTGAAGTAGGACTTCTGCTCTGGGTGTGCTACTTTGCCCTAGAGCTGAAAGGCACAACGTGCAGGCTTCTTTCCAAAGGGTGAGTTGGGCCCCACAGCATCTTGCTTCCAGCTCTTTGGGAAGCTAAGAAACAACTCGCTCTGCACAGTGCTCTTACAGCCTAGTGGGAACATCTCTTCCAAAGGCCTGTGAAACGCAGTTTCTTTGCAGGCCTGATCTGGCTGAAGTAGGACTTCTGCTCTGGGTGTGCTACTTTGCCCTAGAGCGGAAAGGCACAACGTGCAGGCTTCTTTCCAAAGGGCGAGTTGGGCCCCACAGCATCTTGCTTCCAGCTCTTTGGGAAGCTAAGAAACAACTCGCTCTGCACAGTGCTCTTACAGCCTAGTGGGAACATCTCTTCCAAAGGCCTGTGAAACGCAGTTTCTTTGCAGGCCTGATCTGGCTGAAGTAGGACTTCTGCTCTGGGTGTGCTACTTTGCCCTAGAGCTGAAAGGCACAACGTGCAGGCTTCTTTCCAAAGGGCGAGTTGGGCCCCACAGCATCTTGCTTCCAGCTCTTTGGGAAGCTAAGAAACAACTCGCTCTGCACAGTGCTCTTACATCCTAGTGGGAACATCTCTTCCAAAGGCCTGTGAAACGCAGTTTCTTTGCAGGCTTGATCTGGCTGAAGTAGGACTTCTGCTCTGGGTGTGCTCCTTTGCCCTAGAGCGGAAAGGCACAACGTGCAGGCTTCTTTCCAAAGGGCGAGTTGGGCCCCACAGCATCTTGCTTCCAGCTCTTTGGGAAGCTAAGAAACAACTCGCTCTGCACAGTGCTCTTACAGCCTACCGGGAACATGTCTTCCAAAGGCCTGTGAAACGCAGTTTCTTTGCAGGCCTGATCTGGCTGAAGTAGGACTTCTGCTCTGGGTGTGCTACTTTGCCCTAGAGCTGAAAGGCACAACGTGCAGGCTTCTTTCCAAAGGGCGAGTTGGGCCCCACAGCATCTTGCTTCCAGCTCTTTGGGAAGCTAAGAAACATCTCGCTCTGCACAGTGCTCTTACAGCCTACTGGGAACATCTCTTCCAAAGGCCTGTGAAACGCAGTTTCTTTGCAGGCCTGATCTGGCTGAAGTAGGACTTCTGCTCTGGGTGTGCTACTTTGCCCTAGAGCTGAAGGGCACAACGTGCAGGCTTCTTTCCAAAGGGCGAGTTGGGCCCCACAGCATCTTGCTTCCAGCTCTTTGGGAAGCTAAGAAACAACTCGCTCTGCACAGTGCTCTTACAGCCTACCGGGAACATCTCTTCCAAAGGCCTGTGAAACGCAGTTTCTTTGCAGGCCTGATCTGGCTGAAGTAGGACTTCTGCTCTGGGTGTGCTACTTTGCCCTAGAGCTGAAAGGCACAACGTGCAGGCTTCTTTACAAAGGGCGAGTTGGGCCCCACAGCATCTTGCTTCCAGCTCTTTGGGAAGCTAAGAAACAACTCGCTCTGCACAGAGCTCTTACAGCCTACCGGGAACATCTCTTCCAAAGGCCTGTGAAACGCAGTTTCTTTGCAGGCCTGATCTGGCTGAAGTAGGACTTCTGCTCTGGGTGTGCTACTTTGCCCTAGAGCTGAAAGGCACAACGTGCAGGCTTCTTTCCAAAGGGCGAGTTGGGCCCCACAGCATCTTGCTTCCAGCTCTTTGGGAAGCTAAGAAACAACTCGCTCTGCACAGTGCTCTTACAGCCTAGTGGGAACATCTCTTCCAAAGGCCTGTGAAACGCAGTTTCTTTGCAGGCCTGATCTGGCTGAAGTAGGACTTCTGCTCTGGGTGTGCTACTTTTCCCTAGAGCTGAAAGGCACAACGTGCAGGCTTCTTTCCAAAGGGCGAGTTGGGCCCCACAGCATCTTGCTTCCAGCTCTTTGGGAACCTAAGAAACAACTCGCTCTGCACAGTGCTCTTACAGCCTAGTGGGAACATCTCTTCCAAAGGCCTGTGAAACGCAGTTTCTTTGCAGGCCTGATCTGGCTGAAGTAGGACTTCTGCTCTGGGTGTGCTACTTTGCCCTAGAGCTGAAAGGCACAACGTGCAGGCTTCTTTCCAAAGGGCGAGTTGGGCCCCACAGCATCTTGCTTCCAGCTCTTTGGGAACCTAAGAAACAACTCGCTCTGCACAGTGCTCTTACATCCTAGTGGGAACATCTCTTCCAAAGGCCTGTGAAACGCAGTTTCTTTGCAGGCCTGATCTGGCTGAAGTAGGACTTCTGCTCTGGGTGTGCTACTTTGCCCTAGAGCGGAAAGGCACAACGTGCAGGCTTCTTTCCAAAGGGCGAGTTGGGCCCCACAGCATCTTGCTTCCAGCTCTTTGGGAAGCTAAGAAACAACTCGCTCTGCACAGTGCTCTTACAGCCTACCGGGAACATCTCTTCCAAAGGCCTGTGAAACGCAGTTTCTTTGCAGGCCTGATCTGGCTGAAGTAGGACTTCTGCTCTGGGTGTGCTACTTTGCCCTAGAGCTGAAAGGCACAACGTGCAGGCTTCTTTCCAAAGGGCGAGTTGGGCCCCACAGCATCTTGCTTCCAGCTCTTTGGGAACCTAAGAAACAACTCGCTCTGCACAGTGCTCTTACAGCCTACCGGGAACATGTCTTCCAAAGGCCTGTCAAACGCAGTTTCTTTGCAGGCCTGATCTGGCTGAAGTAGGACTTCTGCTCTGGGTGTGCTACTTTGCCCTAGAGCTCAAAGGCACAACGTGCAGGCTTCTTTCCAAAGGGCGAGTTGGGCCCCACAGCATCTTGCTTCCAGCTCTTTGGGAAGCTAAGAAACAACTCGCTCTGCACAGTGCTCTTACAGCCTACCGGGAACATGTCTTCCAAAGGTCTGTGAAACGCAGTTTCTTTGCAGGCCTGATCTGGCTGAAGTAGGACTTCTGCTCTGGGTGTGCTACTTTTCCCTAGAGCTGAAAGGCACAACGTGCAGGCTTCTTTCCAAAGGGCGAGTTGGGCCCCACAGCATCTTGCTTCCAGCTCTTTGGGAAGCTAAGAAACAACTCGCTCTGCACAGTGCTCTTACAGCCTAGTGGGAACATCTCTTCCAAAGGCCTGTGAAACGCAGTTTCTTTGCAGGCCTGATCTGGCTGAAGTAGGACTTCTGCTCTGGGTGTGCTACTTTGCCCTAGAGCTGAAAGGCACAACGTGCAGGCTTCTTTCCAAAGGGCGAGTTGGGCCCCACAGCATCTTGCTTCCAGCTCTTTGGGAACCTAAGAAACAACTCGCTCTGCACAGTGCTCTTACAGCCTAGTGGGAACATCTCTTCCAAAGGCCTGTGAAACGCAGTTTCTTTGCAGGCCTGATCTGGCTGAAGTAGGACTTCTGCTCTGGGTGTGCTACTTTGCCCTAGAGCGGAAAGGCACAACGTGCAGGCTTCTTTCCAAAGGGAGAGTTGGGCCCCACAGCATCTTGCTTCCAGCTCTTTGGGAAGCTAAGAAACAACTCGCTCTGCACAGTGCTCTTACAGCCTACCGGGAACATGTCTTCCAAAGGCCTGTGAAACGCAGTTTCTTTGCAGGCCTGATCTGGCTGAAGTAGGACTTCTGCTCTGGGTGTGCTACTTTGCCCTAGAGCTGAAAGGCACAACGTGCAGGCTTCTTTCCAAAGGGCGAGTTGGGCACCACAGCATCTTGCTTCCAGCTCTTTGGGAAGCTAAGAAACAACTCGCTCTGCACAGTGCTCTTACAGCCTACGGGGAACATGTCTTCCAAAGGCCTGTGAAACGCAGTTTCTTTGCAGGCCTGATCTGGATGTAGTAGGACTTCTGCTCTGGGTGTGCTACTTTGCCCTAGAGCTCAAAGGCACAACGTGCAGGCTTCTTTCCAAAGGGCGAGTTGGGCCCCACAGCATCTTTCTTCCAGCTCTTTGGGAAGCTAAGAAACAGCTCGCTGTGCACAGTGCTCTTACAGCCTACCGGGAACATCTCTTCCAAAGGCCTGTGAAACGCAGTTTCTTTGCAGGCCTGATCTGGCTGAAGTAGGACTTCTGCTCTGGGTGTGCTACTTTTCCCTAGAGCTGAAAGGCACAACGTGCAGGCTTCTTTCCAAAGGGCGAGTTGGGCCCCACAGCATCTTGCTTCCAGCTCTTTGGGAAGCTAAGAAACAACTCGCTCTGCACAGTGCTCTTACAGCCTAGTGGGAACATCTCTTCCAAAGGCCTGTGAAACGCAGTTTCTTTGCAGGCCTGATCTGGCTGAAGTAGGACTTCTGCTCTGGGTGTGCTACTTTGCCCTAGAGCTGAAAGGCACAACGTGCAGGCTTCTTTCCAAAGGGCGAGTTGGGGCCCACAGCATCTTGCTTCCAGCTCTTTGGGAACCTAAGAAACAACTCGCTCTGCACAGTGCTCTTACATCCTAGTGGGAACATCTCTTCCAAAGGCCTGTGAAACGCAGTTTCTTTGCAGGCCTGATCTGGCTGAAGTAGGACTTCTGCTCTGGGTGTGCTACTTTGCCCTAGAGCGGAAAGGCACAACGTGCAGGCTTCTTTCCAAAGGGCGAGTTGGGCCCCACAGCATCTTGCTTCCAGCTCTTTGGGAAGCTAAGAAACAACTCGCTCTGCACAGTGCTCTTACAGCCTAGTGGGAACATCTCTTCCAAAGGCCTGTGAAACGCAGTTTCTTTGCAGGCCTGATCTGGCTGAAGTAGGACTTCTGCTCTGGGTGTGCTACTTTGCCCTAGAGCGGAAAGGCACAACGTGCAGGCTTCTTTCCAAAGGGCGAGTTGGGCCCCACAGCATCTTGCTTCCAGCTCTTTGGGAAGCTAAGAAACAACTCGCTCTGCACAGTGCTCTTACATCCTAGTGGTAACATCTCTTCCAAAGGCCTGTGAAACGCAGTTTCTTTGCAGGCCTGATCTGGCTGAAGTAGGACTTCTGCTCTGGGTGTGCTACTTTGCCCTAGAGCTGAAAGGCACAACGTGCAGGCTTCTTTCCAAAGGGCGAGTTGGGCCCCACAGCATCTTGCTTCCAGCTCTTTGGGAAGCTAAGAAACAACTCGCTCTGCACAGTGCTCTTACATCCTAGTGGGAACATCTCTTCCAAAGGCCTGTGAAACGCAGTTTCTTTGCAGGCCTGATCTGGCTGAAGTAGGACTTCTGCTCTGGGTGTGCTACTTTGCCCTAGAGCTGAAAGGCACAACGTGCAGGCTTCTTTCCAAAGGGCGAGTTGGGCCCCACAGCATCTTGCTTCCAGCTCTTTGGGAAGCTAAGAAACAACTCGCTCTGCACAGTGCTCTTACAGCCTAGTGGGAACATCTCTTCCAAAGGCCTGTGAAACGCAGTTTCTTTGCAGGCCTGATCTGGCTGAAGTAGGACTTCTGCTCTGGGTGTGCTACTTTGCCCTAGAGCTGAAAGGCACAACGTGCAGGCTTCTTTCCAAAGGGCGAGTTGGGCCCCACAGCATCTTGCTTCCAGCTCTTTGGGAACCTAAGAAACAACTCGCTCTGCACAGTGCTCTTACATCCTAGTGGGAACATCTCTTCCAAAGGCCTGTGAAACGCAGTTTCTTTGCAGGCCTGATCTGGCTGAAGTAGGACTTCTGCTCTGGGTGTGCTACTTTGCCCTAGAGCGGAAAGGCACAACGTGCAGGCTTCTTTCCAAAGGGCGAGTTGGGCCCCACAGCATCTTGCTTCCAGCTCTTTGGGAAGCTAAGAAACAACTCGCTCTGCACAGTGCTCTTACAGCCTACCGGGAACATCTCTTCCAAAGGCCTGTGAAACGCAGTTTCTTTGCAGGCCTGATCTGGCTGAAGTAGGACTTCTGCTCTGGGTGTGCTACTTTGCCCTAGAGCTGAAAGGCACAACGTGCAGGCTTCTTTCCAAAGGGCGAGTTGGGCCCCACAGCATCTTGCTTCCAGCTCTTTGGGAAGCTAAGAAACAACTCGCTCTGCACAGTGCTCTTACAGCCTACGGGGAACATGTCTTCCAAAGGCCTGTGAAACGCAGTTTCTTTGCAGGCCTGATCTGGCTGAAGTAGGACTTCTGCTCTGGGTGTGCTACTTTGCCCTAGAGCTGAAAGGCACAACGTGCAGGCTTCTTTCCAAAGGGCGAGTTGGGCCCCACAGCATCTTGCTTCCAGCTCTTTGGGAAGCTAAGAAACAACTCGCTCTGCACAGTGCTCTTACAGCCTAGTGGGAACATCTCTTCCAAAGGCCTGTGAAACGCAGTTTCTTTGCAGGCCTGATCTGGCTGAAGTAGGACTTCTGCTCTGGGTGTGCTACTTTGCCCTAGAGCTGAAAGGCACAACGTGCAGGCTTCTTTCCAAAGGGCGAGTTGGGCCCCACAGCATCTTGCTTCCAGCTCTTTGGGAACCTAAGAAACAACTCGCTCTGCACAGTGCTCTTACAGCCTACCGGGAACATCTCTTCCAAAGGCCTGTGAAACGCAGTTTCTTTGCAGGCCTGATCTGGCTGAAGTAGGACTTCTGCTCTGGGTGTGCTACTTTGCCCTAGAGCGGAAAGGCACAACGTGCAGGCTTCTTTCCAAAGGGCGAGTTGGGCCCCACAGCATCTTGCTTCCAGCTCTTTGGGAAGCTAAGAAACAACTCGCTCTGCACAGTGCTCTTACAGCCTACCGGGAACATCTCTTCCAAAGGCCTGTGAAACGCAGTTTCTTTGCAGGCCTGATCTGGCTGAAGTAGGACTTCTGCTCTGGGTGTGCTACTTTGCCCTAGAGCTGAAAGGCACAACGTGCAGGCTTCTTTCCAAAGGGCGAGTTGGGCCCCACAGCATCTTGCTTCCAGCTCTTTGGGAAGCTAAGAAACAACTCGCTCTGCACAGTGCTCTTACAGCCTACCGGGAACATGTCTTCCAAAGGCCTGTGAAACGCAGTTTCTTTGCAGGCCTGATCTGGCTGAAGTAGGACTTCTGCTCTGGGTGTGCTACTTTGCCCTAGAGCTGAAAGGCACAACGTGCAGGCTTCTTTCCAAAGGGCGAGTTGGGCCCCACAGCATCTTGCTTCCAGCTCTTTGGGAAGCTAAGAAACAACTCGCTCTGCACAGTGCTCTTACAGCCTAGTGGGAACATCTCTTCCAAAGGCCTGTGAAATGCAGTTTCTTTGCAGGCCTGATCTGGCTGAAGTAGGACTTCTGCTCTGGGTGTGCTACTTTGCCCTAGAGCTGAAAGGCACAACGTGCAGGCTTCTTTCCAAAGGGGGAGTTGGGCCCCTCAGCATCTTGCTTCCAGCTCTTTGGGAAGCTAAGAAACAACTCGCTCTGCACAGTGCTCTTACAGCCTACCGGGAACGTCTCTTCCAAAGGCCTGTGAAACGCAGTTTCTTTGCAGGCCTGATCTGGCTGAAGTAGGACTTCTGCTCTGGGTGTGCTACTTTGCCCTAGAGCTGAAAGGCACAACGTGCAGGCTTCTTTCAAAAGGGCGAGTTGGGCCCCACAGCATCTTGCTTCCAGCTCTTTGGGAAGCTAAGAAACAACTCACTCTGCACCGTGCTCTTACAGCCTAGTGGGAACATCTCTTCCAAAGGCCTGTGAAACGCAGTTTCTTTGCAGGCCTGATCTGGCTGAAGTAGGACTTCTGCTCTGGGTGTGCTACTTTGCCCTAGAGCTGAAAGGCACAACGTGCAGGCTTCTTTCCCAAGGGCGAGTTGGGCCCCACAGCATCTTGCTTCCAGCTCCTGGGAACCTAAGAAACAACTCGCTCTGCACAGTGCTCTTACAGCCTACCAGGAACATCTCTTCCAAAGGCCTGGGAAACGCAGTTTCTTTGCAGGCCTGATCTGGCTGAAGTATGACTTCTGCTCTGGGTGTGCTACTTTGCTCTAGAGTGGAAAGGCACAACGTGCAGGCTTCTTTCCAAAGGGCGAGTTGGGCCCCACAGCATCTTGCTTCCAGCTCTTTGGGAAGCTAAGAAACAACTCGCTCTGCACAGTGCTCTTACAGCCTACCGGGAACATCTCTTCCAAAGCCCTGTGAAACGCAGTTTTTTGCAGGCCTGATCTGGCTGAAGTAGGACTTCTGCTCTGGGTGTGCTACTTTGCCCTAGAGCTGAAAGGCACAACGTGCAGGCTTCTTTCCAAAGGGCGAGTTGGGCCCCACAGCATCTTGCTTCCAGCTCTTTGGGAAGCTAAGAAACAACTCGCTCTGCACAGTGCTCTTACAGCCTAGTGGGAACATCTCTTCCAAAGGCCTGTGAAACGCAGTTTCTTTGCAGGCCTGATCTGGCTGAAGTAGGACTTCTGCTCTGGGTGTGCTACTTTGCCCTAGAGCTGAAAGGCACAACGTGCAGGCTTCTTTCCAAAGGTCGAGTTGGGCCCCACAGCATCTTGCTTCCAGCTCTTTGGGAAGCTAGGAAACAACTCGCTCTGCACAGTGCTCTTACAGCCTGGTGGGAACATCTCTTCCAAAGGCCTGTAAAACGCAGTTTCTTTGCAGGCCTGATGTGGCTGAAGTAGGACTTCTGCTCTGGGTGTGCTACTTTGCCCTAGAGCTGAAAGGCACAACGTGCAGGCTTCTTTCCAAAGGGCGAGTTGGGCCCCACAGCATCTTGCTTCCAGCTCTTTGGGAAGCTAAGAAACAACTCGCTCTGCACAGTGCTCTTACAGCCTACCGGGAACATCTCTTCCAAAGGCCTGTGAAACGCAGTTTCTTTGCAGGCCTGATCTGGCTGAAGTAGGACTTCTGCTCTGGGTGTGCTACTTTGCCCTAGAGCTGAAAGGCACAACGTGCAGGCTTCTTCACAAAGGGCCAGTTGGACCCCACAGCATCTTGCTTCCAGCTCTTTGGGAAGCTAAGAAACAACTCGCTCTGCACAGTGCTCTTACAGCCTACCGGGAACATGTCTTCCAAAGGCCTGTGAAACGCAGTTTCTTTGCAGGCCTGATCTGGCTGAAGTAGGACTTCTGCTCTGGGTGTGCTACTTTGCCCTAGAGCTCAAAGGCACAACGTGCAGGCTTCTTTCCAAAGGGCGAGTTGGGCCCCACAGCATCTTGCTTCCAGCTCTTTGGGAAGCTAAGAAACAACTCGCTCTGCACAGTGCTCTTACAGCCTAGTGGGAACATCTCTTCCAAAGGCCTGTGAAACGCAGTTTCTTTGCAGGCCTGATCTGGCTGAAGTAGGACTTCTGCTCTGGGTGTGCTACTTTTCCCTAGAGCTGACAGGCACAACGTGCAGGTTCTTTCCAAAGGGCGAGTTGGGCCCCACAGCATCTTGCTTCCAGCTCTTTGGGAAGCTAAGAAACAACTCGCTCTGCACAGTGCTCTTACAGCCTAGTGGGAACATCTCTTCCAAAGGCCTGTGAAACGCAGTTTCTTTGCAGGCATGATCTGGCTGAAGTAGGACTTCTGCTCTGGGTGTGCTACTTTGCCCTAGAGCTGAAAGGCACAACGTGCAGGCTTCTTTCCAAAGGGCGAGTTGGGCCCCACAGCATCTTGCTTCCAGCTCTTTGGGAAGCTAAGAAACAACTCGCTCTGCACAGTGCTCTTACAGCCTACGGGGAACATCTCTTCCAAAGGCCTGTGAAACGCAGTTTCTTTGCAGGCCTGATCTGGCTGAAGTAGGACTTCTGCTCTGGGTGTGCTACTTTGCCCTAGAGCTGAAAGGCACAACGTGCAGGCTTCTTTCCAAAGGGCGAGTTGGGCCCCACAGCATCTTGCTTCCAGCTCTTTGGGAAGCTAAGAAACAACTCGCTCTGCACAGTGCTCTTACAGCCTAGTGGGAACATCTCTTCCAAAGGCCTGTGAAACGCAGTTTCTTTGCAGGCCTGATCTGGCTGAAGTAGGACTTCTGCTCTGGGTGTGCTACTTTGCCCTAGAGCTGAAAGGCACAACGTGCAGGCTTCTTTCCAAAGGTCGAGTTGGGCCCCACAGCATCTTGCTTCCAGCTCTTTGCGAAGCTAAGAAACAACTCGCTCTGCACAGTGCTCTTACAGCCTACCGGGAACATCTCTTCCAACCGCCTGTGAAACGCAGTTTCTTTGCAGGCCTGATCTGGCTGAAGTGGGACTTCTGCTCTGGGTGTGCTACTTTGCCCTAGAGCTGAAAGGCACAACGTGCAGGCTTCTTTCCAAAGGGCGAGTTGGGCCCCACAGCATCTTGCTTCCAGCTCTTTGGGAAGCTAAGAAACAACTCGCTCTGCACAGTGCTCTTACAGCCTACGGGGAACATCTCTTCCAAAGGCCTGTGAAACGCAGTTTCTTTGCAGGCATGATCTGGCTGAAGTAGGACTTCTGCTCTGGGTGTGCTACTTTGCCCTAGAGCTGAAAGGCACAACGTGCAGGCTTCTTTCCAAAGGGCGAGTTGGGCCCCACAGCATCTTGCTTCCAGCTCTTTGGGAAGCTAAGAAACAGCTCGCTCTGCACAGTGCTCTTACAGCCTACCGGGAACATCTCTTCCAAAGGCCTGTGAAACGCAGTTTCTTTGCAGGCCTGATCTGGCTGAAGTAGGACTTCTGCTCTGGGTGTGCTACTTTGCCCTAGAGCTGAAAGCCACAACGTGCAGGCTTCTTTCCAAAGGGCGAGTTGGGCCCCACAGCATCATGCTTCCAGCTCTTTGGGAAGCTAAGAAACAACTCGCTCTGCACAGTGCTCTTACAGCCTAGTGGGAACATCTCTTCCAAAGGCCTGTGAAACGCAGATTCTTTGCAGGCCTGATCTGGCTGAAGTAGGACTTCTGCTCTGGGTGTGCTACTTTGCCCTAGAGCTGAAAGGCACAACGTGCAGGCTTCTTTCCAAAGGGCGGGTTGGGCCCCACAGCATCTTGCTTCCAGCTCTTTGGGAAGCTAAGAAACAACTCGCTCTGCACAGTGCTCTTACAGCCTACGGGGAACATCTCTTCTAAAGGCCTGTGAAACGCAGTTTCTTTGCAGGCCTGATCTGGCTGAAGTAGGACTTCTGCTCTGGGTGTGCTACTTTGCCCTAGAGCTGAAAGGCACAACGTGCAGGCTTCTTTCCAAAGGGCGAGTTGGGCCCCACAGCATCTTGCTTCCAGCTCTTTGGGAAGCTAAGAAACAACTCGCTCTGCACAGTGCTCTTACAGCCTACCGGGAACATCTCTTCCAAAGGCCTGTGAAACGCAGTTTCTTTGCAGGCCTGATCTGGCTGAAGTAGGACTTCTGCTCTGGGTGTGCTAATTTGCCCTAGAGCTGAAAGGCACAACGTGCAGGCTTCTTTCCAAAGGGCGAGTTGGGCCCCACAGCATCTTGCTTCCAGCTCTTTGGGAAGCTAAGAAACAACTCGCTCTGCACAGTGCTCTTACAGCCTAGTGGGAACATGTCTTCCAAAGGCCTGTGAAACGCAGTTTCTTTGCAGGCCTGATCTGGCTGAAGTAGGACTTCTGCTCTGGGTGTGCTACTTTGCCCTAGAGCTGAAAGGCACAACGTGCAGGCTTCTTTCCAAAGGGCGAGTTGGGCCCCACAGCATCTTGCTTCCAGCTCTTTGGGAAGCTAAGAAACAACTCGCTCTGCACAGTGCTCTTACAGCCTAGTGGGAACATCTCTTCCAAAGGCCTGTGAAACGCAGTTTCTTTGCAGGCCTGATGTGGCTGAAGTAGGACTTCTGCTCTGGGTGTGCTACTTTGCCCTAGAGCTGAAAGGCACAACGTGCAGGCTTCTTTCCAAAGGGCGAGTTGGGCCCCAAAGCAACTTGCTTCCAGCACTTTGGGAACCTAAGAAACAACTCGCTCTGCACAGTGCTCTTACAGCCTAGTGGGAACATCTCTTCCAAAGGCCTGTGAAACGCAGTTTCTTTGCAGGCCTGATCTGGCTGAAGTAGGACTTCTTCTCTGGGTGTGCTAATTTGCCCTAGAGCGGAAAGGCACAACGTGCAGGCTATTTCCAAAGGGCGAGTTGGGACCCACAGCATCTTGCTTCCAGCTCTTTGGGAAGCTAAGAAACCACTCGCTCTGCACAGTGCTCTTACAGCCTAGTGGGAACATCTCTTCCAAAGGCCAGTGGAACGCAGTTTCTTTGCAGGCCTGATCTGGCTGAAGTAGGACTTCTGCTCTGGGTGTGCTACTTTGCCCTAGAGCTGAAAGGCACAACGTGCAGGCTTCTTTCCAAAGGGCGAGTTGGGCCCCACAGCATCTTGCTTCCAGCTCTTTGGGAAGCTAAGAAACAACTCGCTCTGCACAGTGCTCTTACAGCCTACGGGGAACATCTCTTCCAAAGGCCTGTGAAACGCAGTTTCTTTGCAGGCCTGATCTGGCTGAAGTAGGACTTCTGCTCTGGGTGTGCTACTTTGCCCTAGAGCTGAAAGGCACAACGTGCAGGCTTCTTTCCAAAGGGCGAGTTGGGCCCCACAGCATCTTGCTTCCAGCTCTTTGGGAAGCTAAGAAACAACTCGCTCTGCACAGTGCTCTTACAGCCTAGTGGGAACATCTCTTCCAAAGGCCTGTGAAACGCAGTTTCTTTGCAGGCCTGATCTGGCTGAAGTAGGACTTCTGCTCTGGGTGTGCTACTTTGCCCTAGAGCTGAAAGGCACAACGTGCAGGCTTCTTTCCAAAGGTCGAGTTGGGCCCCACAGCATCTTGCTTCCAGCTCTTTGCGAAGCTAAGAAACAACTCGCTCTGCACAGTGCTCTTACAGCCTACCGGGAACATCTCTTCCAACCGCCTGTGAAACGCAGTTTCTTTGCAGGCCTGATCTGGCTGAAGTGGGACTTCTGCTCTGGGTGTGCTACTTTGCCCTAGAGCTGAAAGGCACAACGTGCAGGCTTCTTTCCAAAGGGCGAGTTGGGCCCCACAGCATCTTGCTTCCAGCTCTTTGGGAAGCTAAGAAACAACTCGCTCTGCACAGTGCTCTTACAGCCTACGGGGAACATCTCTTCCAAAGGCCTGTGAAACGCAGTTTCTTTGCAGGCATGATCTGGCTGAAGTAGGACTTCTGCTCTGGGTGTGCTACTTTGCCCTAGAGCTGAAAGGCACAACGTGCAGGCTTCTTTCCAAAGGGCGAGTTGGGCCCCACAGCATCTTGCTTCCAGCTCTTTGGGAAGCTAAGAAACAGCTCGCTCTGCACAGTGCTCTTACAGCCTACCGGGAACATCTCTTCCAAAGGCCTGTGAAACGCAGTTTCTTTGCAGGCCTGATCTGGCTGAAGTAGGACTTCTGCTCTGGGTGTGCTACTTTGCCCTAGAGCTGAAAGCCACAACGTGCAGGCTTCTTTCCAAAGGGCGAGTTGGGCCCCACAGCATCATGCTTCCAGCTCTTTGGGAAGCTAAGAAACAACTCGCTCTGCACAGTGCTCTTACAGCCTAGTGGGAACATCTCTTCCAAAGGCCTGTGAAACGCAGATTCTTTGCAGGCCTGATCTGGCTGAAGTAGGACTTCTGCTCTGGGTGTGCTACTTTGCCCTAGAGCTGAAAGGCACAACGTGCAGGCTTCTTTCCAAAGGGCGGGTTGGGCCCCACAGCATCTTGCTTCCAGCTCTTTGGGAAGCTAAGAAACAACTCGCTCTGCACAGTGCTCTTACAGCCTACGGGGAACATCTCTTCTAAAGGCCTGTGAAACGCAGTTTCTTTGCAGGCCTGATCTGGCTGAAGTAGGACTTCTGCTCTGGGTGTGCTACTTTGCCCTAGAGCTGAAAGGCACAACGTGCAGGCTTCTTTCCAAAGGGCGAGTTGGGCCCCACAGCATCTTGCTTCCAGCTCTTTGGGAAGCTAAGAAACAACTCGCTCTGCACAGTGCTCTTACAGCCTACCGGGAACATCTCTTCCAAAGGCCTGTGAAACGCAGTTTCTTTGCAGGCCTGATCTGGCTGAAGTAGGACTTCTGCTCTGGGTGTGCTAATTTGCCCTAGAGCTGAAAGGCACAACGTGCAGGCTTCTTTCCAAAGGGCGAGTTGGGCCCCACAGCATCTTGCTTCCAGCTCTTTGGGAAGCTAAGAAACAACTCGCTCTGCACAGTGCTCTTACAGCCTAGTGGGAACATGTCTTCCAAAGGCCTGTGAAACGCAGTTTCTTTGCAGGCCTGATCTGGCTGAAGTAGGACTTCTGCTCTGGGTGTGCTACTTTGCCCTAGAGCTGAAAGGCACAACGTGCAGGCTTCTTTCCAAAGGGCGAGTTGGGCCCCACAGCATCTTGCTTCCAGCTCTTTGGGAAGCTAAGAAACAACTCGCTCTGCACAGTGCTCTTACAGCCTAGTGGGAACATCTCTTCCAAAGGCCTGTGAAACGCAGTTTCTTTGCAGGCCTGATGTGGCTGAAGTAGGACTTCTGCTCTGGGTGTGCTACTTTGCCCTAGAGCTGAAAGGCACAACGTGCAGGCTTCTTTCCAAAGGGCGAGTTGGGCCCCAAAGCAACTTGCTTCCAGCACTTTGGGAACCTAAGAAACAACTCGCTCTGCACAGTGCTCTTACAGCCTAGTGGGAACATCTCTTCCAAAGGCCTGTGAAACGCAGTTTCTTTGCAGGCCTGATCTGGCTGAAGTAGGACTTCTTCTCTGGGTGTGCTAATTTGCCCTAGAGCGGAAAGGCACAACGTGCAGGCTATTTCCAAAGGGCGAGTTGGGACCCACAGCATCTTGCTTCCAGCTCTTTGGGAAGCTAAGAAACCACTCGCTCTGCACAGTGCTCTTACAGCCTAGTGGGAACATCTCTTCCAAAGGCCAGTGGAACGCAGTTTCTTTGCAGGCCTGATCTGGCTGAAGTAGGACTTCTGCTCTGGGTGTGCTACTTTGCCCTAGAGCTGAAAGGCACAACGTGCAGGCTTCTTTCCAAAGGGCGAGTTGGGCCCCACAGCATCTTGCTTCCAGCTCTTTGGGAAGCTAAGAAACAACTCGCTCTGCACAGTGCTCTTACAGCCTACGGGGAACATCTCTTCCAAAGGCCTGTGAAACGCAGTTTCTTTGCAGGCCTGATCTGGCTGAAGTAGGACTTCTGCTCTGGGTGTGCTACTTTGCCCTAGAGCTGAAAGGCACAACGTGCAGGCTTCTTTCCAAAGGGCGAGTTGGGCCCCACAGCATCTTGCTTCCAGCTCTTTGGGAAGCTAAGAAACAACTCGCTCTGCACAGTGCTCTTACAGCCTACCGGGAACATCTCTTCCAAAGGCCTGTGAAACGCAGTTTCTTTGCAGGCCTGATCTGGCTGAAGTAGGACTTCTGCTCTGGGTGTGCTACTTTGCCCTAGAGCTGAAAAGCACACCGTGCAGGCTTCTTTCCAAAGGTCGAGTTGGGCCCCACAGCATCTTGCTTCCAGCTCTTTGCGAAGCTAAGAAACAACTCGCTCTGCACAGTGCTCTTACAGCCTACCGGGAACATCTCTTCCAACCGCCTGTGAAACGCAGTTTCTTTGCAGGCCTGATCTGGCTGAAGTGGGACTTCTGCTCTGGGTGTGCTACTTTGCCCTAGAGCTGAAAGGCACAATGTGCAGGCTTCTTTCCAAAGGGCGAGTTGGGCCCCACAGCATCTTGCTTCCAGCTCTTTGGGAAGCTAAGAAACAACTCGCTCTGCACAGTGCTCTTACAGCCTACCGGGAACATCTCTTCCAAAGGCCTGTGAAACGCAGTTTCTTTGCAGGCCTGATCTGGCTGAAGTAGGACTTCTGCTCTGGGTGTGCTACTTTGCCCTAGAGCTGAAAGGCACAACGTGCAGGCTTCTTTCCAAAGGGCGAGTTGGGCCCCACAGCATCTTGCTTCCAGCTCTTTGGGAAGCTAAGAAACAGCTCGCTCTGCACAGTGCTCTTACAGCCTACCGGGAACATCTCTTCCAAAGGCCTGTGAAACGCAGTTTCTTTGCAGGCCTGATCTGGCTGAAGTAGGACTTCTGCTCTGGGTGTGCTACTTTGCCCTAGAGCTGAAAGCCACAACGTGCAGGCTTCTTTCCAAAGGGCGAGTTGGGCCCCACAGCATCTTGCTTCCAGCTCTTTGGGAAGCTAAGAAACAACTCGCTCTGCACAGTGCTCTTACAGCCTAGTGGGAACATCTCTTCCAAAGGCCTGTGAAACGCAGATTCTTTGCAGGCCTGATCTGGCTGAAGTAGGACTTCTGCTCTGGGTGTGCTACTTTGCCCTAGAGCTGAAAGGCACAACGTGCAGGCTTCTTTCCAAAGGGCGGGTTGGGCCCCACAGCATCTTGCTTCCAGCTCTTTGGGAAGCTAAGAAACAACTCGCTCCGCACAGTGCTCTTACAGCCTACGGGGAACATCTCTTCTAAAGGCCTGTGAAACGCAGTTTCTTTGCAGGCCTGATCTGGCTGAAGTAGGACTTCTGCTCTGGGTGTGCTACTTTGCCCTAGAGCTGAAAGGCACAACGTGCAGGCTTCTTTCCAAAGGGCGAGTTGGGCCCCACAGCATCTTGCTTCCAGCTCTTTGGGAAGCTAAGAAACAACTCTCTCTGCACAGTGCTCTTACAGCCTACCGGGAACATCTCTTCCAAAGGCCTGTGAAACGCAGTTTCTTTGCAGGCCTGATCTGGCTGAAGTAGGACTTCTGCTCTGGGTGTGCTAATTTGCCCTAGAGCTGAAAGGCACAACGTGCAGGCTTCTTTCCAAAGGGCGAGTTGGGCCCCACAGCATCTTGCTTCCAGCTCTTTGGGAAGCTAAGAAACAACTCGCTCTGCACAGTGCTCTTACAGCCTAGTGGGAACATCACTTCCAAAGGCCTGTGAAACGCAGTTTCTTTGCAGGCCTGATCTGGCTGAAGTAGGACTTCTGCTCTGGGTGTGCTACTTTGCTCTAGAGCTGAAAGGCACAACGTGCAGGCTTCTTTCCAAAGGGCGAGTTGGGCCCCACAGCATCTTGCTTCCAGCTCTTTGGGAAGCTAAGAAACAACTCGCTCTGCACAGTGCTCTTACAGCCTAGTGGGAAGATCTCTTCCAAAGGCCTGTGAAACGCAGTTTCTTTGCAGGCCTGATCTGGCTGAAGTAGGACTTCTGCTCTGGGTGTGCTACTTTGCCCTAGAGCTGAAAGGCACAACGTGCAGGCTTCTTTCCAAAGGGCGAGTTGGGCCCCAAAGCAACTTGCTTCCAGCACTTTGGGAACCTAAGAAACAACTCGCTCTGCACAGTGCTCTTACAGCCTAGTGGGAACATCTCTTCCAAAGGCCTGTGAAACGCAGTTTCTTTGCAGGCCTGATCTGGCTGAAGTAGGACTTCTTCTCTGGGTGTGCTAATTTGCCCTAGAGCGGAAAGGCACAACGTGCAGGCTATTTCCAAAGGGCGAGTTGGGACCCACAGCATCTTGCTTCCAGCTCTTTGGGAAGCTAAGAAACCACTCGCTCTGCACAGTGCTCTTACAGCCTAGTGGGAACATCTCTTCCAAAGGCCAGTGGAACGCAGTTTCTTTGCAGGCCTGATCTGGCTGAAGTAGGACTTCTGCTCTGGGTGTGCTCCTTTGCCCTAGAGCTGAAAGGCACAACGTGCAGGCTTCTTTCCAAAGGGCGAGTTGGGCCCCACAGCATCTTGCTTCCAGCTCTTTGGGAAGCTAAGAAACAACTCGCTCTGCACAGTGCTCTTACAGCCTAGTGGGAACATCTCTTCCAAAGGCCTGTGAAACGCAGTTTCTTTGCAGGCCTGATCTGGCTGAAGTAGGACTTCTGCTCTGGGTGTGCTACTTTGCCCTAGAGCTGAAAGGCACAACGTGCAGGCTTCTTTCCAAAGGGCGAGTTGGGCCCCACAGCATCTTGCTTCCAGCTCTTTGGGAAGCTAAGAAACAACTCGCTCTGCACAGTGCTCTTACAGCCTACGGGGAACATCTCTTCCAAAGGCCTGTGAAACGCAGTTTCTTTGCAGGCCTGATCTGGCTGAAGTAGGACTTCTGCTCTGGGTGTGCTACTTTGCCCTAGAGCTGAAAGGCACAACGTGCAGGCTTCTTTCCAAAGGGCGAGTTGGGCCCCACAGCATCTTGCTTCCAGCTCTTTGGGAAGCTAAGAAACAACTCGCTCTGCACAGTGCTCTTACAGCCTACCGGGAACATCTCTTCCAAAGGCCTGTGAAACGCAGTTTCTTTGCAGGCCTGATCTGGCTGAAGTAGGACTTCTGCTCTGGGTGTGCTACTTTGCCCTAGAGCTGAAAAGCACACCGTGCAGGCTTCTTTCCAAAGGTCGAGTTGGGCCCCACAGCATCTTGCTTCCAGCTCTTTGCGAAGCTAAGAAACAACTCGCTCTGCACAGTGCTCTTACAGCCTACCGGGAACATCTCTTCCAACCGCCTGTGAAACGCAGTTTCTTTGCAGGCCTGATCTGGCTGAAGTGGGACTTCTGCTCTGGGTGTGCTACTTTGCCCTAGAGCTGAAAGGCACAATGTGCAGGCTTCTTTCCAAAGGGCGAGTTGGGCCCCACAGCATCTTGCTTCCAGCTCTTTGGGAAGCTAAGAAACAACTCGCTCTGCACAGTGCTCTTACAGCCTACCGGGAACATCTCTTCCAAAGGCCTGTGAAACGCAGTTTCTTTGCAGGCCTGATCTGGCTGAAGTAGGACTTCTGCTCTGGGTGTGCTACTTTGCCCTAGAGCTGAAAGGCACAACGTGCAGGCTTCTTTCCAAAGGGCGAGTTGGGCCCCACAGCATCTTGCTTCCAGCTCTTTGGGAAGCTAAGAAACAGCTCGCTCTGCACAGTGCTCTTACAGCCTACCGGGAACATCTCTTCCAAAGGCCTGTGAAACGCAGTTTCTTTGCAGGCCTGATCTGGCTGAAGTAGGACTTCTGCTCTGGGTGTGCTACTTTGCCCTAGAGCTGAAAGCCACAACGTGCAGGCTTCTTTCCAAAGGGCGAGTTGGGCCCCACAGCATCTTGCTTCCAGCTCTTTGGGAAGCTAAGAAACAACTCGCTCTGCACAGTGCTCTTACAGCCTAGTGGGAACATCTCTTCCAAAGGCCTGTGAAACGCAGATTCTTTGCAGGCCTGATCTGGCTGAAGTAGGACTTCTGCTCTGGGTGTGCTACTTTGCCCTAGAGCTGAAAGGCACAACGTGCAGGCTTCTTTCCAAAGGGCGGGTTGGGCCCCACAGCATCTTGCTTCCAGCTCTTTGGGAAGCTAAGAAACAACTCGCTCTGCACAGTGCTCTTACAGCCTACGGGGAACATCTCTTCTAAAGGCCTGTGAAACGCAGTTTCTTTGCAGGCCTGATCTGGCTGAAGTAGGACTTCTGCTCTGGGTGTGCTACTTTGCCCTAGAGCTGAAAGGCACAACGTGCAGGCTTCTTTCCAAAGGGCGAGTTGGGCCCCACAGCATCTTGCTTCCAGCTCTTTGGGAAGCTAAGAAACAACTCGCTCTGCACAGTGCTCTTACAGCCTACCGGGAACATCTCTTCCAAAGGCCTGTGAAACGCAGTTTCTTTGCAGGCCTGATCTGGCTGAAGTAGGACTTCTGCTCTGGGTGTGCTAATTTGCCCTAGAGCTGAAAGGCACAACGTGCAGGCTTCTTTCCAAAGGGCGAGTTGGGCCCCACAGCATCTTGCTTCCAGCTCTTTGGGAAGCTAAGAAACAACTCGCTCTGCACAGTGCTCTTACAGCCTAGTGGGAACATCACTTCCAAAGGCCTGTGAAACGCAGTTTCTTTGCAGGCCTGATCTGGCTGAAGTAGGACTTCTGCTCTGGGTGTGCTACTTTGCCCTAGAGCTGAAAGGCACAACGTGCAGGCTTCTTTCCAAAGGGCGAGTTGGGCCCCACAGCATCTTGCTTCCAGCTCTTTGGGAAGCTAAGAAACAACTCGCTCTGCACAGTGCTCTTACAGCCTAGTGGGAAGATCTCTTCCAAAGGCCTGTGAAACGCAGTTTCTTTGCAGGCCTGATCTGGCTGAAGTAGGACTTCTGCTCTGGGTGTGCTACTTTGCCCTAGAGCTGAAAGGCACAACGTGCAGGCTTCTTTCCAAAGGGCGAGTTGGGCCCCACAGCATCTTGCTTCCAGCTCTTTGGGAAGCTAAGAAACAACTCGCTCTGCACAGTGCTCTTACAGCCTACCGGGAACATGTCTTCCAAAGGCCTGTGAAACGCAGTTTCTTTGCAGGCCTGATCTGGCTGAAGTAGGACTTCTGCTCTGGGTGTGCTACTTTGCCCTAGAGCTGAAAGGCACAACGTGCAGGCTTCTTTCCAAAGGGCGAGTTGGGCCCCACAGCATCTTGCTTCCAGCTCTTTGGGAAGCTAAGAAACAACTCGCTCTGCACAGTGCTCTTACAGCCTAGTGGGAACATCTCTTCCAAAGGCCTGTGAAACGCAGTTTCTTTGCAGGCCTGATGTGGCTGAAGTAGGACTTCTGCTCTGGGTGTGCTACTTTGCCCTAGAGCTGAAAGGCACAACGTGCAGGCTTCTTTCCAAAGGGCGAGTTGGGCCCCAAAGCAACTTGCTTCCAGCACTTTGGGAACCTAAGAAACAACTCGCTCTGCACAGTGCTCTTACAGCCTAGTGGGAACATCTCTTCCAAAGGCCTGTGAAACGCAGTTTCTTTGCAGGCCTGATCTGGCTGAAGTAGGACTTCTGCTCTGGGTGTGCTACTTTGCCCTAGAGCGGAAAGGCACAACGTGCAGGCTATTTCCAAAGGGCGAGTTGGGACCCACAGCATCTTGCTTCCAGCTCTTTGGGAAGCTAAGAAACCACTCGCTCTGCACAGTGCTCTTACAGCCTAGTGGGAACATCTCTTCCAAAGGCCAGTGGAACGCAGTTTCTTTGCAGGCCTGATCTGGCTGAAGTAGGACTTCTGCTCTGGGTGTGCTCCTTTGCCCTAGAGCTGAAAGGCACAACGTGCAGGCTTCTTTCCAAAGGGCGAGTTGGGCCCCACAGCATCTTGCTTCCAGCTCTTTGGGAAGCTAAGAAACAACTCGCTCTGCACAGTGCTCTTACAGCCTAGTGGGAACATCTCTTCCAAAGGCCTGTGAAACGCAGTTTCTTTGCAGGCCTGATCTGGCTGAAGTAGGACTTCTGCTCTGGGTGTGCTCCTTTGCCCTAGAGCTGAAAGGCACAACGTGCAGGCTTCTTTCCAAAGGGCTAGTTGGGCCCCTCAGCATCTTGCTTCCAGCTCTTTGGGAAGCTAAGAAACAACTCGCTCTGCACAGTGCTCTTACAGCCTACCGGGAACATCTCTTCCAAAGGCCTGTGAAACGCAGTTTCTTTGCAGGCCTGATCTGGCTGAAGTAGGACTTCTGCTCTGGGTGTGCTACTTTGCCCTAGAGCTGAAAGGCACAACGTGCAGGCTTCTTTCCAAAGGGCGAGTTGGGCCCCACAGCATCTTGCTTCCAGCTCTTTGGGAAGCTAAGAAACAACTCGCTCTGCACAGTGCTCTTACAGCCTACCGGGAACATCTCTTCCAAAGGCCTGTGAAACGCAGTTTCTTTGCAGGCCTGATCTGGCTGAAGTAGGACTTCTGCTCTGGGTGTGCTACTTTGCCCTAGAGCTGAAAGGCACAACGTGCAGGCTTCTTTCCAAAGGGCGAGTTGGGCCCCACAGCATCTTGCTTCCAGCTCTTTGGGAAGCTAAGAAACAACTCGTTCGCCACAGTGCTCTTACAGCCTAGTGGGAACATCTCTTCCAAAGGCTTGTGAAACGCAGTTTCTTTGCAGGCCTGATGTGGCTGAAGTAGGACTTCTGCTCTGGGTGTGCTACTTTGCCCTAGAGCTGAAAGGCACAACGTGCAGGCTTCTTTCCAAAGGGCGAGTTGGGCCCCAAAGCATCTTGCTTCCAGCTCTTTGGGAACCTAAGAAACAACTCGCTCTGCACAGTGCTCTTACAGCCTAGTGGGAACATCTCTTCCAAAAGCCTGTGAAACGCAGTTTCTTTGCAGGCCTGATCTGGCTGAAGTAGGACTTCTGCTCTGGGTGTGCTACTTTGCCCTAGAGCTGAAAGGCACAACGTGCAGGCTTCTTTCCAAAGGGCGAGTTGGGCCCCACAGCATCTTGCTTCCAGCTCTTTGGGAAGCTAAGAAACAACTCGCTCTGCACAGTGCTCTTACAGCCTACCGGGAACATCTCTTCCAAAGCCCTGTGAAACGCAGTTTTTTGCAGGCCTGATCTGGCTGAAGTAGGACTTCTGCTCTGGGTGTGCTACTTTGCCCTAGAGCTGAAAGGCACAACGTGCAGGCTTCTTTCCAAAGGGCGAGTTGGGCCCCACAGCATCTTGCTTCCAGCTCTTTGGGAAGCTAAGAAACAACTCGCTCTGCACAGTGCTCTTACAGCCTAGTGGGAACATCTCTTCCAAAGGCCTGTGAAACGCAGTTTCTTTGCAGGCCTGATCTGGCTGAAGTAGGACTTCTGCTCTGGGTGTGCTCCTTTGCCCTAGAGCTGAAAGGCACAACGTGCAGTCTTCTTTCCAAAGGGCGAGTTGGGCCCCACAGCATCTTGCTTCCAGCTCTTTGGGAAGCTAGGAAACAACTCGCTCTGCACAGTGCTCTTACAGCCTAGTGGGAACATGTCTTCCAAAGGCCTGTGAAACGCAGTTTCTTTGCAGGCCTGATGTGGCTGAAGTAGGATTTCTGCTCTGGGTGTGCTACTTTGCCCTAGAGCTGAAAGGCACAACGTGCAGGCTTCTTTCCAAAGGGCGAGTTGGGCCCCACAGCATCTTGCTTCCAGCTCTTTGGGAAGCTAAGAAACAACTCGCTCTGCACAGTGCTCTTACAGCCTAGTGGGAACATCACTTCCAAAGGCCTGTGAAAAGCAGTTTCTTTGCAGGCCTGATCTGGCTGAAGTAGGACTTCTGCTCTGGGTGTGCTACTTTTCCCTAGAGCTGAAAGGCACAACGTGCAGGCTTCTTTCCAAAGGGCGAGTTGGGCCCCACAGCATCTTGCTTCCAGCTCTTTGGGAAGCTAAGAAACAACTCGCTCTGCACAGTGCTCTTACAGCCTAGTGGGAACATCTCTTCCAAAGGCCTGTGAAACGCAGTTTCTTTGCAGGCCTGATCTGGCTGAAGTAGGACTTCTGCTCTGGGTGTGCTACTTTGCCCTAGAGCTGAAAGGCACAACGTGCAGGCTTCTTTCCAAAGGGCGAGTTGGGCCCCAAAGCAACTTGCTTCCAGCTCTTTGGGAACCTAAGAAACAACTAGCTCTGCACAGTGCTCTTACAGCCTAGTGGGAACATCTCTTCCAAAGGCCTGTGAAACGCAGTTTCTTTGCAGGCCTGATCTGGCTGAAGTAGGACTTCTGCTCTGGGTGTGCTACTTTGCCCTAGAGCGGAAAGGCACAACGTGCAGGCTATTTCCAAAGGGCGAGTTGGGACCCACAGCATCTTGCTTCCAGCTCTTTGGGAAGCTAAGAAACCACTCGCTCTGCACAGTGCTCTTACAGCCTAGTGGGAACATCTCTTCCAAAGGCCAGTGGAACGCAGTTTCTTTGCAGGCCTGATCTGGCTGAAGTAGGACTTCTGCTCTGGGTGTGCTCCTTTGCCCTAGAGCTGAAAGGCACAACGTGCAGGCTTCTTTCCAAAGGGCGAGTTGGGCCCCACAGCATCTTGCTTCCAGCTCTTTGGGAAGCTAAGAAACAACTCGCTCTGCACAGTGCTCTTACAGCCTAGTGGGAACATCTCTTCCAAAGGCCTGTGAAACGCAGTTTCTTTGCAGGCCTGATCTGGCTGAAGTAGGACTTCTGCTCTGGGTGTGCTCCTTTGCCCTAGAGCTGAAAGGCACAACGTGCAGGCTTCTTTCCAAAGGGCTAGTTGGGCCCCTCAGCATCTTGCTTCCAGCTCTTTGGGAAGCTAAGAAACAACTCGCTCTGCACAGTGCTCTTACAGCCTACCGGGAACATCTCTTCCAAAGGCCTGTGAAACGCAGTTTCTTTGCAGGCCTGATCTGGCTGAAGTAGGACTTCTGCTCTGGGTGTGCTACTTTGCCCTAGAGCTGAAAGGCACAACGTGCAGGCTTCTTTCCAAAGGGCGAGTTGGGCCCCACAGCATCTTGCTTCCAGCTCTTTGGGAAGCTAAGAAACAACTCGCTCTGCACAGTGCTCTTACAGCCTAGTGGGAACATCTCTTCCAAAGGCCTGTGAAACGCAGTTTCTTTGCAGGCCTGATCTGGCTGAAGTAGGACTTCTGCTCTGGGTGTGCTCCTTTGGCCTAGAGCTGAAAGGCACAACGTGCAGGCTTCTTTCCAAAGGGCGAGTTGGGCCCCACAGCATCTTGCTTCCAGCTCTTTGGGAAGCTAAGAAACAACTCGCTCTGCACAGTGCTCTTACAGCCTAGTGGGAACATCTCTTCCAAAGGCCTGTGAAACGCAGTTTCTTTGCAGGCCTGATCTGGCTGAAGTAGGACTTCTGCTCTGGGTGTGCTCCTTTGCCCTAGAGCTGAAAGGCACAACGTGCAGGCTTCTTTCCAAAGGGCGAGTTGGGCCCCACAGCATCTTGCTTCCAGCTCTTTGGGAAGCTAGGAAACAACTCGCTCTGCACAGTGCTCTTACAGCCTAGTGGGAACATGTCTTCCAAAGGCCTGTGAAACGCAGTTTCTTTGCAGGCCTGATGTGGCTGAAGTAGGACTTCTGCTCTGGGTGTGCTACTTTGCCCTAGAGCTGAAAGGCACAACGTGCAGGCTTCTTTCCAAAGGGCGAGTTGGGCCCCACAGCATCTTGCTTCCAGCTCTTTGGGAAGCTAAGAAACAACTCGCTCTGCACAGTGCTCTTACAGCCTAGTGGGAACATCACTTCCAAAGGCCTGTGAAACGCAGTTTCTTTGCAGGCCTGATCTGGCTGAAGTAGGACTTCTGCTCTGGGTGTGCTACTTTTCCCTAGAGCTGAAAGGCACAACGTGCAGGCTTCTTTCCAAAGGGCGAGTTGGGCCCCACAGCATCTTGCTTCCAGCTCTTTGGGAAGCTAAGAAACAACTCGCTCTGCACAGTGCTCTTACAGCCTAGTGGGAACATCTCTTCCAAAGGCCTGTGAAACGCAGTTTCTTTGCAGGCCTGATCTGGCTGAAGTAGGACTTCTGCTCTGGGTGTGCTACTTTGCCCTAGAGCTGAAAGGCACAACGTGCAGGCTTCTTTCCAAAGGGCGAGTTGGGCCCCAAAGCAACTTGCTTCCAGCTCTTTGGGAACCTAAGAAACAACTCGCTCTGCACAGTGCTCTTACAGCCTAGTGGGAACATCTCTTCCAAAGGCCTGTGAAACGCAGTTTCTTTGCAGGCCTGATCTGGCTGAAGTAGGACTTCTGCTCTGGGTGTGCTACTTTGCCCTAGAGCGGAAAGGCACAACGTGCAGGCTATTTCCAAAGGGCGAGTTGGGACCCACAGCATCTTGCTTCCAGCTCTTTGGGAAGCTAAGAAACAACTCGCTCTGCACAGTGCTCTTACAGCCTAGTGGGAACATCTCTTCCAAAGGCCAGTGGAACGCAGTTTCTTTGCAGGCCTGATCTGGCTGAAGTAGGACTTCTGCTCTGGGTGTGCTCCTTTGCCCTAGAGCTGAAAGGCACAACGTGCAGGCTTCTTTCCAAAGGGCGAGTTGGGCCCCACAGCATCTTGCTTCCAGCTCTTTGGGAAGCTAAGAAACAACTCGCTCTGCACAGTGCTCTTACAGCCTAGTGGGAACATCTCTTCCAAAGGCCTGTGAAACGCAGTTTCTTTGCAGGCCTGATCTGGCTGAAGTAGGACTTCTGCTCTGGGTGTGCTCCTTTGCCCTAGAGCTGAAAGGCACAACGTGCAGGCTTCTTTCCAAAGGGCTAGTTGGGCCCCTCAGCATCTTGCTTCCAGCTCTTTGGGAAGCTAAGAAACAACTCGCTCTGCACAGTGCTCTTACAGCCTACCGGGAACATCTCTTCCAAAGGCCTGTGAAACGCAGTTTCTTTGCAGGCCTGATCTGGCTGAAGTAGGACTTCTGCTCTGGGTGTGCTACTTTGCCCTAGAGCTGAAAGGCACAACGTGCAGGCTTCTTTCCAAAGGGCGAGTTGGGCCCCACAGCATCTTGCTTCCAGCTCTTTGGGAAGCTAAGAAACAACTCGCTCTGCACAGTGCTCTTACAGCCTACCGGGAACATCTCTTCCAAAGGCCTGTGAAACGCAGTTTCTTTGCAGGCCTGATCTGGCTGAAGTAGGACTTCTGCTCTGGGTGTGCTCCTTTGGCCTAGAGCTGAAAGGCACAACGTGCAGGCTTCTTTCCAAAGGGCGAGTTGGGCCCCACAGCATCTTGCTTCCAGCTCTTTGGGAAGCTAAGAAACAACTCGCTCTGCACAGTGCTCTTACAGCCTAGTGGGAACATCTCTTCCAAAGGCCTGTGAAACGCAGTTTCTTTGCAGGCCTGATCTGGCTGAAGTAGGACTTCTGCTCTGGGTGTGCTCCTTTGCCCTAGAGCTGAAAGGCACAACGTGCAGGCTTCTTTCCAAAGGGCGAGTTGGGCCCCACAGCATCTTGCTTCCAGCTCTTTGGGAAGCTAGGAAACAACTCGCTCTGCACAGTGCTCTTACAGCCTAGTGGGAACATGTCTTCCAAAGGCCTGTGAAACGCAGTTTCTTTGCAGGCCTGATGTGGCTGAAGTAGGACTTCTGCTCTGGGTGTGCTACTTTGCCCTAGAGCTGAAAGGCACAACGTGCAGGCTTCTTTCCAAAGGGCGAGTTGGGCCCCACAGCATCTTGCTTCCAGCTCTTTGGGAAGCTAAGAAACAACTCGCTCTGCACAGTGCTCTTACAGCCTACTGGGAACATCTCTTCCAAAGGCCTGTGAAACGCAGTTTCTTTGCAGGCCTGATCTGGCTGAAGTAGGACTTCTGCTCTGGGTGTGCTACTTTGCCCTAGAGCTGAAAGCCACAACGTGCAGGCTTCTTTCCAAAGGGCGAGTTGGGCCCCACAGCATCTTGCTTCCAGCTCTTTGGGAAGCTAAGAAACAACTCGCTCTGCACAGTGCTCTTACAGCCTACCGGGAACATCTCTTCCAAAGGCCTGTGAAACGCAGTTTCTTTGCAGGCCTGATCTGGCTGAAGTAGGACTTCTGCTCTGGGTGTGCTACTTTGCCCTAGAGCTGAAAGGCACAACGTGCAGGCTTCTTTCCAAAGGGCGAGTTGGGCCCCACAGCATCTTGCTTCCAGCTCTTTGGGAAGCTAAGAAACAACTCGCTCTGCACAGTGCTCTTACAGCCTACCGGGAACATGTCTTCCAAAGGCCTGTGAAACGCAGTTTCTTTGCAGGCCTGATCTGGCTGAAGTAGGACTTCTGCTCTGGGTGTGCTACTTTGCCCTAGAGCTCAAAGGCACAACGTGCAGGCTTCTTTCCAAAGGGCGAGTTGGGCCCCACAGCATCTTGCTTCCAGCTCTTTGGGAAGCTAAGAAACAACTCGCTCTGCACAGTGCTCTTACAGCCTACCGGGAACATCTCTTCCAAAGGCCTGTGAAACGCAGTTTCTTTGCAGGCCTGATCTGGCTGAAGTAGGACTTCTGCTCTGGGTGTGCTACTTTTCCCTAGAGCTGAAAGGCACAACGTGCAGGCTTCTTTCCAAAGGGCGAGTTGGGCCCCACAGCATCTTGCTTCCAGCTCTTTGGGAAGCTAAGAAACAACTCGCTCTGCACAGTGCTCTTACAGCCTAGTGGGAACATCTCTTCCAAAGGCCTGTGAAACGCAGTTTCATTGCAGGCCTGATCTGGCTGAAGTAGGACTTCTGCTCTGGGTGTGCTCCTTTGCCCTAGAGCTGAAAGGCACAACGTGCAGGCTTCTTTCCAAAGGGCGAGTTGGGCCCCTCAGCATCTTGCTTCCAGCTCTTTGGGAAGCTAAGAAACAACTCGCTCTGCACAGTGCTCTTACAGCCTACCGGGAACATCTCTTCCAAAGGCCTGTGAAACGCAGTTTCTTTGCAGGCCTGATCTGGCTGAAGTAGGACTTCTGCTCTGGGTGTGCTCCTTTGCCCTAGAGCTGAAAGGCACAACGTGCAGGCTTCTTTCCAAAGGGCGAGTTGGGCCCCACAGCATCTTGCTTCCAGCTCTTTGGGAAGCTACGAAACAACTCGCTCTGCACAGTGCTCTTACAGCCTAGTGGGAACATGTCTTCCAAAGGCCTGTGAAACGCAGTTTCTTTGCAGGCCTGATGTGGCTGAAGTAGGACTTCTGCTCTGGGTGTGCTACTTTGCCCTAGAGCTGAAAGGCACAACGTGCAGGCTTCTTTCCAAAGGGCGAGTTGGGCCCCACAGCATCTTGCTTCCAGCTCTTTGGGAAGCTAAGAAACAACTCGCTCTGCACAGTGCTCTTACAGCCTACTGGGAACATCTCTTCCAAAGGCCTGTGAAACGCAGTTTCTTTGCAGGCCTGATCTGGCTGAAGTAGGACTTCTGCTCTGGGTGTGCTACTTTGCCCTAGAGCTGAAAGCCACAACGTGCAGGCTTCTTTCCAAAGGGCGAGTTGGGCCCCACAGCATCTTGCTTCCAGCTCTTTGGGAAGCTAAGAAACAACTCGCTCTGCACAGTGCTCTTACAGCCTACCGGGAACATCTCTTCCAAAGGCCTGTGAAACGCAGTTTCTTTGCAGGCCTGATCTGGCTGAAGTAGGACTTCTGCTCTGGGTGTGCTACTTTGCCCTAGAGCTGAAAGGCACAACGTGCAGGCTTCTTTCCAAAGGGCGAGTTGGGCCCCACAGCATCTTGCTTCCAGCTCTTTGGGAAGCTAAGAAACAACTCGCTCTGCACAGTGCTCTTACAGCCTACCGGGAACATGTCTTCCAAAGGCCTGTGAAACGCAGTTTCTTTGCAGGCCTGATCTGGCTGAAGTAGGACTTCTGCTCTGGGTGTGCTACTTTGCCCTAGAGCTGAAAGGCACAACGTGCAGGCTTCTTTCCAAAGGGCGAGTTGGGCCCCACAGCATCTTGCTTCCAGCTCTTTGGGAAGCTAAGAAACAACTCGCTCTGCACAGTGCTCTTACAGCCTACCGGGAACATCTCTTCCAAAGGCCTGTGAAACGCAGTTTCTTTGCAGGCCTGATCTGGCTGAAGTAGGACTTCTGCTCTGGGTGTGCTACTTTTCCCTAGAGCTGAAAGGCACAACGTGCAGGCTTCTTTCCAAAGGGCGAGTTGGGCCCCACAGCATCTTGCTTCCAGCTCTTTGGGAAGCTAAGAAACAACTCGCTCTGCACAGTGCTCTTACAGCCTACCGGGAACATGTCTTCCAAAGGCCTGTGAAACGCAGTTTCTTTGCAGGCCTGATCTGGCTGAAGTAGGACTTCTGCTCTGGGTGTGCTACTTTGCCCTACAGCTGAAAGGCACAACGTGCAGGCTTTTTTCCAAAGGGCGAGTTGGGCCCCACAGCATCTTGCTTCCAGCTCTTTGGGAAGCTAAGAAACAACTCGCTCTGCACAGTGCTCTTACAGCCTAGTGGGAACATCTCTTCCAAAGGCCTGTGAAACGCAGTTTCTTTGCAGGCCTGATGTGGCTGAAGTAGGACTTCTGCTCTGGGTGTGCTACTTTGCCCTAGAGCTGAAAGGCACAACGTGCAGGCTTCTTTCCAAAGGGCGAGTTGGGCCCCAAAGCAACTTGCTTCCAGCTCTTTGGGAACCTAAGAAACAACTCGCTCTGCACAGTGCTCTTACAGCCTAGTGGGAACATCTCTTCCAAAGGCCTGTGAAACGCAGTTTCTTTGCAGGCCTGGTCTGGCTGAAGTAGGACTTCTGCTCTGGGTGTGCTACTTTGCCCTAGAGCGGAAAGGCACAACGTGCAGGCTATTTCCAAAGGGCGAGTTGGGACCCACAGCATCTTGCTTCCAGCTCTTTGGGAAGCTAAGAAACCACTCGCTCTGCACAGTGCTCTTACAGCCTAGTGGGAACATCTCTTCCAAAGGCCAGTGGAACGCAGTTTCTTTGCAGGCCTGATCTGGCTGAAGTAGGACTTCTGCTCTGGGTGTGCTCCTTTGCCCTAGAGCTGAAAGGCACAACGTGCAGGCTTCTTTCCAAAGGGTTAGTTGGGCCCCTCAGCATCTTGCTTCCAGCTCTTTGGGAAGCTACGAAACAACTCGCTCTGCACAGTGCTCTTACAGCCTACCGGGAACATCTCTTCCAAAGGCCTGTGAAACGCAGTTTCTTTGCAGGCCTGATCTGGCTGAAGTAGGACTTCTGCTCTGGGTGTGCTACTTTGCCCTAGAGCTGAAATGCACAACGTGCAGGCTTCTTTCCAAAGGGCGAGTTGGGCCCCACAGCATCTTGCTTCCAGCTCTTTGGGAAGCTAAGAAACAACTCGCTCTGCACAGTGCTCTTACAGCCTACTGGGAACATCTCTTCCAAAGGCCTGTGAAACGCAGTTTCTTTGCAGGCCTGATCTGGCTGAAGTAGGACTTCTGCTCTGGGTGTGCTGCTTTGCCCTAGAGCTGAAAGGCACAACGTGCAGGCTTCTTTCCAAAGGGCGAGTTGGGCCCCACAGCATCTTGCTTCCAGCTCTTTGGGAAGCTAGGAAACAACTCGCTCTGCACAGTGCTCTTACAGCCTAGTGGGAAGATGTCTTCCAAAGGCCTGTGAAACGCAGTTTCTTTGCAGGCCTGATGTGGCTGAAGTAGGACTTCTGCTCTGGGTGTGCTACTTTGCCCTAGAGCTGAAAGGCACAACGTGCAGGCTTCTTTCCAAAGGGCGGGTTGGGCCCACAGCATCTTGCTTCCAGCTCTTTGGGAAGCTAAGAAACAACTCGCTCTGCACAGTGCTCTTACAGCCTACGGGGAACATCTCTTCTAAAGGCCTGTGAAACGCAGTTTCTTTGCAGGCCTGATCTGGCTGAAGTAGGACTTCTGCTCTGGGTGTGCTACTTTGCCCTAGAGCTGAAAGGCACAACGTGCAGGCTTCTTTCCTAAGGGCGAGTTGGGCCCCACAGCATCTTGCTTCCAGCTCTTTGGGAAGCTAAGAAACAACTCGCTCTGCACAGTGCTCTTACAGCCTACCGGGAACATCTCTTCCAAAGGCCTGTGAAACGCAGTTTCTTTGCAGGCCTGATCTGGCTGAAGTAGGACTTCTGCTCTGGGTGTGCTAATTTGCCCTAGAGCTGAAAGGTACAACGTGCAGGCTTCTTTCCAAAGGGCGAGTTGGGCCCCACAGCATCTTGCTTCCAGCTCTTTGGGAAGCTAAGAAACAACTCGCTCTGCACAGTGCTCTTACAGCCTAGTGGGAACATCACTTCCAAAGGCCTGTGAAACGCAGTTTCTTTGCAGGCCTGATCTGGCTGAAGTAGGACTTCTGCTCTGGGTGTGCTACTTTGCCCTAGAGCTGAAAGGCACAACGTGCAGGCTTCTTTCCAAAGGGCGAGTTGGGCCCCACAGCATCTTGCTTCCAGCTCTTTGGGAAGCTAAGAAACAACTCGCTCTGCACAGTGCTCTTACAGCCTAGTGGGAACATCTCTTCCAAAGGCCTGTGAAACGCAGTTTCTTTGCAGGCCTGATCTGGCTGAAGTAGGACTTCTGCTCTGGGTGTGCTACTTTGCCCTAGAGCTGAAAGGCACAACGTGCAGGCTTCTTTCCAAAGGGCGAGTTGGGCCCCACAGCATCTTGCTTCCAGCTCTTTGGGAAGCTAAGAAACAACTCGCTCTGCACAGTGCTCTTACAGCCTAGTGGGAACATCTCTTCCAAAGGCCTGTGAAACGCAGTTTCTTTGCAGGCCTGATCTGGCTGAAGTAGGACTTCTGCTCTGGGTGTGCTACTTTGCCCTAGAGCTGAAAGGCACAACGTGCAGGCTTCTTTCCAAAGGGCGAGTTGGGCCCCACAGCATCTTGCTTCCAGCTCTTTGGGAAGCTAAGAAACAACTCGCTCTGCACAGTGCTCTTACAGCCTACCGGGAACATGTCTTCCAAAGGCCTGTGAAACGCAGTTTCTTTGCAGGCCTGATCTGGCTGAAGTAGGACTTCTGCTCTGGGTGTGCTACTTTGCCCTACAGCTGAAAGGCACAACGTGCAGGCTTTTTTCCAAAGGGCGAGTTGGGCCCCACAGCATCTTGCTTCCAGCTCTTTGGGAAGCTAAGAAACAACTCGCTCTGCACAGTGCTCTTACAGCCTAGTGGGAACATCTCTTCCAAAGGCCTGTGAAACGCAGTTTCTTTGCAGGCCTGATGTGGCTGAAGTAGGACTTCTGCTCTGGGTGTGCTACTTTGCCCTAGAGCTGAAAGGCACAACGTGCAGGCTTCTTTCCAAAGGGCGAGTTGGGCCCCAAAGCAACTTGCTTCCAGCTCTTTGGGAACCTGAGAAACAACTCGCTCTGCACAGTGCTCTTACAGCCTAGTGGGAACATCTCTTCCAAAGGCCTGTGAAACGCAGTTTCTTTGCAGGCCTGGTCTGGCTGAAGTAGGACTTCTGCTCTGGGTGTGCTACTTTGCCCTAGAGCGGAAAGGCACAACGTGCAGGATATTTCCAAAGGGCGAGTTGGGACCCACAGCATCTTGCTTCCAGCTCTTTGGGAAGCTAAGAAACCACTCGCTCTGCACAGTGCTCTTACAGCCTAGTGGGAACATCTCTTCCAAAGGCCAGTGGAACGCAGTTTCTTTGCAGGCCTGATCTGGCTGAAGTAGCACTTCTGCTCTGGGTGTGCTCCTTTGCCCTAGAGCTGAAAGGCACAACGTGCAGGCTTCTTTCCAAAGGGCGAGTTGGGCCCCACAGCATCTTGCTTCCAGCTCTTTGGGAAGCTAGGAAACAACTCGCTCTGCACAGTGCTCTTACAGCCTAGTGGGAACATGTCTTCCAAAGGCCTGTGAAACGCAGTTTCTTTGCAGGCCTGATGTGGCTGAAGTAGGACTTCTGCTCTGGGTGTGCTACTTTGCCCTAGAGCTGAAAGGCACAACGTGCAGGCTTCTTTCCAAAGGGCGAGTTGGGCCCCACAGCATCTTGCTTCCAGGTCTTTGGGAAACTAAGAAACAACTCGCTCTGCACAGTGCTCTTACAGCCTACTGGGAACATCTCTTCCAAAGGCCTGTGAAACGCAGTTTCTTTGCAGGCCTGATCTGGCTGAAGTAGGACTTCTGCTCTGGGTGTGCTACTTTGCCCTAGAGCTGAAAGGCACAACGTGCAGGCTTCTTTCCAAAGGGCGAGTTGGGCCCCACAGCATCTTGCTTCCAGCTCTTTGGGAAGCTAAGAAACAACTCGCTCTGCACAGTGCTCTTACAGCCTACCGGGAACATCTCTTCCAAAGGCCTGTGAAACGCAGTTTCTTTGCAGGCCTGATCTGGCTGAAGTAGGACTTCTGCTCTGGGTGTGCTACTTTGCCCTAGAGCTGAAAGGCACAACGTGCAGGCTTCTTTCCAAAGGGCGAGTTGGGCCCCACAGCATCTTGCTTCCAGCTCTTTGGGAAGCTAAGAAACAACTCGCTCTGCACAGTGCTCTTACAGCCTACCGGGAACATGTCTTCCAAAGGCCTGTGAAACGCAGTTTCTTTGCAGGCCTGATCTGGCTGAAGTAGGACTTCTGCTCTGGGTGTGCTACTTTGCCCTAGAGCTCAAAGGCACAACGTGCAGGCTTCTTTCCAAAGGGCGAGTTGGGCCCCACAGCATCTTGCTTCCAGCTCTTTGGGAAGCTAAGAAACAACTCGCTCTGCACAGTGCTCTTACAGCCTACCGGGAACATCTCTTCCAAAGGCCTTTGAAACGCAGTTTCTTTGCAGGCCTGATCTGGCTGAAGTAGGACTTCTGCTCTGGGTGTGCTACTTTGCCCTAGAGCTGAAAGCCACAACGTGCAGGCTTCTTTCCAAAGGGCGAGTTGGGCCCCACAGCATCTTGCTTCCAGCTCTTTGGGAAGCTAAGAAACAACTCGCTCTGCACAGTGCTCTTACAGCCTAGTGGGAACATCTCTTCCAAAGGCCTGTGAAACGCAGATTCTTTGCAGGCCTGATCTGGCTGAAGTAGGACTTCTGCTCTGGGTGTGCTACTTTGCCCTAGAGCTGAAAGGCACAACGTGCAGGCTTCTTTCCAAAGGGCGGGTTGGGCCCACAGCATCTTGCTTCCAGCTCTTTGGGAAGCTAAGAAACAACTCGCTCTGCACAGTGCTCTTACAGCCTACGGGGAACATCTCTTCTAAAGGCCTGTGAAACGCAGTTTCTTTGCAGGCCTGATCTGGCTGAAGTAGGACTTCTGCTCTGGGTGTGCTACTTTGCCCTAGAGCTGAAAGGCACAACGTGCAGGCTTCTTTCCTAAGGGCGAGTTGGGCCCCACAGCATCTTGCTTCCAGCTCTTTGGGAAGCTAAGAAACAACTCGCTCTGCACAGTGCTCTTACAGCCTACCGGGAACATCTCTTCCAAAGGCCTGTGAAACGCAGTTTCTTTGCAGGCCTGATCTGGCTGAAGTAGGACTTCTGCTCTGGGTGTGCTAATTTGCCCTAGAGCTGAAAGGTACAACGTGCAGGCTTCTTTCCAAAGGGCGAGTTGGGCCCCACAGCATCTTGCTTCCAGCTCTTTGGGAAGCTAAGAAACAACTCGCTCTGCACAGTGCTCTTACAGCCTAGTGGGAACATCACTTCCAAAGGCCTGTGAAACGCAGTTTCTTTGCAGGCCTGATCTGGCTGAAGTAGGACTTCTGCTCTGGGTGTGCTACTTTGCCCTAGAACTGAAAGGCACAACGTGCAGGCTTCTTTCCAAAGGGCGAGTTGGGCCCCACAGCATCTTGCTTCCAGCTCTTTGGGAAGCTAAGAAACAACTCGCTCTGCACAGTGCTCTTACAGCCTAGTGGGAACATCTCTTCCAAAGGCCTGTGAAACGCAGTTTCTTTGCAGGCCTGATCTGGCTGAAGTAGGACTTCTGCTCTGGGTGTGCTACTTTGCCCTAGAGCTGAAAGGCACAACGTGCAGGCTTCTTTCCAAAGGGCGAGTTGGGCCCCACAGCATCTTGCTTCCAGCTCTTTGGGAAGCTAAGAAACAACTCGCTCTGCACAGTGCTCTTACAGCCTAGTGGGAACATCTCTTCCAAAGGCCTGTGAAACGCAGTTTCTTTGCAGGCCTGATCTGGCTGAAGTAGGACTTCTGCTCTGGGTGTGCTACTTTGCCCTAGAGCTGAAAGGCACAACGTGCAGGCTTCTTTCCAAAGGGCGAGTTGGGCCCCACAGCATCTTGCTTCCAGCTCTTTGGGAAGCTAAGAAACAACTCGCTCTGCACAGTGCTCTTACAGCCTACCGGGAACATGTCTTCCAAAGGCCTGTGAAACGCAGTTTCTTTGCAGGCCTGATCTGGCTGAAGTAGGACTTCTGCTCTGGGTGTGCTACTTTGCCCTAGAGCTGAAAGGCACAACGTGCAGGCTTCTTTCCAAAGGGCGAGTTGGGCCCCACAGCATCTTGCTTCCAGCTCTTTGGGAAGCTAAGAAACAACTCGCTCTGCACAGTGCTCTTACAGCCTACCGGGAACATCTCTTCCAAAGGCCTGTGAAACGCAGTTTCTTTGCAGGCCTGATCTGGCTGAAGTAGGACTTCTGCTCTGGGTGTGCTACTTTGCCCTAGAGCTGAAAGGCACAACGTGCAGGCTTCTTTCCAAAGGGTGAGTTGGGCCCCACAGCATCTTGCTTCCAGCTCTTTGGGAAGCTAAGAAACAACTCGCTCTGCACAGTGCTCTTACAGCCTAGTGGGAACATCTCTTCCAAAGGCCTGTGAAACGCAGTTTCTTTGCAGGCCTGATCTGGCTGAAGTAGGACTTCTGCTCTGGGTGTGCTACTTTGCCCTAGAGCGGAAAGGCACAACGTGCAGGCTTCTTTCCAAAGGGCGAGTTGGGCCCCACAGCATCTTGCTTCCAGCTCTTTGGGAAGCTAAGAAACAACTCGCTCTGCACAGTGCTCTTACAGCCTAGTGGGAACATCTCTTCCAAAGGCCTGTGAAACGCAGTTTCTTTGCAGGCCTGATCTGGCTGAAGTAGGACTTCTGCTCTGGGTGTGCTACTTTGCCCTAGAGCTGAAAGGCACAACGTGCAGGCTTCTTTCCAAAGGGCGAGTTGGGCCCCACAGCATCTTGCTTCCAGCTCTTTGGGAAGCTAAGAAACAACTCGCTCTGCACAGTGCTCTTACATCCTAGTGGGAACATCTCTTCCAAAGGCCTGTGAAACGCAGTTTCTTTGCAGGCTTGATCTGGCTGAAGTAGGACTTCTGCTCTGGGTGTGCTCCTTTGCCCTAGAGCGGAAAGGCACAACGTGCAGGCTTCTTTCCAAAGGGCGAGTTGGGCCCCACAGCATCTTGCTTCCAGCTCTTTGGGAAGCTAAGAAACAACTCGCTCTGCACAGTGCTCTTACAGCCTACCGGGAACATGTCTTCCAAAGGCCTGTGAAACGCAGTTTCTTTGCAGGCCTGATCTGGCTGAAGTAGGACTTCTGCTCTGGGTGTGCTACTTTGCCCTAGAGCTGAAAGGCACAACGTGCAGGCTTCTTTCCAAAGGGCGAGTTGGGCCCCACAGCATCTTGCTTCCAGCTCTTTGGGAAGCTAAGAAACATCTCGCTCTGCACAGTGCTCTTACAGCCTACTGGGAACATCTCTTCCAAAGGCCTGTGAAACGCAGTTTCTTTGCAGGCCTGATCTGGCTGAAGTAGGACTTCTGCTCTGGGTGTGCTACTTTGCCCTAGAGCTGAAGGGCACAACGTGCAGGCTTCTTTCCAAAGGGCGAGTTGGGCCCCACAGCATCTTGCTTCCAGCTCTTTGGGAAGCTAAGAAACAACTCGCTCTGCACAGTGCTCTTACAGCCTACCGGGAACATCTCTTCCAAAGGCCTGTGAAACGCAGTTTCTTTGCAGGCCTGATCTGGCTGAAGTAGGACTTCTGCTCTGGGTGTGCTACTTTGCCCTAGAGCTGAAAGGCACAACGTGCAGGCTTCTTTACAAAGGGCGAGTTGGGCCCCACAGCATCTTGCTTCCAGCTCTTTGGGAAGCTAAGAAACAACTCGCTCTGCACAGAGCTCTTACAGCCTACCGGGAACATCTCTTCCAAAGGCCTGTGAAACGCAGTTTCTTTGCAGGCCTGATCTGGCTGAAGTAGGACTTCTGCTCTGGGTGTGCTACTTTGCCCTAGAGCTGAAAGGCACAACGTGCAGGCTTCTTTCCAAAGGGCGAGTTGGGCCCCACAGCATCTTGCTTCCAGCTCTTTGGGAAGCTAAGAAACAACTCGCTCTGCACAGTGCTCTTACAGCCTAGTGGGAACATCTCTTCCAAAGGCCTGTGAAACGCAGTTTCTTTGCAGGCCTGATCTGGCTGAAGTAGGACTTCTGCTCTGGGTGTGCTACTTTTCCCTAGAGCTGAAAGGCACAACGTGCAGGCTTCTTTCCAAAGGGCGAGTTGGGCCCCACAGCATCTTGCTTCCAGCTCTTTGGGAAGCTAAGAAACAACTCGCTCTGCACAGTGCTCTTACAGCCTAGTGGGAACATCTCTTCCAAAGGCCTGTGAAACGCAGTTTCTTTGCAGGCCTGATCTGGCTGAAGTAGGACTTCTGCTCTGGGTGTGCTACTTTGCCCTAGAGCTGAAAGGCACAACGTGCAGGCTTCTTTCCAAAGGGCGAGTTGGGCCCCACAGCATCTTGCTTCCAGCTCTTTGGGAACCTAAGAAACAACTCGCTCTGCACAGTGCTCTTACATCCTAGTGGGAACATCTCTTCCAAAGGCCTGTGAAACGCAGTTTCTTTGCAGGCCTGATCTGGCTGAAGTAGGACTTCTGCTCTGGGTGTGCTACTTTGCCCTAGAGCGGAAAGGCACAACGTGCAGGCTTCTTTCCAAAGGGCGAGTTGGGCCCCACAGCATCTTGCTTCCAGCTCTTTGGGAAGCTAAGAAACAACTCGCTCTGCACAGTGCTCTTACAGCCTACCGGGAACATCTCTTCCAAAGGCCTGTGAAACGCAGTTTCTTTGCAGGCCTGATCTGGCTGAAGTAGGACTTCTGCTCTGGGTGTGCTACTTTGCCCTAGAGCTGAAAGGCACAACGTGCAGGCTTCTTTCCAAAGGGCGAGTTGGGCCCCACAGCATCTTGCTTCCAGCTCTTTGGGAACCTAAGAAACAACTCGCTCTGCACAGTGCTCTTACAGCCTACCGGGAACATGTCTTCCAAAGGCCTGTCAAACGCAGTTTCTTTGCAGGCCTGATCTGGCTGAAGTAGGACTTCTGCTCTGGGTGTGCTACTTTGCCCTAGAGCTCAAAGGCACAACGTGCAGGCTTCTTTCCAAAGGGCGAGTTGGGCCCCACAGCATCTTGCTTCCAGCTCTTTGGGAAGCTAAGAAACAACTCGCTCTGCACAGTGCTCTTACAGCCTACCGGGAACATGTCTTCCAAAGGTCTGTGAAACGCAGTTTCTTTGCAGGCCTGATCTGGCTGAAGTAGGACTTCTGCTCTGGGTGTGCTACTTTTCCCTAGAGCTGAAAGGCACAACGTGCAGGCTTCTTTCCAAAGGGCGAGTTGGGCCCCACAGCATCTTGCTTCCAGCTCTTTGGGAAGCTAAGAAACAACTCGCTCTGCACAGTGCTCTTACAGCCTAGTGGGAACATCTCTTCCAAAGGCCTGTGAAACGCAGTTTCTTTGCAGGCCTGATCTGGCTGAAGTAGGACTTCTGCTCTGGGTGTGCTACTTTGCCCTAGAGCTGAAAGGCACAACGTGCAGGCTTCTTTCCAAAGGGCGAGTTGGGCCCCACAGCATCTTGCTTCCAGCTCTTTGGGAACCTAAGAAACAACTCGCTCTGCACAGTGCTCTTACAGCCTAGTGGGAACATCTCTTCCAAAGGCCTGTGAAACGCAGTTTCTTTGCAGGCCTGATCTGGCTGAAGTAGGACTTCTGCTCTGGGTGTGCTACTTTGCCCTAGAGCGGGAAGGCACAACGTGCAGGCTTCTTTCCAAAGGGAGAGTTGGGCCCCACAGCATCTTGCTTCCAGCTCTTTGGGAAGCTAAGAAACAACTCGCTCTGCACAGTGCTCTTACAGCCTACCGGGAACATGTCTTCCAAAGGCCTGTGAAACGCAGTTTCTTTGCAGGCCTGATCTGGCTGAAGTAGGACTTCTGCTCTGGGTGTGCTACTTTGCCCTAGAGCTGAAAGGCACAACGTGCAGGCTTCTTTCCAAAGGGCGAGTTGGGCACCACAGCATCTTGCTTCCAGCTCTTTGGGAAGCTAAGAAACAACTCGCTCTGCACAGTGCTCTTACAGCCTACGGGGAACATGTCTTCCAAAGGCCTGTGAAACGCAGTTTCTTTGCAGGCCTGATCTGGATGTAGTAGGACTTCTGCTCTGGGTGTGCTACTTTGCCCTAGAGCTCAAAGGCACAACGTGCAGGCTTCTTTCCAAAGGGCGAGTTGGGCCCCACAGCATCTTTCTTCCAGCTCTTTGGGAAGCTAAGAAACAGCTCGCTGTGCACAGTGCTCTTACAGCCTACCGGGAACATCTCTTCCAAAGGCCTGTGAAACGCAGTTTCTTTGCAGGCCTGATCTGGCTGAAGTAGGACTTCTGCTCTGGGTGTGCTACTTTTCCCTAGAGCTGAAAGGCACAACGTGCAGGCTTCTTTCCAAAGGGCGAGTTGGGCCCCACAGCATCTTGCTTCCAGCTCTTTGGGAAGCTAAGAAACAACTCGCTCTGCACAGTGCTCTTACAGCCTAGTGGGAACATCTCTTCCAAAGGCCTGTGAAACGCAGTTTCTTTGCAGGCCTGATCTGGCTGAAGTAGGACTTCTGCTCTGGGTGTGCTACTTTGCCCTAGAGCTGAAAGGCACAACGTGCAGGCTTCTTTCCAAAGGGCGAGTTGGGCCCCACAGCATCTTGCTTCCAGCTCTTTGGGAACCTAAGAAACAACTCGCTCTGCACAGTGCTCTTACATCCTAGTGGGAACATCTCTTCCAAAGGCCTGTGAAACGCAGTTTCTTTGCAGGCCTGATCTGGCTGAAGTAGGACTTCTGCTCTGGGTGTGCTACTTTGCCCTAGAGCGGAAAGGCACAACGTGCAGGCTTCTTTCCAAAGGGCGAGTTGGGCCCCACAGCATCTTGCTTCCAGCTCTTTGGGAAGCTAAGAAACAACTCGCTCTGCACAGTGCTCTTACAGCCTAGTGGGAACATCTCTTCCAAAGGCCTGTGAAACGCAGTTTCTTTGCAGGCCTGATCTGGCTGAAGTAGGACTTCTGCTCTGGGTGTGCTACTTTGCCCTAGAGCGGAAAGGCACAACGTGCAGGCTTCTTTCCAAAGGGCGAGTTGGGCCCCACAGCATCTTGCTTCCAGCTCTTTGGGAACCTAAGAAACAACTCGCTCTGCACAGTGCTCTTACATCCTAGTGGTAACATCTCTTCCAAAGGCCTGTGAAACGCAGTTTCTTTGCAGGCCTGATCTGGCTGAAGTAGGACTTCTGCTCTGGGTGTGCTACTTTGCCCTAGAGCTGAAAGGCACAACGTGCAGGCTTCTTTCCAAAGGGCGAGTTGGGCCCCACAGCATCTTGCTTCCAGCTCTTTGGGAAGCTAAGAAACAACTCGCTCTGCACAGTGCTCTTACATCCTAGTGGGAACATCTCTTCCAAAGGCCTGTGAAACGCAGTTTCTTTGCAGGCCTGATCTGGCTGAAGTAGGACTTCTGCTCTGGGTGTGCTACTTTGCCCTAGAGCTGAAAGGCACAACGTGCAGGCTTCTTTCCAAAGGGCGAGTTGGGCCCCACAGCATCTTGCTTCCAGCTCTTTGGGAAGCTAAGAAACAACTCGCTCTGCACAGTGCTCTTACAGCCTAGTGGGAACATCTCTTCCAAAGGCCTGTGAAACGCAGTTTCTTTGCAGGCCTGATCTGGCTGAAGTAGGACTTCTGCTCTGGGTGTGCTACTTTGCCCTAGAGCTGAAAGGCACAACGTGCAGGCTTCTTTCCAAAGGGCGAGTTGGGCCCCACAGCATCTTGCTTCCAGCTCTTTGGGAACCTAAGAAACAACTCGCTCTGCACAGTGCTCTTACATCCTAGTGGGAACATCTCTTCCAAAGGCCTGTGAAACGCAGTTTCTTTGCAGGCCTGATCTGGCTGAAGTAGGACTTCTGCTCTGGGTGTGCTACTTTGCCCTAGAGCGGAAAGGCACAACGTGCAGGCTTCTTTCCAAAGGGCGAGTTGGGCCCCACAGCATCTTGCTTCCAGCTCTTTGGGAAGCTAAGAAACAACTCGCTCTGCACAGTGCTCTTACAGCCTGGTGGGAACATCTCTTCCAAAGGCCTGTGAAACGCAGTTTCTTTGCAGGCCTGATCTGGCTGAAGTAGGACTTCTGCTCTGGGTGTGCTACTTTGCCCTAGAGCTGAAAGGCACAACGTGCAGGCTTCTTTCCAAAGGGCGAGTTGGGCCCCACAGCATCTTGCTTCCAGCTCTTTGGGAAGCTAAGAAACAACTCGCTCTGCACAGTGCTCTTACAGCCTACGGGGAACATGTCTTCCAAAGGCCTGTGAAACGCAGTTTCTTTGCAGGCCTGATCTGGCTGAAGTAGGACTTCTGCTCTGGGTGTGCTACTTTGCCCTAGAGCTCAAAGGCACAACGTGCAGGCTTCTTTCCAAAGGGCGAGTTGGGCCCCACAGCATCTTGCTTCCAGCTCTTTGGGAAGCTAAGAAACAACTCGCTCTGCACAGTGCTCTTACAGCCTAGTGGGAACATCTCTTCCAAAGGCCTGTGAAACGCAGTTTCTTTGCAGGCCTGATCTGGCTGAAGTAGGACTTCTGCTCTGGGTGTGCTACTTTGCCCTAGAGCTGAAAGGCACAACGTGCAGGCTTCTTTCCAAAGGGCGAGTTGGGCCCCACAGCATCTTGCTTCCAGCTCTTTGGGAAGCTAAGAAACAACTCGCTCTGCACAGTGCTCTTACAGCCTAGTGGGAACATCTCTTCCAAAGGCCTGTGAAACGCAGTTTCTTTGCAGGCCTGATCTGGCTGAAGTAGGACTTCTGCTCTGGGTGTGCTACTTTGCCCTAGAGCTGAAAGGCACAACGTGCAGGCTTCTTTCCAAAGGGCGAGTTGGGCCCCACAGCATCTTGCTTCCAGCTCTTTGGGAACCTAAGAAACAACTCGCTCTGCACAGTGCTCTTACAGCCTACCGGGAACATCTCTTCCAAAGGCCTGTGAAACGCAGTTTCTTTGCAGGCCTGATCTGGCTGAAGTAGGACTTCTGCTCTGGGTGTGCTACTTTGCCCTAGAGCGGAAAGGCACAACGTGCAGGCTTCTTTCCAAAGGGCGAGTTGGGCCCCACAGCATCTTGCTTCCAGCTCTTTGGGAAGCTAAGAAACAACTCGCTCTGCACAGTGCTCTTACAGCCTACCGGGAACATCTCTTCCAAAGGCCTGTGAAACGCAGTTTCTTTGCAGGCCTGATCTGGCTGAAGTAGGACTTCTGCTCTGGGTGTGCTACTTTGCCCTAGAGCTGAAAGGCACAACGTGCAGGCTTCTTTCCAAAGGGCGAGTTGGGCCCCACAGCATCTTGCTTCCAGCTCTTTGGGAAGCTAAGAAACAACTCGCTCTGCACAGTGCTCTTACAGCCTACCGGGAACATGTCTTCCAAAGGCCTGTGAAACGCAGTTTCTTTGCAGGCCTGATCTGGCTGAAGTAGGACTTCTGCTCTGGGTGTGCTACTTTGCCCTAGAGCTGAAAGGCACAACGTGCAGGCTTCTTTCCAAAGGGCGAGTTGGGCCCCACAGCATCTTGCTTCCAGCTCTTTGGGAAGCTAAGAAACAACTCGCTCTGCACAGTGCTCTTACAGCCTAGTGGGAACATCTCTTCCAAAGGCCTGTGAAACGCAGTTTCTTTGCAGGCCTGATGTGGCTGAAGTAGGACTTCTGCTCTGGGTGTGCTACTTTGCCCTAGAGCTGAAAGGCACAACGTGCAGGCTTCTTTCCAAAGGGCGAGTTGGGCCCCAAAGCATCTTGCTTCCAGCTCTTTGGGAACCTAAGAAACAACTCGCTCTGCACAGTGCTCTTACAGCCTAGTGGGAACATCTCTTCCAAAGGCCTGTGAAACGCAGTTTCTTTGCAGGCCTGATCTGGCTGAAGTAGGACTTCTGCTCTGGGTGTGCTACTTTGCCCTAGAGCGGAAAGGCACAACATGCAGGCTATTTCCAAAGGGCGAGTTGGGACCCACAGCATCTTGCTTCCAGCTCTTTGGGAAGCTAAGAAACCACTCGCTCTGCACAGTGCTCTTACAGCCTAGTGGGAACATCTCTTCCAAAGGCCAGTGGAACGCAGTTTCTTTGCAGGCCTGATCTGGCTGAAGTAGGACTTCTGCTCTGGGTGTGCTACTTTGCCCTAGAGCTGAAAGGCACAACGTGCAGGCTTCTTTCCAAAGGGCGAGTTGGGCCCCACAGCATCTTGCTTCCAGCTCTTTGGGAAGCTAAGAAACAACTCGCTCTGCACAGTGCTCTTACAGCCTAGTGGGAACATCTCTTCCAAAGGCCTGTGAAACGCAGTTTCTTTGCAGGCCTGATCTGGCTGAAGTAGGACTTCTGCTCTGGGTGTGCTACTTTGCCCTAGAGCTGAAAGGCACAACGTGCAGGCTTCTTTCCAAAGGGCTAGTTGGGCCCCTCAGCATCTTGCTTCCAGCTCTTTGGGAAGCTAAGAAACAACTCGCTCTGCACAGTGCTCTTACAGCCTACCGGGAACATCTCTTCCAAAGGCCTGTGAAACGCAGTTTCTTTGCAGGCCTGATCTGGCTGAAGTAGGACTTCTGCTCTGGGTGTGCTACTTTGCCCTAGAGCTGAAAGGCACAACGTGCAGGCTTCTTTCCAAAGGGCGAGTTGGGCCCCACAGCATCTTGCTTCCAGCTCTTTGCGAAGCTAAGAAACAACTCGCTCTGCACAGTGCTCTTACAGCCTACCGGGAACATCTCTTCCAAAGGCCTGTGAAACGCAGTTTCTTTGCAGGCCTGATCTGGCTGAAGTAGGACTTCTGCTCTGGGTGTGCTACTTTGCCCTAGAGCTGAAAGGCACAACGTGCAGGCTTCTTTCCAAAGGGCGAGTTGGGCCCCACAGCATCTTGCTTCCAGCTCTTTGGGAAGCTAAGAAACAACTCGCTCTGCACAGTGCTCTTACAGCCTACCGGGAACATCTCTTCCAAAGGCCTGTGAAACGCAGTTTCTTTGCAGGCCTGATCTGGCTGAAGTAGGACTTCTGCTCTGGGTGTGCTACTTTGCCCTAGAGCTGAAAGGCACAACGTGCAGGCTTCTTTCCAAAGGGCGAGTTGGGCACCACAGAATCTTGCTTCCAGCTCTTTGGGAAGCTAAGAAACAACTCGCTCTGCACAGTGCTCTTACAGCCTACCGGGAACATCTCTTCCAAAGGCCTGTGAAACGCAGTTTCTTTGCAGGTCTGATCTGGCTGAAGTAGGACTTCTGCTCTGGGTGTGCTACATTTCCCTAGAGCTGAAAGGCACAACGTGCAGGCTTCTTTCCAAAGGGCGAGTTGGGCCCCACAGCATCTTGCTTCCAGCTCTTTGGGAAGCTAAGAAACAACTCGCTCTGCACAGTGCTCTTACAGCCTAGTGGGAACATCTCTTCCAAAGGCCTGTGAAACGCAGTTTCTTTGCAGGCCTGATCTGGCTGAAGTAGGACTTCTGCTCTGGGTGTGCTACTTTGCCCTAGAGCTCAAAGGCACAACGTGCAGGCTTCTTTCCAAAGGGCGAGTTGGGCCCCACAGCATCTTGCTTCCAGCTCTTTGGGAACCTAAGAAACAACTCGCTCTGCACAGTGCTCTTACAGCCTACCGGGAACATCTCTTCCAAAGGCCTGTGAAAGGCAGTTTCTTTGCAGGCCTGATCTGGCTGAAGTAGGACTTCTGCTCTGGGTGTGCTACTTTGCCCTAGAGCTGAAAGGCACAACGTGCAGGCTTCTTTCCAAAGGGCGAGTTGGGCCCCACAGCATCTTGCTTCCAGCTCTTTGGGAAGCTAAGAAACAACTCGTTCGGCAAGGTGCTCTTACAGCCTGGTGGGAACATCTCTTCCAAAGGCCTGTGAAACGCAGTTTCTTTGCAGGCCTGATCTGGCTGAAGTAGGACTTCTGCTCTGGGTGTGCTACTTTGCCCTAGAGCGGAAAGGCACAACGTGCATGCTTCTTTCCAAAGGGCGAGTTGGGCCCCACAGCATCTTGCTTCCAGCTCCTTGGGAAGCTAAGGAACAACTCGCTCTGCACAGTGCTCTTACAGCCTAGTGGGAACATCTCTTCCAAAGGCCTGTGAAACGCAGTTTCTTTGCAGGCCTGATCTGGCTGAAGTAGGACTTCTGCTCTGGGTGTGCTACTTTGCCCTAGAGCTGAAAGGCACAACGTGCAGGCTTCTTTCCAAAGGGCGAGTTGGGCCCCACAGCATCTTTCTTCCCGCTCTTTGGGAAGCTAAGAAACAACTCGCTCTGCACAGTGCTCTTACAGCCTAGTGGGAACATCTCTTCCAAAGGCCTGTGAAACGCAGTTTCTCTGCAGGCCTGATCTGGCTGAAGTAGGACTTCTGCTCTGGGTGTGCTACTTTGCCCTAGAGCTGAAAGGCACAACGTGCAGGCTTCTTTCCAAAGGCCGAGTTGGGCCCCACAGCATTTTGCTTCCAGCTCTTTGGGAAGCTAAGAAACAACTCGTTCGGCACAGTGCTCTTACAGCCTAGTGGGAACATCTCTTCCAAAGGCCTGTGAAATGCAGTTTCTTTGCAGGCCTGATCTGGCTGAAGTAGGACTTCTGCTCTGGGTGTGCTACTTTGCCCTAGAGCTGAAAGGCACAACGTGCAGGCTTCTTTCCAAAGGGCGAGTTGGGCCCCAAAGCATCTTGCTTCCAGCTCTTTGGGAAGCTAAGAAACAACTCGCTCTGCACAGTGCTCTTACAGCCTAGTGGGAACATCTCTTCCAAAGGCCTGTGAAACGCAGTTTCTTTGCAGGCCTGATCTGGCTGAAGTAGGACTTCTGCTCTGGGTGTGCTACTTTGCCCTAGAGCGGAAAGGCACAACGTGCAGGCTTCTTTCCAAAGGGCGAGTTGGGCCCCACAGCATCTTGCTTCCAGCTCTTTGGGAAGCTAAGAAACAACTCGCTCTGCACAGTGCTCTTACAGCCTACCGGGAACATCTCTTCCAAAGCCCTGTGAAACGCAGTTTTTTGCAGGCCTGATCTGGCTGAAGTAGGACTTCTGCTCTGGGTGTGCTACTTTGCCCTAGAGCTGAAAGGCACAACGTGCAGGCTTCTTTCCAAAGGGCGAGTTGGGCCCCACAGCATCTTGCTTCCAGCTCTTTGGGAAGCTAGGAAACAACTCATTCTGCACAGTGCTCTTACAGCCTAGTGGGAACATCTCTTCCAAAGGCCTGTGAAACGCAGTTTCTTTGCAGGCCTGATCTGGCTGAAGTAGGACTTCTGCTCTGGGTGTGCTACTTTGCCCTAGAGCTGAAAGGCACAACGTGCAGGCTTCTTTCCAAGGGGCGAGTTGGGCCCCACAGCATCTTGCTTCCAGCTCTTTGGGAAGCTAAGAAACAACTCGCTCTGCACAGTGCTCTTACAGCCTACTGGGAACATCTCTTCCAAAGGCCTGTGAAACGCAGTTTCTTTGCAGGCCTGATCTGGCTGAAGTAGGACTTCTGCTCTGGGTGTGCTACTTTGCCCTAGAGCTGAAGGGCACAACGTGCAGGCTTCTTTCCAAAGGGCGAGTTGGGCCCCACAGCATCTTGCTTCCAGCTCTTTGGGAAGCTAAGAAACAACTCGCTCTGCACAGTGCTCTTACAGCCTACCGGGAACATCTCTTCCAAAGGCCTGTGAAACGCAGTTTCTTTGCAGGCCTGATCTGGCTGAAGTAGGACTTCTGCTCTGGGTGTGCTACTTTGCCCTAGAGCTGAAAGGCACAACGTGCAGGCTTCTTTCCAAAGGGCGAGTTGGGCCCCACAGCATCTTGCTTCCAGCTCTTTGGGAAGCTAAGAAACAACTCGCTCTGCACAGTGCTCTTACAGCCTACTGGGAACATCTCTTCCAAAGGCCTGTGAAACGCAGTTTCTTTGCAGGCCTGATCTGGCTGAAGTAGGACTTCTGCTCTGGGTGTGCTACTTTGCCCTAGAGCTGAAGGGCACAACGTGCAGGCTTCTTTCCAAAGGGCGAGTTGGGCCCCACAGCATCTTGCTTCCAGCTCTTTGGGAAGCTAAGAAACAACTCGCTCTGCACAGTGCTCTTACAGCCTAGTGGGAACATCTCTTCCAAAGGCCTGTGAAACGCAGTTTCTTTGCAGGCCTGATCTGGCTGAAGTAGGACTTCTGCTCTGGGTGTGCTACTTTGCCCTAGAGCTGAAAGGCACAACGTGCAGGCTTCTTTCCAAAGGGCGAGTTGGGCCCCACAGCATCTTGCTTCCAGCTCTTTGGGAAGCTAAGAAACAACTCGCTCTGCACAGTGCTCTTACAGCCTACCGGGAACATGTCTTCCAATGGCCTGTGAAACGCAGTTTCTTTGCAGGCCTGATCTGGCTGAAGTAGGACTTCTGCTCTGGGTGTGCTACTTTGCCCTAGAGCTGAAAGGCACAACGTGCAGGCTTCTTTCCAAAGGGCGAGTTGGGCCCCACAGCATCTTGCTTCCAGCTCTTTGGGAAGCTAAGAAACAACTCGCTCTGCACAGTGCTCTTACAGCCTACCGGGAACATCTCTTCCAAAGGCCTGTGAAACGCAGTTTCTTTGCAGGCCTGATCTGGCTGAAGTAGGACTTCTGCTCTGGGTGTGCTGCTTTGCCCTAGAGCTGAAAGGCACAACGTGCAGGCTTCTTTCCAAAGGGCGAGTTGGGCCCCACAGCATCTTGCTTCCAGCTCTTTGGGAAGCTAAGAAACAACTCGCTCTGCACAGTGCTCTTACAGCCTAGTGGGAACATCTCTTCCAAAGGCCTGTGAAACGCAGTTTCTTTGCAGGCCTGATCTGGCTGAAGTAGGACTTCTGCTCTGGGTGTGCTACTTTGCCCTAGAGCGGAAAGGCACAACGTGCAGGCTTCTTTCCAAAGGGCGAGTTGGGCCCCACAGCATCTTGCTTCCAGCTCTTTGGGAACCTAAGAAACAACTCGCTCTGCACAGTGCTCTTACATCCTAGTGGGAACATCTCTTCCAAAGGCCTGTGAAACGCAGTTTCTTTGCAGGCCTGATCTGGCTGAAGTAGGACTTCTGCTCTGGGTGTGCTACTTTGCCCTAGAGCGGAAAGGCACAACGTGCAGGCTTCTTTCCAAAGGGCGAGTTGGGCCCCACAGCATCTTGCTTCCAGCTCTTTGGGAAGCTAAGAAACAACTCGCTCTGCACAGTGCTCTTACATCCTAGTGGGAACATCTCTTCCAAAGGCCTGTGAAACGCAGTTTCTTTGCAGGCCTGATCTGGCTGAAGTAGGACTTCTGCTCTGGGTGTGCTACTTTGCCCTAGAGCTGAAAGGCACAACGTGCAGGCTCTTTCCAAAGGGCGAGTTGGGCCCCACAGCATCTTGCTTCCAGCTCTTTGGGAAGCTAAGAAACAACTCGCTCTGCACAGTGGTCTTACAGCCTAGTGGGAACATCTCTTCCAAAGGCCTGTGAAACGCAGTTTCTTTGCAGGCCTGATCTGGCTGAAGTAGGACTTCTGCTCTGGGTGTGCTACTTTGCCCTAGAGCTGAAAGGCACAACGTGCAGGCTTCTTTCCAAAGGGCGAGTTGGGCCCCACAGCATCTTGCTTCCAGCTCTTTGGGAACCTAAGAAACAACTCGCTCTGCACAGTGCTCTTACATCCTAGTGGGAACATCTCTTCCAAAGGCCTGTGAAACGCAGTTTCTTTGCAGGCCTGATCTGGCTGAAGTAGGACTTCTGCTCTGGGTGTGCTACTTTGCCCTAGAGCGGAAAGGCACAACGTGCAGGCTTCTTTCCAAAGGGCGAGTTGGGCCCCACAGCATCTTGCTTCCAGCTCTTTGGGAAGGTAAGAAACAACTCGCTCTGCACAGTGCTCTTACAGCCTACCGGGAACATCTCTTCCAAAGGCCTGTGAAACGCAGTTTCTTTGCAGGCCTGATCTGGCTGAAGTAGGACTTCTGCTCTGGGTGTGCTACTTTGCCCTAGAGCTGAAAGGCACAACGTGCAGGCTTCTTTCCAAAGGGCGAGTTGGGCCCCACAGCATCTTGCTTCCAGCTCTTTGGGAAGCTAAGAAACAACTCGCTATGCACAGTGCTCTTACAGCCTACGGGGAACATGTCTTCCAAAGGCCTGTGAAACGCAGTTTCTTTGCAGGCCTGATCTGGCTGAAGTAGCACTTCTGCTCTGGGTGTGCTACTTTGCCCTAGAGCTCAAAGGCACAACGTGCAGGCTTCTTTCCAAAGGGCGAGTTGGGCCCCACAGCATCTTGCTTCCAGCTCTTTGGGAAGCTAAGAAACAACTCGCTCTGCACAGTGCTCTTACAGCCTAGTGGGAACATCTCTTCCAAAAGCCTGTGAAACGCAGTTTCTTTGCAGGCCTGATCTGGCTGAAGTAGGACTTCTGCTCTGGGTGTGCTACTTTGCCCTAGAGCTGAAAGGCACAACGTGCAGGCTTCTTTCCAAAGGGCGAGTTGGGCCCCACAGCATCTTGCTTCCAGCTCTTTGGGAAGCTAAGAAACAACTCGCTCTGCACAGTGCTCTTACAGCCTAGTGGGAACATCTCTTCCAAAGGCCTGTGAAACGCAGTTTGTTTGCAGGCCTGATCTGGCTGAAGTAGGACTTCTGCTCTGGGTGTGCTACTTTGCCCTAGAGCTGAAAGGCACAACGTGCAGGCTTCTTTCCAAAGGGCGAGTTGGGCCCCACAGCATCTTGCTTCCAGCTCTTTGGGAACCTAAGAAACAACTCGCTCTGCACAGTGCTCTTACAGCCTACCGGGAACATCTCTTCCAAAGGCCTGTGAAACGCAGTTTCTTTGCAGGCCTGATCTGGCTGAAGTAGGACTTCTGCTCTGGGTGTGCTACTTTGCCCTAGAGCGGAAAGGCACAACGTGCAGGCTTCTTTCCAAAGGGCGAGTTGGGCCCCACAGCATCTTGCTTCCAGCTCTTTGGGAAGCTAAGAAACAACTCGCTCTGCACAGTGCTCTTACAGCCTACCGGGAACATCTCTTCCAAAGGCCTGTGAAACGCAGTTTCTTTGCAGGCCTGATCTGGCTGAAGTAGGACTTCTGCTCTGGGTGTGCTACTTTGCCCTAGAGCTGAAAGGCACAACGTGCAGGCTTCTTTCCAAAGGGCGAGTTGGGCCCCACAGCATCTTGCTTCCAGCTCTTTGGGAACCTAAGAAACAACTCGCTCTGCACAGTGCTCTTACAGCCTAGTGGGAACATCTCTTCCAAAGGCCTGTGAAACGCAGTTTGTTTGCAGGCCTGATCTGGCTGAAGTAGGACTTCTGCTCTGGGTGTGCTACTTTGCCCTAGAGCGGAAAGGCACAACGTGCAGGCTTCTTTCCAAAGGGCGAGTTGGGCCCCACAGCATCTTGCTTCCAGCTCTTTGGGAAGCTAAGAAACAACTCGCTCTGCACAGTGCTCTTACAGCCTACCGGGAACATCTCTTCCAAAGGCCTGTGAAACGCAGTTTCTTTGCAGGCCTGATCTGGCTGAAGTAGGACTTCTGCTCTGGGTGTGCTACTTTGCCCTAGAGCTGAAAGGCACAACGTGCAGGCTTCTTTCCAAAGGGCGAGTTGGGCCCCACAGCATCTTGCTTCCAGCTCTTGGGGAAGCTAAGAAACAACTCGCTCTGCACAGTGCTCTTACAGCCTAGTGGGAACATCTCTTCCAAAGGCCTGTGAAACGCAGTTTCTTTGCAGGCCTGATCTGGCTGAAGTAGGACTTCTGCTCTGGGTGTGCTACTTTGCCCTAGAGCTGAAAGGCACAACGTGCAGGCTTCTTTCCAAAGGGCGAGTTGGGCCCCACAGCATCTTGCTTCCAGCTCTTTGGGAAGCTAAGAAACAACTCGCTCTGCACAGTGCTCTTACAGCCTAGTGGGAACATCTCTTCCAAAGGCCTGTGAAACGCAGTTTCTTTGCAGGCCTGATCTGGCTGAAGTAGGACTTCTGCTCTGGGTGTGCTACTTTGCCCTAGAGCTGAAAGGCACAACATGCAGGCTTCTTTCCAAAGGGCGAGTTGGGCCCCACAGCATCTTGCTTCCAGCTCTTTGGGAACCTAAGAAACAACTCGCGCTGCACAGTGCTCTTACATCCTAGTGGGAACATGTCTTCCAAAGGCCTGTGAAACGCAGTTTCTTTGCAGGCCTGATCTGGCTGAAGTAGGACTTCTGCTCTGGGTGTGCTACTTTGCCCTAGAGCGGAAAGGCACAACGTGCAGGCTTCTTTCCAAAGGGCGAGTTGGGCCCCACAGCATCTTGCTTCCAGCTCTTTGGGAAGCTAAGAAACAACTCGCTCTGCACAGTGCTCTTACAGCCTACCGGGAACATCTCTTCCAAAGGCCTGTGAAACGCAGTTTCTTTGCAGGCCTGATCTGGCTGAAGTAGGACTTCTGCTCTGGGTGTGCTACTTTGCCCTAGAGCTGAAAGGCACAACGTGCAGGCTTCTTTCCAAAGGGCGAGTTGGGCCCCACAGCATCTTGCTTCCAGCTCTTGGGGAAGCTAAGAAACAACTCGCTCTGCACAGTGCTCTTACAGCCTAGTGGGAACATCTCTTCCAAAGGCCTGTGAAACGCAGTTTCTTTGCAGGCCTGATCTGGCTGAAGTAGGACTTCTGCTCTGGGTGTGCTACTTTGCCCTAGAGCTGAAAGGCACAACGTGCAGGCTTCTTTCCAAAGGGCGAGTTGGGCCCCACAGCATCTTGCTTCCAGCTCTTTGGGAAGCTAAGAAACAACTCGCTCTGCACAGTGCTCTTACAGCCTAGTGGGAACATCTCTTCCAAAGGCCTGTGAAACGCAGTTTCTTTGCAGGCCTGATCTGGCTGAAGTAGGACTTCTGCTCTGGGTGTGCTACTTTGCCCTAGAGCTGAAAGGCACAACATGCAGGCTTCTTTCCAAAGGGCGAGTTGGGCCCCACAGCATCTTGCTTCCAGCTCTTTGGGAACCTAAGAAACAACTCGCGCTGCACAGTGCTCTTACATCCTAGTGGGAACATCTCTTCCAAAGGCCTGTGAAACGCAGTTTCTTTGCAGGCCTGATCTGGCTGAAGTAGGACTTCTGCTCTGGGTGTGCTACTTTGCCCTAGAGCGGAAAGGCACAACGTGCAGGCTTCTTTCCAAAGGGCGAGTTGGGCCCCACAGCATCTTGCTTCCAGCTCTTTGGGAAGCTAAGAAACAACTCGCTCTGCACAGTGCTCTTACAGCCTACCGGGAACATGTCTTCCAAAGGCCTGTGAAACGCAGTTTCTTTGCAGGCCTGATCTGGCTGAAGTAGGACTTCTGCTCTGGGTGTGCTACTTTGCCCTAGAGCTGAAAGGCACAACGTGCAGGCTTCTTTCCAAAGGGCGAGTTGGGCCCCACAGCATCTTGCTTCCAGCTCTTTGGGAAGCTAAGAAACATCTCGCTCTGCACAGTGCTCTTACAGCCTACTGGGAACATCTCTTCCAAAGGCCTGTGAAACGCAGTTTCTTTGCAGGCCTGATCTGGCTGAAGTAGGACTTCTGCTCTGGGTGTGCTACTTTGCCCTAGAGCTGAAGGGCACAACGTGCAGGCTTCTTTCCAAAGGGCGAGTTGGGCCCCACAGCATCTTGCTTCCAGCTCTTTGGGAAGCTAAGAAACAACTCGCTCTGCACAGTGCTCTTACAGCCTACCGGGAACATCTCTTCCAAAGGCCTGTGAAACGCAGTTTCTTTGCAGGCCTGATCTGGCTGAAGTAGGACTTCTGCTCTGGGTGTGCTACTTTGCCCTAGAGCTGAAAGGCACAACGTGCAGGCTTCTTTCCAAAGGGCGAGTTGGGCCCCACAGCATCTTGCTTCCAGCTCTTTGGGAAGCTAAGAAACAACTCGCTCTGCACAGTGCTCTTACAGCCTACCGGGAACATCTCTTCCAAAGGCCTGTGAAACGCAGTTTCTTTGCAGGCCTGATCTGGCTGAAGTAGGACTTCTGCTCTGGGTGTGCTACTTTGCCCTAGAGCTGAAAGGCACAACGTGCAGGCTTCTTTCCAAAGGGCGAGTTGGGCCCCACAGCATCTTGCTTCCAGCTCTTTGCGAAGCTAAGAAACAACTCGCTCTGCACAGTGCTCTTACAGCCTACCGGGAACATCTCTTCCAAAGGCCTGTGAAACGCAGTTTCTTTGCAGGCCTGATCTGGCTGAAGTAGGACTTCTGCTCTGGGTGTGCTACTTTGCCCTAGAGCTGAAAGGCACAACGTGCAGGCTTCTTTCCAAAGGGCGAGTTGGGCCCCACAGCATCTTGCTTCCAGCTCTTTGGGAAGCTAAGAAACAACTCGCTCTGCACAGTGCTCTTACAGCCTACCGGGAACATCTCTTCCAAAGGCCTGTGAAACGCAGTTTCTTTGCAGGCCTGATCTGGCTGAAGTAGGACTTCTGCTCTGGGTGTGCTACTTTGCCCTAGAGCTGAAAGGCACAACGTGCAGGCTTCTTTCCAAAGGGCGAGTTGGGCACCACAGAATCTTGCTTCCAGCTCTTGGGGAAGCTAAGAAACAACTCGCTCTGCACAGTGCTCTTACAGCCTACCGGGAACATCTCTTCCAAAGGCCTGTGAAACGCAGTTTCTTTGCAGGTCTGATCTGGCTGAAGTAGGACTTCTGCTCTGGGTGTGCTACATTTCCCTAGAGCTGAAAGGCACAACGTGCAGGCTTCTTTCCAAAGGGCGAGTTGGGCCCCACAGCATCTTGCTTCCAGCTCTTTGGGAAGCTAAGAAACAACTCGCTCTGCACAGTGCTCTTACAGCCTAGTGGGAACATCTCTTCCAAAGGCCTGTGAAACGCAGTTTCTTTGCAGGCCTGATCTGGCTGAAGTAGGACTTCTGCTCTGGGTGTGCTACTTTGCCCTAGAGCTCAAAGGCACAACGTGCAGGCTTCTTTCCAAAGGGCGAGTTGGGCCCCACAGCATCTTGCTTCCAGCTCTTTGGGAACCTAAGAAACAACTCGCTCTGCACAGTGCTCTTACAGCCTACCGGGAACATCTCTTCCAAAGGCCTGTGAAAGGCAGTTTCTTTGCAGGCCTGATCTGGCTGAAGTAGGACTTCTGCTCTGGGTGTGCTACTTTGCCCTAGAGCTGAAAGGCACAACGTGCAGGCTTCTTTCCAAAGGGCGAGTTGGGCCCCACAGCATCTTGCTTCCAGCTCTTTGGGAAGCTAAGAAACAACTCGTTCGGCAAGGTGCTCTTACAGCCTGGTGGGAACATCTCTTCCAAAGGCCTGTGAAACGCAGTTTCTTTGCAGGCCTGATCTGGCTGAAGTAGGACTTCTGCTCTGGGTGTGCTACTTTGCCCTAGAGCGGAAAGGCACAACGTGCATGCTTCTTTCCAAAGGGCGAGTTGGGCCCCACAGCATCTTGCTTCCAGCTCCTTGGGAAGCTAAGGAACAACTCGCTCTGCACAGTGCTCTTACAGCCTAGTGGGAACATCTCTTCCAAAGGCCTGTGAAACGCAGTTTCTTTGCAGGCCTGATCTGGCTGAAGTAGGACTTCTGCTCTGGGTGTGCTACTTTGCCCTAGAGCTGAAAGGCACAACGTGCAGGCTTCTTTCCAAAGGGCGAGTTGGGCCCCACAGCATCTTTCTTCCCGCTCTTTGGGAAGCTAAGAAACAACTCGCTCTGCACAGTGCTCTTACAGCCTAGTGGGAACATCTCTTCCAAAGGCCTGTGAAACGCAGTTTCTCTGCAGGCCTGATCTGGCTGAAGTAGGACTTCTGCTCTGGGTGTGCTACTTTGCCCTAGAGCTGAAAGGCACAACGTGCAGGCTTCTTTCCAAAGGGCGAGTTGGGCCCCACAGCATTTTGCTTCCAGCTCTTTGGGAAGCTAAGAAACAACTCGTTCGGCACAGTGCTCTTACAGCCTAGTGGGAACATCTCTTCCAAAGGCCTGTGAAATGCAGTTTCTTTGCAGGCCTGATCTGGCTGAAGTAGGACTTCTGCTCTGGGTGTGCTACTTTGCCCTAGAGCTGAAAGGCACAACGTGCAGGCTTCTTTCCAAAGGGCGAGTTGGGCCCCAAAGCATCTTGCTTCCAGCTCTTTGGGAAGCTAAGAAACAACTCGCTCTGCACAGTGCTCTTACAGCCTAGTGGGAACATCTCTTCCAAAGGCCTGTGAAACGCAGTTTCTTTGCAGGCCTGATCTGGCTGAAGTAGGACTTCTGCTCTGGGTGTGCTACTTTGCCCTAGAGCGGAAAGGCACAACGTGCAGGCTTCTTTCCAAAGGGCGAGTTGGGCCCCACAGCATCTTGCTTCCAGCTCTTTGGGAAGCTAAGAAACAACTCGCTCTGCACAGTGCTCTTACAGCCTACCGGGAACATCTCTTCCAAAGCCCTGTGAAACGCAGTTTTTTGCAGGCCTGATCTGGCTGAAGTAGGACTTCTGCTCTGGGTGTGCTACTTTGCCCTAGAGCTGAAAGGCACAACGTGCAGGCTTCTTTCCAAAGGGCGAGTTGGGCCCCACAGCATCTTGCTTCCAGCTCTTTGGGAAGCTAGGAAACAACTCATTCTGCACAGTGCTCTTACAGCCTAGTGGGAACATCTCTTCCAAAGGCCTGTGAAACGCAGTTTCTTTGCAGGCCTGATCTGGCTGAAGTAGGACTTCTGCTCTGGGTGTGCTACTTTGCCCTAGAGCTGAAAGGCACAACGTGCAGGCTTCTTTCCAAGGGGCGAGTTGGGCCCCACAGCATCTTGCTTCCAGCTCTTTGGGAAGCTAAGAAACAACTCGCTCTGCACAGTGCTCTTACAGCCTACTGGGAACATCTCTTCCAAAGGCCTGTGAAACGCAGTTTCTTTGCAGGCCTGATCTGGCTGAAGTAGGACTTCTGCTCTGGGTGTGCTACTTTGCCCTAGAGCTGAAGGGCACAACGTGCAGGCTTCTTTCCAAAGGGCGAGTTGGGCCCCACAGCATCTTGCTTCCAGCTCTTTGGGAAGCTAAGAAACAACTCGCTCTGCACAGTGCTCTTACAGCCTACCGGGAACATCTCTTCCAAAGGCCTGTGAAACGCAGTTTCTTTGCAGGCCTGATCTGGCTGAAGTAGGACTTCTGCTCTGGGTGTGCTACTTTGCCCTAGAGCTGAAAGGCACAACGTGCAGGCTTCTTTCCAAAGGGCGAGTTGGGCCCCACAGCATCGTGCTTCCAGCTCTTTGGGAAGCTAAGAAACAACTCGCTCTGCACAGTGCTCTTACAGCCTACTGGGAACATCTCTTCCAAAGGCCTGTGAAACGCAGTTTCTTTGCAGGCCTGATCTGGCTGAAGTAGGACTTCTGCTCTGGGTGTGCTACTTTGCCCTAGAGCTGAAGGGCACAACGTGCAGGCTTCTTTCCAAAGGGCGAGTTGGGCCCCACAGCATCTTGCTTCCAGCTCTTTGGGAAGCTAAGAAACAACTCGCTCTGCACAGTGCTCTTACAGCCTAGTGGGAACATCTCTTCCAAAGGCCTGTGAAACGCAGTTTCTTTGCAGGCCTGATCTGGCTGAAGTAGGACTTCTGCTCTGGGTGTGCTACTTTGCCCTAGAGCTGAAAGGCACAACGTGCAGGCTTCTTTCCAAAGGGCGAGTTGGGCCCCACAGCATCTTGCTTCCAGCTCTTTGGGAAGCTAAGAAACAACTCGCTCTGCACAGTGCTCTTACAGCCTACCGGGAACATGTCTTCCAATGGCCTGTGAAACGCAGTTTCTTTGCAGGCCTGATCTGGCTGAAGTAGGACTTCTGCTCTGGGTGTGCTACTTTGCCCTAGAGCTGAAAGGCACAACGTGCAGGCTTCTTTCCAAAGGGCGAGTTGGGCCCCACAGCATCTTGCTTCCAGCTCTTTGGGAAGCTAAGAAACAACTCGCTCTGCACAGTGCTCTTACAGCCTACCGGGAACATCTCTTCCAAAGGCCTGTGAAACGCAGTTTCTTTGCAGGCCTGATCTGGCTGAAGTAGGACTTCTGCTCTGGGTGTGCTGCTTTGCCCTAGAGCTGAAAGGCACAACGTGCAGGCTTCTTTCCAAAGGGCGAGTTGGGCCCCACAGCATCTTGCTTCCAGCTCTTTGGGAAGCTAAGAAACAACTCGCTCTGCACAGTGCTCTTACAGCCTAGTGGGAACATCTCTTCCAAAGGCCTGTGAAACGCAGTTTCTTTGCAGGCCTGATCTGGCTGAAGTAGGACTTCTGCTCTGGGTGTGCTACTTTGCCCTAGAGCGGAAAGGCACAACGTGCAGGCTTCTTTCCAAAGGGCGAGTTGGGCCCCACAGCATCTTGCTTCCAGCTCTTTGGGAACCTAAGAAACAACTCGCTCTGCACAGTGCTCTTACATCCTAGTGGGAACATCTCTTCCAAAGGCCTGTGAAACGCAGTTTCTTTGCAGGCCTGATCTGGCTGAAGTAGGACTTCTGCTCTGGGTGTGCTACTTTGCCCTAGAGCGGAAAGGCACAACGTGCAGGCTTCTTTCCAAAGGGCGAGTTGGGCCCCACAGCATCTTGCTTCCAGCTCTTTGGGAAGCTAAGAAACAACTCGCTCTGCACAGTGCTCTTACATCCTAGTGGGAACATCTCTTCCAAAGGCCTGTGAAACGCAGTTTCTTTGCAGGCCTGATCTGGCTGAAGTAGGACTTCTGCTCTGGGTGTGCTACTTTGCCCTAGAGCTGAAAGGCACAACGTGCAGGCTCTTTCCAAAGGGCGAGTTGGGCCCCACAGCATCTTGCTTCCAGCTCTTTGGGAAGCTAAGAAACAACTCGCTCTGCACAGTGCTCTTACAGCCTAGTGGGAACATCTCTTCCAAAGGCCTGTGAAACGCAGTTTCTTTGCAGGCCTGATCTGGCTGAAGTAGGACTTCTGCTCTGGGTGTGCTACTTTGCCCTAGAGCTGAAAGGCACAACGTGCAGGCTTCTTTCCAAAGGGCGAGTTGGGCCCCACAGCATCTTGCTTCCAGCTCTTTGGGAACCTAAGAAACAACTCGCTCTGCACAGTGCTCTTACATCCTAGTGGGAACATCTCTTCCAAAGGCCTGTGAAACGCAGTTTCTTTGCAGGCCTGATCTGGCTGAAGTAGGACTTCTGCTCTGGGTGTGCTACTTTGCCCTAGAGCGGAAAGGCACAACGTGCAGGCTTCTTTCCAAAGGGCGAGTTGGGCCCCACAGCATCTTGCTTCCAGCTCTTTGGGAAGGTAAGAAACAACTCGCTCTGCACAGTGCTCTTACAGCCTACCGGGAACATCTCTTCCAAAGGCCTGTGAAACGCAGTTTCTTTGCAGGCCTGATCTGGCTGAAGTAGGACTTCTGCTCTGGGTGTGCTACTTTGCCCTAGAGCTGAAAGGCACAACGTGCAGGCTTCTTTCCAAAGGGCGAGTTGGGCCCCACAGCATCTTGCTTCCAGCTCTTTGGGAAGCTAAGAAACAACTCGCTCTGCACAGTGCTCTTACAGCCTACGGGGAACATGTCTTCCAAAGGCCTGTGAAACGCAGTTTCTTTGCAGGCCTGATCTGGCTGAAGTAGCACTTCTGCTCTGGGTGTGCTACTTTGCCCTAGAGCTCAAAGGCACAACGTGCAGGCTTCTTTCCAAAGGGCGAGTTGGGCCCCACAGCATCTTGCTTCCAGCTCTTTGGGAAGCTAAGAAACAACTCGCTCTGCACAGTGCTCTTACAGCCTAGTGGGAACATCTCTTCCAAAAGCCTGTGAAACGCAGTTTCTTTGCAGGCCTGATCTGGCTGAAGTAGGACTTCTGCTCTGGGTGTGCTACTTTGCCCTAGAGCTGAAAGGCACAACGTGCAGGCTTCTTTCCAAAGGGCGAGTTGGGCCCCACAGCATCTTGCTTCCAGCTCTTTGGGAAGCTAAGAAACAACTCGCTCTGCACAGTGCTCTTACAGCCTAGTGGGAACATCTCTTCCAAAGGCCTGTGAAACGCAGTTTGTTTGCAGGCCTGATCTGGCTGAAGTAGGACTTCTGCTCTGGGTGTGCTACTTTGCCCTAGAGCTGAAAGGCACAACGTGCAGGCTTCTTTCCAAAGGGCGAGTTGGGCCCCACAGCATCTTGCTTCCAGCTCTTTGGGAACCTAAGAAACAACTCGCTCTGCACAGTGCTCTTACAGCCTACCGGGAACATCTCTTCCAAAGGCCTGTGAAACGCAGTTTCTTTGCAGGCCTGATCTGGCTGAAGTAGGACTTCTGCTCTGGGTGTGCTACTTTGCCCTAGAGCGGAAAGGCACAACGTGCAGGCTTCTTTCCAAAGGGCGAGTTGGGCCCCACAGCATCTTGCTTCCAGCTCTTTGGGAAGCTAAGAAACAACTCGCTCTGCACAGTGCTCTTACAGCCTACCGGGAACATCTCTTCCAAAGGCCTGTGAAACGCAGTTTCTTTGCAGGCCTGATCTGGCTGAAGTAGGACTTCTGCTCTGGGTGTGCTACTTTGCCCTAGAGCTGAAAGGCACAACGTGCAGGCTTCTTTCCAAAGGGCGAGTTGGGCCCCACAGCATCTTGCTTCCAGCTCTTTGGGAACCTAAGAAACAACTCGCTCTGCACAGTGCTCTTACAGCCTAGTGGGAACATCTCTTCCAAAGGCCTGTGAAACGCAGTTTGTTTGCAGGCCTGATCTGGCTGAAGTAGGACTTCTGCTCTGGGTGTGCTACTTTGCCCTAGAGCGGAAAGGCACAACGTGCAGGCTTCTTTCCAAAGGGCGAGTTGGGCCCCACAGCATCTTGCTTCCAGCTCTTTGGGAAGCTAAGAAACAACTCGCTCTGCACAGTGCTCTTACAGCCTACCGGGAACATCTCTTCCAAAGGCCTGTGAAACGCAGTTTCTTTGCAGGCCTGATCTGGCTGAAGTAGGACTTCTGCTCTGGGTGTGCTACTTTGCCCTAGAGCTGAAAGGCACAACGTGCAGGCTTCTTTCCAAAGGGCGAGTTGGGCCCCACAGCATCTTGCTTCCAGCTCTTGGGGAAGCTAAGAAACAACTCGCTCTGCACAGTGCTCTTACAGCCTAGTGGGAACATCTCTTCCAAAGGCCTGTGAAACGCAGTTTCTTTGCAGGCCTGATCTGGCTGAAGTAGGACTTCTGCTCTGGGTGTGCTACTTTGCCCTAGAGCTGAAAGGCACAACGTGCAGGCTTCTTTCCAAAGGGCGAGTTGGGCCCCACAGCATCTTGCTTCCAGCTCTTTGGGAAGCTAAGAAACAACTCGCTCTGCACAGTGCTCTTACAGCCTAGTGGGAACATCTCTTCCAAAGGCCTGTGAAACGCAGTTTCTTTGCAGGCCTGATCTGGCTGAAGTAGGACTTCTGCTCTGGGTGTGCTACTTTGCCCTAGAGCTGAAAGGCACAACATGCAGGCTTCTTTCCAAAGGGCGAGTTGGGCCCCACAGCATATTGCTTCCAGCTCTTTGGGAACCTAAGAAACAACTCGCGCTGCACAGTGCTCTTACATCCTAGTGGGAACATGTCTTCCAAAGGCCTGTGAAACGCAGTTTCTTTGCAGGCCTGATCTGGCTGAAGTAGGACTTCTGCTCTGGGTGTGCTACTTTGCCCTAGAGCGGAAAGGCACAACGTGCAGGCTTCTTTCCAAAGGGCGAGTTGGGCCCCACAGCATCTTGCTTCCAGCTCTTTGGGAAGCTAAGAAACAACTCGCTCTGCACAGTGCTCTTACAGCCTACCGGGAACATCTCTTCCAAAGGCCTGTGAAACGCAGTTTCTTTGCAGGCCTGATCTGGCTGAAGTAGGACTTCTGCTCTGGGTGTGCTACTTTGCCCTAGAGCTGAAAGGCACAACGTGCAGGCTTCTTTCCAAAGGGCGAGTTGGGCCCCACAGCATCTTGCTTCCAGCTCTTGGGGAAGCTAAGAAACAACTCGCTCTGCACAGTGCTCTTACAGCCTAGTGGGAACATCTCTTCCAAAGGCCTGTGAAACGCAGTTTCTTTGCAGGCCTGATCTGGCTGAAGTAGGACTTCTGCTCTGGGTGTGCTACTTTGCCCTAGAGCTGAAAGGCACAACGTGCAGGCTTCTTTCCAAAGGGCGAGTTGGGCCCCACAGCATCTTGCTTCCAGCTCTTTGGGAAGCTAAGAAACAACTCGCTCTGCACAGTGCTCTTACAGCCTAGTGGGAACATCTCTTCCAAAGGCCTGTGAAACGCAGTTTCTTTGCAGGCCTGATCTGGCTGAAGTAGGACTTCTGCTCTGGGTGTGCTACTTTGCCCTAGAGCTGAAAGGCACAACATGCAGGCTTCTTTCCAAAGGGCGAGTTGGGCCCCACAGCATCTTGCTTCCAGCTCTTTGGGAACCTAAGAAACAACTCGCGCTGCACAGTGCTCTTACATCCTAGTGGGAACATCTCTTCCAAAGGCCTGTGAAACGCAGTTTCTTTGCAGGCCTGATCTGGCTGAAGTAGGACTTCTGCTCTGGGTGTGCTACTTTGCCCTAGAGCGGAAAGGCACAACGTGCAGGCTTCTTTCCAAAGGGCGAGTTGGGCCCCACAGCATCTTGCTTCCAGCTCTTTGGGAAGCTAAGAAACAACTCGCTCTGCACAGTGCTCTTACAGCCTACCGGGAACATGTCTTCCAAAGGCCTGTGAAACGCAGTTTCTTTGCAGGCCTGATCTGGCTGAAGTAGGACTTCTGCTCTGGGTGTGCTACTTTGCCCTAGAGCTGAAAGGCACAACGTGCAGGCTTCTTTCCAAAGGGCGAGTTGGGCCCCACAGCATCTTGCTTCCAGCTCTTTGGGAAGCTAAGAAACATCTCGCTCTGCACAGTGCTCTTACAGCCTACTGGGAACATCTCTTCCAAAGGCCTGTGAAACGCAGTTTCTTTGCAGGCCTGATCTGGCTGAAGTAGGACTTCTGCTCTGGGTGTGCTACTTTGCCCTAGAGCTGAAGGGCACAACGTGCAGGCTTCTTTCCAAAGGGCGAGTTGGGCCCCACAGCATCTTGCTTCCAGCTCTTTGGGAAGCTAAGAAACAACTCGCTCTGCACAGTGCTCTTACAGCCTACCGGGAACATCTCTTCCAAAGGCCTGTGAAACGCAGTTTCTTTGCAGGCCTGATCTGGCTGAAGTAGGACTTCTGCTCTGGGTGTGCTACTTTGCCCTAGAGCTGAAAGGCACAACGTGCAGGCTTCTTTCCAAAGGGCGAGTTGGGCCCCACAGCATCTTGCTTCCAGCTCTTTGGGAAGCTAAGAAACAACTCGCTCTGCACAGTGCTCTTACAGCCTACCGGGAACATCTCTTCCAAAGGCCTGTGAAACGCAGTTTCTTTGCAGGCCTGATCTGGCTGAAGTAGGACTTCTGCTCTGGGTGTGCTACTTTGCCCTAGAGCTGAAAGGCACAACGTGCAGGCTTCTTTCCAAAGGGCGAGTTGGGCCCCACAGCATCTTGCTTCCAGCTCTTTGCGAAGCTAAGAAACAACTCGCTCTGCACAGTGCTCTTACAGCCTACCGGGAACATCTCTTCCTAAGGTCTGTGAAACGCAGTTTCTTTGCAGGCCTGATCTGGCTGAAGTAGGACTTCTGCTCTGGGTGTGCTACTTTGCCCTAGAGCTGAAAGGCACAACGTGCAGGCTTCTTTCCAAAGGGCGAGTTGGGCCCCACAGCATCTTGCTTCCAGCTCTTTGGGAAGCTAAGAAACAACTCGCTCTGCACAGTGCTCTTACAGCCTACCGGGAACATCTCTTCCAAAGGCCTGTGAAACGCAGTTTCTTTGCAGGCCTGATCTGGCTGAAGTAGGACTTCTGCTCTGGGTGTGCTACTTTGCCCTAGAGCTGAAAGGCACAACGTGCAGGCTTCTTTCCAAAGGGCGAGTTGGGCACCACAGAATCTTGCTTCCAGCTCTTGGGGAAGCTAAGAAACAACTCGCTCTGCACAGTGCTCTTACAGCCTACCGGGAACATCTCTTCCAAAGGCCTGTGAAACGCAGTTTCTTTGCAGGTCTGATCTGGCTGAAGTAGGACTTCTGCTCTGGGTGTGCTACATTTCCCTAGAGCTGAAAGGCACAACGTGCAGGCTTCTTTCCAAAGGGCGAGTTGGGCCCCACAGCATCTTGCTTCCAGCTCTTTGGGAAGCTAAGAAACAACTCGCTCTGCACAGTGCTCTTACAGCCTAGTGGGAACATCTCTTCCAAAGGCCTGTGAAACGCAGTTTCTTTGCAGGCCTGATCTGGCTGAAGTAGGACTTCTGCTCTGGGTGTGCTACTTTGCCCTAGAGCTCAAAGGCACAACGTGCAGGCTTCTTTCCAAAGGGCGAGTTGGGCCCCACAGCATCTTGCTTCCAGCTCTTTGGGAACCTAAGAAACAACTCGCTCTGCACAGTGCTCTTACAGCCTACCGGGAACATCTCTTCCAAAGGCCTGTGAAAGGCAGTTTCTTTGCAGGCCTGATCTGGCTGAAGTAGGACTTCTGCTCTGGGTGTGCTACTTTGCCCTAGAGCTGAAAGGCACAACGTGCAGGCTTCTTTCCAAAGGGCGAGTTGGGCCCCACAGCATCTTGCTTCCAGCTCTTTGGGAAGCTAAGAAACAACTCGTTCGGCAAGGTGCTCTTACAGCCTGGTGGGAACATCTCTTCCAAAGGCCTGTGAAACGCAGTTTCTTTGCAGGCCTGATCTGGCTGAAGTAGGACTTCTGCTCTGGGTGTGCTACTTTGCCCTAGAGCGGAAAGGCACAACGTGCATGCTTCTTTCCAAAGGGCGAGTTGGGCCCCACAGCATCTTGCTTCCAGCTCCTTGGGAAGCTAAGGAACAACTCGCTCTGCACAGTGCTCTTACAGCCTAGTGGGAACATCTCTTCCAAAGGCCTGTGAAACGCAGTTTCTTTGCAGGCCTGATCTGGCTGAAGTAGGACTTCTGCTCTGGGTGTGCTACTTTGCCCTAGAGCTGAAAGGCACAACGTGCAGGCTTCTTTCCAAAGGGCGAGTTGGGCCCCACAGCATCTTTCTTCCCGCTCTTTGGGAAGCTAAGAAACAACTCGCTCTGCACAGTGCTCTTACAGCCTAGTGGGAACATCTCTTCCAAAGGCCTGTGAAACGCAGTTTCTCTGCAGGCCTGATCTGGCTGAAGTAGGACTTCTGCTCTGGGTGTGCTACTTTGCCCTAGAGCTGAAAGGCACAACGTGCAGGCTTCTTTCCAAAGGGCGAGTTGGGCCCCACAGCATTTTGCTTCCAGCTCTTTGGGAAGCTAAGAAACAACTCGTTCGGCACAGTGCTCTTACAGCCTAGTGGGAACATCTCTTCCAAAGGCCTGTGAAATGCAGTTTCTTTGCAGGCCTGATCTGGCTGAAGTAGGACTTCTGCTCTGGGTGTGCTACTTTGCCCTAGAGCTGAAAGGCACAACGTGCAGGCTTCTTTCCAAAGGGCGAGTTGGGCCCCAAAGCATCTTGCTTCCAGCTCTTTGGGAAGCTAAGAAACAACTCGCTCTGCACAGTGCTCTTACAGCCTAGTGGGAACATCTCTTCCAAAGGCCTGTGAAACGCAGTTTCTTTGCAGGCCTGATCTGGCTGAAGTAGGACTTCTGCTCTGGGTGTGCTACTTTGCCCTAGAGCGGAAAGGCACAACGTGCAGGCTTCTTTCCAAAGGGCGAGTTGGGCCCCACAGCATCTTGCTTCCAGCTCTTTGGGAAGCTAAGAAACAACTCGCTCTGCACAGTGCTCTTACAGCCTACCGGGAACATCTCTTCCAAAGCCCTGTGAAACGCAGTTTTTTGCAGGCCTGATCTGGCTGAAGTAGGACTTCTGCTCTGGGTGTGCTACTTTGCCCTAGAGCTGAAAGGCACAACGTGCAGGCTTCTTTCCAAAGGGCGAGTTGGGCCCCACAGCATCTTGCTTCCAGCTCTTTGGGAAGCTAGGAAACAACTCATTCTGCACAGTGCTCTTACAGCCTAGTGGGAACATCTCTTCCAAAGGCCTGTGAAACGCAGTTTCTTTGCAGGCCTGATCTGGCTGAAGTAGGACTTCTGCTCTGGGTGTGCTACTTTGCCCTAGAGCTGAAAGGCACAACGTGCAGGCTTCTTTCCAAGGGGCGAGTTGGGCCCCACAGCATCTTGCTTCCAGCTCTTTGGGAAGCTAAGAAACAACTCGCTCTGCACAGTGCTCTTACAGCCTACTGGGAACATCTCTTCCAAAGGCCTGTGAAACGCAGTTTCTTTGCAGGCCTGATCTGGCTGAAGTAGGACTTCTGCTCTGGGTGTGCTACTTTGCCCTAGAGCTGAAGGGCACAACGTGCAGGCTTCTTTCCAAAGGGCGAGTTGGGCCCCACAGCATCTTGCTTCCAGCTCTTTGGGAAGCTAAGAAACAACTCGCTCTGCACAGTGCTCTTACAGCCTACCGGGAACATCTCTTCCAAAGGCCTGTGAAACGCAGTTTCTTTGCAGGCCTGATCTGGCTGAAGTAGGACTTCTGCTCTGGGTGTGCTACTTTGCCCTAGAGCTGAAAGGCACAACGTGCAGGCTTCTTTCCAAAGGGCGAGTTGGGCCCCACAGCATCGTGCTTCCAGCTCTTTGGGAAGCTAAGAAACAACTCGCTCTGCACAGTGCTCTTACAGCCTACTGGGAACATCTCTTCCAAAGGCCTGTGAAACGCAGTTTCTTTGCAGGCCTGATCTGGCTGAAGTAGGACTTCTGCTCTGGGTGTGCTACTTTGCCCTAGAGCTGAAGGGCACAACGTGCAGGCTTCTTTCCAAAGGGCGAGTTGGGCCCCACAGCATCTTGCTTCCAGCTCTTTGGGAAGCTAAGAAACAACTCGCTCTGCACAGTGCTCTTACAGCCTAGTGGGAACATCTCTTCCAAAGGCCTGTGAAACGCAGTTTCTTTGCAGGCCTGATCTGGCTGAAGTAGGACTTCTGCTCTGGGTGTGCTACTTTGCCCTAGAGCTGAAAGGCACAACGTGCAGGCTTCTTTCCAAAGGGCGAGTTGGGCCCCACAGCATCTTGCTTCCAGCTCTTTGGGAAGCTAAGAAACAACTCGCTCTGCACAGTGCTCTTACAGCCTACCGGGAACATGTCTTCCAATGGCCTGTGAAACGCAGTTTCTTTGCAGGCCTGATCTGGCTGAAGTAGGACTTCTGCTCTGGGTGTGCTACTTTGCCCTAGAGCTGAAAGGCACAACGTGCAGGCTTCTTTCCAAAGGGCGAGTTGGGCCCCACAGCATCTTGCTTCCAGCTCTTTGGGAAGCTAAGAAACAACTCGCTCTGCACAGTGCTCTTACAGCCTACCGGGAACATCTCTTCCAAAGGCCTGTGAAACGCAGTTTCTTTGCAGGCCTGATCTGGCTGAAGTAGGACTTCTGCTCTGGGTGTGCTACTTTGCCCTAGAGCTGAAAGGCACAACGTGCAGGCTTCTTTCCAAAGGGCGAGTTGGGCCCCACAGCATCTTGCTTCCAGCTCTTTGGGAAGCTAAGAAACAACTCGCTCTGCACAGTGCTCTTACAGCCTAGTGGGAACATCTCTTCCAAAGGCCTGTGAAACGCAGTTTCTTTGCAGGCCTGATCTGGCTGAAGTAGGACTTCTGCTCTGGGTGTGCTACTTTGCCCTAGAGCGGAAAGGCACAACGTGCAGGCTTCTTTCCAAAGGGCGAGTTGGGCCCCACAGCATCTTGCTTCCAGCTCTTTGGGAACCTAAGAAACAACTCGCTCTGCACAGTGCTCTTACATCCTAGTGGGAACATCTCTTCCAAAGGCCTGTGAAACGCAGTTTCTTTGCAGGCCTGATCTGGCTGAAGTAGGACTTCTGCTCTGGGTGTGCTACTTTGCCCTAGAGCGGAAAGGCACAACGTGCAGGCTTCTTTCCAAAGGGCGAGTTGGGCCCCACAGCATCTTGCTTCCAGCTCTTTGGGAAGCTAAGAAACAACTCGCTCTGCACAGTGCTCTTACATCCTAGTGGGAACATCTCTTCCAAAGGCCTGTGAAACGCAGTTTCTTTGCAGGCCTGATCTGGCTGAAGTAGGACTTCTGCTCTGGGTGTGCTACTTTGCCCTAGAGCTGAAAGGCACAACGTGCAGGCTCTTTCCAAAGGGCGAGTTGGGCCCCACAGCATCTTGCTTCCAGCTCTTTGGGAAGCTAAGAAACAACTCGCTCTGCACAGTGCTCTTACAGCCTAGTGGGAACATCTCTTCCAAAGGCCTGTGAAACGCAGTTTCTTTGCAGGCCTGATCTGGCTGAAGTAGGACTTCTGCTCTGGGTGTGCTACTTTGCCCTAGAGCTGAAAGGCACAACGTGCAGGCTTCTTTCCAAAGGGCGAGTTGGGCCCCACAGCATCTTGCTTCCAGCTCTTTGGGAACCTAAGAAACAACTCGCTCTGCACAGTGCTCTTACATCCTAGTGGGAACATCTCTTCCAAAGGCCTGTGAAACGCAGTTTCTTTGCAGGCCTGATCTGGCTGAAGTAGGACTTCTGCTCTGGGTGTGCTACTTTGCCCTAGAGCGGAAAGGCACAACGTGCAGGCTTCTTTCCAAAGGGCGAGTTGGGCCCCACAGCATCTTGCTTCCAGCTCTTTGGGAAGGTAAGAAACAACTCGCTCTGCACAGTGCTCTTACAGCCTACCGGGAACATCTCTTCCAAAGGCCTGTGAAACGCAGTTTCTTTGCAGGCCTGATCTGGCTGAAGTAGGACTTCTGCTCTGGGTGTGCTACTTTGCCCTAGAGCTGAAAGGCACAACGTGCAGGCTTCTTTCCAAAGGGCGAGTTGGGCCCCACAGCATCTTGCTTCCAGCTCTTTGGGAAGCTAAGAAACAACTCGCTCTGCACAGTGCTCTTACAGCCTACGGGGAACATGTCTTCCAAAGGCCTGTGAAACGCAGTTTCTTTGCAGGCCTGATCTGGCTGAAGTAGGACTTCTGCTCTGGGTGTGCTACTTTGCCCTAGAGCTCAAAGGCACAACGTGCAGGCTTCTTTCCAAAGGGCGAGTTGGGCCCCACAGCATCTTGCTTCCAGCTCTTTGGGAAGCTAAGAAACAACTCGCTCTGCACAGTGCTCTTACAGCCTAGTGGGAACATCTCTTCCAAAAGCCTGTGAAACGCAGTTTCTTTGCAGGCCTGATCTGGCTGAAGTAGGACTTCTGCTCTGGGTGTGCTACTTTGCCCTAGAGCTGAAAGGCACAACGTGCAGGCTTCTTTCCAAAGGGCGAGTTGGGCCCCACAGCATCTTGCTTCCAGCTCTTTGGGAAGCTAAGAAACAACTCGCTCTGCACAGTGCTCTTACAGCCTAGTGGGAACATCTCTTCCAAAGGCCTGTGAAACGCAGTTTGTTTGCAGGCCTGATCTGGCTGAAGTAGGACTTCTGCTCTGGGTGTGCTACTTTGCCCTAGAGCTGAAAGGCACAACGTGCAGGCTTCTTTCCAAAGGGCGAGTTGGGCCCCACAGCATCTTGCTTCCAGCTCTTTGGGAACCTAAGAAACAACTCGCTCTGCACAGTGCTCTTACAGCCTACCGGGAACATCTCTTCCAAAGGCCTGTGAAACGCAGTTTCTTTGCAGGCCTGATCTGGCTGAAGTAGGACTTCTGCTCTGGGTGTGCTACTTTGCCCTAGAGCGGAAAGGCACAACGTGCAGGCTTCTTTCCAAAGGGCGAGTTGGGCCCCACAGCATCTTGCTTCCAGCTCTTTGGGAAGCTAAGAAACAACTCGCTCTGCACAGTGCTCTTACAGCCTACCGGGAACATCTCTTCCAAAGGCCTGTGAAACGCAGTTTCTTTGCAGGCCTGATCTGGCTGAAGTAGGACTTCTGCTCTGGGTGTGCTACTTTGCCCTAGAGCTGAAAGGCACAACGTGCAGGCTTCTTTCCAAAGGGCGAGTTGGGCCCCACAGCATCTTGCTTCCAGCTCTTTGGGAACCTAAGAAACAACTCGCTCTGCACAGTGCTCTTACAGCCTAGTGGGAACATCTCTTCCAAAGGCCTGTGAAACGCAGTTTCTTTGCAGGCCTGATCTGGCTGAAGTAGGACTTCTGCTCTGGGTGTGCTACTTTGCCCTAGACCGGAAAGGCACAACATGCAGGCTATTTCCAAAGGGCGAGTTGGGACCCACAGCATCTTGCTTCCAGCTCTTTGGGAAGCTAAGAAACCACTCGCTCTGCACAGTGCTCTTACAGCCTAGTGGGAACATCTCTTCCAAAGGCCAGTGGAACGCAGTTTCTTTGCAGGCCTGATCTGGCTGAAGTAGGACTTCTGCTCTGGGTGTGCTACTTTGCCCTAGAGCTGAAAGGCACAACGTGCAGGCTTCTTTCCAAAGGGCGAGTTGGGCCCCACAGCATCTTGCTTCCAGCTCTTTGGGAAGCTAAGAAACAACTCGCTCTGCACAGTGCTCTTACAGCCTAGTGGGAACATCTCTTCCAAAGGCCTGTGAAACGCAGTTTCTTTGCAGGCCTGATCTGGCTGAAGTAGGACTTCTGCTCTGGGTGTGCTCCTTTGCCCTAGAGCTGAAAGGCACAACGTGCAGGCTTCTTTCCAAAGGGCTAGTTGGGCCCCTCAGCATCTTGCTTCCAGCTCTTTGGGAAGCTAAGAAACAACTCGCTCTGCACAGTGCTCTTACAGCCTACCGGGAACATCTCTTCCAAAGGCCTGTGAAACGCAGTTTCTTTGCAGGCCTGATCTGGCTGAAGTAGGACTTCTGCTCTGGGTGTGCTACTTTGCCCTAGAGCTGAAAGGCACAACGTGCAGGCTTCTTTCCAAAGGGCGAGTTGGGCCCCACAGCATCTTGCTTCCAGCTCTTTGCGAAGCTAAGAAACAACTCGCTCTGCACAGTGCTCTTACAGCCTACCGGGAACATCTCTTCCAAAGGCCTGTGAAACGCAGTTTCTTTGCAGGCCTGATCTGGCTGAAGTAGGACTTCTGCTCTGGGTGTGCTACTTTGCCCTAGAGCTGAAAGGCACAACGTGCAGGCTTCTTTCCAAAGGGCGAGTTGGGCCCCACAGCATCTTGCTTCCAGCTCTTTGGGAAGCTAAGAAACAACTCGCTCTGCACAGTGCTCTTACAGCCTACCGGGAACATCTCTTCCAAAGGCCTGTGAAACGCAGTTTCTTTGCAGGCCTGATCTGGCTGAAGTAGGACTTCTGCTCTGGGTGTGCTACTTTGCCCTAGAGCTGAAAGGCACAACGTGCAGGCTTCTTTCCAAAGGGCGAGTTGGGCCCCACAGAATCTTGCTTCCAGCTCTTTGGGAAGCTAAGAAACAACTCGCTCTGCACAGTGCTCTTACAGCCTACCGGGAACATCTCTTCCAAAGGCCTGTGAAACGCAGTTTCTTTGCAGGTCTGATCTGGCTGAAGTAGGACTTCTGCTCTGGGTGTGCTACATTTCCCTAGAGCTGAAAGGCACAACGTGCAGTCTTCTTTCCAAAGGGCGAGTTGGGCCCCACAGCATCTTGCTTCCAGCTCTTTGGGAAGCTAAGAAACAACTCGTTCGGCAAGGTGCTCTTACAGCCTGGTGGGAACATCTCTTCCAAAGGCCTGTGAAACGCAGTTTCTTTGCAGGCCTGATCTGGCTGAAGTAGGACTTCTGCTCTGGGTGTGCTACTTTGCCCTAGAGCTGAAAGGCACAACGTGCAGGCTTCTTTCCAAAGGGCGAGTTGGGCCCCACAGCATTTTGCTTCCAGCTCTTTGGGAAGCTAAGAAACAACTCGTTCGGCACAGTGCTCTTACAGCCTAGTGGGAACATCTCTTCCAAAGGCCTGTGAAATGCAGTTTCTTTGCAGGCCTGATCTGGCTGAAGTAGGACTTCTGCTCTGGGTGTGCTACTTTGCCCTAGAGCTGAAAGGCACAACGTGCAGGCTTCTTTCCAAAGGGCGAGTTGGGCCCCAAAGCATCTTGCTTCCAGCTCTTTGGGAAGCTAAGAAACAACTCGCTCTGCACAGTGCTCTTACAGCCTAGTGGGAACATCTCTTCCAAAGGCCTGTGAAACGCAGTTTCTTTGCAGGCCTGATCTGGCTGAAGTAGGACTTCTGCTCTGGGTGTGCTACTTTGCCCTAGAGCGGAAAGGCACAACGTGCAGGCTTCTTTCCAAAGGGCGAGTTGGGCCCCACAGCATCTTGCTTCCAGCTCTTTGGGAAGCTAAGAAACAACTCGCTCTGCACAGTGCTCTTACAGCCTACCGGGAACATCTCTTCCAAAGCCCTGTGAAACGCAGTTTTTTGCAGGCCTGATCTGGCTGAAGTAGGACTTCTGCTCTGGGTGTGCTACTTTGCCCTAGAGCTGAAAGGCACAACGTGCAGGCTTCTTTCCAAAGGGCGAGTTGGGCCCCACAGCATCTTGCTTCCAGCTCTTTGGGAAGCTAGGAAACAACTCATTCTGCACAGTGCTCTTACAGCCTAGTGGGAACATCTCTTCCAAAGGCCTGTGAAACGCAGTTTCTTTGCAGGCCTGATCTGGCTGAAGTAGGACTTCTGCTCTGGGTGTGCTACTTTGCCCTAGAGCTGAAAGGCACAACGTGCAGGCTTCTTTCCAAAGGGCGAGTTGGGCCCCACAGCATCTTGCTTCCAGCTCTTTGGGAAGCTAAGAAACAACTCGCTCTGCACAGTGCTCTTACAGCCTACTGGGAACATCTCTTCCAAAGGCCTGTGAAACGCAGTTTCTTTGCAGGCCTGATCTGGCTGAAGTAGGACTTCTGCTCTGGGTGTGCTACTTTGCCCTAGAGCTGAAGGGCACAACGTGCAGGCTTCTTTCCAAAGGGCGAGTTGGGCCCCACAGCATCTTGCTTCCAGCTCTTTGGGAAGCTAAGAAACAACTCGCTCTGCACAGTGCTCTTACAGCCTACCGGGAACATCTCTTCCAAAGGCCTGTGAAACGCAGTTTCTTTGCAGGCCTGATCTGGCTGAAGTAGGACTTCTGCTCTGGGTGTGCTACTTTGCCCTAGAGCTGAAAGGCACAACGTGCAGGCTTCTTTCCAAAGGGCGAGTTGGGCCCCACAGCATCTTGCTTCCAGCTCTTTGGGAAGCTAAGAAACAACTCGCTCTGCACAGTGCTCTTACAGCCTACCGGGAACATGTCTTCCAAAGGCCTGTGAAACGCAGTTTCTTTGAAGGCCTGATCTGGCTGAAGTAGGACTTCTGCTCTGGGTGTGCTACTTTGCCCTAGAGCTGAAAGGCACAACGTGCAGGCTTCTTTCCAAAGGGCGAGTTGGGCCCCACAGCATCTTGCTTCCAGCTCTTTGGGAAGCTAGGAAACAACTCATTCTGCACAGTGCTCTTACAGCCTAGTGGGAACATCTCTTCCAAAGGCCTGTGAAACGCAGTTTCTTTGCAGGCCTGATCTGGCTGAAGTAGGACTTCTGCTCTGGGTGTGCTACTTTGCCCTAGAGCTGAAAGGCACAACGTGCAGGCTTCTTTCCAAAGGGCGAGTTGGGCCCCACAGCATCTTGCTTCCAGCTCTTTGGGAAGCTAAGAAACAACTCGCTCTGCACAGTGCTCTTACAGCCTACTGGGAACATCTCTTCCAAAGGCCTGTGAAACGCAGTTTCTTTGCAGGCCTGATCTGGCTGAAGTAGGACTTCTGCTCTGGGTGTGCTACTTTGCCCTAGAGCTGAAGGGCACAACGTGCAGGCTTCTTTCCAAAGGGCGAGTTGGGCCCCACAGCATCTTGCTTCCAGCTCTTTGGGAAGCTAAGAAACAACTCGCTCTGCACAGTGCTCTTACAGCCTACCGGGAACATCTCTTCCAAAGGCCTGTGAAACGCAGTTTCTTTGCAGGCCTGATCTGGCTGAAGTAGGACTTCTGCTCTGGGTGTGCTACTTTGCCCTAGAGCTGAAAGGCACAACGTGCAGGCTTCTTTCCAAAGGGCGAGTTGGGCCCCACAGCATCTTGCTTCCAGCTCTTTGGGAAGCTAAGAAACAACTCGCTCTGCACAGTGCTCTTACAGCCTACCGGGAACATGTCTTCCAAAGGCCTGTGAAACGCAGTTTCTTTGCAGGCCTGATCTGGCTGAAGTAGGACTTCTGCTCTGGGTGTGCTACTTTGCCCTAGAGCTGAAAGGCACAACGTGCAGGCTTCTTTCCAAAGGGCGAGTTGGGCCCCACAGCATCTTGCTTCCAGCTCTTTGGGAAGCTAAGAAACAACTCGCTCTGCACAGTGCTCTTACAGCCTACTGGGAACATCTCTTCCAAAGGCCTGTGAAACGCAGTTTCTTTGCAGGCCTGATCTGGCTGAAGTAGGACTTCTGCTCTGGGTGTGCTACTTTGCCCTAGAGCTGAAGGGCACAACGTGCAGGCTTCTTTCCAAAGGGCGAGTTGGGCCCCACAGCATCTTGCTTCCAGCTCTTTGGGAAGCTAAGAAACAACTCGCTCTGCACAGTGCTCTTACAGCCTACCGGGAACATCTCTTCCAAAGGCCTGTGAAACGCAGTTTCTTTGCAGGCCTGATCTGGCTGAAGTAGGACTTCTGCTCTGGGTGTGCTACTTTGCCCTAGAGCTGAAAGGCACAACGTGCAGGCTTCTTTCCAAAGGGCGAGTTGGGCCCCACAGCATCTTGCTTCCAGCTCTTTGGGAAGCTAAGAAACAACTCGCTCTGCACAGTGCTCTTACAGCCTACCGGGAACATGTCTTCCAAAGGCCTGTGAAACGCAGTTTCTTTGAAGGCCTGATCTGGCTGAAGTAGGACTTCTGCTCTGGGTGTGCTACTTTGCCCTAGAGCTGAAAGGCACAACGTGCAGGCTTCTTTCCAAAGGGCGAGTTGGGCCCCACAGCATCTTGCTTCCAGCTCTTTGGGAAGCTAGGAAACAACTCATTCTGCACAGTGCTCTTACAGCCTAGTGGGAACATCTCTTCCAAAGGCCTGTGAAACGCAGTTTCTTTGCAGGCCTGATCTGGCTGAAGTAGGACTTCTGCTCTGGGTGTGCTACTTTGCCCTAGAGCTGAAAGGCACAACGTGCAGGCTTCTTTCCAAAGGGCGAGTTGGGCCCCACAGCATCTTGCTTCCAGCTCTTTGGGAAGCTAAGAAACAACTCGCTCTGCACAGTGCTCTTACAGCCTACTGGGAACATCTCTTCCAAAGGCCTGTGAAACGCAGTTTCTTTGCAGGCCTGATCTGGCTGAAGTAGGACTTCTGCTCTGGGTGTGCTACTTTGCCCTAGAGCTGAAGGGCACAACGTGCAGGCTTCTTTCCAAAGGGCGAGTTGGGCCCCACAGCATCTTGCTTCCAGCTCTTTGGGAAGCTAAGAAACAACTCGCTCTGCACAGTGCTCTTACAGCCTACCGGGAACATCTCTTCCAAAGGCCTGTGAAACGCAGTTTCTTTGCAGGCCTGATCTGGCTGAAGTAGGACTTCTGCTCTGGGTGTGCTACTTTGCCCTAGAGCTGAAAGGCACAACGTGCAGGCTTCTTTCCAAAGGGCGAGTTGGGCCCCACAGCATCTTGCTTCCAGCTCTTTGGGAAGCTAAGAAACAACTCGCTCTGCACAGTGCTCTTACAGCCTACCGGGAACATGTCTTCCAAAGGCCTGTGAAACGCAGTTTCTTTGCAGGCCTGATCTGGCTGAAGTAGGACTTCTGCTCTGGGTGTGCTACTTTGCCCTAGAGCTGAAAGGCACAACGTGCAGGCTTCTTTCCAAAGGGCGAGTTGGGCCCCACAGCATCTTGCTTCCAGCTCTTTGGGAAGCTAAGAAACAACTCGCTCTGCACAGTGCTCTTACAGCCTACCGGGAACATCTCTTCCAAAGGCCTGTGAAACGCAGTTTCTTTGCAGGCCTGATCTGGCTGAAGTAGGACTTCTGCTCTGGGTGTGCTGCTTTGCCCTAGAGCTGAAAGGCACAACGTGCAGGCTTCTTTCCAAAGGGCGAGTTGGGCCCCACAGCATCTTGCTTCCAGCTCTTTGGGAAGCTAAGAAACAACTCGCTCTGCACAGTGCTCTTACAGCCTAGTGGGAACATCTCTTCCAAAGGCCTGTGAAACGCAGTTTCTTTGCAGGCCTGATCTGGCTGAAGTAGGACTTCTGCTCTGGGTGTGCTACTTTGCCCTAGAGCTCAAAGGCACAACGTGCAGGCTTCTTTCCAAAGGGCGAGTTGTGCCCCACAGCATCTTGCTTCCAGCTCTTTGGGAAGCTAAGAAACAACTCGCTCTGCACAGTGCTCTTACAGCCTACCGGGAACATGTCTTCCAAAGGCCTGTGAAACGCAGTTTCTTTGAAGGCCTGATCTGGCTGAAGTAGGACTTCTGCTCTGGGTGTGCTACTTTGCCCTAGAGCGGAAAGGCACAACGTGCAGGCTTCTTTCCAAAGGGCGAGTTGGGCCCCACAGCATCTTGCTTCCAGCTCTTTGGGAAGCTAGGAAACAACTCATTCTGCACAGTGCTCTTACAGCCTAGTGGGAACATCTCTTCCAAAGGCCTGTGAAACGCAGTTTCTTTGCAGGCCTGATCTGGCTGAAGTAGGACTTCTGCTCTGGGTGTGCTACTTTGCCCTAGAGCTGAAAGGCACAACGTGCAGGCTTCTTTCCAAAGGGCGAGTTGGGCCCCACAGCATCTTGCTTCCAGCTCTTTGGGAAGCTAAGAAACAACTCGCTCTGCACAGTGCTCTTACAGCCTAGTGGGAACATCTCTTCCAAAGGCCTGTGAAACGCAGTTTCTTTGCAGGCCTGATCTGGCTGAAGTAGGACTTCTGCTCTGGGTGTGCTACTTTGCCCTAGAGCTCAAAGGCACAACGTGCAGGCTTCTTTCCAAAGGGCGAGTTGTGCCCCACAGCATCTTGCTTCCAGCTCTTTGGGAAGCTAAGAAACAACTCGCTCTGCACAGTGCTCTTACAGCCTACCGGGAACATGTCTTCCAAAGGCCTGTGAAACGCAGTTTCTTTGAAGGCCTGATCTGGCTGAAGTAGGACTTCTGCTCTGGGTGTGCTACTTTGCCCTAGAGCGGAAAGGCACAACGTGCAGGCTTCTTTCCAAAGGGCGAGTTGGGCCCCACAGCATCTTGCTTCCAGCTCTTTGGGAAGCTAGGAAACAACTCATTCTGCACAGTGCTCTTACAGCCTAGTGGGAACATCTCTTCCAAAGGCCTGTGAAACGCAGTTTCTTTGCAGGCCTGATCTGGCTGAAGTAGGACTTCTGCTCTGGGTGTGCTACTTTGCCCTAGAGCTGAAAGGCACAACGTGCAGGCTTCTTTCCAAAGGGCGAGTTGGGCCCCACAGCATCTTGCTTCCAGCTCTTTGGGAAGCTAAGAAACAACTCGCTCTGCACAGTGCTCTTACAGCCTACTGGGAACATCTCTTCCAAAGGCCTGTGAAACGCAGTTTCTTTGCAGGCCTGATCTGGCTGAAGTAGGACTTCTGCTCTGGGTGTGCTACTTTGCCCTAGAGCTGAAAGGCACAACGTGCAGGCTTCTTTCCAAAGGGCGAGTTGGGCCCCACAGCATCTTGCTTCCAGCTCTTTGGGAAGCTAAGAAACAACACGCTCTGCACAGTGCTCTTACAGCCTAGTGGGAACATCTCTTCCAAAGGCCTGTGAAACGCAGTTTCTTTGCAGGCCTGATCTGGCTGAAGTAGGACTTCTGCTCTGGGTGTGCTACTTTGCCCTAGAGCTGAAAGGCACAACGTGCAGGCTTCTTTCCAAAGGGCGAGTTGGGCCCCACAGCATCTTGCTTCCAGCTCTTTGGGAAGCTAAGAAACAACTCGCTCTGCACAGTGCTCTTACAGCCTACCGGGAACATGTCTTCCAAAGGCCTGTGAAACGCAGTTTGTTTGCAGGCCTGATCTGGCTGAAGTAGGACTTCTGCTCTGGGTGTGCTACTTTGCCCTAGAGCGGAAAGGCACAACGTGCAGGCTTCTTTCCAAAGGGCGAGTTGGGCCCCACAGCATCTTGCTTCCAGCTCTTTGGGAAGCTAAGAAACAACTCGCTCTGCACAGTGCTCTTACAGCCTACCGGGAACATCTCTTCCAAAGGCCTGTGAAACGCAGTTTCTTTGCAGGCCTGATCTGGCTGAAGTAGGACTTCTGCTCTGGGTGTGCTACTTTGCCCTAGAGCTGAAAGGCACAACGTGCAGGCTTCTTTCCAAAGGGCGAGTTGGGCCCCACAGCATCTTGCTTCCAGCTCTTGGGGAAGCTAAGAAACAACTCGCTCTGCACAGTGCTCTTACAGCCTAGTGGGAACATCTCTTCCAAAGGCCTGTGAAACGCAGTTTCTTTGCAGGCCTGATCTGGCTGAAGTAGGACTTCTGCTCTGGGTGTGCTACTTTGCCCTAGAGCTGAAAGGCACAACGTGCAGGCTTCTTTCCAAAGGGCGAGTTGGGCCCCACAGCATCTTGCTTCCAGCTCTTTGGGAAGCTAAGAAACAACTCGCTCTGCACAGTGCTCTTACAGCCTAGTGGGAACATCTCTTCCAAAGGCCTGTGAAACGCAGTTTCTTTGCAGGCCTGATCTGGCTGAAGTAGGACTTCTGCTCTGGGTGTGCTACTTTGCCCTAGAGCTGAAAGGCACAACATGCAGGCTTCTTTCCAAAGGGCGAGTTGGGCCCCACAGCATCTTGCTTCCAGCTCTTTGGGAACCTAAGAAACAACTCGCGCTGCACAGTGCTCTTACATCCTAGTGGGAACATGTCTTCCAAAGGCCTGTGAAACGCAGTTTCTTTGCAGGCCTGATCTGGCTGAAGTAGGACTTCTGCTCTGGGTGTGCTACTTTGCCCTAGAGCGGAAAGGCACAACGTGCAGGCTTCTTTCCAAAGGGCGAGTTGGGCCCCACAGCATCTTGCTTCCAGCTCTTTGGGAAGCTAAGAAACAACTCGCTCTGCACAGTGCTCTTACAGCCTACCGGGAACATCTCTTCCAAAGGCCTGTGAAACGCAGTTTCTTTGCAGGCCTGATCTGGCTGAAGTAGGACTTCTGCTCTGGGTGTGCTACTTTGCCCTAGAGCTGAAAGGCACAACGTGCAGGCTTCTTTCCAAAGGGCGAGTTGGGCCCCACAGCATCTTGCTTCCAGCTCTTGGGGAAGCTAAGAAACAACTCGCTCTGCACAGTGCTCTTACAGCCTAGTGGGAACATCTCTTCCAAAGGCCTGTGAAACGCAGTTTCTTTGCAGGCCTGATCTGGCTGAAGTAGGACTTCTGCTCTGGGTGTGCTACTTTGCCCTAGAGCTGAAAGGCACAACGTGCAGGCTTCTTTCCAAAGGGCGAGTTGGGCCCCACAGCATCTTGCTTCCAGCTCTTTGGGAAGCTAAGAAACAACTCGCTCTGCACAGTGCTCTTACAGCCTAGTGGGAACATCTCTTCCAAAGGCCTGTGAAACGCAGTTTCTTTGCAGGCCTGATCTGGCTGAAGTAGGACTTCTGCTCTGGGTGTGCTACTTTGCCCTAGAGCTGAAAGGCACAACATGCAGGCTTCTTTCCAAAGGGCGAGTTGGGCCCCACAGCATCTTGCTTCCAGCTCTTTGGGAACCTAAGAAACAACTCGCGCTGCACAGTGCTCTTACATCCTAGTGGGAACATCTCTTCCAAAGGCCTGTGAAACGCAGTTTCTTTGCAGGCCTGATCTGGCTGAAGTAGGACTTCTGCTCTGGGTGTGCTACTTTGCCCTAGAGCGGAAAGGCACAACGTGCAGGCTTCTTTCCAAAGGGCGAGTTGGGCCCCACAGCATCTTGCTTCCAGCTCTTTGGGAAGCTAAGAAACAACTCGCTCTGCACAGTGCTCTTACAGCCTACCGGGAACATGTCTTCCAAAGGCCTGTGAAACGCAGTTTCTTTGCAGGCCTGATCTGGCTGAAGTAGGACTTCTGCTCTGGGTGTGCTACTTTGCCCTAGAGCTGAAAGGCACAACGTGCAGGCTTCTTTCCAAAGGGCGAGTTGGGCCCCACAGCATCTTGCTTCCAGCTCTTTGGGAAGCTAAGAAACATCTCGCTCTGCACAGTGCTCTTACAGCCTACTGGGAACATCTCTTCCAAAGGCCTGTGAAACGCAGTTTCTTTGCAGGCCTGATCTGGCTGAAGTAGGACTTCTGCTCTGGGTGTGCTACTTTGCCCTAGAGCTGAAGGGCACAACGTGCAGGCTTCTTTCCAAAGGGCGAGTTGGGCCCCACAGCATCTTGCTTCCAGCTCTTTGGGAAGCTAAGAAACAACTCGCTCTGCACAGTGCTCTTACAGCCTACCGGGAACATCTCTTCCAAAGGCCTGTGAAACGCAGTTTCTTTGCAGGCCTGATCTGGCTGAAGTAGGACTTCTGCTCTGGGTGTGCTACTTTGCCCTAGAGCTGAAAGGCACAACGTGCAGGCTTCTTTCCAAAGGGCGAGTTGGGCCCCACAGCATCTTGCTTCCAGCTCTTTGGGAAGCTAAGAAACAACTCGCTCTGCACAGTGCTCTTACAGCCTACCGGGAACATCTCTTCCAAAGGCCTGTGAAACGCAGTTTCTTTGCAGGCCTGATCTGGCTGAAGTAGGACTTCTGCTCTGGGTGTGCTACTTTGCCCTAGAGCTGAAAGGCACAACGTGCAGGCTTCTTTCCTAAGGGCGAGTTGGGCCCCACAGCATCTTGCTTCCAGCTCTTTGGGAAGCTAAGAAACAACTCGCTCTGCACAGTGCTCTTACAGCCTACCGGGAACATCTCTTCCAAAGGCCTGTGAAACGCAGTTTCTTTGCAGGCCTGATCTGGCTGAAGTAGGACTTCTGCTCTGGGTGTGCTACTTTGCCCTAGAGCTGAAAGGCACAACGTGCAGGCTTCTTTCCAAAGGGCGAGTTGGGCCCCACAGCATCTTGCTTCCAGCTCTTTGGGAAGCTAAGAAACAACTCGCTCTGCACAGTGCTCTTACAGCCTAGTGGGAACATCTCTTCCAAAGGCCTGTGAAACGCAGTTTCTTTGCAGGCCTGATCTGGCTGAAGTAGGACTTCTGCTCTGGGTGTGCTACTTTGCCCTAGAGCTGAAAGGCACAACGTGCAGGCTTCTTTCCAAAGGGCGAGTTGTGCCCCACAGCATCTTGCTTCCAGCTCTTTGGGAAGCTAAGAAACAACTCGCTCTGCACAGTGCTCTTACAGCCTAGTGGGAACATCTCTTCCAAAGGCCTGTGAAACGCAGTTTCTTTGCAGGCCTGATCTGGCTGAAGTAGGACTTCTGCTCTGGGTGTGCTACTTTGCCCTAGAGCTGAAAGGCACAACGTGCAGGCTTCTTTCCAAAGGGCGAGTTGGGCCCCACAGCATCTTGCTTCCAGCTCTTGGGGAAGCTAAGAAACAACTCGCTCTGCACAGTGCTCTTACAGCCTACCGGGAACATCTCTTCCAAAGGCCTGTGAAACGCAGTTTCTTTGCAGGCCTGATCTGGCTGAAGTAGGACTTCTGCTCTGGGTGTGCTACTTTGCCCTAGAGCGGAAAGGCACAACGTGCAGGCTTCTTTCCAAAGGGCGAGTTGGGCCCCACAGCATCTTGCTTCCAGCTCTTTGGGAAGCTAAGAAACAACTCGCTCTGCACAGTGCTCTTACAGCCTACCGGGAACATGTCTTCCAAAGGCCTGTGAAACGCAGTTTCTTTGCAGGCCTGATCTGGCTGAAGTAGGACTTCTGCTCTGGGTGTGCTACTTTGCCCTAGAGCTGAAAGGCACAACGTGCAGGCTTCTTTCCAAAGGGCGAGTTGGGCCCCACAGCATCTTGCTTCCAGCTCTTTGGGAAGCTAAGAAACAACTCGCTCTGCACAGTGCTCTTACAGCCTAGTGGGAACATCTCTTCCAAAGGCCTGTGAAACGCAGTTTCTTTGCAGGCCTGATCTGGCTGAAGTAGGACTTCTGCTCTGGGTGTGCTACTTTGCCCTAGAGCTGAAAGGCACAACATGCAGGCTTCTTTCCAAAGGGCGAGTTGGGCCCCAAAGCATCTTGCTTCCAGCTCTTTGGGAACCTAAGAAACAACTCGCGCTGCACAGTGCTCTTACATCCTAGTGGGAACATCTCTTCCAAAGGCCTGTGAAACGCAGTTTCTTTGCAGGCCTGATCTGGCTGAAGTAGGACTTCTGCTCTGGGTGTGCTACTTTGCCCTAGAGCTGAAAGGCACAACGTGCAGGCTTCTTTCCAAAGGGCGAGTTGGGCCCCACAGCATCTTGCTTCCAGCTCTTTGGGAAGCTAAGAAACAACTCGCTCTGCACAGTGCTCTTACAGCCTACCGGGAACATGTCTTCCAAAGGCCTGTGAAACGCAGTTTCTTTGCAGGCCTGATCTGGCTGAAGTAGGACTTCTGCTCTGGGTGTGCTACTTTGCCCTAGAGCTGAAAGGCACAACGTGCAGGCTTCTTTCCAAAGGGCGAGTTGGGCCCCACAGCATCTTGCTTCCAGCTCTTTGGGAAGCTAAGAAACAACTCGCTCTGCACAGTGCTCTTACAGCCTACCGGGAACATCTCTTCCAAAGGCCTGTGAAACGCAGTTTCTTTGCAGGCCTGATCTGGCTGAAGTAGGACTTCTGCTCTGGGTGTGCTGCTTTGCCCTAGAGCTGAAAGGCACAACGTGCAGGCTTCTTTCCAAAGGGCGAGTTGGGCCCCACAGCATCTTGCTTCCAGCTCTTTGGGAAGCTAAGAAACAACTCGCTCTGCACAGTGCTCTTACAGCCTAGTGGGAACATCTCTTCCAAAGGCCTGTGAAACGCAGTTTCTTTGCAGGCCTGATCTGGCTGAAGTAGGACTTCTGCTCTGGGTGTGCTACTTTGCCCTAGAGCTCAAAGGCACAACGTGCAGGCTTCTTTCCAAAGGGCGAGTTGTGCCCCACAGCATCTTGCTTCCAGCTCTTTGGGAAGCTAAGAAACAACTCGCTCTGCACAGTGCTCTTACAGCCTACCGGGAACATGTCTTCCAAAGGCCTGTGAAACGCAGTTTCTTTGAAGGCCTGATCTGGCTGAAGTAGGACTTCTGCTCTGGGTGTGCTACTTTGCCCTAGAGCGGAAAGGCACAACGTGCAGGCTTCTTTCCAAAGGGCGAGTTGGGCCCCACAGCATCTTGCTTCCAGCTCTTTGGGAAGCTAGGAAACAACTCATTCTGCACAGTGCTCTTACAGCCTAGTGGGAACATCTCTTCCAAAGGCCTGTGAAACGCAGTTTCTTTGCAGGCCTGATCTGGCTGAAGTAGGACTTCTGCTCTGGGTGTGCTACTTTGCCCTAGAGCTGAAAGGCACAACGTGCAGGCTTCTTTCCAAAGGGCGAGTTGGGCCCCACAGCATCTTGCTTCCAGCTCTTTGGGAAGCTAAGAAACAACTCGCTCTGCACAGTGCTCTTACAGCCAGTGGGAACATCTCTTCCAAAGGCCTGTGAAACGCAGTTTCTTTGCAGGCCTGATCTGGCTGAAGTAGGACTTCTGCTCTGGGTGTGCTACTTTGCCCTAGAGCTCAAAGGCACAACGTGCAGGCTTCTTTCCAAAGGGCGAGTTGTGCCCCACAGCATCTTGCTTCCAGCTCTTTGGGAAGCTAAGAAACAACTCGCTCTGCACAGTGCTCTTACAGCCTACCGGGAACATGTCTTCCAAAGGCCTGTGAAACGCAGTTTCTTTGAAGGCCTGATCTGGCTGAAGTAGGACTTCTGCTCTGGGTGTGCTACTTTGCCCTAGAGCGGAAAGGCACAACGTGCAGGCTTCTTTCCAAAGGGCGAGTTGGGCCCCACAGCATCTTGCTTCCAGCTCTTTGGGAAGCTAGGAAACAACTCATTCTGCACAGTGCTCTTACAGCCTAGTGGGAACATCTCTTCCAAAGGCCTGTGAAACGCAGTTTCTTTGCAGGCCTGATCTGGCTGAAGTAGGACTTCTGCTCTGGGTGTGCTACTTTGCCCTAGAGCTGAAAGGCACAACGTGCAGGCTTCTTTCCAAAGGGCGAGTTGGGCCCCACAGCATCTTGCTTCCAGCTCTTTGGGAAGCTAAGAAACAACTCGCTCTGCACAGTGCTCTTACAGCCTACTGGGAACATCTCTTCCAAAGGCCTGTGAAACGCAGTTTCTTTGCAGGCCTGATCTGGCTGAAGTAGGACTTCTGCTCTGGGTGTGCTACTTTGCCCTAGAGCTGAAAGGCACAACGTGCAGGCTTCTTTCCAAAGGGCGAGTTGGGCCCCACAGCATCTTGCTTCCAGCTCTTTGGGAAGCTAAGAAACAACACGCTCTGCACAGTGCTCTTACAGCCTAGTGGGAACATCTCTTCCAAAGGCCTGTGAAACGCAGTTTCTTTGCAGGCCTGATCTGGCTGAAGTAGGACTTCTGCTCTGGGTGTGCTACTTTGCCCTAGAGCTGAAAGGCACAACGTGCAGGCTTCTTTCCAAAGGGCGAGTTGGGCCCCACAGCATCTTGCTTCCAGCTCTTTGGGAAGCTAAGAAACAACTCGCTCTGCACAGTGCTCTTACAGCCTACCGGGAACATGTCTTCCAAAGGCCTGTGAAACGCAGTTTGTTTGCAGGCCTGATCTGGCTGAAGTAGGACTTCTGCTCTGGGTGTGCTACTTTGCCCTAGAGCGGAAAGGCACAACGTGCAGGCTTCTTTCCAAAGGGCGAGTTGGGCCCCACAGCATCTTGCTTCCAGCTCTTTGGGAAGCTAAGAAACAACTCGCTCTGCACAGTGCTCTTACAGCCTAGTGGGAACATCTCTTCCAAAGGCCTGTGAAACGCAGTTTCTTTGCAGGCCTGATCTGGCTGAAGTAGGACTTCTGCTCTGGGTGTGCTACTTTGCCCTAGAGCTGAAAGGCACAACGTGCAGGCTTCTTTCCAAAGGGCGAGTTGGGCCCCACAGCATCTTGCTTCCAGCTCTTTGGGAAGCTAAGAAACAACTCGCTCTGCACAGTGCTCTTACAGCCTAGTGGGAACATCTCTTCCAAAGGCCTGTGAAACGCAGTTTCTTTGCAGGCCTGATCTGGCTGAAGTAGGACTTCTGCTCTGGGTGTGCTACTTTGCCCTAGAGCTGAAAGGCACAACATGCAGGCTTCTTTCCAAAGGGCGAGTTGGGCCCCACAGCATCTTGCTTCCAGCTCTTTGGGAACCTAAGAAACAACTCGCGCTGCACAGTGCTCTTACATCCTAGTGGGAACATGTCTTCCAAAGGCCTGTGAAACGCAGTTTCTTTGCAGGCCTGATCTGGCTGAAGTAGGACTTCTGCTCTGGGTGTGCTACTTTGCCCTAGAGCGGAAAGGCACAACGTGCAGGCTTCTTTCCAAAGGGCGAGTTGGGCCCCACAGCATCTTGCTTCCAGCTCTTTGGGAAGCTAAGAAACAACTCGCTCTGCACAGTGCTCTTACAGCCTACCGGGAACATCTCTTCCAAAGGCCTGTGAAACGCAGTTTCTTTGCAGGCCTGATCTGGCTGAAGTAGGACTTCTGCTCTGGGTGTGCTACTTTGCCCTAGAGCTGAAAGGCACAACGTGCAGGCTTCTTTCCAAAGGGCGAGTTGGGCCCCACAGCATCTTGCTTCCAGCTCTTGGGGAAGCTAAGAAACAACTCGCTCTGCACAGTGCTCTTACAGCCTAGTGGGAACATCTCTTCCAAAGGCCTGTGAAACGCAGTTTCTTTGCAGGCCTGATCTGGCTGAAGTAGGACTTCTGCTCTGGGTGTGCTACTTTGCCCTAGAGCTGAAAGGCACAACGTGCAGGCTTCTTTCCAAAGGGCGAGTTGGGCCCCACAGCATCTTGCTTCCAGCTCTTTGGGAAGCTAAGAAACAACTCGCTCTGCACAGTGCTCTTACAGCCTAGTGGGAACATCTCTTCCAAAGGCCTGTGAAACGCAGTTTCTTTGCAGGCCTGATCTGGCTGAAGTAGGACTTCTGCTCTGGGTGTGCTACTTTGCCCTAGAGCTGAAAGGCACAACATGCAGGCTTCTTTCCAAAGGGCGAGTTGGGCCCCACAGCATCTTGCTTCCAGCTCTTTGGGAACCTAAGAAACAACTCGCGCTGCACAGTGCTCTTACATCCTAGTGGGAACATCTCTTCCAAAGGCCTGTGAAACGCAGTTTCTTTGCAGGCCTGATCTGGCTGAAGTAGGACTTCTGCTCTGGGTGTGCTACTTTGCCCTAGAGCGGAAAGGCACAACGTGCAGGCTTCTTTCCAAAGGGCGAGTTGGGCCCCACAGCATCTTGCTTCCAGCTCTTTGGGAAGCTAAGAAACAACTCGCTCTGCACAGTGCTCTTACAGCCTACCGGGAACATGTCTTCCAAAGGCCTGTGAAACGCAGTTTCTTTGCAGGCCTGATCTGGCTGAAGTAGGACTTCTGCTCTGGGTGTGCTACTTTGCCCTAGAGCTGAAAGGCACAACGTGCAGGCTTCTTTCCAAAGGGCGAGTTGGGCCCCACAGCATCTTGCTTCCAGCTCTTTGGGAAGCTAAGAAACATCTCGCTCTGCACAGTGCTCTTACAGCCTACTGGGAACATCTCTTCCAAAGGCCTGTGAAACGCAGTTTCTTTGCAGGCCTGATCTGGCTGAAGTAGGACTTCTGCTCTGGGTGTGCTACTTTGCCCTAGAGCTGAAGGGCACAACGTGCAGGCTTCTTTCCAAAGGGCGAGTTGGGCCCCACAGCATCTTGCTTCCAGCTCTTTGGGAAGCTAAGAAACAACTCGCTCTGCACAGTGCTCTTACAGCCTACCGGGAACATCTCTTCCAAAGGCCTGTGAAACGCAGTTTCTTTGCAGGCCTGATCTGGCTGAAGTAGGACTTCTGCTCTGGGTGTGCTACTTTGCCCTAGAGCTGAAAGGCACAACGTGCAGGCTTCTTTCCAAAGGGCGAGTTGGGCCCCACAGCATCTTGCTTCCAGCTCTTTGGGAAGCTAAGAAACAACTCGCTCTGCACAGTGCTCTTACAGCCTACCGGGAACATCTCTTCCAAAGGCCTGTGAAACGCAGTTTCTTTGCAGGCCTGATCTGGCTGAAGTAGGACTTCTGCTCTGGGTGTGCTACTTTGCCCTAGAGCTGAAAGGCACAACGTGCAGGCTTCTTTCCTAAGGGCGAGTTGGGCCCCACAGCATCTTGCTTCCAGCTCTTTGGGAAGCTAAGAAACAACTCGCTCTGCACAGTGCTCTTACAGCCTACCGGGAACATCTCTTCCAAAGGCCTGTGAAACGCAGTTTCTTTGCAGGCCTGATCTGGCTGAAGTAGGACTTCTGCTCTGGGTGTGCTACTTTGCCCTAGAGCTGAAAGGCACAACGTGCAGGCTTCTTTCCAAAGGGCGAGTTGGGCCCCACAGCATCTTGCTTCCAGCTCTTTGGGAAGCTAAGAAACAACTCGCTCTGCACAGTGCTCTTACAGCCTAGTGGGAACATCTCTTCCAAAGGCCTGTGAAACGCAGTTTCTTTGCAGGCCTGATCTGGCTGAAGTAGGACTTCTGCTCTGGGTGTGCTACTTTGCCCTAGAGCTGAAAGGCACAACGTGCAGGCTTCTTTCCAAAGGGCGAGTTGTGCCCCACAGCATCTTGCTTCCAGCTCTTTGGGAAGCTAAGAAACAACTCGCTCTGCACAGTGCTCTTACAGCCTAGTGGGAACATCTCTTCCAAAGGCCTGTGAAACGCAGTTTCTTTGCAGGCCTGATCTGGCTGAAGTAGGACTTCTGCTCTGGGTGTGCTACTTTGCCCTAGAGCTGAAAGGCACAACGTGCAGGCTTCTTTCCAAAGGGCGAGTTGGGCCCCACAGCATCTTGCTTCCAGCTCTTGGGGAAGCTAAGAAACAACTCGCTCTGCACAGTGCTCTTACAGCCTACCGGGAACATCTCTTCCAAAGGCCTGTGAAACGCAGTTTCTTTGCAGGCCTGATCTGGCTGAAGTAGGACTTCTGCTCTGGGTGTGCTACTTTGCCCTAGAGCGGAAAGGCACAACGTGCAGGCTTCTTTCCAAAGGGCGAGTTGGGCCCCACAGCATCTTGCTTCCAGCTCTTTGGGAAGCTAAGAAACAACTCGCTCTGCACAGTGCTCTTACAGCCTACCGGGAACATGTCTTCCAAAGGCCTGTGAAACGCAGTTTCTTTGCAGGCCTGATCTGGCTGAAGTAGGACTTCTGCTCTGGGTGTGCTACTTTGCCCTAGAGCTGAAAGGCACAACGTGCAGGCTTCTTTCCAAAGGGCGAGTTGGGCCCCACAGCATCTTGCTTCCAGCTCTTTGGGAAGCTAAGAAACAACTCGCTCTGCACAGTGCTCTTACAGCCTAGTGGGAACATCTCTTCCAAAGGCCTGTGAAACGCAGTTTCTTTGCAGGCCTGATCTGGCTGAAGTAGGACTTCTGCTCTGGGTGTGCTACTTTGCCCTAGAGCTGAAAGGCACAACATGCAGGCTTCTTTCCAAAGGGCGAGTTGGGCCCCAAAGCATCTTGCTTCCAGCTCTTTGGGAACCTAAGAAACAACTCGCGCTGCACAGTGCTCTTACATCCTAGTGGGAACATCTCTTCCAAAGGCCTGTGAAACGCAGTTTCTTTGCAGGCCTGATCTGGCTGAAGTAGGACTTCTGCTCTGGGTGTGCTACTTTGCCCTAGAGCTGAAAGGCACAACGTGCAGGCTTCTTTCCAAAGGGCGAGTTGGGCCCCACAGCATCTTGCTTCCAGCTCTTTGGGAAGCTAAGAAACAACTCGCTCTGCACAGTGCTCTTACAGCCTACCGGGAACATGTCTTCCAAAGGCCTGTGAAACGCAGTTTCTTTGCAGGCCTGATCTGGCTGAAGTAGGACTTCTGCTCTGGGTGTGCTACTTTGCCCTAGAGCTGAAAGGCACAACGTGCAGGCTTCTTTCCAAAGGGCGAGTTGGGCCCCACAGCATCTTGCTTCCAGCTCTTTGGGAAGCTAAGAAACATCTCGCTCTGCACAGTGCTCTTACAGCCTACCGGGAACATCTCTTCCAAAGGCCTGTGAAACGCAGTTTCTTTGCAGGCCTGATCTGGCTGAAGTAGGACTTCTGCTCTGGGTGTGCTACTTTGCCCTAGAGCTGAAGGGCACAACGTGCAGGCTTCTTTCCAAAGGGCGAGTTGGGCCCCACAGCATCTTGCTTCCAGCTCTTTGGGAAGCTAAGAAACAACTCGCTCTGCACAGTGCTCTTACAGCCTACCGGGAACATCTCTTCCAAAGGCCTGTGAAACGCAGTTTCTTTGCAGGCCTGATCTGGCTGAAGTAGGACTTCTGCTCTGGATGTGCTACTTTGCCCTAGAGATGAAAGGCACAACGTGCAGGCTTCTTTCCAAAGGGCGAGTTGGGCCCCACAGCATCTTGCTTCCAGCTCTTTGGGAAGCTAAGAAACAACTCGCTCTGCACAGTGCTCTTACAGCCTAGTGGGAACATCTCTTCCAAAGGCCTGTGAAACGCAGTTTCTTTGCAGGCCTGATCTGGCTGAAGTAGGACTTCTGCTCTGGGTGTGCTACTTTGCCCTAGAGCTGAAAGGCACAACGTGCAGGCTTCTTTCCAAAGGGCGAGTTGGGCCCCACAGCATCTTGCTTCCAGCTCTTTGGGAAGCTAAGAAACAACTCGCTCTGCACAGTGCTCTTACAGCCTAGTGGGAACATCTCTTCCAAAGGCCTGTGAAACGCAGTTTCTTTGCAGGCCTGATCTGGCTGAAGTAGGACTTCTGCTCTGGGTGTGCTACTTTGCCCTAGAGCTGAAAGGCACAACGTGCAGGCTTCTTTCCAAAGGGCGAGTTGGGCCCCACAGCATCTTGCTTCCAGCTCTTGGGGAAGCTAAGAAACAACTCGCTCTGCACAGTGCTCTTACAGCCTACCGGGAACATCTCTTCCAAAGGCCTGTGAAACGCAGTTTCTTTGCAGGCCTGATCTGGCTGAAGTAGGACTTCTGCTCTGGGTGTGCTACTTTGCCCTAGAGCGGAAAGGCACAACGTGCAGGCTTCTTTCCAAAGGGCGAGTTGGGCCCCACAGCATCTTGCTTCCAGCTCTTTGGGAAGCTAAGAAACAACTCGCTCTGCACAGTGCTCTTACAGCCTACCGGGAACATGTCTTCCAAAGGCCTGTGAAACGCAGTTTCTTTGCAGGCCTGATCTGGCTGAAGTAGGACTTCTGCTCTGGGTGTGCTACTTTGCCCTAGAGCTGAAAGGCACAACGTGCAGGCTTCTTTCCAAAGGGCGAGTTGGGCCCCACAGCATCTTGCTTCCAGCTCTTTGGGAAGCTAAGAAACATCTCGCTCTGCACAGTGCTCTTACAGCCTAGTGGGAACATCTCTTCCAAAGGCCTGTGAAACGCAGTTTCTTTGCAGGCCTGATCTGGCTGAAGTAGGACTTCTGCTCTGGGTGTGCTACTTTGCCCTAGAGCTGAAAGGCACAACGTGCAGGCTTCTTTCCAAAGGGCGAGTTGGGCCCCACAGCATCTTGCTTCCAGCTCTTTGGGAAGCTAAGAAACAACTCGTTCTGCACAGTGCTCTTACAGCCTACCGGGAACATCTCTTCCAAAGGCCTGTGAAACGCAGTTTCTTTGCAGGCCTGATCTGGCTGAAGTAGGACTTCTGCTCTGGGTGTGCTACTTTGCCCTAGAGCTGAAAGGCACAACGTGCAGGCTTCTTTCCAAAGGGCGAGTTGGGCCCCACAGCATCTTGCTTCCAGCTCTTTGGGAAGCTAAGAAACAACTCGCTCTGCACAGTGCTCTTACAGCCTACCGGGAACATGTCTTCCAAAGGCCTGTGAAACGCAGTTTCTTTGCAGGCCTGATCTGGCTGAAGTAGGACTTCTGCTCTGGGTGTGCTACTTTGCCCTAGAGCTGAAAGGCACAACGTGCAGGCTTCTTTCCAAAGGGCGAGTTGGGCCCCACAGCATCTTGCTTCCAGCTCTTTGGGAAGCTAAGAAACAACTCGCTCTGCACAGTGCTCTTACAGCCTACCGGGAACATCTCTTCCAAAGGCCTGTGAAACGCAGTTTCTTTGCAGGCCTGATCTGGCTGAAGTAGGACTTCTGCTCTGGGTGTGCTACTTTGCCCTAGAGCGGAAAGGCACAACGTGCAGGCTTCTTTCCAAAGGGCGAGTTGGGCCCCACAGCATCTTGCTTCCAGCTCTTTGGGAAGCTAAGAAACAACTCGCTCTGCACAGTGCTCTTACAGCCTAGTGGGAACATGTCTTCCAAAGGCCTGTGAAACGCAGTTTCTTTGCAGGCCTGATCTGGCTGAAGTAGGACTTCTGCTCTGGGTGTGCTACTTTGCCCTAGAGCTGAAAGGCACAACGTGCAGGCTTCTTTCCAAAGGGCGAGTTGGGCCCCACAGCATCTTGCTTCCAGCTCTTTGGGAAGCTAAGAAACAACTCACTCTGCACAGTGCTCTTACAGCCTACCGGGAACATCTCTTCCAAAGGCCTGTGAAACGCACTTTCTTTGCAGGCCTGATCTGGCTGAAGTAGGACTTCTGCTCTGGGTGTGCTACTTTGCCCTAGAGCTGAAAGGCACAACGTGCAGGCTTCTTTCCAAAGGGCGAGTTGGGCCCCACAGCATCTTGCTTCCAGCTCTTTGGGAAGCTAAGAAACAACTCGCTCTGCACAGTGCTCTTACAGCCTAGTGGGAACATCTCTTCCAAAGGCCTGTGAAACGCAGTTTCTTTGCAGGCCTGATCTGGCTGAAGTAGGACTTCTGCTCTGGGTGTGCTACTTTGCCCTCGAGCTGAAAGGCACAACGTGCAGGCTTCTTTCCAAAGGGCGAGTTGGGCCCCACAGCATCTTGCTTCCAGCTCTTTGGGAAGCTAAGAAACAACTCGCTCTGCACAGTGCTCTTACAGCCTAGTGGGAACATCTCTTCCAAAGGCCTGTGAAACGCAGTTTCTTTGCAGGCCTGATCTGGCTGAAGTAGGACTTCTGCTCTGGGTGTGCTACTTTGCCCTAGAGCTGAAAGGCACAACGTGCAGGCTTCTTTCCAAAGGGCGAGTTGGGCCCCACAGCATCTTGCTTCCAGCTCTTTGGGAACCTAAGAAACAACTCGCTCTGCACAGTGCTCTTACAGCCTAGTGGGAACATCTCTTCCAAAGGCCTGTGAAACGCAGTTTCTTTGCAGGCCTGATCTGGCTGAAGTAGGACTTCTGCTCTGGGTGTGCTACTTTGCCCTAGAGCTGAAAGGCACAACGTGCAGGCTTCTTTCCAAAGGGCGAGTTGGGCCCCACAGCATCTTGCTTCCAGCTCTTTGGGAAGCTAAGAAACAACTCGCTCTGCACAGTGCTCTTACAGCCTACCGGGAACATGTCTTCCAAAGGCCTGTGAAACGCAGTTTCTTTGCAGGCCTGATCTGGCTGAAGTAGGACTTCTGCTCTGGGTGTGCTACTTTGCCCTAGAGCTGAAAGGCACAACGTGCAGGCTTCTTTCCAAAGGGCGAGTTGGGCCCCACAGCATCTTGCTTCCAGCTCTTGGGGAAGCTAAGAAACATCTCGCTCTTCACAGTGCTCTTACAGCCTAGTGGGAACATCTCTTCCAAAGGCCTGTGAAACGCAGTTTCTTTGCAGGCCTGATCTGGCTGAAGTAGGACTTCTGCTCTGGGTGTGCTACTTTGCCCTAGAGCTGAAAGGCACAACGTGCAGGCTTCTTTCCAAAGGGCGAGTTGGGCCCCACAGCATCTTGCTTCCAGCTCTTTGGGAAGCTAAGAAACAACTCGCTCTGCACAGTGCTCTTACAGCCTACCGGGAACATCTCTTCCAAAGGCCTGTGAAACGCAGTTTCTTTGCAGGCCTGATCTGGCTGAAGTAGGACTTCTGCTCTGGGTGTGCTACTTTGCCCTAGAGCTGAAAGGCACAACGTGCAGGCTTCTTTCCAAAGGGCGAGTTGGGCCCCACAGCATCTTGCTTCCAGCTCTTTGGGAAGCTAAGAAACAACTCGCTCTGCACAGTGCTCTTACAGCCTACCGTGAACATGTCTTCCAAAGGCCTGTGAAACGCAGTTTCTTTGCAGGCCTGATCTGGCTGAAGTAGGACTTCTGCTCTGGGTGTGCTACTTTGCCCTAGAGCTGAAAGGCACAACGTGCAGGCTTCTTTCCAAAGGGCGAGTTGGGCCCCACAGCATCTTGCTTCCAGCTCTTTGGGAACCTAAGAAACAACTCGCTCTGCACAGTGCTCTTACAGCCTAGTGGGAACATCTCTTCCAAAGGCCTGTGAAACGCAGTTTCTTTGCAGGCATGATCTGGCTGAAGTAGGACTTCTGCTCTGGGTGTGCTACTTTGCCCTAGAGCGGAAAGGCACAACGTGCAGGCTTCTTTCCAAAGGGCGAGTTGGGCCCCACAGCATCTTGCTTCCAGCTCTTTGGGAAGCTAAGAAACAACTCGCTCTGCACAGTGCTCTTACAGCCTAGTGGGAACATCTCTTCCAAAGGCCTGTGAAACGCAGTTTCTTTGCAGGCCTGATCTGGCTGAAGTAGGACTTCTGCTCTGGGTGTGCTACTTTGTCCTAGAGCTGAAAGGCACAACGTGCAGGCTTCTTTCCAAAGGGCGAGTTGGGCCCCACAGCATCTTGCTTCCAGCTCTTTGGGAAGCTAAGAAACAACTCGCTCTGCGCAGTGCTCTTACAGCCTACCGGGAACATGTCTTCCAAAGGCCTGTCAAACGCAGTTTCTTTGCAGGCCTGATCTGGCTGAAGTAGGACTTCTGCTCTGGGTGTGCTACTTTGCCCTAGAGCTGAAAGGCACAACGTGCAGGCTTCTTTCCAAAGGGCGAGTTGGGCCCCACAGCATCTTGCTTCCAGCTCTTTGGGAAGCTAAGAAACAACTCGCTCTGCACAGTGCTCTTACAGCCTACCGGGAACATCTCTTCCAAAGGCCTGTGAAACGCAGTTTCTTTGCAGGCCTGATCTGGCTGAAGTAGGACTTCTGCTCTGGATGTGCTACTTTGCCCTAGAGATGAAAGGCACAACGTGCAGGCTTCTTTCCAAAGGGCGAGTTGGGCCCCACAGCATCTTGCTTCCAGCTCTTTGGGAAGCTAAGAAACAACTCGCTCTGCACAGTGCTCTTACAGCCTAGTGGGAACATCTCTTCCAAAGGCCTGTGAAACGCAGTTTCTTTGCAGGCCTGATCTGGCTGAAGTAGGACTTCTGCTCTGGGTGTGCTACTTTGCCCTAGAGCTGAAAGGCACAACGTGCAGGCTTCTTTCCAAAGGGCGAGTTGGGCCCCACAGCATCTTGCTTCCAGCTCTTTGGGAAGCTAAGAAACAACTCGCTCTGCACAGTGCTCTGACAGCCTAGTGGGAACATCTCTTCCAAAGGCCTGTGAAACGCAGTTTCTTTGCAGGCCTGATCTGGCTGAAGTAGGACTTCTGCTCTGGGTGTGCTACTTTGCCCTAGAGCTGAAAGGCACAACGTGCAGGCTTCTTTCCAAAGGGCGAGTTGGGCCCCACAGCATCTTGCTTCCAGCTCTTGGGGAAGCTAAGAAACAACTCGCTCTGCACAGTGCTCTTACAGCCTACCGGGAACATCTCTTCCAAAGGCCTGTGAAACGCAGTTTCTTTGCAGGCCTGATCTGGCTGAAGTAGGACTTCTGCTCTGGGTGTGCTACTTTGCCCTAGAGCGGAAAGGCACAACGTGCAGGCTTCTTTCCAAAGGGCGAGTTGGGCCCCACAGCATCTTGCTTCCAGCTCTTTGGGAAGCTAAGAAACAACTCGCTCTGCACAGTGCTCTTACAGCCTACCGGGAACATGTCTTCCAAAGGCCTGTGAAACGCAGTTTCTTTGCAGGCCTGATCTGGCTGAAGTAGGACTTCTGCTCTGGGTGTGCTACTTTGCCCTAGAGCTGAAAGGCACAACGTGCAGGCTTCTTTCCAAAGGGCGAGTTGGGCCCCACAGCATCTTGCTTCCAGCTCTTTGGGAAGCTAAGAAACATCTCGCTCTGCACAGTGCTCTTACAGCCTAGTGGGAACATCTCTTCCAAAGGCCTGTGAAACGCAGTTTCTTTGCAGGCCTGATCTGGCTGAAGTAGGACTTCTGCTCTGGGTGTGCTACTTTGCCCTAGAGCTGAAAGGCACAACGTGCAGGCTTCTTTCCAAAGGGCGAGTTGGGCCCCACAGCATCTTGCTTCCAGCTCTTTGGGAAGCTAAGAAACAACTCGTTCTGTACAGTGCTCTTACAGCCTACCGGGAACATCTCTTCCAAAGGCCTGTGAAACGCAGTTTCTTTGCAGGCCTGATCTGGCTGAAGTAGGACTTCTGCTCTGGGTGTGCTACTTTGCCCTAGAGCTGAAAGGCACAACGTGCAGGCTTCTTTCCAAAGGGCGAGTTGGGCCCCACAGCATCTTGCTTCCAGCTCTTTGGGAAGCTAAGAAACAACTCGCTCTGCACAGTGCTCTTACAGCCTACCGGGAACATGTCTTCCAAAGGCCTGTGAAACGCAGTTTCTTTGCAGGCCTGATCTGGCTGAAGTAGGACTTCTGCTCTGGGTGTGCTACTTTGCCCTAGAGCTGAAAGGCACAACGTGCAGGCTTCTTTCCAAAGGGCGAGTTGGGCCCCACAGCATCTTGCTTCCAGCTCTTTGGGAACCTAAGAAACAACTCGCTCTGCACAGTGCTCTTACAGCCTAGTGGGAACATCTCTTCCAAAGGCCTGTGAAACGCAGTTTCTTTGCAGGCCTGATCTGGCTGAAGTAGGACTTCTGCTCTGGGTGTGCTACTTTGCCCTAGAGCTGAAAGGCACAACGTGCAGGCTTCTTTCCAAAGGGCGAGTTGGGCCCCACAGCATCTTGCTTCCAGCTCTTTGGGAAGCTAAGAAACAACTCGCTCTGCACAGTGCTCTTACAGCCTACCGGGAACATCTCTTCCAAAGGCCTGTGAAACGCAGTTTCTTTGCAGGCCTGATCTGGCTGAAGTAGGACTTCTGCTCTGGGTGTGCTACTTTGCCCTAGAGCTGAAAGGCACAACGTGCAGGCTTCTTTCCAAAGGGCGAGTTGGGCCCCACAGCATCTTGCTTCCAGCTCTTTGGGAAGCTAAGAAACAACTCGCTCTGCACAGTGCTCTTACAGCCTACCGGGAACATCTCTTCCAAAGGCCTGTGAAACGCAGTTTCTTTGCAGGCCTGATCTGGCTGAAGTAGGACTTCTGCTCTGGGTGTGCTACTTTGCCCTAGAGCGGAAAGGCACAACGTGCAGGCTTCTTTCCAAAGGGCGAGTTGGGCCCCACAGCATCTTGCTTCCAGCTCTTTGGGAAGCTAAGAAACAACTCGCTCTGCACAGTGCTCTTACAGCCTAGTGGGAACATGTCTTCCAAAGGCCTGTGAAACGCAGTTTCTTTGCAGGCCTGATCTGGCTGAAGTAGGACTTCTGCTCTGGGTGTGCTACTTTGCCCTAGAGCTGAAAGGCACAACGTGCAGGCTTCTTTCCAAAGGGCGAGTTGGGCCCCACAGCATCTTGCTTCCAGCTCTTTGGGAAGCTAAGAAACAACTCACTCTGCACAGTGCTCTTACAGCCTACCGGGAACATCTCTTCCAAAGGCCTGTGAAACGCACTTTCTTTGCAGGCCTGATCTGGCTGAAGTAGGACTTCTGCTCTGGGTGTGCTACTTTGCCCTAGAGCTGAAAGGCACAACGTGCAGGCTTCTTTCCAAAGGGCGAGTTGGGCCCCACAGCATCTTGCTTCCAGCTCTTTGGGAAGCTAAGAAACAACTCGCTCTGCACAGTGCTCTTACAGCCTAGTGGGAACATCTCTTCCAAAGGCCTGTGAAACGCAGTTTCTTTGCAGGCCTGATCTGGCTGAAGTAGGACTTCTGCTCTGGGTGTGCTACTTTGCCCTAGAGCTGAAAGGCACAACGTGCAGGCTTCTTTCCAAAGGGCGAGTTGGGCCCCACAGCATCTTGCTTCCAGCTCTTTGGGAAGCTAAGAAACAACTCGCTCTGCACAGTGCTCTTACAGCCTAGTGGGAACATCTCTTCCAAAGGCCTGTGAAACGCAGTTTCTTTGCAGGCCTGATCTGGCTGAAGTAGGACTTCTGCTCTGGGTGTGCTACTTTGCCCTAGAGCTGAAAGGCACAACGTGCAGGCTTCTTTCCAAAGGGCGAGTTGGGCCCCACAGCATCTTGCTTCCAGCTCTTTGGGAACCTAAGAAACAACTCGCTCTGCACAGTGCTCTTACAGCCTAGTGGGAACATCTCTTCCAAAGGCCTGTGAAACGCAGTTTCTTTGCAGGCCTGATCTGGCTGAAGTAGGACTTCTGCTCTGGGTGTGCTACTTTGCCCTAGAGCTGAAAGGCACAACGTGCAGGCTTCTTTCCAAAGGGCGAGTTGGGCCCCACAGCATCTTGCTTCCAGCTCTTTGGGAAGCTAAGAAACAACTCGCTCTGCACAGTGCTCTTACAGCCTACCGGGAACATGTCTTCCAAACGCCTGTGAAACGCAGTTTCTTTGCAGGCCTGATCTGGCTGAAGTAGGACTTCTGCTCTGGGTGTGCTACTTTGCCCTAGAGCTGAAAGGCACAACGTGCAGGCTTCTTTCCAAAGGGCGAGTTGGGCCCCACAGCATCTTGCTTCCAGCTCTTGGGGAAGCTAAGAAACATCTCGCTCTTCACAGTGCTCTTACAGCCTAGTGGGAACATCTCTTCCAAAGGCCTGTGAAACGCAGTTTCTTTGCAGGCCTGATCTGGCTGAAGTAGGACTTCTGCTCTGGGTGTGCTACTTTGCCCTAGAGCTGAAAGGCACAACGTGCAGGCTTCTTTCCAAAGGGCGAGTTGGGCCCCACAGCATCTTGCTTCCAGCTCTTTGGGAAGCTAAGAAACAACTCGCTCTGCACAGTGCTCTTACAGCCTACCGGGAACATCTCTTCCAAAGGCCTGTGAAACGCAGTTTCTTTGCAGGCCTGATCTGGCTGAAGTAGGACTTCTGCTCTGGGTGTGCTACTTTGCCCTAGAGCTGAAAGGCACAACGTGCAGGCTTCTTTCCAAAGGGCGAGTTGGGCCCCACAGCATCTTGCTTCCAGCTCTTTGGGAAGCTAAGAAACAACTCGCTCTGCACAGTGCTCTTACAGCCTACCGTGAACATGTCTTCCAAAGGCCTGTGAAACGCAGTTTCTTTGCAGGCCTGATCTGGCTGAAGTAGGACTTCTGCTCTGGGTGTGCTACTTTGCCCTAGAGCTGAAAGGCACAACGTGCAGGCTTCTTTCCAAAGGGCGAGTTGGGCCCCACAGCATCTTGCTTCCAGCTCTTTGGGAACCTAAGAAACAACTCGCTCTGCACAGTGCTCTTACAGCCTAGTGGGAACATCTCTTCCAAAGGCCTGTGAAACGCAGTTTCTTTGCAGGCATGATCTGGCTGAAGTAGGACTTCTGCTCTGGGTGTGCTACTTTGCCCTAGAGCGGAAAGGCACAACGTGCAGGCTTCTTTCCAAAGGGCGAGTTGGGCCCCACAGCATCTTGCTTCCAGCTCTTTGGGAAGCTAAGAAACAACTCGCTCTGCACAGTGCTCTTACAGCCTAGTGGGAACATCTCTTCCAAAGGCCTGTGAAACGCAGTTTCTTTGCAGGCCTGATCTGGCTGAAGTAGGACTTCTGCTCTGGGTGTGCTACTTTGCCCTAGAGATGAAAGGCACAACGTGCAGGCTTCTTTCCAAAGGGCGAGTTGGGCCCCACAGCATCTTGCTTCCAGCTCTTTGGGAACCTAAGAAACAACTCGCTCTGCACAGTGCGATTACAGCCTAGTGGGAACATCTCTTCCAAAGGCCTGTGAAACGCAGTTTCTTTGCAGGCCTGATCTGGCTGAAGTAGGACTTCTGCTCTGGGTGTGCTACTTTGCCCTAGAGCGGAAAGGCACAACGTGCAGGCTTCTTTCCAAAGGGCGAGTTGGGCCCCACAGCATCTTGCTTCCAGCTCTTTGGGAAGCTAAGAAACAACTCGCCCTGCACAGTGCTCTTACAGCCTACTGGGAACATCTCTTCCAAAGGCCTGTGAAACGCAGTTTCTTTGCAGGCCTGATCTGGCTGAAGTAGGACTTCTGCTCTGGGTGTGCTACTTTGCCCTAGAGCTGAAAGGCACAAGGTGCAGGCTTCTTTCCAAAGGGCGAGTTGGGCCCCACAGCATCTTGCTTCCAGCTCTTTGGGAAGCTAAGAAACAACTCGCTCTGCACAGTGCTCTTACAGCCTACCGGGAACATGTCTTCCAAAGGCCTGTCAAACGCAGTTTCTTTGCAGGCCTGATCTGGCTGAAGTAGGACTTCTGCTCTGGGTGTGCTACTTTGCCCTAGAGCTCAAAGGCACAACGTGCAGGCTTCTTTCCAAAGGGCGAGTTGGGCCCCACAGTATCTTGCTTCCAGCTCTTTGGGAAGCTAAGAAACAACTCACTCTGCACAGTGCTCTTACAGCCTACCGGGAACATCTCTTCCAAAGGCCTGTGAAACGCAGTTTCTTTGCAGGCCTGATCTGGCTGAAGTAGGACTTCTGCTCTGGGTGTGCTACTTTGCCCTAGAGCTGAAAGGCACAACGTGCAGGCTTCTTTCCAAAGGGCGAGTTGGGCCCCACAGCATCTTGCTTCCAGCTCTTTGGGAAGCTAAGAAACAACTCGCTCTGCACAGTGCTCTTACAGCCTAGTGGGAACATCTCTTCCAAAGGCCTGTGAAACGCAGTTTCTTTGCAGGCCTGATCTGGCTGAAGTAGGACTTCTGCTCTGGGTGTGCTACTTTGCCCTAGAGCTGAAAGGCACAACGTGCAGGCTTCTTTCCAAAGGGCGAGTTGGGCCCCACAGCATCTTGCTTCCAGCTCTTTGGGAAGCTAAGAAACAACTCGCTCTGCACAGTGCTCTTACAGCCTAGTGGGAACATCTCTTCCAAAGGCCTGTGAAACGCAGTTTCTTTGCAGGCCTGATCTGGCTGAAGTAGGACTTCTGCTCTGGGTGTGCTACTTTGCCCTAGAGCTGAAAGGCACAACGTGCAGGCTTCTTTCCAAAGGGCGAGTTGGGCCCCACAGCATCTTGCTTCCAGCTCTTTGGGAACCTAAGAAACAACTCGCTCTGCACAGTGCTCTTACAGCCTAGTGGGAACATCTCTTCCAAAGGCCTGTGAAACGCAGTTTCTTTGCAGGCCTGATCTGGCTGAAGTAGGACTTCTGCTCTGGGTGTGCTACTTTGCCCTAGAGCGGAAAGGCACAACGTGCAGGCTTCTTTCCAAAGGGCGAGTTGGGCTCCACAGCATCTTGCTTCCAGCTCTTTGGGAAGCTAAGAAACAACTCGCTCTGCACAGTGCTCTTACAGCCTACCGGGAACATGTCTTCCAAAGGCCTGTGAAACGCAGTTTCTTTGCAGGCCTGATCTGGCTGAAGTAGGACTTCTGCTCTGGGTGTGCTACTTTGCCCTAGAGCTGAAAGGCACAACGTGCAGGCTTCTTTCCAAAGGGCGAGTTGGGCCCCACAGCATCTTGCTTCCAGCTCTTGGGGAAGCTAAGAAACATCTCGCTCTTCACAGTGCTCTTGCAGCCTAGTGGGAACATCTCTTCCAAAGGCCTGTGAAACGCAGTTTTTTGCAGGCCTGATCTGGCTGAAGTAGGACTTCTGCTCTGGGTGTGCTACTTTGCCCTAGAGCTGAAAGGCACAACGTGCAGGCTTCTTTCCAAAGGGCGAGTTGGGCCCCACAGCATCTTGCTTCCAGCTCTTTGGGAAGCTAAGAAACAACTCGCTCTGCACAGTGCTCTTACAGCCTACCGGGAACATGTCTTCCAAAGGCCTGTCAAACGCAGTTTCTTTGCAGGCCTGATCTGGCTGAAGTAGGACTTCTGCTCTGGGTGTGCTACTTTGCCCTAGAGCTGAAAGGCACAACGTGCAGGCTTCTTTCCAAAGGGCGAGTTGGGCCCCACAGCATCTTGCTTCCAGCTCTTTGGGAAGCTAAGAAACAACTCACTCTGCACAGTGCTCTTACAGCCTACCGGGAACATCTCTTCCAAAGGCCTGTGAAACGCAGTTTCTTTGCAGGCCTGATCTGGCTGAAGTAGGACTTCTGCTCTGGGTGTGCTACTTTGCCCTAGAGCTGAAAGGCACAACGTGCAGGCTTCTTTCCAAAGGGCGAGTTGGGCCCCACAGCATCTTGCTTCCAGCTCTTTGGGAAGCTAAGAAACAACTCGCTCTGCACAGTGCTCTTACAGCCTAGTGGGAACATCTCTTCCAAAGGCCTGTGAAACGCAGTTTCTTTGCAGGCCTGATCTGGCTGAAGTAGGACTTCTGCTCTGGGTGTGCTACTTTGCCCTAGAGCTGAAAGGCACAACGTGCAGGCTTCTTTCCAAAGGGCGAGTTGGGCCCCACAGCATCTTGCTTCCAGCTCTTTGGGAAGCTAAGAAACAACTCGCTCTGCACAGTGCTCTTACAGCCTAGTGGGAACATCTCTTCCAAAGGCCTGTGAAACGCAGTTTCTTTGCAGGCCTGATCTGGCTGAAGTAGGACTTCTGCTCTGGGTGTGCTACTTTGCCCTAGAGCTGAAAGGCACAACGTGCAGGCTTCTTTCCAAAGGGCGAGTTGGGCCCCACAGCATCTTGCTTCCAGCTCTTTGGGAACCTAAGAAACAACTCGCTCTGCACAGTGCTCTTACAGCCTAGTGGGAACATCTCTTCCAAAGGCCTGTGAAACGCAGTTTCTTTGCAGGCCTGATCTGGCTGAAGTAGGACTTCTGCTCTGGGTGTGCTACTTTGCCCTAGAGCGGAAAGGCACAACGTGCAGGCTTCTTTCCAAAGGGCGAGTTGGGCCCCACAGCATCTTGCTTCCAGCTCTTTGGGAAGCTAAGAAACAACTCGCTCTGCACAGTGCTCTTACAGCCTACCGGGAACATGTCTTCCAAAGGCCTGTGAAACGCAGTTTCTTTGCAGGCCTGATCTGGCTGAAGTAGGACTTCTGCTCTGGGTGTGCTACTTTGCCCTAGAGCTGAAAGGCACAACGTGCAGGCTTCTTTCCAAAGGGCGAGTTGGGCCCCACAGCATCTTGCTTCCAGCTCTTGGGGAAGCTAAGAAACATCTCGCTCTTCACAGTGCTCTTACAGCCTAGTGGGAACATCTCTTCCAAAGGCCTGTGAAACGCAGTTTCTTTGCAGGCCTGATCTGGCTGAAGTAGGACTTCTGCTCTGGGTGTGCTACTTTGCCCTAGAGCTGAAAGGCACAACGTGCAGGCTTCTTTCCAAAGGGCGAGTTGGGCCCCACAGCATCTTGCTTCCAGCTCTTTGGGAAGCTAAGAAACAACTCGCTCTGCACAGTGCTCTTACAGCCTACCGGGAACATCTCTTCCAAAGGCCTGTGAAACGCAGTTTCTTTGCAGGCCTGATCTGGCTGAAGTAGGACTTCTGCTCTGGGTGTGCTACTTTGCCCTAGAGCTGAAAGGCACAACGTGCAGGCTTCTTTCCAAAGGGCGAGTTGGGCCCCACAGCATCTTGCTTCCAGCTCTTTGGGAAGCTAAGAAACAACTCGCTCTGCACAGTGCTCTTACAGCCTACCGTGAACATGTCTTCCAAAGGCCTGTGAAACGCAGTTTCTTTGCAGGCCTGATCTGGCTGAAGTAGGACTTCTGCTCTGGGTGTGCTACTTTGCCCTAGAGCTGAAAGGCACAACGTGCAGGCTTCTTTCCAAAGGGCGAGTTGGGCCCCACAGCATCTTGCTTCCAGCTCTTTGGGAACCTAAGAAACAACTCGCTCTGCACAGTGCTCTTACAGCCTAGTGGGAACATCTCTTCCAAAGGCCTGTGAAACGCAGTTTCTTTGCAGGCCTGATCTGGCTGAAGTAGGACTTCTGCTCTGGGTGTGCTACTTTGCCCTAGAGCGGAAAGGCACAACGTGCAGGCTTCTTTCCAAAGGGCGAGTTGGGCCCCACAGCATCTTGCTTCCAGCTCTTTGGGAAGCTAAGAAACAACTCGCTCTGCACAGTGCTCTTACAGCCTAGTGGGAACATCTCTTCCAAAGGCCTGTGAAACGCAGTTTCTTTGCAGGCCTGATCTGGCTGAAGTAGGACTTCTGCTCTGGGTGTGCTACTTTGCCCTAGAGCTGAAAGGCACAACGTGCAGGCTTCTTTCCAAAGGGCGAGTTGGGCCCCACAGCATCTTGCTTCCAGCTCTTTGGGAACCTAAGAAACAACTCGCTCTGCACAGTGCGATTACAGCCTAGTGGGAACATCTCTTCCAAAGGCCTGTGAAACGCAGTTTCTTTGCAGGCCTGATCTGGCTGAAGTAGGACTTCTGCTCTGGGTGTGCTACTTTGCCCTAGAGCGGAAAGGCACAACGTGCAGGCTTCTTTCCAAAGGGCGAGTTGGGCCCCACAGCATCTTGCTTCCAGCTCTTTGGGAAGCTAAGAAACAACTCGCCCTGCACAGTGCTCTTACAGCCTACTGGGAACATCTCTTCCAAAGGCCTGTGAAACGCACTTTCTTTGCAGGCCTGATCTGGCTGAAGTAGGACTTCTGCTCTGGGTGTGCTACTTTGCCCTAGAGCTGAAAGGCACAACGTGCAGGCTTCTTTCCAAAGGGCGAGTTGGGCCCCACAGCATCTTGCTTCCAGCTCTTTGGGAAGCTAAGAAACAACTCGCTCTGCACAGTGCTCTTACAGCCTACCGGGAACATGTCTTCCAAAGGCCTGTCAAACGCAGTTTCTTTGCAGGCCTGATCTGGCTGAAGTAGGACTTCTGCTCTGGGTGTGCTACTTTGCCCTAGAGCTCAAAGGCACAACGTGCAGGCTTCTTTCCAAAGGGCGAGTTGGGCCCCACAGCATCTTGCTTCCAGCTCTTTGGGAAGCTAAGAAACAACTCGCTCTGCACAGTGCTCTTACAGCCTACCGGGAACATCTCTTCCAAAGGCCTGTGAAACGCAGTTTCTTTGCAGGCCTGATCTGGCTGAAGTAGGACTTCTGCTCTGGGTGTGCTACTTTGCCCTAGAGCTCAAAGGCACAACGTGCAGGCTTCTTTCCAAAGGGCGAGTTGGGCCCCACAGCATCTTGCTTCCAGCTCTTTGGGAAGCTAAGAAACAACTCGCTCTGCACAGTGCTCTTACAGCCTAGTGGGAACATCTCTTCCAAAGGCCTGTGAAACGCAGTTTCTTTGCAGGCCTGATCTGGCTGAAGTAGGACTTCTGCTCTGGGTGTGCTACTTTGCCCTAGAGCTGAAAGGCACAACGTGCAGGCTTCTTTCCAAAGGGCGAGTTGGGCCCCACAGCATCTTGCTTCCAGCTCTTTGGGAAGCTAAGAAACAACTCGCTCTGCACAGTGCTCTTACAGCCTACCGGGAACATCTCTTCCAAAGGCCTGTGAAACGCAGTTTCTTTGCAGGCCTGATCTGGCTGAAGTAGGACTTCTGCTCTGGGTGTGCTACTTTGCCCTAGAGCGGAAAGGCACAACGTGCAGGCTTCTTTCCAAAGGGCGAGTTGGGCCCCACAGCATCTTGCTTCCAGCTCTTTGGGAAGCTAAGAAACAACTCGCTCTGCACAGTGCTCTTACAGCCTACCGTGAACATGTCTTCCAAAGGCCTGTGAAACGCAGTTTCTTTGCAGGCCTGATCTGGCTGAAGTAGGACTTCTGCTCTGGGTGTGCTAATTTGCCCTAGAGCCGAAAGGCACAACGTGCAGGCTTCTTTCCAAAGGGCGAGTTGGGCCCCACAGCATCTTGCTTCCAGCTCTTTGGGAAGCTAAGAAACAACTCGCTCTGCACAGTGCTCTTACAGCCTAGTGGGAACATCTCTTCCAAAGGCCTGTGAAACGCAGTTTCTTTGCAGGCCTGATCTGGCTGAAGTAGGACTTCTGCTCTGGGTGTGCTACTTTGCCCTAGAGCTGAAAGGCACAACGTGCAGGCTTCTTTCCAAAGGGCGAGTTGGGCCCCACAGCATCTTGCTTCCAGCTCTTTGGGAACCTAAGAAACAACTCGCTCTGCACAGTGCTCTTACAGCCTAGTGGGAACATCTCTTCCAAAGGCCTGTGAAACGCAGTTTCTTTGCAGGCCTGATCTGGCTGAAGTAGGACTTCTGCTCTGGGTGTGCTACTTTGCCCTAGAGCGGAAAGGCACAACGTGCAGGCTTCTTTCCAAAGGGCGAGTTGGGCCCCACAGCATCTTGCTTCCAGCTCTTTGGGAAGCTAAGAAACAACTCGCTCTGCACAGTGCTCTTACAGCCTACCGGGATCATGTCTTCCAAAGGCCTGTGAAACGCAGTTTCTTTGCAGGCCTGATCTGGCTGAAGTAGGACTTCTGCTCTGGGTGTGCTACTTTGCCCTAGAGCTGAAAGGCACAACGTGCAGGCTTCTTTCCAAAGGGCGAGTTGGGCCCCACAGCATCTTGCTTCCAGCTATTTGGGAAGCTAAGAAACATCTCGCTCTGCACAGTGCTCTTACAGCCTACCGGGAACATCTCTTCCAAAGGCCTGTGAAACGCAGTTTCTTTGCAGGCCTGATCTGGCTGAAGTAGGACTTCTGCTCTGGGTGTGCTACTTTGCCCTAGAGCTGAAAGGCACAACGTGCAGGCTTCTTTCCAAAGGGCGAGTTGGGCCCCACAGCATCTTGCTTCCAGCTCTTTGGGAAGCTAAGAAACAACTCGCTCTGCACAGTGCTCTTACAGCCTACCGGGAACATCTCTTCCAAAGGCCTGTGAAACGCAGTTTCTTTGCAGGCCTGATCTGGCTGAAGTAGGACTTCTGCTCTGGGTGTGCTACTTTGCCCTAGAGCTCAAAGGCACAACGTGCAGGCTTCTTTCCAAAGGGCGAGTTGGGCCCCACAGCATCTTGCTTCCAGCTCTTTGGGAAGCTAAGAAACAACTCGCTCTGCACAGTGCTCTTACAGCCTACCGGGAACATCTCTTCCAAAGGCCTGTGAAACGCAGTTTCTTTGCAGGCCTGATCTGGCTGAAGTAGGACTTCTGCTCTGGGTGTGCTACTTTGCCCTAGAGCTGAAAGGCACAACGTGCAGGCTTCTTTCCAAAGGGCGAGTTGGGCCCCACAGCATCTTGCTTCCAGCTCTTTGGGAAGCTAAGAAACAACTCGCTCTGCACAGTGCTCTTACAGCCTAGTGGGAACATCTCTTCCAAAGGCCTGTGAAACGCAGTTTCTTTGCAGGCCTGATCTGGCTGAAGTAGGACTTCTGCTCTGGGTGTGCTACTTTGCCCTAGAGCTGAAAGGCACAACGTGCAGGCTTCTTTCCAAAGGGCGAGTTGGGCCCCACAGCATCTTGCTTCCAGCTCTTTGGGAAGCTAAGAAACAACTCACTCTGCACAGTGCTCTTACAGCCTACCGGGAACATCTCTTCCAAAGGCCTGTGAAACGCAGTTTCTTTGCAGGCCTGATCTGGCTGAAGTAGGACTTCTGCTCTGGGTGTGCTACTTTGCCCTAGAGCTGAAAGGCACAACGTGCAGGCTTCTTTCCAAAGGGCGAGTTGGGCCCCACAGCATCTTGCTTCCAGCTCTTTGGGAAGCTAAGAAACAACTCGCTCTGCACAGTGCTCTTACAGCCTAGTGGGAACATCTCTTCCAAAGGCCTGTGAAACGCAGTTTCTTTGCAGGCCTGATCTGGCTGAAGTAGGACTTCTGCTCTGGGTGTGCTACTTTGCCCTAGAGCTGAAAGGCACAACGTGCAGGCTTCTTTCCAAAGGGCGAGTTGGGCCCCACAGCATCTTGCTTCCAGCTCTTTGGGAAGCTAAGAAACAACTCGCTCTGCACAGTGCTCTTACAGCCTAGTGGGAACATCTCTTCCAAAGGCCTGTGAAACGCAGTTTCTTTGCAGGCCTGATCTGCCTGAAGTAGGACTTCTGCTCTGGGTGTGCTACTTTGCCCTAGAGCTGAAAGGCACAACGTGCAGGCTTCTTTCCAAAGGGCGAGTTGGGCCCCACAGCATCTTGCTTCCAGCTCTTTGGGAACCTAAGAAACAACTCGCTCTGCACAGTGCTCTTACAGCCTAGTGGGAACATCTCTTCCAAAGGCCTGTGAAACGCAGTTTCTTTGCAGGCCTGATCTGGCTGAAGTAGGACTTCTGCTCTGGGTGTGCTACTTTGCCCTAGAGCGGAAAGGCACAACGTGCAGGCTTCTTTCCAAAGGGCGAGTTGGGCCCCACAGCATCTTGCTTCCAGCTCTTTGGGAAGCTAAGAAACAACTCGCTCTGCACAGTGCTCTTACAGCCTACCGGGAACATGTCTTCCAAAGGCCTGTGAAACGCAGTTTCTTTGCAGGCCTGATCTGGCTGAAGTAGGACTTCTGCTCTGGGTGTGCTACTTTGCCCTAGAGCTGAAAGGCACAACGTGCAGGCTTCTTTCCAAAGGGCGAGTTGGGCCCCACAGCATCTTGCTTCCAGCTCTTGGGGAAGCTAAGAAACATCTCGCTCTTCACAGTGCTCTTACAGCCTAGTGGGAACATCTCTTCCAAAGGCCTGTGAAACGCAGTTTCTTTGCAGGCCTGATCTGGCTGAAGTAGGACTTCTGCTCTGGGTGTGCTACTTTGCCCTAGAGCTGAAAGGCACAACGTGCAGGCTTCTTTCCATAGGGCGAGTTGGGCCCCACAGCATCTTGCTTCCAGCTCTTTGGGAAGCTAAGAAACAACTCGCTCTGCACAGTGCTCTTACAGCCTACCGGGAACATCTCTTCCAAAGGCCTGTGAAACGCAGTTTCTTTGCAGGCCTGATCTGGCTGAAGTAGGACTTCTGCTCTGGGTGTGCTACTTTGCCCTAGAGCTGAAAGGCACAACGTGCAGGCTTCTTTCCAAAGGGCGAGTTGGGCCCCACAGCATCTTGCTTCCAGCTCTTTGGGAAGCTAAGAAACAACTCGCTCTGCACAGTGCTCTTACAGCCTACCGTGAACATGTCTTCCAAAGGCCTGTGAAACGCAGTTTCTTTGCAGGCCTGATCTGGCTGAAGTAGGACTTCTGCTCTGGGTGTGCTACTTTGCCCTAGAGCTGAAAGGCACAACGTGCAGGCTTCTTTCCAAAGGGCGAGTTGGGCCCCACAGCATCTTGCTTCCAGCTCTTTGGGAACCTAAGAAACAACTCGCTCTGCACAGTGCTCTTACAGCCTAGTGGGAACATCTCTTCCAAAGGCCTGTGAAACGCAGTTTCTTTGCAGGCATGATCTGGCTGAAGTAGGACTTCTGCTCTGGGTGTGCTACTTTGCCCTAGAGCGGAAAGGCACAACGTGCAGGCTTCTTTCCAAAGGGCGAGTTGGGCCCCACAGCATCTTGCTTCCAGCTCTTTGGGAAGCTAAGAAACAACTCGCTCTGCACAGTGCTCTTACAGCCTAGTGGGAACATCTCTTCCAAAGGCCTGTGAAACGCAGTTTCTTTGCAGGCCTGATCTGGCTGAAGTAGGACTTCTGCTCTGGGTGTGCTACTTTGCCCTAGAGCTGAAAGGCACAACGTGCAGGCTTCTTTCCAAAGGGCGAGTTGGGCCCCACAGCATCTTGCTTCCAGCTCTTTGGGAAGCTAAGAAACAACTCGCTCTGCACAGTGCTCTTACAGCCTACCGGGAACATGTCTTCCAAAGGCCTGTGAAACGCAGTTTCTTTGCAGGCCTGATCTGGCTGAAGTAGGACTTCTGCTCTGGGTGTGCTACTTTGCCCTAGAGCTGAAAGGCACAACGTGCAGGCTTCTTTCCAAAGGGCGAGTTGGGCCCCACAGCATCTTGCTTCCAGCTCTTGGGGAAGCTAAGAAACATCTCGCTCTTCACAGTGCTCTTACAGCCTAGTGGGAACATCTCTTCCAAAGGCCTGTGAAACGCAGTTTCTTTGCAGGCCTGATCTGGCTGAAGTAGGACTTCTGCTCTGGGTGTGCTACTTTGCCCTAGAGCTGAAAGGCACAACGTGCAGGCTTCTTTCCAAAGGGCGAGTTGGGCCCCACAGCATCTTGCTTCCAGCTCTTTGGGAAGCTAAGAAACAACTCGCTCTGCACAGTGCTCTTACAGCCTACCGGGAACATCTCTTCCAAAGGCCTGTGAAACGCAGTTTCTTTGCAGGCCTGATCTGGCTGAAGTAGGACTTCTGCTCTGGGTGTGCTACTTTGCCCTAGAGCTGAAAGGCACAACGTGCAGGCTTCTTTCCAAAGGGCGAGTTGGGCCCCACAGCATCTTGCTTCCAGCTCTTTGGGAAGCTAAGAAACAACTCGCTCTGCACAGTGCTCTTACAGCCTACCGTGAACATGTCTTCCAAAGGCCTGTGAAACGCAGTTTCTTTGCAGGCCTGATCTGGCTGAAGTAGGACTTCTGCTCTGGGTGTGCTACTTTGCCCTAGAGCTGAAAGGCACAACGTGCAGGCTTCTTTCCATAGGGCGAGTTGGGCCCCACAGCATCTTGCTTCCAGCTCTTTGGGAACCTAAGAAACAACTCGCTCTGCACAGTGCTCTTACAGCCTAGTGGGAACATCTCTTCCAAAGGCCTGTGAAACGCAGTTTCTTTGCAGGCATGATCTGGCTGAAGTAGGACTTCTGCTCTGGGTGTGCTACTTTGCCCTAGAGCGGAAAGGCACAACGTGCAGGCTTCTTTCCAAAGGGCGAGTTGGGCCCCACAGCATCTTGCTTCCAGCTCTTTGGGAAGCTAAGAAACAACTCGCTCTGCACAGTGCTCTTACAGCCTAGTGGGAACATCTCTTCCAAAGGCCTGTGAAACGCAGTTTCTTTGCAGGCCTGATCTGGCTGAAGTAGGACTTCTGCTCTGGGTGTGCTACTTTGCCCTAGAGCTGAAAGGCACAACGTGCAGGCTTCTTTCCAAAGGGCGAGTTGGGCCCCACAGCATCTTGCTTCCAGCTCTTTGGGAACCTAAGAAACAACTCGCTCTGCACAGTGCGATTACAGCCTAGTGGGAACATCTCTTCCAAAGGCCTGTGAAACGCAGTTTCTTTGCAGGCCTGATCTGGCTGAAGTAGGACTTCTGCTCTGGGTGTGCTACTTTGCCCTAGAGCGGAAAGGCACAACGTGCAGGCTTCTTTCCAAAGGGCGAGTTGGGCCCCACAGCATCTTGCTTCCAGCTCTTTGGGAAGCTAAGAAACAACTCGCCCTGCACAGTGCTCTTACAGCCTACTGGGAACATCTCTTCCAAAGGCCTGTGAAACGCACTTTCTTTGCAGGCCTGATCTGGCTGAAGTAGGACTTCTGCTCTGGGTGTGCTACTTTGCCCTAGAGCTGAAAGGCACAACGTGCAGGCTTCTTTCCAAAGGGCGAGTTGGGCCCCACAGCATCTTGCTTCCAGCTCTTTGGGAAGCTAAGAAACAACTCGCTCTGCACAGTGCTCTTACAGCCTACCGGGAACATGTCTTCCAAAGGCCTGTCAAACGCAGTTTCTTTGCAGGCCTGATCTGGCTGAAGTAGGACTTCTGCTCTGGGTGTGCTACTTTGCCCTAGAGCTCAAAGGCACAACGTGCAGGCTTCTTTCCAAAGGGCGAGTTGGGCCCCACAGCATCTTGCTTCCAGCTCTTTGGGAAGCTAAGAAACAACTCGCTCTGCACAGTGCTCTTACAGCCTACCGGGAACATCTCTTCCAAAGGCCTGTGAAACGCAGTTTCTTTGCAGGCCTGATCTGGCTGAAGTAGGACTTCTGCTCTGGGTGTGCTACTTTGCCCTAGAGCGGAAAGGCACAACGTGCAGGCTTCTTTCCAAAGGGCGAGTTGGGCCCCACAGCATCTTGCTTCCAGCTCTTTGGGAAGCTAAGAAACAACTCGCTCTGCACAGTGCTCTTACAGCCTACCGGGATCATGTCTTCCAAAGGCCTGTGAAACGCAGTTTCTTTGCAGGCCTGATCTGGCTGAAGTAGGACTTCTGCTCTGGGTGTGCTACTTTGCCCTAGAGCTGAAAGGCACAACGTGCAGGCTTCTTTCCAAAGGGCGAGTTGGGCCCCACAGCATCTTGCTTCCAGCTATTTGGGAAGCTAAGAAACATCTCGCTCTGCACAGTGCTCTTACAGCCTACTGGGAACATCTCTTCCAAAGGCCTGTGAAACGCAGTTTCTTTGCAGGCCTGATCTGGCTGAAGTAGGACTTCTGCTCTGGGTGTGCTACTTTGCCCTAGAGCTGAAAGGCACAACGTGCAGGCTTCTTTCCAAAGGGCGAGTTGGGCCCCACAGCATCTTGCTTCCAGCTCTTTGGGAAGCTAAGAAACAACTCGCTCTGCACAGTGCTCTTACAGCCTACCGGGAACATCTCTTCCAAAGGCCTGTGAAACGCAGTTTCTTTGCAGGCCTGATCTGGCTGAAGTAGGACTTCTGCTCTGGGTGTGCTACTTTGCCCTAGAGCTCAAAGGCACAACGTGCAGGCTTCTTTCCAAAGGGCGAGTTGGGCCCCACAGAATCTTGCTTCCAGCTCTTTGGGAAGCTAAGAAACAACTCGCTCTGCACAGTGCTCTTACAGCCTAGTGGGAACATCTCTTCCAAAGGCCTGTGAAACGCAGTTTCTTTGCAGGCCTGATCTGGCTGAAGTAGGACTTCTGCTCTGGGTGTGCTACTTTGCCCTAGAGCTGAAAGGCACAACGTGCAGGCTTCTTTCCAAAGGGCGAGTTGGGCCCCACAGCATCTTGCTTCCAGCTCTTTGGGAAGCTAAGAAACAACTCGCTCTGCACAGTGCTCTTACAGCCTACCGGGAACATCTCTTCCAAAGGCCTGTGAAACGCAGTTTCTTTGCAGGCCTGATCTGGCTGAAGTAGGACTTCTGCTCTGGGTGTGCTACTTTGCCCTAGAGCGGAAAGGCACAACGTGCAGGCTTCTTTCCAAAGGGCGAGTTGGGCCCCACAGCATCTTGCTTCCAGCTCTTTGGGAAGCTAAGAAACAACTCGCTCTGCACAGTGCTCTTACAGCCTAGTGGGAACATCTCTTCCAAAGGCCTGTGAAACGCAGTTTCTTTGCAGGCCTGATCTGGCTGAAGTAGGACTTCTGCTCTTGGTGTGCTACTTTGCCCTAGAGCTGAAAGGCACAACGTGCAGGCTTCTTTCCAAAGGGCGAGTTGGGCCCCACAGCATCTTGCTTCCAGCTCTTTGGGAACCTAAGAAACAACTCGCTCTGCACAGTGCTCTTACAGCCTAGTGGGAACATCTCTTCCAAAGGCCTGTGAAACGCAGTTTCTTTGCAGGCCTGATCTGGCTGAAGTAGGACTTCTGCTCTGGGTGTGCTACTTTGCCCTAGAGCGGAAAGGCACAACGTGCAGGCTTCTTTCCAAAGGGCGAGTTGGGCCCCACAGCATCTTGCTTCCAGCTCTTTGGGAAGCTAAGAAACAACTCGCTCTGCACAGTGCTCTTACAGCCTACCGGGATCATGTCTTCCAAAGGCCTGTGAAACGCAGTTTCTTTGCAGGCCTGATCTGGCTGAAGTAGGACTTCTGCTCTGGGTGTGCTACTTTGCCCTAGAGCTGAAAGGCACAACGTGCAGGCTTCTTTCCAAAGGGCGAGTTGGGCCCCACAGCATCTTGCTTCCAGCTATTTGGGAAGCTAAGAAACATCTCGCTCTGCACAGTGCTCTTACAGCCTACTGGGAACATCTCTTCCAAAGGCCTGTGAAACGCAGTTTCTTTGCAGGCCTGATCTGGCTGAAGTAGGACTTCTGCTCTGGGTGTGCTACTTTGCCCTAGAGCTGAAAGGCACAACGTGCAGGCTTCTTTCCAAAGGGCGAGTTGGGCCCCACAGCATCTTGCTTCCAGCTCTTTGGGAAGCTAAGAAACAACTCGCTCTGCACAGTGCTCTTACAGCCTACCGGGAACATCTCTTCCAAAGGCCTGTGAAACGCAGTTTCTTTGCAGGCCTGATCTGGCTGAAGTAGGACTTCTGCTCTGGGTGTGCTACTTTGCCCTAGAGCTCAAAGGCACAACGTGCAGGCTTCTTTCCAAAGGGCGAGTTGGGCCCCACAGAATCTTGCTTCCAGCTCTTTGGGAAGCTAAGAAACAACTCGCTCTGCACAGTGCTCTTACAGCCTAGTGGGAACATCTCTTCCAAAGGCCTGTGAAACGCAGTTTCTTTGCAGGCCTGATCTGGCTGAAGTAGGACTTCTGCTCTGGGTGTGCTACTTTGCCCTAGAGCTGAAAGGCACAACGTGCAGGCTTCTTTCCAAAGGGCGAGTTGGGCCCCACAGCATCTTGCTTCCAGCTCTTTGGGAAGCTAAGAAACAACTCGCTCTGCACAGTGCTCTTACAGCCTACCGGGAACATCTCTTCCAAAGGCCTGTGAAACGCAGTTTCTTTGCAGGCCTGATCTGGCTGAAGTAGGACTTCTGCTCTGGGTGTGCTACTTTGCCCTAGAGCGGAAAGGCACAACGTGCAGGCTTCTTTCCAAAGGGCGAGTTGGGCCCCACAGCATCTTGCTTCCAGCTCTTTGGGAAGCTAAGAAACAACTCGCTCTGCACAGTGCTCTTACAGCCTACCGGGAACATGTCTTCCAAAGGCCTGTGAAACGCAGTTTCTTTGCAGGCCTGATCTGGCTGAAGTAGGACTTCTGCTCTGGGTGTGCTACTTTGCCCTAGAGCTGAAAGGCACAACGTGCAGGCTTCTTTCCAAAGGGCGAGTTGGGCCCCACAGCATCTTGCTTCCAGCTCTTTGGGAAGCTAAGAAACAACTCGCTCTGCACAGTGCTCTTACAGCCTAGTGGGAACATCTCTTCCAAAGGCCTGTGAAACGCAGTTTCTTTGCAGGCCTGATCTGGCTGAAGTAGGACTTCTGCTCTGGGTGTGCTACTTTGCCCTAGAGCTGAAAGGCACAACGTGCAGGCTTCTTTCCAAAGGGCGAGTTGGGCCCCACAGCATCTTGCTTCCAGCTCTTTGGGAAGCTAAGAAACAACTCGCTCTGCACAGTGCTCTTACAGCCTAGTGGGAACATCTCTTCCAAAGGCCTGTGAAACGCAGTTTCTTTGCAGGCCTGATCTGGCTGAAGTAGGACTTCTGCTCTGGGTGTGCTACTTTGCCCTAGAGCTGAAAGGCACAACGTGCAGGCTTCTTTCCAAAGGGCGAGTTGGGCCCCACAGCATCTTGCTTCCAGCTCTTTGGGAACCTAAGAAACAACTCGCTCTGCACAGTGCTCTTACAGCCTAGTGGGAACATCTCTTCCAAAGGCCTGTGAAACGCAGTTTCTTTGCAGGCCTGATCTGGCTGAAGTAGGACTTCTGCTCTGGGTGTGCTACTTTGCCCTAGAGCGGAAAGGCACAACGTGCATTCTTCTTTCCAAAGGGCGAGTTGGGCCCCACAGCATCTTGCTTCCAGCTCTTTGGGAAGCTAAGAAACAACTCGCTCTGCACAGTGCTCTTACAGCCTACCGGGATCATGTCTTCCAAAGGCCTGTGAAACGCAGTTTCTTTGCAGGCCTGATCTGGCTGAAGTAGGACTTCTGCTCTGGGTGTGCTACTTTGCCCTAGAGCTGAAAGGCACAACGTGCAGGCTTCTTTCCAAAGGGCGAGTTGGGCCCCACAGCATCTTGCTTCCAGCTCTTTGGGAAGCTAAGAAACATCTCGCTCTGCACAGTGCTCTTACAGCCTACTGGGAACATCTCTTCCAAAGGCCTGTGAAACGCAGTTTCTTTGCAGGCCTGATCTGGCTGAAGTAGGACTTCTGCTCTGGGTGTGCTACTTTGCCCTAGAGCTGAAAGGCACAACGTGCAGGCTTCTTTCCAAAGGGCGAGTTGGGCCCCACAGCATCTTGCTTCCAGCTCTTTGGGAAACTAAGAAACAACTCGCTCTGCACAGTGCTCTTACAGCCTGGTGGGAACATCTCTTCCAAAGGCCTGTGAAACGCAGTTTCTTTGCAGGCCTGATCTGGCTGAAGTAGGACTTCTGCTCTGGTTGTGCTACTTTGCCCTAGAGCTTAAAGGCACAACGTGCAGGCTTCTTTCCAAAGGGCGAGTTGGGCCCCACACCATCTTGCTTCCAGCTCTTTGGGAAGCTAAGAAACAACTCGCTCTGCACAGTGCTCTTACAGCCTACCGGGAACATCTCTTCCAAAGGCCTGTGAAACGCAGTTTCTTTGCAGGCCTGATCTGGCTGAAGTAGGACTTCTGCTCTGGGTGTGCTACTTTTCCCTAGAGCTGAAAGGCACAACGTGCAGGCTTCTTTCCAAAGGGCGAGTTGGGCCCCACAGCATCTTTCTTCCAGCTCTTTGGGAACCTAAGAAACAACTCGCTCTGCACAGTGCTCTTACAGCCTAGTGGGAACATCTCTTCCAAAGGCCTGTGAAACGCAGTTTCTTTGCAGGCCTGATCTGGCTGAAGTAGGACTTCTGCTCTGGGTGTGCTACTTTGCCCTAGAGCTGAAAGGCACAACGTGCAGGCTTCTTTCCAAAGGGCGAGTTGGGCCCCACAGCATCTTGCTTCCAGCTCTTTGGGAACCTAAGAAACAACTCGCTCTGCACAGTGCTCTTACAGCCTACCGGGAACATCTCTTCCAAAGGCCTGTGAAACGCAGTTTCTTTGCAGGCCTGATCTGGCTGAAGTAGGACTTCTGCTCTGGGTGTGCTACTTTGCCCTAGAGCGGAAAGGCACAACGTGCAGGCTTCTTTCCAAAGGGCGAGTTGGGCCCCACAGCATCTTGCTTCCAGCTCTTTGGGAAGCTAAGAAACAACTCGCTCTGCACAGTGCTCTTACAGCCTACCGGGAACATCTCTTCCAAAGGCCTGTGAAACGCAGTTTCTTTGCAGGCCTGATCTGGCTGAAGTAGGACTTCTGCTCTGGGTGTGCTACTTTGCCCTAGAGCTGAAAGGCACAACGTGCAGGCTTCTTTCCAAAGGGCGAGTTGGGCCCCACAGCATCTTGCTTCCAGCTCTTTGGGAAGCTAAGAAACAACTCGCTCTGCACAGTGCTCTTACAGCCTACCGGGAACATGTCTTCCAAAGGCCTGTGAAACGCAGTTTCTTTGCAGGCCTGATCTGGCTGAAGTAGGACTTCTGCTCTGGGTGTGCTACTTTGCCCTAGAGCGGAAAGGCACAACGTGCAGGCTTCTTTCCAAAGGGCGAGTTGGGCCCCACAGCATCTTGCTTCCAGCTCTTTGGGAAGCTAAGAAACAACTCGCCCTGCACAGTGCTCTTACAGCCTACTGGGAACATCTCTTCCAAAGGCCTGTGAAACGCACTTTCTTTGCAGGCCTGATCTGGCTGAAGTAGGACTTCTGCTCTGGGTGTGCTACTTTGCCCTAGAGCTGAAAGGCACAACGTGCAGGCTTCTTTCCAAAGGGCGAGTTGGGCCCCACAGCATCTTGCTTCCAGCTCTTTGGGAAGCTAAGAAACAACTCGCTCTGCACAGTGCTCTTACAGCCTACCGGGAACATGTCTTCCAAAGGCCTGTCAAACGCAGTTTCTTTGCAGGCCTGATCTGGCTGAAGTAGGACTTCTGCTCTGGGTGTGCTACTTTGCCCTAGAGCTCAAAGGCACAACGTGCAGGCTTCTTTCCAAAGGGCGAGTTGGGCCCCACAGCATCTTGCTTCCAGCTCTTTGGGAAGCTAAGAAACAACTCGCTCTGCACAGTGCTCTTACAGCCTACCGGGAACATCTCTTCCAAAGGCCTGTGAAACGCAGTTTCTTTGCAGGCCTGATCTGGCTGAAGTAGGACTTCTGCTCTGGGTGTGCTACTTTGCCCTAGAGCTCAAAGGCACAACGTGCAGGCTTCTTTCCAAAGGGCGAGTTGGGCCCCACAGCATCTTGCTTCCAGCTCTTTGGGAAGCTAAGAAACAACTCGCTCTGCACAGTGCTCTTACAGCCTAGTGGGAACATCTCTTCCAAAGGCCTGTGAAACGCAGTTTCTTTGCAGGCCTGATCTGGCTGAAGTAGGACTTCTGCTCTGGGTGTGCTACTTTGCCCTAGAGCTGAAAGGCACAACGTGCAGGCTTCTTTCCAAAGGGCGAGTTGGGCCCCACAGCATCTTGCTTCCAGCTCTTTGGGAAGCTAAGAAACAACTCGCTCTGCACAGTGCTCTTACAGCCTACCGGGAACATCTCTTCCAAAGGCCTGTGAAACGCAGTTTCTTTGCAGGCCTGATCTGGCTGAAGTAGGACTTCTGCTCTGGGTGTGCTACTTTGCCCTAGAGCGGAAAGGCACAACGTGCAGGCTTCTTTCCAAAGGGCGAGTTGGGCCCCACAGCATCTTGCTTCCAGCTCTTTGGGAAGCTAAGAAACAACTCGCTCTGCACAGTGCTCTTACAGCCTACCGTGAACATGTCTTCCAAAGGCCTGTGAAACGCAGTTTCTTTGCAGGCCTGATCTGGCTGAAGTAGGACTTCTGCTCTGGGTGTGCTAATTTGCCCTAGAGCCGAAAGGCACAACGTGCAGGCTTCTTTCCAAAGGGCGAGTTGGGCCCCACAGCATCTTGCTTCCAGCTCTTTGGGAAGCTAAGAAACAACTCGCTCTGCACAGTGCTCTTACAGCCTAGTGGGAACATCTCTTCCAAAGGCCTGTGAAACGCAGTTTCTTTGCAGGCCTGATCTGGCTGAAGTAGGACTTCTGCTCTGGGTGTGCTACTTTGCCCTAGAGCTGAAAGGCACAACGTGCAGGCTTCTTTCCAAAGGGCGAGTTGGGCCCCACAGCATCTTGCTTCCAGCTCTTTGGGAACCTAAGAAACAACTCGCTCTGCACAGTGCTCTTACAGCCTAGTGGGAACATCTCTTCCAAAGGCCTGTGAAACGCAGTTTCTTTGCAGGCCTGATCTGGCTGAAGTAGGACTTCTGCTCTGGGTGTGCTACTTTGCCCTAGAGCGGAAAGGCACAACGTGCAGGCTTCTTTCCAAAGGGCGAGTTGGGCCCCACAGCATCTTGCTTCCAGCTCTTTGGGAAGCTAAGAAACAACTCGCTCTGCACAGTGCTCTTACAGCCTACCGGGATCATGTCTTCCAAAGGCCTGTGAAACGCAGTTTCTTTGCAGGCCTGATCTGGCTGAAGTAGGACTTCTGCTCTGGGTGTGCTACTTTGCCCTAGAGCTGAAAGGCACAACGTGCAGGCTTCTTTCCAAAGGGCGAGTTGGGCCCCACAGCATCTTGCTTCCAGCTATTTGGGAAGCTAAGAAACATCTCGCTCTGCACAGTGCTCTTACAGCCTACTGGGAACATCTCTTCCAAAGGCCTGTGAAACGCAGTTTCTTTGCAGGCCTGATCTGGCTGAAGTAGGACTTCTGCTCTGGGTGTGCTACTTTGCCCTAGAGCTGAAAGGCACAACGTGCAGGCTTCTTTCCAAAGGGCGAGTTGGGCCCCACAGCATCTTGCTTCCAGCTCTTTGGGAAGCTAAGAAACAACTCGCTCTGCACAGTGCTCTTACAGCCTACCGGGAACATCTCTTCCAAAGGCCTGTGAAACGCAGTTTCTTTGCAGGCCTGATCTGGCTGAAGTAGGACTTCTGCTCTGGGTGTGCTACTTTGCCCTAGAGCTCAAAGGCACAACGTGCAGGCTTCTTTCCAAAGGGCGAGTTGGGCCCCACAGAATCTTGCTTCCAGCTCTTTGGGAAGCTAAGAAACAACTCGCTCTGCACAGTGCTCTTACAGCCTAGTGGGAACATCTCTTCCAAAGGCCTGTGAAACGCAGTTTCTTTGCAGGCCTGATCTGGCTGAAGTAGGACTTCTGCTCTGGGTGTGCTACTTTGCCCTAGAGCTGAAAGGCACAACGTGCAGGCTTCTTTCCAAAAGGGCGAGTTGGGCCCCACAGCATCTTGCTTCCAGCTCTTTGGGAAGCTAAGAAACAACTCGCTCTGCACAGTGCTCTTACAGCCTACCGGGAACATCTCTTCCAAAGGCCTGTGAAACGCAGTTTCTTTGCAGGCCTGATCTGGCTGAAGTAGGACTTCTGCTCTGGGTGTGCTACTTTGCCCTAGAGCGGAAAGGCACAACGTGCAGGCTTCTTTCCAAAGGGCGAGTTGGGCCCCACAGCATCTTGCTTCCAGCTCTTTGGGAAGCTAAGAAACAACTCGCTCTGCACAGTGCTCTTACAGCCTACCGGGAACATGTCTTCCAAAGGCCTGTGAAACGCAGTTTCTTTGCAGGCCTGATCTGGCTGAAGTAGGACTTCTGCTCTGGGTGTGCTACTTTGCCCTAGAGCTGAAAGGCACAACGTGCAGGCTTCTTTCCAAAGGGCGAGTTGGGCCCCACAGCATCTGGCTTCCAGCTCTTTGGGAAGCTAAGAAACAACTCGCTCTGCACAGTGCTCTTACAGCCTAGTGGGAACATCTCTTCCAAAAGCCTGTGAAACGCAGTTTCTTTGCAGGCCTGATCTGGCTGAAGTAGGACTTCTGCTCTGGGTGTGCTACTTTGCCCTAGAGCTGAAAGGCACAACGTGCAGGCTTCTTTCCAAAGGGCGAGTTGGGCCCCACAGCATCTTGCTTCCAGCTCTTTGGGAAGCTAAGAAACAACTCGTTCTGCACAGTGCTCTTACAGCCTACCGGGAACATCTCTTCCAAAGGCCTGTGAAACGCAGTTTCTTTGCAGGCCTGATCTGGCTGAAGTAGGACTTCTGCTCTGGGTGTGCTACTTTGCCCTAGAGCTGAAAGGCACAACGTGCAGGCTTCTTTCCAAAGGGCGAGTTGGGCCCCACAGCATCTTGCTTCCAGCTCTTTGGGAAGCTAAGAAACAACTCGCTCTGCACAGTGCTCTTACAGCCTACCGGGAACATCTCTTCCAAAGGCCTGTGAAACGCAGTTTCTTTGCAGGCCTGATCTGGCTGAAGTAGGACTTCTGCTCTGGGTGTGCTACTTTGCCCTAGAGCTGAAAGGCACAACGTGCAGGCTTCTTTCCAAAGGGCGAGTTGGGCCCCACAGCATCTTGCTTCCAGCTCTTTGGGAAGCTAAGAAACAACTCGCTCTGCACAGTGCTCTTACAGCCTACCGGGAACATCTCTTCCAAAGGCCTGTGAAACGCAGTTTCTTTGCAGGCCTGATCTGGCTGAAGTAGGACTTCTGCTCTGGGTGTGCTACTTTGCCCTAGAGCTGAAAGGCACAACGTGCAGGCTTCTTTCCAAAGGGCGAGTTGGGCCCCACAGCATCTTGCTTCCAGCTCTTTGGGAAGCTAAGAAACAACTCGCTCTGCACAGTGCTCTTACAGCCTAGTGGGAACATCTCTTCCAAAGGCCTGTGAAACGCAGTTTCTTTGCAGGCCTGATCTGGCTGAAGTAGGACTTCTGCTCTGGGTGTGCTACTTTGCCCTAGAGCTGAAAGGCACAACGTGCAGGCTTCTTTCCAAAGGGCGAGTTGGGCCCCACAGCATCTTGCTTCCAGCTCTTTGGGAAGCTAAGAAACAACTCACTCTGCACAGTGCTCTTACAGCCTACCGGGAACATCTCTTCCAAAGGCCTGTGAAACGCAGTTTCTTTGCAGGCCTGATCTGGCTGAAGTAGGACTTCTGCTCTGGGTGTGCTACTTTGCCCTAGAGCTGAAAGGCACAACGTGCAGGCTTCTTTCCAAAGGGCGAGTTGGGCCCCACAGCATCTTGCTTCCAGCTCTTTGGGAAGCTAAGAAACAACTCGCTCTGCACAGTGCTCTTACAGCCTAGTGGGAACATCTCTTCCAAAGGCCTGTGAAACGCAGTTTCTTTGCAGGCCTGATCTGGCTGAAGTAGGACTTCTGCTCTGGGTGTGCTACTTTGCCCTAGAGCTGAAAGGCACAACGTGCAGGCTTCTTTCCAAAGGGCGAGTTGGGCCCCACAGCATCTTGCTTCCAGCTCTTTGGGAAGCTAAGAAACAACTCGCTCTGCACAGTGCTCTTACAGCCTAGTGGGAACATCTCTTCCAAAGGCCTGTGAAACGCAGTTTCTTTGCAGGCCTGATCTGCCTGAAGTAGGACTTCTGCTCTGGGTGTGCTACTTTGCCCTAGAGCTGAAAGGCACAACGTGCAGGCTTCTTTCCAAAGGGCGAGTTGGGCCCCACAGCATCTTGCTTCCAGCTCTTTGGGAACCTAAGAAACAACTCGCTCTGCACAGTGCTCTTACAGCCTAGTGGGAACATCTCTTCCAAAGGCCTGTGAAACGCAGTTTCTTTGCAGGCCTGATCTGGCTGAAGTAGGACTTCTGCTCTGGGTGTGCTACTTTGCCCTAGAGCGGAAAGGCACAACGTGCAGGCTTCTTTCCAAAGGGCGAGTTGGGCCCCACAGCATCTTGCTTCCAGCTCTTTGGGAAGCTAAGAAACAACTCGCTCTGCACAGTGCTCTTACAGCCTACCGGGAACATGTCTTCCAAAGGCCTGTGAAACGCAGTTTCTTTGCAGGCCTGATCTGGCTGAAGTAGGACTTCTGCTCTGGGTGTGCTACTTTGCCCTAGAGCTGAAAGGCACAACGTGCAGGCTTCTTTCCAAAGGGCGAGTTGGGCCCCACAGCATCTTGCTTCCAGCTCTTGGGGAAGCTAAGAAACATCTCGCTCTTCACAGTGCTCTTACAGCCTAGTGGGAACATCTCTTCCAAAGGCCTGTGAAACGCAGTTTCTTTGCAGGCCTGATCTGGCTGAAGTAGGACTTCTGCTCTGGGTGTGCTACTTTGCCCTAGAGCTGAAAGGCACAACGTGCAGGCTTCTTTCCAAAGGGCGAGTTGGGCCCCACAGCATCTTGCTTCCAGCTCTTTGGGAAGCTAAGAAACAACTCGCTCTGCACAGTGCTCTTACAGCCTACCGGGAACATCTCTTCCAAAGGCCTGTGAAACGCAGTTTCTTTGCAGGCCTGATCTGGCTGAAGTAGGACTTCTGCTCTGGGTGTGCTACTTTGCCCTAGAGCTGAAAGGCACAACGTGCAGGCTTCTTTCCAAAGGGCGAGTTGGGCCCCACAGCATCTTGCTTCCAGCTCTTTGGGAAGCTAAGAAACAACTCGCTCTGCACAGTGCTCTTACAGCCTACCGTGAACATGTCTTCCAAAGGCCTGTGAAACGCAGTTTCTTTGCAGGCCTGATCTGGCTGAAGTAGGACTTCTGCTCTGGGTGTGCTACTTTGCCCTAGAGCTGAAAGGCACAACGTGCAGGCTTCTTTCCAAAGGGCGAGTTGGGCCCCACAGCATCTTGCTTCCAGCTCTTTGGGAACCTAAGAAACAACTCGCTCTGCACAGTGCTCTTACAGCCTAGTGGGAACATCTCTTCCAAAGGCCTGTGAAACGCAGTTTCTTTGCAGGCATGATCTGGCTGAAGTAGGACTTCTGCTCTGGGTGTGCTACTTTGCCCTAGAGCGGAAAGGCACAACGTGCAGGCTTCTTTCCAAAGGGCGAGTTGGGCCCCACAGCATCTTGCTTCCAGCTCTTTGGGAAGCTAAGAAACAACTCGCTCTGCACAGTGCTCTTACAGCCTACGGGGAACATCTCTTCCAAAGGCCTGTGAAACGCAGTTTCTTTGCAGGCCTGATCTGGCTGAAGTAGGACTTCTGCTCTGGGTGTGCTACTTTGCCCTAGAGCTGAAAGGCACAACGTGCAGGCTTCTTTCCAAAGGGCGAGTTGGGCCCCACAGCATCTTGCTTCCAGCTCTTTGGGAAGCTAAGAAACAACTCGCTCTGCACAGTGCTCTTACAGCCTACCGGGAACATGTCTTCCAAAGGCCTGTGAAACGCAGTTTCTTTGCAGGCCTGATCTGGCTGAAGTAGGACTTCTGCTCTGGGTGTGCTACTTTGCCCTAGAGCTGAAAGGCACAACGTGCAGGCTTCTTTCCAAAGGGCGAGTTGGGCCCCACAGCATCTTGCTTCCAGCTCTTGGGGAAGCTAAGAAACATCTCGCTCTTCACAGTGCTCTTACAGCCTAGTGGGAACATCTCTTCCAAAGGCCTGTGAAACGCAGTTTCTTTGCAGGCCTGATCTGGCTGAAGTAGGACTTCTGCTCTGGGTGTGCTACTTTGCCCTAGAGCTGAAAGGCACAACGTGCAGGCTTCTTTCCAAAGGGCGAGTTGGGCCCCACAGCATCTTGCTTCCAGCTCTTTGGGAAGCTAAGAAACAACTCGCTCTGCACAGTGCTCTTACAGCCTACCGGGAACATCTCTTCCAAAGGCCTGTGAAACGCAGTTTCTTTGCAGGCCTGATCTGGCTGAAGTAGGACTTCTGCTCTGGGTGTGCTACTTTGCCCTAGAGCTGAAAGGCACAACGTGCAGGCTTCTTTCCAAAGGGCGAGTTGGGCCCCACAGCATCTTGCTTCCAGCTCTTTGGGAAGCTAAGAAACAACTCGCTCTGCACAGTGCTCTTACAGCCTACCGTGAACATGTCTTCCAAAGGCCTGTGAAACGCAGTTTCTTTGCAGGCCTGATCTGGCTGAAGTAGGACTTCTGCTCTGGGTGTGCTACTTTGCCCTAGAGCTGAAAGGCACAACGTGCAGGCTTCTTTCCAAAGGGCGAGTTGGGCCCCACAGCATCTTGCTTCCAGCTCTTTGGGAACCTAAGAAACAACTCGCTCTGCACAGTGCTCTTACAGCCTAGTGGGAACATCTCTTCCAAAGGCCTGTGAAACGCAGTTTCTTTGCAGGCATGATCTGGCTGAAGTAGGACTTCTGCTCTGGGTGTGCTACTTTGCCCTAGAGCGGAAAGGCACAACGTGCAGGCTTCTTTCCAAAGGGCGAGTTGGGCCCCACAGCATCTTGCTTCCAGCTCTTTGGGAAGCTAAGAAACAACTCGCTCTGCACAGTGCTCTTACAGCCTAGTGGGAACATCTCTTCCAAAGGCCTGTGAAACGCAGTTTCTTTGCAGGCCTGATCTGGCTGAAGTAGGACTTCTGCTCTGGGTGTGCTACTTTGCCCTAGAGCTGAAAGGCACAACGTGCAGGCTTCTTTCCAAAGGGCGAGTTGGGCCCCACAGCATCTTGCTTCCAGCTCTTTGGGAACCTAAGAAACAACTCGCTCTGCACAGTGCGATTACAGCCTAGTGGGAACATCTCTTCCAAAGGCCTGTGAAACGCAGTTTCTTTGCAGGCCTGATCTGGCTGAAGTAGGACTTCTGCTCTGGGTGTGCTACTTTGCCCTAGAGCGGAAAGGCACAACGTGCAGGCTTCTTTCCAAAGGGCGAGTTGGGCCCCACAGCATCTTGCTTCCAGCTCTTTGGGAAGCTAAGAAACAACTCGCCCTGCACAGTGCTCTTACAGCCTACTGGGAACATCTCTTCCAAAGGCCTGTGAAACGCACTTTCTTTGCAGGCCTGATCTGGCTGAAGTAGGACTTCTGCTCTGGGTGTGCTACTTTGCCCTAGAGCTGAAAGGCACAACGTGCAGGCTTCTTTCCAAAGGGCGAGTTGGGCCCCACAGCATCTTGCTTCCAGCTCTTTGGGAAGCTAAGAAACAACTCGCTCTGCACAGTGCTCTTACAGCCTACCGGGAACATGTCTTCCAAAGGCCTGTCAAACGCAGTTTCTTTGCAGGCCTGATCTGGCTGAAGTAGGACTTCTGCTCTGGGTGTGCTACTTTGCCCTAGAGCTCAAAGGCACAACGTGCAGGCTTCTTTCCAAAGGGCGAGTTGGGCCCCACAGCATCTTGCTTCCAGCTCTTTGGGAAGCTAAGAAACAACTCGCTCTGCACAGTGCTCTTACAGCCTACCGGGAACATCTCTTCCAAAGGCCTGTGAAACGCAGTTTCTTTGCAGGCCTGATCTGGCTGAAGTAGGACTTCTGCTCTGGGTGTGCTACTTTGCCCTAGAGCGGAAAGGCACAACGTGCAGGCTTCTTTCCAAAGGGCGAGTTGGGCCCCACAGCATCTTGCTTCCAGCTCTTTGGGAAGCTAAGAAACAACTCGCTCTGCACAGTGCTCTTACAGCCTACCGGGATCATGTCTTCCAAAGGCCTGTGAAACGCAGTTTCTTTGCAGGCCTGATCTGGCTGAAGTAGGACTTCTGCTCTGGGTGTGCTACTTTGCCCTAGAGCTGAAAGGCACAACGTGCAGGCTTCTTTCCAAAGGGCGAGTTGGGCCCCACAGCATCTTGCTTCCAGCTATTTGGGAAGCTAAGAAACATCTCGCTCTGCACAGTGCTCTTACAGCCTACTGGGAACATCTCTTCCAAAGGCCTGTGAAACGCAGTTTCTTTGCAGGCCTGATCTGGCTGAAGTAGGACTTCTGCTCTGGGTGTGCTACTTTGCCCTAGAGCTGAAAGGCACAACGTGCAGGCTTCTTTCCAAAGGGCGAGTTGGGCCCCACAGCATCTTGCTTCCAGCTCTTTGGGAAGCTAAGAAACAACTCGCTCTGCACAGTGCTCTTACAGCCTACCGGGAACATCTCTTCCAAAGGCCTGTGAAACGCAGTTTCTTTGCAGGCCTGATCTGGCTGAAGTAGGACTTCTGCTCTGGGTGTGCTACTTTGCCCTAGAGCTCAAAGGCACAACGTGCAGGCTTCTTTCCAAAGGGCGAGTTGGGCCCCACAGAATCTTGCTTCCAGCTCTTTGGGAAGCTAAGAAACAACTCGCTCTGCACAGTGCTCTTACAGCCTAGTGGGAACATCTCTTCCAAAGGCCTGTGAAACGCAGTTTCTTTGCAGGCCTGATCTGGCTGAAGTAGGACTTCTGCTCTGGGTGTGCTACTTTGCCCTAGAGCTGAAAGGCACAACGTGCAGGCTTCTTTCCAAAGGGCGAGTTGGGCCCCACAGCATCTTGCTTCCAGCTCTTTGGGAAGCTAAGAAACAACTCGCTCTGCACAGTGCTCTTACAGCCTACCGGGAACATCTCTTCCAAAGGCCTGTGAAACGCAGTTTCTTTGCAGGCCTGATCTGGCTGAAGTAGGACTTCTGCTCTGGGTGTGCTACTTTGCCCTAGAGCGGAAAGGCACAACGTGCAGGCTTCTTTCCAAAGGGCGAGTTGGGCCCCACAGCATCTTGCTTCCAGCTCTTTGGGAAGCTAAGAAACAACTCGCTCTGCACAGTGCTCTTACAGCCTAGTGGGAACATCTCTTCCAAAGGCCTGTGAAACGCAGTTTCTTTGCAGGCCTGATCTGGCTGAAGTAGGACTTCTGCTCTTGGTGTGCTACTTTGCCCTAGAGCTGAAAGGCACAACGTGCAGGCTTCTTTCCAAAGGGCGAGTTGGGCCCCACAGCATCTTGCTTCCAGCTCTTTGGGAACCTAAGAAACAACTCGCTCTGCACAGTGCTCTTACAGCCTAGTGGGAACATCTCTTCCAAAGGCCTGTGAAACGCAGTTTCTTTGCAGGCCTGATCTGGCTGAAGTAGGACTTCTGCTCTGGGTGTGCTACTTTGCCCTAGAGCGGAAAGGCACAACGTGCAGGCTTCTTTCCAAAGGGCGAGTTGGGCCCCACAGCATCTTGCTTCCAGCTCTTTGGGAAGCTAAGAAACAACTCGCTCTGCACAGTGCTCTTACAGCCTACCGGGATCATGTCTTCCAAAGGCCTGTGAAACGCAGTTTCTTTGCAGGCCTGATCTGGCTGAAGTAGGACTTCTGCTCTGGGTGTGCTACTTTGCCCTAGAGCTGAAAGGCACAACGTGCAGGCTTCTTTCCAAAGGGCGAGTTGGGCCCCACAGCATCTTGCTTCCAGCTATTTGGGAAGCTAAGAAACATCTCGCTCTGCACAGTGCTCTTACAGCCTACTGGGAACATCTCTTCCAAAGGCCTGTGAAACGCAGTTTCTTTGCAGGCCTGATCTGGCTGAAGTAGGACTTCTGCTCTGGGTGTGCTACTTTGCCCTAGAGCTGAAAGGCACAACGTGCAGGCTTCTTTCCAAAGGGCGAGTTGGGCCCCACAGCATCTTGCTTCCAGCTCTTTGGGAAGCTAAGAAACAACTCGCTCTGCACAGTGCTCTTACAGCCTACCGGGAACATCTCTTCCAAAGGCCTGTGAAACGCAGTTTCTTTGCAGGCCTGATCTGGCTGAAGTAGGACTTCTGCTCTGGGTGTGCTACTTTGCCCTAGAGCTCAAAGGCACAACGTGCAGGCTTCTTTCCAAAGGGCGAGTTGGGCCCCACAGAATCTTGCTTCCAGCTCTTTGGGAAGCTAAGAAACAACTCGCTCTGCACAGTGCTCTTACAGCCTAGTGGGAACATCTCTTCCAAAGGCCTGTGAAACGCAGTTTCTTTGCAGGCCTGATCTGGCTGAAGTAGGACTTCTGCTCTGGGTGTGCTACTTTGCCCTAGAGCTGAAAGGCACAACGTGCAGGCTTCTTTCCAAAGGGCGAGTTGGGCCCCACAGCATCTTGCTTCCAGCTCTTTGGGAAGCTAAGAAACAACTCGCTCTGCACAGTGCTCTTACAGCCTACCGGGAACATCTCTTCCAAAGGCCTGTGAAACGCAGTTTCTTTGCAGGCCTGATCTGGCTGAAGTAGGACTTCTGCTCTGGGTGTGCTACTTTGCCCTAGAGCGGAAAGGCACAACGTGCAGGCTTCTTTCCAAAGGGCGAGTTGGGCCCCACAGCATCTTGCTTCCAGCTCTTTGGGAAGCTAAGAAACAACTCGCTCTGCACAGTGCTCTTACAGCCTACCGGGAACATGTCTTCCAAAGGCCTGTGAAACGCAGTTTCTTTGCAGGCCTGATCTGGCTGAAGTAGGACTTCTGCTCTGGGTGTGCTACTTTGCCCTAGAGCTGAAAGGCACAACGTGCAGGCTTCTTTCCAAAGGGCGAGTTGGGCCCCACAGCATCTTGCTTCCAGCTCTTTGGGAAGCTAAGAAACAACTCGCTCTGCACAGTGCTCTTACAGCCTAGTGGGAACATCTCTTCCAAAGGCCTGTGAAACGCAGTTTCTTTGCAGGCCTGATCTGGCTGAAGTAGGACTTCTGCTCTGGGTGTGCTACTTTGCCCTAGAGCTGAAAGGCACAACGTGCAGGCTTCTTTCCAAAGGGCGAGTTGGGCCCCACAGCATCTTGCTTCCAGCTCTTTGGGAAGCTAAGAAACAACTCGCTCTGCACAGTGCTCTTACAGCCTAGTGGGAACATCTCTTCCAAAGGCCTGTGAAACGCAGTTTCTTTGCAGGCCTGATCTGGCTGAAGTAGGACTTCTGCTCTGGGTGTGCTACTTTGCCCTAGAGCTGAAAGGCACAACGTGCAGGCTTCTTTCCAAAGGGCGAGTTGGGCCCCACAGCATCTTGCTTCCAGCTCTTTGGGAACCTAAGAAACAACTCGCTCTGCACAGTGCTCTTACAGCCTAGTGGGAACATCTCTTCCAAAGGCCTGTGAAACGCAGTTTCTTTGCAGGCCTGATCTGGCTGAAGTAGGACTTCTGCTCTGGGTGTGCTACTTTGCCCTAGAGCGGAAAGGCACAACGTGCATTCTTCTTTCCAAAGGGCGAGTTGGGCCCCACAGCATCTTGCTTCCAGCTCTTTGGGAAGCTAAGAAACAACTCGCTCTGCACAGTGCTCTTACAGCCTACCGGGATCATGTCTTCCAAAGGCCTGTGAAACGCAGTTTCTTTGCAGGCCTGATCTGGCTGAAGTAGGACTTCTGCTCTGGGTGTGCTACTTTGCCCTAGAGCTGAAAGGCACAACGTGCAGGCTTCTTTCCAAAGGGCGAGTTGGGCCCCACAGCATCTTGCTTCCAGCTCTTTGGGAAGCTAAGAAACATCTCGCTCTGCACAGTGCTCTTACAGCCTACTGGGAACATCTCTTCCAAAGGCCTGTGAAACGCAGTTTCTTTGCAGGCCTGATCTGGCTGAAGTAGGACTTCTGCTCTGGGTGTGCTACTTTGCCCTAGAGCTGAAAGGCACAACGTGCAGGCTTCTTTCCAAAGGGCGAGTTGGGCCCCACAGCATCTTGCTTCCAGCTCTTTGGGAAACTAAGAAACAACTCGCTCTGCACAGTGCTCTTACAGCCTGGTGGGAACATCTCTTCCAAAGGCCTGTGAAACGCAGTTTCTTTGCAGGCCTGATCTGGCTGAAGTAGGACTTCTGCTCTGGTTGTGCTACTTTGCCCTAGAGCTTAAAGGCACAACGTGCAGGCTTCTTTCCAAAGGGCGAGTTGGGCCCCACACCATCTTGCTTCCAGCTCTTTGGGAAGCTAAGAAACAACTCGCTCTGCACAGTGCTCTTACAGCCTACCGGGAACATCTCTTCCAAAGGCCTGTGAAACGCAGTTTCTTTGCAGGCCTGATCTGGCTGAAGTAGGACTTCTGCTCTGGGTGTGCTACTTTTCCCTAGAGCTGAAAGGCACAACGTGCAGGCTTCTTTCCAAAGGGCGAGTTGGGCCCCACAGCATCTTTCTTCCAGCTCTTTGGGAACCTAAGAAACAACTCGCTCTGCACAGTGCTCTTACAGCCTAGTGGGAACATCTCTTCCAAAGGCCTGTGAAACGCAGTTTCTTTGCAGGCCTGATCTGGCTGAAGTAGGACTTCTGCTCTGGGTGTGCTACTTTGCCCTAGAGCTGAAAGGCACAACGTGCAGGCTTCTTTCCAAAGGGCGAGTTGGGCCCCACAGCATCTTGCTTCCAGCTCTTTGGGAACCTAAGAAACAACTCGCTCTGCACAGTGCTCTTACAGCCTACCGGGAACATCTCTTCCAAAGGCCTGTGAAACGCAGTTTCTTTGCAGGCCTGATCTGGCTGAAGTAGGACTTCTGCTCTGGGTGTGCTACTTTGCCCTAGAGCGGAAAGGCACAACGTGCAGGCTTCTTTCCAAAGGGCGAGTTGGGCCCCACAGCATCTTGCTTCCAGCTCTTTGGGAAGCTAAGAAACAACTCGCTCTGCACAGTGCTCTTACAGCCTACCGGGAACATCTCTTCCAAAGGCCTGTGAAACGCAGTTTCTTTGCAGGCCTGATCTGGCTGAAGTAGGACTTCTGCTCTGGGTGTGCTACTTTGCCCTAGAGCTGAAAGGCACAACGTGCAGGCTTCTTTCCAAAGGGCGAGTTGGGCCCCACAGCATCTTGCTTCCAGCTCTTTGGGAAGCTAAGAAACAACTCGCTCTGCACAGTGCTCTTACAGCCTACCGGGAACATGTCTTCCAAAGGCCTGTGAAACGCAGTTTCTTTGCAGGCCTGATCTGGCTGAAGTAGGACTTCTGCTCTGGGTGTGCTACTTTGCCCTAGAGCGGAAAGGCACAACGTGCAGGCTTCTTTCCAAAGGGCGAGTTGGGCCCCACAGCATCTTGCTTCCAGCTCTTTGGGAACCTAAGAAACAACTCGCTCTGCACAGTGCTCTTAAAGCCTAGTGGGAACATCTCTTCCAAAGGCCTGTGAAATGCAGTTTCTTTGCAGGCCTGATCTGGCTGAAGTAGGACTTCTGCTCTGGGTGTGCTACTTTGCCCTAGAGCGGAAAGGCACAACGTGCAGGCTTCTTTCTAAAGGGCGAGTTGGGCCCTACAGCATCTTGCTTTCAGCTCTTTGGGAAGCTAAGAAACAACTCGCTCTGCACAGTGCTCTTACAGCCTAGTGGGAACATCTCTTCCAAAGGCCTGTGAAACGCAGTTTCTTTGCAGGCCTGATCTGGCTGAAGTAGGACTTCTGCTCTGGGTGTGCTACTTTGCCCTAGAGCTGAAAGGCACAACGTGCAGGCTTCTTTCCAAAGGGCGAGTTGGGCCACACAGCATCTTGCTTCCAGCTCTTTGGGAAGCTAAGAAACAACTCGCTCTGCACAGTGCTCTTACATCTTAGTGGGAACATCTCTTCCAAAGGCCTGTGAAACGCAGTTTCTTTGCAGGCCTGATCTGGCTGAAGTAGGACTTCTGCTCTGGGTGTGCTACTTTGCCCTAGAGCGGAAAGGCACAACGTGCAGGCTTCTTTCCAAAGGGCGAGTTGGGCCCCACAGCATCTTGCTTCCTGCTCTTTGGGAAGCTAAGAAACAACTCGCTCTGCACAGTGCTCTTACAGCCTACCGGGAACATCTCTTCCAAAGGCCTGTGAAACGCACTTTCTTTGCAGGCCTGATCTGGCTGAAGTAGGACTTCTGCTCTGGGTGTGCTACTTTGCCCTAGAGCTGAAAGGCACAACGTGCAGGCTTCTTTCCAAAGGGCGAGTTGGGCCCCACAGCATCTTGCTTCCAGCTCTTTGGGAAGCTAAGAAACAACTCGCTCTGCACAGTGCTCTTACAGCCTACCGGGAACATGTCTTCCAAAGGCCTGTCAAACGCAGTTTCTTTGCAGGCCTGATCTGGCTGAAGTAGGACTTCTGCTCTGGGTGTGCTACTTTGCCCTAGAGCTCAAAGGCACAACGTGCAGGCTTCTTTCCAAAGGGCGAGTTGGGCCCCACAGCATCTTGCTTCCAGCTCTTTGGGAAGCTAAGAAACAACTCGCTCTGCACAGTGCTCTTACAGCCTACCGGGAACATGTCTTCCAAAGGCCTATGAAACGCAGTTTCTTTGCAGGCCTGATCTGGCTGAAGTAGGACTTCTGCTCTGGGTGTGCTACTTTGCCCTAGAGCTGAAAGGCACAACGTGCAGGCTTCTTTCCAAAGGGCGAGTTGGGCCCCACAGCATCTTGCTTCCAGCTCTTTGGGAAGCTAAGAAACAACTCGCTCTGCACAGTGCTCTTACAGCCTACCGGGAACATCTCTTCCAAAGGCCTGTGAAACGCAGTTTCTTTGCAGGCCTGATCTGGCTGAAGTAGGACTTCTGCTCTGGGTGTGCTACTTTGCCCTAGAGCTGAAAGGCACAACGTGCAGGCTTCTTTCCAAAGGGCGAGTTGGGCCCCACAGCATCTTGCTTCCAGCTCTTTGGGAAGCTAAGAAACAACACGCTCTGCACAGTGCTCTTACAGCCTACCGGGAACATCTCTTCCAAAGGCCTGTGAAACGCAGTTTCTTTGCAGGCCTGATCTGGCTGAAGTAGGACTTCTGCTCTGGGTGTGCTACTTTGCCCTAGAGCTGAAAGGCACAACGTGCAGGCTTCTTTCCAAAGGGCGAGTTGGGCCCCACAGCATCTTGCTTCCAGCTCTTTGGGAAGCTAAGAAACAACTCGCTCTGCACAGTGCTCTTACAGCCTAGTGGGAACATCTCTTCCAAAGGCCTGTGAAACGCACTTTCTTTGCAGGCCTGATCTGGCTGAAGTAGGACTTCTGCTCTGGGTGTGCTACTTTGCCCTAGAGCTGAAAGGCACAACGTGCAGGCTTCTTTCCAAAGGGCGAGTTGGGCCCCACAGCATCTTGCTTCCAGCTCTTTGGGAACCTAAGAAACAACTCGCTCTGCACAGTGCTCTTACAGCCTAGTGGGAACATCTCTTCCAAAGGCCTGTGAAACGCAGTTTCTTTGCAGGCCTGATCTGGCTGAAGTAGGACTTCTGCTCTGGGTGTGCTACTTTGCCCTAGAGCGGAAAGGCACAACGTGCAGGCTTCTTTCCAAAGGGCGAGTTGGGCCCCACAGCATCTTGCTTCCAGCTCTTTGGGAAGCTAAGAAACAACTCGCTCTGCACAGTGCTCTTACAGCCTACCGGGATCATGTCTTCCAAAGGCCTGTGAAACGCAGTTTCTTTGCAGGCCTGATCTGGCTGAAGTAGGACTTCTGCTCTGGGTGTGCTACTTTGCCCTAGAGCTGAAAGGCACAACGTGCAGGCTTCTTTCCAAAGGGCGAGTTGGGCCCCACAGCATCTTGCTTCCAGCTCTTTGGGAAGCTAAGAAACATCTCGCTCTGCACAGTGCTCTTACAGCCTAGTGGGAACATCTCTTCCAAAGGCCTGTGAAACGCAGTTTCTTTGCAGGCCTGATCTGGCTGAAGTAGGACTTCTGCTCTGGGTGTGCTACTTTGCCCTAGAGCTGAAAGGCACAACGTGCAGGCTTCTTTCCAAAGGGCGAGTTGGGCCCCACAGCATCTTGCTTCCAGCTCTTTGGGAAGCTAAGAAACAACTCGCTCTGCACAGTGCTCTTACAGCCTACCGGGAACATCTCTTCCAAAGGCCTGTGAAACGCAGTTTCTTTGCAGGCCTGATCTGGCTGAAGTAGGACTTCTGCTCTGGGTGTGCTACTTTGACCTAGAACTTAAAGGCACAACGTGCAGGCTTCTTTCCAAAGGGCGAGTTGGGCCCCACAGCATCTTGCTTCCAGCTCTTTGGGAAGCTAAGAAACAACTCGCTCTGCACAGTGCTCTTACAGCCTACCGGGAACATGTCTTCCAAAGGCCTGTGAAACGCAGTTTCTTTGCAGGCCTGATCTGGCTGAAGTAGGACTTCTGCTCTGGGTGTGCTACTTTGCCCTAGAGCTGAAAGGCACAACGTGCAGGCTTCTTTCCAAAGGGCGAGTTGGGCCCCACAGCATCTTGCTTCCAGCTCTTTGGGAAGCTAAGAAACAACTCGCTCTGCACAGTGCTCTTACAGCCTACCGGGAACATCACTTCCAAAGGCCTGTGAAACGCAGTTTCTTTGCAGGCCTGATCTGGCTGAAGTAGGACTTCTGCTCTGGGTGTGCTACTTTGCCCTAGAGCTGAAAGGCACAACGTGCAGGCTTCTTTCCAAAGGGCGAGTTGGGCCCCACAGCATCTTGCTTCCAGCTCTTTGGGAACCTAAGAAACAACTCGCTCTGCACAGTGCTCTTACAGCCTAGTGGGAACATCTCTTCCAAAGGCCTGTGAAACGCAGTTTCTTTGCAGGCATGATCTGGCTGAAGTAGGACTTCTGCTCTGGGTGTGCTACTTTGCCCTAGAGCTGAAAGGCACAACGTGCAGGCTTCTTTCCAAAGGGCGAGTTGGGCCCCACAGCATCTTGCTTCCAGCTCTTTGGGAAGCTAAGAAACAACTCGCTCTGCACAGTGCTCTTACAGCCTAGTGGGAACATCTCTTCCAAAGGCCTGTGAAACGCAGTTTCTTTGCAGGCCTGATCTGGCTGAAGTAGGACTTCTGCTCTGGGTGTGCTACTTTGCCCTAGAGCTTAAAGGCACAACGTGCAGGCTTCTTTCCAAAGGGCGAGTTGGGCCCCACAGCATCTTGCTTCCAGCTCTTTGGGAACCTAAGAAACAACTCGCTCTGCACAGTGCTCTTACATCCTAGTGGGAACATCTCTTCCAAAGGCCTGTGCAACGCAGTTTCTTTGCAGGCCTGATCTGGCTGAAGTAGGACTTCTGCTCTGGGTGTGCTACTTTGCCCTAGAGCGGAAAGGCACAACGTGCAGGCTTCTTTCCAAAGGGCGAGTTGGGCCCCACAGCATCTTGCTTCCAGCTCTTTGGGAAGCTAAGAAACAACTCGCTCTGCACAGTGCTCTTACAGCCTAGTGGGAACATCTCTTCCAAAGGCCTGTGAAACGCAGTTTCTTTGCAGGCCTGATCTGGCTGAAGTAGGACTTCTGCTCTGGGTGTGCTACTTTGCCCTAGAGCTGAAAGGCACAACGTGCAGGCTTCTTTCCAAAGGGCGAGTTGGGCCCCACAGCATCTTGCTTCCAGCTCTTTGGGAAGCTAAGAAACAACTCGCTCTCACAGTGCTCTTACAGCCTACCGGGAACATGTCTTCCAAAGGCCTGTCAAACGCAGTTTCTTTGCAGGCCTGATCTGGCTGAAGTAGGACTTCTGCTCTGGGTGTGCTACTTTGCCCTAGAGCTCAAAGGCACAACGTGCAGGCTTCTTTCCAAAGGGCGAGTTGGGCCCCACAGCATCTTGCTTCCAGCTCTTTGGGAACCTAAGAAACAACTCGCTCTGCACAGTGCTCTTACAGCCTACCGGGAACATCTCTTCCAAAGGCCTGTGAAACGCAGTTTCTTTGCAGGCCTGATCTGGCTGAAGTAGGACTTCTGCTCTGGGTGTGCTACTTTGCCCTAGAGCTGAAAGGCACAACGTGCAGGCTTCTTTCCAAAGGGCGAGTTGGGCCCCACAGCATCTTGCTTCCAGCTCTTTGGGAAGCTAAGAAACAACTCGCTCTGCACAGTGCTCTTACAGCCTACCGGGAACATCTCTTCCAAAGGCCTGTGAAACGCAGTTTCTTTGCAGGCCTGATCTGGCTGAAGTAGGACTTCTGCTCTGGGTGTGCTACTTTGCCCTAGAGCTGAAAGGCACAACGTGCAGGCTTCTTTCCAAAGGGCGAGTTGGGCCCCACAGCATCTTGCTTCCAGCTCTTTGGGAACCTAAGAAACAACTCGCTCTGCACAGTGCTCTTACAGCCTAGTGGGAACATCTCTTCCAAAGGCCTGTGAAACGCAGTTTCTTTGCAGGCCTGATCTGGCTGAATTAGGACTTCTGCTCTGGGTGTGCTACTTTGCCCTAGAGCTGAAAGGCACAACGTGCAGGCTTCTTTCCAAAGGGCGAGTTGGGCCCCACAGCATCTTGCTTCCAGCTCTTTGGGAAGCTAAGAAACAACTCGCTCTGCACAGTGCTCTTACAGCCTACCGGGAACATCTCTTCCAAAGGCCTGTGAAACGCAGTTTCTTTGCAGGCCTGATCTGGCTGAAGTAGGACTTCTGCTCTGGGTGTGCTACTTTGCCCTAGAGCGGAAAGGCACAACGTGCAGGCTTCTTTCCAAAGGGCGAGTTGGGCCCCACAGCATCTTGCTTCCAGCTCTTTGGGAAGCTAAGAAACAACTCGCTCTGCACAGTGCTCTTACAGCCTACCGGGAACATGTCTTCCAAAGGCCTGTGAAACGCAGTTTCTTTGCAGGCCTGATCTGGCTGAAGTAGGACTTCTGCTCTGGGTGTGCTACTTTTCCCTAGAGCTGAAAGGCACAACGTGCAGGCTTCTTTCCAAAGGGCGAGTTGGGCCCCACAGCATCTTGCTTCCAGCTCTTTGGGAAGCTAAGAAACAACTCGCTCTGCACAGTGCTCTTACAGCCTAGTGGGAACATCTCTTCCAAAGGCCTGTGAAACGCAGTTTCTTTGCAGGCCTGATCTGGCTGAAGTAGGACTTCTGCTCTGGGTGTGCTACTTTTCCCTAGAGCTGAAAGGCACAACGTGCAGGCTTCTTTCCAAAGGGCGAGTTGGGCCCCACAGCATCTTGCTTCCAGCTCTTTGGGAAGCTAAGAAACAACTCGCTCTGCACAGTGCTCTTACAGCCTAGTAGGAACATCTCTTCCAAAGGCCTGTGAAACGCAGTTTCTTTGCAGGCCTGATCTGGCTGAAGTAGGACTTCTGCTCTGGGTGTGCTACTTTGCCCTAGAGCTGAAAGGCACAACGTGCAGGCTTCTTTCCAAAGGGCGAGTTGGGCCCCACAGCATCTTGCTTCCAGCTCTTTGGGAACCTAAGAAACAACTCGCTCTGCACAGTGCTCTTACAGCCTAGTGGGAACATCTCTTCCAAAGGCCTGTGAAACGCAGTTTCTTTGCAGGCCTGATCTGGCTGAAGTAGGACTTCTGCTCTGGGTGTGCTACTTTGCCCTAGAGCGGAAAGGCACAACGTGCAGGCTTCTTTCCAAAGGGCGAGTTGGGCCCCACAGCATCTTGCTTCCAGCTCTTTGGGAAGCTAAAAAACAACTCGCTCTGCACAGTGCTCTTACAGCCTACCGGGATCATGTCTTCCAAAGGCCTGTGAAACGCAGTTTCTTTGCAGGCCTGATCTGGCTGAAGTAGGACTTCTGCTCTGGGTGTGCTACTTTGCCCTAGAGCTGAAAGGCACAACGTGCAGGCTTCTTTCCAAAGGGCGAGTTGGGCCCCACAGCATCTTGCTTCCAGCTCTTTGGGAAGCTAAGAAACATCTCGCTCTGCACAGTGATCTTATAGCCTACTGGGAACATCTCTTCCAAAGGCCTGTGAAACGCAGTTTCTTTGCAGGCCTGATCTGGCTGAAGTAGGACTTCTGCTCTGGGTGTGCTACTTTGCCCTAGAGCTGAAAGGCACAACGTGCAGGCTTCTTTCCAAAGGGCGAGTTGGGCCCCACAGCATCTTGCTTCCAGCTCTTTGGGAAGCTAAGAAACAACTCGCTCTGCACAGTGCTCTTACAGCCTACCGGGAACATCTCTTCCAAAGGCCTGTGAAACGCAGTTTCTTTGCAGGCATGATCTGGCTGAAGTAGGACTTCTGCTCTGGTTGTGCTACTTTGCCCTAGAGCTTAAAGGCACAACGTGCAGGCTTCTTTCCAAAGGGCGAGTTGGGCCCCACAGCATCTTGCTTCCAGCTCTTTGGGAAGCTAAGAAACAACTCGCTCTGCACAGTGCTCTTACAGCCTACCGGGAACATGTCTTCCAAAGGCCTGTGAAACGCAGTTTCTTTGCAGGCCTGATCTGGCTGAAGTAGGACTTCTGCTCTGGGTGTGCTACTTTGCCCTAGAGCTGAAAGGCACAACGTGCAGGCTTCTTTCCAAAGGGCGAGTTGGGCCCCACAGCATCTTGCTTCCAGCTCTTTGGGAAGCTAAGAAACAACTCGCTCTGCACAGTGCTCTTACAGCCTAGTGGGAACATCTCTTCCAAAGGCCTGTGAAACGCAGTTTCTTTGCAGGCCTGATCTGGCTGAAGTAGGACTTCTGCTCTGTGTGTGCTACTTTTCCCTAGAGCTGAAAGGCACAACGTGCAGGCTTCTTTCCAAAGGGCGAGTTGGGCCCCACAGCATCTTGCTTCCAGCTCTTTGGGAACCTAAGAAACAACTCGCTCTGCACAGTGCTCTTACAGCCTAGTGGGAACATCTCTTCCAAAGGCCTGTGAAACGCAGTTTCTTTGCAGGCATGATCTGGCTGAAGTAGGACTTCTGCTCTGGGTGTGCTACTTTGCCCTAGAGCTGAAAGGCACAACGTGCAGGCTTCTTTCCAAAGGGCGAGTTGGGCCCCACAGCATCTTGCTTCCAGCTCTTTGGGAACCTAAGAAACAACTCGCTCTGCACAGTGCTCTTACAGCCTAGTGGGAACATCTCTTCCAAAGGCCTGTGAAACGCAGTTTCTTTGCAGGCCTGATCTGGCTGAAGTAGGACTTCTGCTCTGGGTGTGCTACTTTGCCCTAGAGCTGAAAGGCACAACGTGCAGGCTTCTTTCCAAAGGGCGAGTGGGGCCCCACAGCATCTTGCTTCCAGCTCTTTGGGAACCTAAGAAACAACTCGCTCTGCACAGTGCTCTTACATCCTAGTGGGAACATCTCTTCCAAAGGCCTGTGAAACGCAGTTTCTTTGCAGGCCTGATCTGGCTGAAGTAGGACTTCTGCTCTGGGTGTGCTACTTTGCCCTAGAGCTGAAAGGCACAACGTGCAGGCTTCTTTCCAAAGGGCGAGTTGGGCCCCACAGCATCTTGCTTCCAGCTCTTTGGGAAGCTAAGAAACAACTCGCTCTGCACAGTGCTCTTACAGCCTACCGGGAACATCTCTTCCAAAGGCCTGTGAAACGCAGTTTCTTTGCAGGCCTGATCTGGCTGAAGTAGGACTTCTGCTCTGGGTGTGCTACTTTGCCCTAGAGCTGAAAGGCACAACGTGCAGGCTTCTTTCCAAAGGGCGAGTTGGGCCCCACAGCATCTTGCTTCCAGCTCTTTGGGAAGCTAAGAAACAACTCGCTCTGCACAGTGCTCTTACAGCCTACCGGGAACATGTCTTCCAAAGGCCTGTCAAACGCAGTTTCTTTGCAGGCCTGATCTGGCTGAAGTAGGACTTCTGCTCTGGGTGTGCTACTTTGCCCTAGAGCTCAAAGGCACAACGTGCAGGCTTCTTTCCAAAGGGCGAGTTGGGCCCCACAGCATCTTGCTTCCAGCTCTTTGGGAAGCTAAGAAACAACTCGCTCTGCACAGTGCTCTTACAGCCTACCGGGAACATGTCTTCCAAAGGCCTATGAAACGCAGTTTCTTTGCAGGCCTGATCTGGCTGAAGTAGGACTTCTGCTCTGGGTGTGCTACTTTGCCCTAGAGCTGAAAGGCACAACGTGCAGGCTTCTTTCCAAAGGGCGAGTTGGGCCCCACAGCATCTTGCTTCCAGCTCTTTGGGAAGCTAAGAAACAACTCGCTCTGCACAGTGCTCTTACAGCCTAGTGGGAACATCTCTTCCAAAGGCCTGTGAAACGCAGTTTCTTTGCAGGCCTGATCTGGCTGAAGTAGGACTTCTGCTCTGGGTGTGCTACTTTGCCCTAGAGCTGAAAGGCACAACGTGCAGGCTTCTTTCCAAAGGGCGAGTTGGGCCCCACAGCATCTTGCTTCCAGCTCTTTGGGAAGCTAAGAAACAACTCGCTCTGCACAGTGCTCTTACAGCCTACCGGGAACATGTCTTCCAAAGGCCTGTGAAACGCAGTTTCTTTGCAGGCCTGATCTGGCTGAAGTAGGACTTCTGCTCTGGGTGTGCTACTTTTCCCTAGAGCTGAAAGGCACAACGTGCAGGCTTCTTTCCAAAGGGCGAGTTGGGCCCCACAGCATCTTGCTTCCAGCTCTTTGGGAAGCTAAGAAACAACTCGCTCTGCACAGTGCTCTTACAGCCTAGTGGGAACATCTCTTCCAAAGGCCTGTGAAACGCAGTTTCTTTGCAGGCCTGATCTGGCTGAAGTAGGACTTCTGCTCTGGGTGTGCTACTTTGCCCTAGAGCTGAAAGGCACAACGTGCAGGCTTCTTTCCAAAGGGCGAGTTGGGCCCCACAGCATCTTGCTTCCAGCTCTTTGGGAAGCTAAGAAACAACTCGCTCTGCACAGTGCTCTTACAGCCTAGTGCTAACATCTCTTCCAAAGGCCTGTGAAACGCAGTTTCTTTGCAGGCCTGATCTGGCTGAAGTAGGACTTCTGCTCTGGGTGTGCTACTTTGCCCTAGAGCTGAAAGGCACAACGTGCAGGCTTCTTTCCAAAGGGCGAGTTGGGCCCCACAGCATCTTGCTTCCAGCTCTTTGGGAACCTAAGAAACAACTCGCTCTGCACAGTGCTCTTACAGCCTAGTGGGAACATCTCTTCCAAAGGCCTGTGAAACGCAGTTTCTTTGCAGGCCTGATCTGGCTGAAGTAGGACTTCTGCTCTGGGTGTGCTACTTTGCCCTAGAGCGGAAAGGCACAACGTGCAGGCTTCTTTCCAAAGGGCGAGTTGGGCCCCACAGCATCTTGCTTCCAGCTCTTTGGGAAGCTAAGAAACAACTCGCTCTGCACAGTGCTCTTACAGCCTACCGGGATCATGTCTTCCAAAGGCCTGTGAAACGCAGTTTCTTTGCAGGCCTGATCTGGCTGAAGTAGGACTTCTGCTCTGGGTGTGCTACTTTGCCCTAGAGCTGAAAGGCACAACGTGCAGGCTTCTTTCCAAAGGGCGAGTTGGGCCCCACAGCATCTTGCTTCCAGCTCTTTGGGAAGCTAAGAAACATCTCGCTCTGCACAGTGCTCTTACAGCCTAGTGGGAACATCTCTTCCAAAGGCCTGTGAAACGCAATTTCTTTGCAGGCCTGATCTGGCTGAAGTAGGACTTCTGCTCTGGGTGTGCTACTTTGCCCTAGAGCTGAAAGGCACAACGTGCAGGCTTCTTTCCAAAGGGCGAGTTGGGCCCCACAGCATCTTGCTTCCAGCTCTTTGGGAAGCTAAGAAACAACTCGCTCTGCACAGTGCTCTTACAGCCTACCGGGAACATCTCTTCCAAAGGCCTGTGAAACGCAGTTTCTTTGCAGGCCTGATCTGGCTGAAGTAGGACTTCTGCTCTGGGTGTGCTACTTTGACCTAGAGCTTAAAGGCACAACGTGCAGGCTTCTTTCCAAAGGGCGAGTTGGGCCCCACAGCATCTTGCTTCCAGCTCTTTGGGAAGCTAAGAAACAACTCGCTCTGCACAGTGCTCTTACAGCCTACCGGGAACATGTCTTCCAAAGGCCTGTGAAACGCAGTTTCTTTGCAGGCCTGATCTGGCTGAAGTAGGACTTCTGCTCTGGGTGTGCTACTTTGCCCTAGAGCTGAAAGGCACAACGTGCAGGCTTCTTTCCAAAGGGCGAGTTGGGCCCCACAGCATCTTGCTTCCAGCTCTTTGGGAAGCTAAGAAACAACTCGCTCTGCACAGTGCTCTTACAGCCTACCGGGAACATCACTTCCAAAGGCCTGTGAAACGCAGTTTCTTTGCAGGCCTGATCTGGCTGAAGTAGGACTTCTGCTCTGGGTGTGCTACTTTGCCCTAGAGCTGAAAGGCACAACGTGCAGGCTTCTTTCCAAAGGGCGAGTTGGGCCCCACAGCATCTTGCTTCCAGCTCTTTGGGAAGCTAAGAAACAACTCGCTCTGCACAGTGCTCTTACAGCCTAGTGGGAACATCTCTTCCAAAGGCCTGTGAAACGCAGTTTCTTTGCAGGCATGATCTGGCTGAAGTAGGACTTCAGCTCTGGGTGTGCTACTTTGCCCTAGAGCTGAAAGGCACAACGTGCAGGCTTCTTTCCAAAGGGCGAGTTGGGCCCCACAGCATCTTGCTTCCAGCTCTTTGGGAAGCTAAGAAACAACTCGCTCTGCACAGTGCTCTTACAGCCTAGTGGGAACATCTCTTCCAAAGGCCTGTGAAACGCAGTTTCTTTGCAGGCCTGATCTGGCTGAAGTAGGACTTCTGCTCTGGGTGTGCTACTTTGCCCTAGAGCTTAAAGGCACAACGTGCAGGCTTCTTTCCAAAGGGCGAGTTGGGCCCCACAGCATCTTGCTTCCAGCTCTTTGGGAACCTAAGAAACAACTCGCTCTGCACAGTGCTCTTACATCCTAGTGGGAACATCTCTTCCAAAGGCCTGTGCAACGCAGTTTCTTTGCAGGCCTGATCTGGCTGAAGTAGGACTTCTGCTCTGGGTGTGCTACTTTGCCCTAGAGCGGAAAGGCACAACGTGCAGGCTTCTTTCCAAAGGGCGAGTTGGGCCCCACAGCATCTTGCTTCCAGCTCTTTGGGAAGCTAAGAAACAACTCGCTCTGCACAGTGCTCTTACAGCCTACCGGGAACATCTCTTCCAAAGGCCTGTGAAACGCAGTTTCTTTGCAGGCCTGATCTGGCTGAAGTAGGACTTCTGCTCTGGGTGTGCTACTTTGCCCTAGAGCTGAAAGGCACAACGTGCAGGCTTCTTTCCAAAGGGCGAGTTGGGCCCCACAGCATCTTGCTTCCAGCTCTTTGGGAAGCTAAGAAACAACTCGCTCTCACAGTGCTCTTACAGCCTACCGGGAACATGTCTTCCAAAGGCCTGTCAAACGCAGTTTCTTTGCAGGCCTGATCTGGCTGAAGTAGGACTTCTGCTCTGTGTGTGCTACTTTGCCCTAGAGCTGAAAGGCACAACGTGCAGGCTTCTTTCCAAAGGGCGAGTTGGGCCCCTCAGCATCTTGCTTCCAGCTCTTTGGGAAGCTAAGAAACAACTCGCTCTGCACAGTGCTCTTACAGCCTACCGGGAACATCTCTTCCAAAGGCCTGTGAAACGCAGTTTCTTTGCAGGCCTGATCTGGCTGAAGTAGGACTTCTGCTCTGGGTGTGCTACTTTGCCCTAGAGCTGAAAGGCACAACGTGCAGGCTTCTTTCCAAAGGGCGAGTTGGGCCCCACAGCATCTTGCTTCCAGCTCTTTGGGAAGCTAAGAAACAACTCGCTCTGCACAGTGCTCTTACAGCCTACCGGGAACATCTCTTCCAAAGGCCTGTGAAACGCAGTTTCTTTGCAGGCCTGATCTGGCTGAAGTAGGACTTCTGCTCTGGGTGTGCTACTTTGCCCTAGAGCTGAAAGGCACAACGTGCAGGCTTCTTTCCAAAGGGCGAGTTGGGCCCCACAGCATCTTGCTTCCAGCTCTTTGGGAACCTAAGAAACAACTCGCTCTGCACAGTGCTCTTACAGCCTAGTGGGAACATCTCTTCCAAAGGCCTGTGAAACGCAGTTTCTTTGCAGGCCTGATCTGGCTGAATTAGGACTTCTGCTCTGGGTGTGCTACTTTGCCCTAGAGCTGAAAGGCACAACGTGCAGGCTTCTTTCCAAAGGGCGAGTTGGGCCCCACAGCATCTTGCTTCCAGCTCTTTGGGAAGCTAAGAAACAACTCGCTCTGCACAGTGCTCTTACAGCCTACCGGGAACATCTCTTCCAAAGGCCTGTGAAACGCAGTTTCTTTGCAGGCCTGATCTGGCTGAAGTAGGACTTCTGCTCTGGGTGTGCTACTTTGCCCTAGAGCGGAAAGGCACAACGTGCAGGCTTCTTTCCAAAGGGCGAGTTGGGCCCCACAGCATCTTGCTTCCAGCTCTTTGGGAAGCTAAGAAACAACTCGCTCTGCACAGTGCTCTTACAGCCTACCGGGAACATGTCTTCCAAAGGCCTGTGAAACGCAGTTTCTTTGCAGGCCTGATCTGGCTGAAGTAGGACTTCTGCTCTGGGTGTGCTACTTTTCCCTAGAGCTGAAAGGCACAACGTGCAGGCTTCTTTCCAAAGGGCGAGTTGGGCCCCACAGCATCTTGCTTCCAGCTCTTTGGGAACCTAAGAAACAACTCGCTCTGCACAGTGCTCTTACAGCCTATTGGGAACATCTCTTCCAAAGGCCTGTGAAACGCAGTTTCTTTGCAGGCCTGATCTGGCTGAAGTAGGACTTCTGCTCTGGGTGTGCTACTTTGCCCTAGAGCTGAAAGGCACAACGTGCAGGCTTCTTTCCAAAGGGCGAGTTGGGCCCCACAGCATCTTGCTTCCAGCTCTTTGGGAAGCTAAGAAACAACTCGCTCTGCACAGTGCTCTTACAGCCTAGTAGGAACATCTCTTCCAAAGGCCTGTGAAACGCAGTTTCTTTGCAGGCCTGATCTGGCTGAAGTAGGACTTCTGCTCTGGGTGTGCTACTTTGCCCTAGAGCTGAAAGGCACAACGTGCAGGCTTCTTTCCAAAGGGCGAGTTGGGCCCCACAGCATCTTGCTTCCAGCTCTTTGGGAACCTAAGAAACAACTCGCTCTGCACAGTGCTCTTACAGCCTAGTGGGAACATCTCTTCCAAAGGCCTGTGAAACGCAGTTTCTTTGCAGGCCTGATCTGGCTGAAGTAGGACTTCTGCTCTGGGTGTGCTACTTTGCCCTAGAGCGGAAAGGCACAACGTGCAGGCTTCTTTCCAAAGGGCGAGTTGGGCCCCACAGCATCTTGCTTCCAGCTCTTTGGGAAGCTAAGAAACAACTCGCTCTGCACAGTGCTCTTACAGCCTACCGGGATCATGTCTTCCAAAGGCCTGTGAAACGCAGTTTCTTTGCAGGCCTGATCTGGCTGAAGTAGGACTTCTGCTCTGGGTGTGCTACTTTGCCCTAGAGCTGAAAGGCACAACGTGCAGGCTTCTTTCCAAAGGGCGAGTTGGGCCCCACAGCATCTTGCTTCCAGCTCTTTGGGAAGCTAAGAAACATCTCGCTCTGCACAGTGATCTTATAGCCTACTGGGAACATCTCTTCCAAAGGCCTGTGAAACGCAGTTTCTTTGCAGGCCTGATCTGGCTGAAGTAGGACTTCTGCTCTGGGTGTGCTACTTTGCCCTAGAGCTGAAAGGCACAACGTGCAGGCTTCTTTCCAAAGGGCGAGTTGGGCCCCACAGCATCTTGCTTCCAGCTCTTTGGGAAGCTAAGAAACAACTCGCTCTGCACAGTGCTCTTACAGCCTACCGGGAACATCTCTTCCAAAGGCCTGTGAAACGCAGTTTCTTTGCAGGCCTGATCTGGCTGAAGTAGGACTTCTGCTCTGGTTGTGCTACTTTGCCCTAGAGCTGAAAGGCACAACGTGCAGGCTTCTTTCCAAAGGGCGAGTTGGGCCCCACAGCATCTTGCTTCCAGCTCTTTGGGAAGCTAAGAAACAACTCGCTCTGCACAGTGCTCTTACAGCCTACCGGGAACATGTCTTCCAAAGGCCTGTGAAACGCAGTTTCTTTGCAGGCCTGATCTGGCTGAAGTAGGACTTCTGCTCTGGGTGTGCTACTTTGCCCTAGAGCTGAAAGGCACAACGTGCAGGCTTCTTTCCAAAGGGCGAGTTGGGCCCCACAGCATCTTGCTTCCAGCTCTTTGGGAAGCTAAGAAACAACTCGCTCTGCACAGTGCTCTTACAGCCTAGTGGGAACATCTCTTCCAAAGGCCTGTGAAACGCAGTTTCTTTGCAGGCCTGATCTGGCTGAAGTAGGACTTCTGCTCTGTGTGTGCTACTTTTCCCTAGAGCTGAAAGGCACAACGTGCAGGCTTCTTTCCAAAGGGCGAGTTGGGCCCCACAGCATCTTGCTTCCAGCTCTTTGGGAACCTAAGAAACAACTCGCTCTGCACAGTGCTCTTACAGCCTAGTGGGAACATCTCTTCCAAAGGCCTGTGAAACGCAGTTTCTTTGCAGGCATGATCTGGCTGAAGTAGGACTTCTGCTCTGGGTGTGCTACTTTGCCCTAGAGCTGAAAGGCACAACGTGCAGGCTTCTTTCCAAAGGGCGAGTTGGGCCCCACAGCATCTTGCTTCCAGCTCTTTGGGAACCTAAGAAACAACTCGCTCTGCACAGTGCTCTTACAGCCTAGTGGGAACATCTCTTCCAAAGGCCTGTGAAACGCAGTTTCTTTGCAGGCCTGATCTGGCTGAAGTAGGACTTCTGCTCTGGGTGTGCTACTTTGCCCTAGAGCTGAAAGGCACAACGTGCAGGCTTCTTTCCAAAGGGCGAGTGGGGCCCCACAGCATCTTGCTTACAGCTCTTTGGGAACCTAAGAAACAACTCGCTCTGCACAGTGCTCTTACATCCTAGTGGGAACATCTCTTCCAAAGGCCTGTGAAACGCAGTTTCTTTGCAGGCCTGATCTGGCTGAAGTAGGACTTCTGCTCTGGGTGTGCTACTTTGCCCTAGAGCGGAAAGGCACAACGTGCAGGCTTCTTTCCAAAGGGCGAGTTGGGCCCCACAGCATCTTGCTTCCAGCTCTTTGGGAAGCTAAGAAACAACTCGCTCTGCACAGTGCTCTTACAGCCTACCGGGAACATCTCTTCCAAAGGCCTGTGAAACGCAGTTTCTTTGCAGGCCTGATCTGGCTGAAGTAGGACTTCTGCTCTGGGTGTGCTACTTTGCCCTAGAGCTGAAAGGCACAACGTGCAGGCTTCTTTCCAAAGGGCGAGTTGGGCCCCACAGCATCTTGCTTCCAGCTCTTTGGGAAGCTAAGAAACAACTCGCTCTGCACAGTGCTCTTACAGCCTACCGGGTACATGTCTTCCAAAGGCCTGTCAAACGCAGTTTCTTTGCAGGCCTGATCTGGCTGAAGTAGGACTTCTGCTCTGGGTGTGCTACTTTGCCCTAGAGCTCAAAGGCACAACGTGCAGGCTTCTTTCCAAAGGGCGAGTTGGGCCCCACAGCATCTTGCTTCCAGCTCTTTGGGAAGCTAAGAAACAACTCGCTCTGCACAGTGCTCTTACAGCCTACCGGGAACATGTCTTCCAAAGGCCTGTGAAACGCAGTTTCTTTGCAGGCCTGATCTGGCTGAAGTAGGACTTCTGCTCTGGGTGTGCTACTTTGCCCTAGAGCTGAAAGGCACAACGTGCAGGCTTCTTTCCAAAGGGCGAGTTGGGCTCCACAGCATCTTGCTTCCAGCTCTTTGGGAAGCTAAGAAACAACTCGCTCTGCACAGTGCTCTTACAGCCTAGTGGGAACATCTCTTCCAAAGGCCTGTGAAACGCAGTTTCTTTGCAGGCCTGATCTGGCTGAAGTAGGACTTCTGCTCTGGGTGTGCTACTTTGCCCTAGAGCTGAAAGGCACAACGTGCAGGCTTCTTTCCAAAGGGCGAGTTGGGCCCCACAGCATCTTGCTTCCAGCTCTTTGGGAAGCTAAGAAACAACTCGCTCTGCACAGTGCTCTTACAGCCTAGTGGGAACATCTCTTCCAAAGGCCTGTGAAACGCAGTTTCTTTGCAGGCCTGATCTGGCTGAAGTAGGACTTCTGCTCTGGGTGTGCTACTTTGCCCTAGAGCTGAAAGGCACAACGTGCAGGCTTCTTTCCAAAGGGCGAGTTGGGCCCCACAGCATCTTGCTTCCAGCTCTTTGGGAAGCTAAGAAACAACTCGCTCTGCACAGTGCTCTTACAGCCTACCGGGAACATGTCTTCCACAGGCCTGTGAAACGCAGTTTCTTTGCAGGCCTGATCTGGCTGAAGTAGGACTTCTGCTCTGGGTGTGCTACTTTGCCCTAGAGCTGAAAGGCACAACGTGCAGGCTTCTTTCCAAAGGGCGAGTTGGGCCCCACAGCATCTTGCTTCCAGCTCTTTGGGAACCTAAGAAACAACTCGCTCTGCACAGTGCTCTTACATCCTAGTGGGAACATCTCTTCCAAAGGCCTGTGAAACGCAGTTTCTTTGCAGGCCTGATCTGGCTGAAGTAGGACTTCTGCTCTGGGTGTGCTACTTTGCCCTAGAGCGGAAAGGCACAACGTGCAGGCTTCTTTCCAAAGGGCGAGTTGGGCCCCACAGCATCTTGCTTCCAGCTCTTTGGGAAGCTAAGAAACAACTCGCTCTGCACAGTGCTCTTACAGCCTACCGGGAACATGTCTTCCAAAGGCCTGTGAAACGCAGTTTCTTTGCAGGCCTGATCTGGCTGAAGTAGGACTTCTGCTCTGGGTGTGCTACTTTGCCCTAGAGCTGAAAGGCACAACGTGCAGGCTTCTTTCCAAAGGGCGAGTTGGGCCCCACAGCATCTTGCTTCCAGCTCTTTGGGAAGCTAAGAAACAACTCGCTCTGCACAGTGCTCTTACAGCCTAGTGGGAACATGTCTTCCAAAGGCCTGTAAAACGCAGTTTCTTTGCAGGCCTGATCTGGCTGAAGTAGGACTTCTGCTCTGGGTGTGCTACTTTGCCCTAGAGCTGAAAGGCACAACGTGCAGGCTTCTTTCCAAAGGGCGAGTTGGGCCCCACAGCATCTTGCTTCCAGCTCTTTGGGAACCTAAGAAACAACTCGCTCTGCACAGTGCTCTTACAGCCTACCGGGAACATCTCTTCCAAAGGCCTGTGAAACGCAGTTTCTTTGCAGGCCTGATCTGGCTGAAGTAGGACTTCTGCTCTGGGTGTGCTACTTTTCCCTAGAGCTGAAAGGCACAACGTGCAGGCTTCTTTCCAAAGGGCGAGTTGGGCCCCACAGCATCTTGCTTCCAGCTCTTTGGGAACCTAAGAAACAACTCGCTCTGCACAGTGCTCTTACATCCTAGTGGGAACATCTCTTCCAAAGGCCTGTGAAACGCAGTTTCTTTGCAGGCCTGATCTGGCTGAAGTAGGACTTCTGCTCTGGGTGTGCTACTTTGCCCTAGAGCGGAAAGGCACAACGTGCAGGCTTCTTTCCAAAGGGCGAGTTGGGCCCCACAGCATCTTGCTTCCAGCTCTTTGGGAAGCTAAGAAACAACTCGCTCTGCACAGTGCTCTTACAGCCTACCGGGAACATGTCTTCCAAAGGCCTGTGAAACGCAGTTTCTTTGCAGGCCTGATCTGGCTGAAGTAGGACTTCTGCTCTGGGTGTGCTACTTTTCCCTAGAGCTGAAAGGCACAACGTGCAGGCTTCTTTCCAAAGGGCGAGTTGGGCCCCACAGCATCTTGCTTCCAGCTCTTTGGGAAGCTAAGAAACAACTCGCTCTGCACAGTGCTCTTACAGCCTAGTGGGAACATGTCTTCCAAAGGCCTGTGAAACGCAGTTTCTTTGCAGGCCTGATCTGGCTGAAGTAGGACTTCTGCTCTGGGTGTGCTACTTTGCCCTAGAGCTGAAAGGCACAACGTGCAGGCTTCTTTCCAAAGGGCGAGTTGGGCCCCACAGCATCTTGCTTCCAGCTCTTTGGGAACCTAAGAAACAACTCGCTCTGCACAGTGCTCTTACAGCCTAGTGGGAACATCTCTTCCAAAGGCCTGTGAAACGCAGTTTCTTTGCAGGCCTGATCTGGCTGAAGTAGGACTTCTGCTCTGGGTGTGCTACTTTGCCCTAGAGCTGAAAGGCACAACGTGCAGGCTTCTTTCCAAAGGGCGAGTTGGGCCCCACAGCATCTTGCTTCCAGCTCTTTGGGAACCTAAGAAACAACTCGCTCTGCACAGTGCTCTTACAGCCTAGTGGGAACATCTCTTCCAAAGGCCTGTGAAACGCAGTTTCTTTGCAGGCCTGATCTGGCTGAAGTAGGACTTCTGCTCTGGGTGTGCTACTTTGCCCTAGAGCGGAAAGGCACAACGTGCAGGCTTCTTTCCAAAGGGCGAGTTGGGCCCCACAGCATCTTGCTTCCAGCTCTTTGGGAAGCTAAGAAACAACTCGCTCTGCACAGTGCTCTTACAGCCTACCGGGAACATGTCTTCCAAAGGCCTGTGAAACGCAGTTTCTTTGCAGGCCTGATCTGGCTGAAGTAGGACTTCTGCTCTGGGTGTGCTACTTTTCCCTAGAGCTGAAAGGCACAACGTGCAGGCTTCTTTCCAAAGGGCGAGTTGGGCCCCACAGCATCTTGCTTCCAGCTCTTTGGGAAGCTAAGAAACAACTCGCTCTGCACAGTGCTCTTACAGCCTAGTGGGAACATGTCTTCCAAAGGCCTGTGAAACGCAGTTTCTTTGCAGGCCTGATCTGGCTGAAGTAGGACTTCTGCTCTGGGTGTGCTACTTTGCCCTAGAGCTGAAAGGCACAACGTGCAGGCTTCTTTCCAAAGGGCGAGTTGGGCCCCACAGCATCTTGCTTCCAGCTCTTTGGGAAGCTAAGAAACAACTCGCTCTGCACAGTGCTCTTACAGCCTAGTGGGAACATCTCTTCCAAAGGCCTGTGAAACGCAGTTTCTTTGCAGGCCTGATCTGGCTGAAGTAGGACTTCTGCTCTGGGTGTGCTACTTTGCCCTAGAGCTGAAAGGCACAACGTGCAGGCTTCTTTCCAAAGGGCGAGTTGGGCCCCACAGCATCTTGCTTCCAGCTCTTTGGGAAGCTAAGAAACAACTCGCTCTGCACAGTGCTCTTACAGCCTACCGGGAACATGTCTTCCAAAGGCCTGTGAAATGCAGTTTCTTTGCAGGCCTGATCTGGCTGAAGTAGGACTTCTGCTCTGGGTGTGCTACTTTGCCCTAGAGCTGAAAGGCACAACGTGCAGGCTTCTTTCCAAAGGGCGAGTTGGGCCCCACAGCATCTTGCTTCCAGCTCTTTGGGAACCTAAGAAACAACTCGCTCTGCACAGTGCTCTTACAGCCTAGTGGGAACATCTCTTCCAAAGGCCTGTGAAACGCAGTTTCTTTGCAGGCCTGATCTGGCTGAAGTAGGACTTCTGCTCTGGGTGTGCTACTTTGCCCTAGAGCTGAAAGGCACAACGTGCAGGCTTCTTTCCAAAGGGCGAGTTGGGCCCCACAGCATCTTGCTTCCAGCTCTTTGGGAAGCTAAGAAACAACTCGCTCTGCACAGTGCTCTTACAGCCTACCGGGAACATGTCTTCCAAAGGCCTGTCAAACGCAGTTTCTTTGCAGGCCTGATCTGGCTGAAGTAGGACTTCTGCTCTGGGTGTGCTACTTTGCCCTAGAGCTCAAAGGCACAACGTGCAGGCTTCTTTCCAAAGGGCGAGTTGGGCCCCACAGCATCTTGCTTCCAGCTCTTTGGGAAGCTAAGAAACAACTCGCTCTGCACAGTGCTCTTACAGCCTACCGGGAACATCTCTTCCAAAGGCCTGTGAAACGCAGTTTCTTTGCAGGCCTGATCTGGCTGAAGTAGGACTTCTGCTCTGGGTGTGCTACTTTGCCCTAGAGCTGAAAGGCACAACGTGCAGGCTTCTTTCCAAAGGGCGAGTGGGGCTCCACAGCATCTTGCTTCCAGCTCTTTGGGAAGCTAAGAAACAACTCGCTCTGCACAGTGCTCTTACAGCCTAGTGGGAACATCTCTTCCAAAGGCCTGTGAAACGCAGTTTCTTTGCAGGCCTGATCTGGCTGAAGTAGGACTTCTGCTCTGGGTGTGCTACTTTGCCCTAGAGCTGAAAGGCACAACGTGCAGGCTTCTTTCCAAAGGGCGAGTTGGGCCCCACAGCATCTTGCTTCCAGCTCTTTGGGAAGCTAAGAAACAACTCGCTCTGCACAGTGCTCTTACAGCCTAGTGGGAACATCTCTTCCAAAGGCCTGTGAAACGCAGTTTCTTTGCAGGCCTGATCTGGCTGAAGTAGGACTTCTGCTCTGGGTGTGCTACTTTGCCCTAGAGCTGAAAGGCACAACGTGCAGGCTTCTTTCCAAAGGGCGAGTTGGGCCCCACAGCATCTTGCTTCCAGCTCTTTGGGAAGCTAAGAAACAACTCGCTCTGCACAGTGCTCTTACAGCCTACCGGGAACATGTCTTCCACAGGCCTGTGAAACGCAGTTTCTTTGCAGGCCTGATCTGGCTGAAGTAGGACTTCTGCTCTGGGTGTGCTACTTTGCCCTAGAGCTGAAAGGCACAACGTGCAGGCTTCTTTCCAAAGGGCGAGTTGGGCCCCACAGCATCTTGCTTCCAGCTCTTTGGGAACCTAAGAAACAACTCGCTCTGCACAGTGCTCTTACATCCTAGTGGGAACATCTCTTCCAAAGGCCTGTGAAACGCAGTTTCTTTGCAGGCCTGATCTGGCTGAAGTAGGACTTCTGCTCTGGGTGTGCTACTTTGCCCTAGAGCGGAAAGGCACAACGTGCAGGCTTCTTTCCAAAGGGCGAGTTGGGCCCCACAGCATCTTGCTTCCAGCTCTTTGGGAACCTAAGAAACAACTCGCTCTGCACAGTGCTCTTACAGCCTACCGGGAACATGTCTTCCAAAGGCCTGTGAAACGCAGTTTCTTTGCAGGCCTGATCTGGCTGAAGTAGGACTTCTGCTCTGGGTGTGCTACTTTGCCCTAGAGCTGAAAGGCACAACGTGCAGGCTTCTTTCCAAAGGGCGAGTTGGGCCCCACAGCATCTTGCTTCCAGCTCTTTGGGAAGCTAAGAAACAACTCGCTCTGCACAGTGCTCTTACAGCCTAGTGGGAACATGTCTTCCAAAGGCCTGTAAAACGCAGTTTCTTTGCAGGCCTGATCTGGCTGAAGTAGGACTTCTGCTCTGGGTGTGCTACTTTGCCCTAGAGCTGAAAGGCACAACGTGCAGGCTTCTTTCCAAAGGGCGAGTTGGGCCCCACAGCATCTTGCTTCCAGCTCTTTGGGAACCTAAGAAACAACTCGCTCTGCACAGTGCTCTTACAGCCTAGTGGGAACATCTCTTCCAAAGGCCTGTGAAACGCAGTTTCTTTGCAGGCCTGATCTGGCTGAAGTAGGACTTCTGCTCTGGGTGTGCTACTTTGCCCTAGAGCTGAAAGGCACAACGTGCAGGCTTCTTTCCAAAGGGCGAGTTGGGCCCCACAGCATCTTGCTTCCAGCTCTTTGGGAACCTAAGAAACAACTCTCTCTGCACAGTGCTCTTACATCCTAGTGGGAACATCTCTTCCAAAGGCCTGTGAAACGCAGTTTCTTTGCAGGCCTGATCTGGCTGAAGTAGGACTTCTGCTCTGGGTGTGCTACTTTGCCCTAGAGCGGAAAGGCACAACGTGCAGGCTTCTTTCCAAAGGGCGAGTTGGGCCCCACAGCATCTTGCTTCCAGCTCTTTGGGAAGCTAAGAAACAACTCGCTCTGCACAGTGCTCTTACAGCCTACCGGGAACATGTCTTCCAAAGGCCTGTGAAACGCAGTTTCTTTGCAGGCCTGATCTGGCTGAAGTAGGACTTCTGCTCTGGGTGTGCTACTTTTCCCTAGAGCTGAAAGGCACAACGTGCAGGCTTCTTTCCAAAGGGCGAGTTGGGCCCCACAGCATCTTGCTTCCAGCTCTTTGGGAAGCTAAGAAACAACTCGCTCTGCACAGTGCTCTTACAGCCTAGTGGGAACATGTCTTCCAAAGGCCTGTGAAACGCAGTTTCTTTGCAGGCCTGATCTGGCTGAAGTAGGACTTCTGCTCTGGGTGTGCTACTTTGCCCTAGAGCTGAAAGGCACAACGTGCAGGCTTCTTTCCAAAGGGCGAGTTGGGCCCCACAGCATCTTGCTTCCAGCTCTTTGGGAACCTAAGAAACAACTCGCTCTGCACAGTGCTCTTACAGCCTAGTGGGAACATCTCTTCCAAAGGCCTGTGAAACGCAGTTTCTTTGCAGGCCTGATCTGGCTGAAGTAGGACTTCTGCTCTGGGTGTGCTACTTTGCCCTAGAGCTGAAAGGCACAACGTGCAGGCTTCTTTCCAAAGGGCGAGTTGGGCCCCACAGCATCTTGCTTCCAGCTCTTTGGGAACCTAAGAAACAACTCGCTCTGCACAGTGCTCTTACAGCCTAGTGGGAACATCTCTTCCAAAGGCCTGTGAAACGCAGTTTCTTTGCAGGCCTGATCTGGCTGAAGTAGGACTTCTGCTCTGGGTGTGCTACTTTGCCCTAGAGCGGAAAGGCACAACGTGCAGGCTTCTTTCCAAAGGGCGAGTTGGGCCCCACAGCATCTTGCTTCCAGCTCTTTGGGAAGCTAAGAAACAACTCGCTCTGCACAGTGCTCTTACAGCCTACCGGGAACATGTCTTCCAAAGGCCTGTGAAACGCAGTTTCTTTGCAGGCCTGATCTGGCTGAAGTAGGACTTCTGCTCTGGGTGTGCTACTTTTCCCTAGAGCTGAAAGGCACAACGTGCAGGCTTCTTTCCAAAGGGCGAGTTGGGCCCCACAGCATCTTGCTTCCAGCTCTTTGGGAAGCTAAGAAACAACTCGCTCTGCACAGTGCTCTTACAGCCTAGTGGGAACATGTCTTCCAAAGGCCTGTGAAACGCAGTTTCTTTGCAGGCCTGATCTGGCTGAAGTAGGACTTCTGCTCTGGGTGTGCTACTTTGCCCTAGAGCTGAAAGGCAAAACGTGCAGGCTTCTTTCCAAAGGGCGAGTTGGGCCCCACAGCATCTTGCTTCCAGCTCTTTGGGAAGCTAAGAAACAACTCGCTCTGCACAGTGCTCTTACAGCCTAGTTGGAACATCTCTTCCAAAGGCCTGTGAAACGCAGTTTCTTTGCAGGCCTGATCTGGCTGAAGTAGGACTTCTGCTCTGGGTGTGCTACTTTGCCCTAGAGCGGAAAGGCACAACGTGCAGGCTTCTTTCCAAAGGGCGAGTTGGGCCCCACAGCATCTTGCTTCCAGCTCTTTGGGAAGCTAAGAAACAACTCGCTCTGAACAGTGCTCTTACAGCCTACCGGGAACATGTCTTCCAAAGGCCTGTGAAACGCAGTTTCTTTGCAGGCCTGATCTGGCTGAAGTAGGACTTCTGCTCTGGGTGTGCTAGTTTTCCCTAGAGCTGAAAGGCACAACGTGCAGGCTTCTTTCCAAAGGGCGAGTTGGGCCCCACAGCATCTTGCTTCCAGCTCTTTGGGAAGCTAAGAAACAACTCGCTCTGCACAGTGCTCTTACAGCCTAGTGGGAACATGTCTTCCAAAGGCCTGTGAAACGCAGTTTCTTTGCAGGCCTGATCTGGCTGAAGTAGCACTTCTGCTCTGGGTGTGCTACTTTGCCCTAGAGCTGAAAGGCACAACGTGCAGGCTTCTTTCCAAAGGGCGAGTTGGGCCCCACAGCATCTTGCTTCCAGCTCTTTGGGAACCTAAGAAACAACTCGCTCTGCACAGTGCTCTTACAGCCTAGTGGGAACATCTCTTCCAAAGGCCTGTGAAACGCAGTTTCTTTGCAGGCCTGATCTGGCTGAAGTAGGACTTCTGCTCTGGGTGTGCTACTTTGCCCTAGAGCTGAAAGGCACAACGTGCAGGCTTCTTTCCAAAGGGCGAGTTGGGCCCCACAGCATCTTGCTTCCAGCTCTTTGGGAACCTAAGAAACAACTCGCTCTGCACAGTGCTCTTACCTCCTAGTGGGAACATCTCTTCCAAAGGCCTGTGAAACGCAGTTTCTTTGCAGGCCTGATCTGGCTGAAGTAGGACTTCTGCTCTGGGTGTGCTACTTTTCCCTAGAGCGGAAAGGCACAACGTGCAGGCTTCTTTCCAAAGGGCGAGTTGGGCCCCACAGCATCTTGCTTCCAGCTCTTTGGGAAGCTAAGAAACAACTCGCTCTGCACAGTGCTCTTACAGCCTACCGGGAACATGTCTTCCAAAGGCCTGTGAAACGCAGTTTCTTTGCAGGCCTGATCTGGCTGAAGTAGGACTTCTGCTCTGGGTGTGCTACTTTTCCCTAGAGCTGAAAGGCACAACGTGCTGGCTTCTTTCCAAAGGGCGAGTTGGGCCCCACAGCATCTTGCTTCCAGCTCTTTGGGAAGCTAAGAAACAACTCGCTCTGCACAGTGCTCTTACAGCCTAGTGGGAACATCTCTTCCAAAGGCCTGTGAAACGCAGTTTCTTTGCAGGCCTGATCTGGCTGAAGTAGGACTTCTGCTCTGGGTGTGCTACTTTGCCCTAGAGCTGAAAGGCACAACGTGCAGGCTTCTTTCCAAAGGGCGAGTTGGGCCCCACAGCATCTTGCTTCCAGCTCTTTGGGAACCTAAGAAACAACTCGCTCTGCACAGTGCTCTTACAGCCTAGTGGGAACATCTCTTCCAAAGGCCTGTGAAACGCAGTTTCTTTGCAGGCCTGATCTGGCTGAAGTAGGACTTCTGCTCTGGGTGTGCTACTTTGCCCTAGAGCTGAAAGGCACAACGTGCAGGCTTCTTTCCAAAGGGCGAGTTGGGCCCCACAGCATCTTGCTTCCAGCTCTTTGGGAACCTAAGAAACAACTCGCTCTGCACAGTGCTCTTACAGCCTAGTGGGAACATCTCTTCCAAAGGCCTGTGAAACGCAGTTTCTTTGCAGGCCTGATCTGGCTGAAGTAGGACTTCTGCTCTGGGTGTGCTACTTTGCCCTAGAGCGGAAAGGCACAACGTGCAGGCTTCTTTCCAAAGGGCGAGTTGGGCCCCACAGCATCTTGCTTCCAGCTCTTTGGGAAGCTAAGAAACAACTCGCTCTGCACAGTGCTCTTACAGCCTACCGGGAACATGTCTTCCAAAGGCCTGTGAAACGCAGTTTCTTTGCAGGCCTGATCTGGCTGAAGTAGGACTTCTGCTCTGGGTGTGCTACTTTTCCCTAGAGCTGAAAGGCACAACGTGCAGGCTTCTTTCCAAAGGGCGAGTTGGGCCCCACAGCATCTTGCTTCCAGCTCTTTGGGAAGCTAAGAAACAACTCGCTCTGCACAGTGCTCTTACAGCCTAGTGGGAACATGTCTTCCAAAGGCCTGTGAAACGCAGTTTCTTTGCAGGCCTGATCTGGCTGAAGTAGGACTTCTGCTCTGGGTGTGCTACTTTGCCCTAGAGCTGAAAGGCACAACGTGCAGGCTTCTTTCCAAAGGGCGAGTTGGGCCCCACAGCATCTTGCTTCCAGCTCTTTGGGAAGCTAAGAAACAACTCGCTCTGCACAGTGCTCTTACAGCCTAGTGGGAACATGTCTTCCAAAGGCCTGTGAAACGCAGTTTCTTTGCAGGCCTGATCTGGCTGAAGTAGGACTTCTGCTCTGGGTGTGCTACTTTGCCCTAGAGCTGAAAGGCACAACGTGCAGGCTTCTTTCCAAAGGGCGAGTTGGGCCCCACAGCATCTTGCTTCCAGCTCTTTGGGAAGCTAAGAAACAACTCGCTCTGCACAGTGCTCTTACAGCCTACCGGGAACATGTCTTCCAAAGGCCTGTGAAACGCAGTTTCTTTGCAGGCCTGATCTGGCTGAAGTAGGACTTCTGCTCTGGGTGTGCTACTTTGCCCTAGAGCTGAAAGGCACAACGTGCAGGCTTCTTTCCAAAGGGCGAGTTGGGCCCCACAGCATCTTGCTTCCAGCTCTTTGGGAAGCTAAGAAACAACTCGCTCTGCACAGTGCTCTTACAGCCTACCGGGAACATGTCTTCCAAAGGCCTGTGAAACGCAGTTTCTTTGCAGGCCTGATCTGGCTGAAGTAGGACTTCTGCTCTGGGTGTGCTACTTTGCCCTAGAGCTGAAAGGCACAACGTGCAGGCTTCTTTCCAAAGGGCGAGTTGGGCCCCACAGCATCTTGCTTCCAGCTCTTTGGGAAGCTAAGAAACAACTCGCTCTGCACAGTGCTCTTACAGCCTACCGGGAACATCTCTTCCAAAGGCCTGTGAAACGCAGTTTCTTTGCAGGCCTGATCTGGCTGAAGTAGGACTTCTGCTCTGGGTGTGCTACTTTGCCCTAGAGCTGAAAGGCACAACGTGCAGGCTTCTTTCCAAAGGGAGAGTTGGGCCCCACAGCATCTTGCTTCCAGCTCTTTGGGAACCTAAGAAACAACTCGCTCTGCACAGTGCTCTTACAGCCTAGTGGGAACATCTCTTCCAAAGGCCTGTGAAACGCAGTTTCTTTGCAGGCCTGATCTGGCTGAAGTAGGACTTCTGCTCTGGGTGTGCTACTTTGCCCTAGAGCTGAAAGGCACAACGTGCAGGCTTCTTTCCAAAGGGCGAGTTGGGCCCCACAGCATATTGCTTCCAGCTCTTTGGGAAGCTAAGAAACAACTCGCTCTGCACAGTGCTCTTACAGCCTAGTGGGAACATCTCTTCCAAAGGCCTGTGCAACGCAGTTTCTTTGCAGGCCTGATCTGGCTGAAGTAGGACTTCTGCTCTGGGTGTGCTACTTTGCCCTAGAGCGGAAAGGCACAACGTGCAGGCTTCTTTCCAAAGGGCGAGTTGGGCCCCACAGCATCTTGCTTCCAGCTCTTTGGGAAGCTAAGAAACAACTCGCTCTGCACAGTGCTCTTACAGCCTACCGGGAACATCTCTTCCAAAGGCCTGTGAAACGCAGTTTCTTTGCAGGCCTGATCTGGCTGAAGTAGGACTTCTGCTCTGGGTGTGCTACTTTGCCCTAGAGCTGAAAGGCACAACGTGCAGGCTTCTTTCCAAAGGTCGAGTTGGGCCCCACAGCATCTTGCTTCCAGCTCTTTGGGAAGCTAAGAAACAACTCGCTCTCACAGTGCTCTTACAGCCTACCGGGAACATGTCTTCCAAAGGCCTGTCAAACGCAGTTTCTTTGCAGGCCTGATCTGGCTGAAGTAGGACTTCTGATCTGGGTGTGCTACTTTGCCCTAGAGCTCAAAGGCACAACGTGCAGGCTTCTTTCCAAAGGGCGAGTTGGGCCCCACAACATCTTGCTTCCAGCTCTTTGGGAAGCTAAGAAACAACTCGCTCTGCACAGTGCTCTTACAGCCTACCGGGAACATCTCTTCCAAAGGCCTGTGAAACGCAGTTTCTTTGCAGGCCTGATCTGGCTGAAGTAGGACTTCTGCTCTGGGTGTGCTACTTTGCCCTAGAGCTGAAAGGCACAACGTGCAGGCTTCTTTCCAAAGGGCGAGTTGGGCCCCACAGCATCTTGCTTCCAGCTCTTTGGGAAGCTAAGAAACAACTCGCTCTGCACAGTGCTCTTACAGCCTAGTGGGAACATCTCTTCCAAAGGCCTGTGAAACGCAGTTTCTTTGCAGGCCTGATCTGGCTGAAGTAGGACTTCTGCTCTGGGTGTGCTACTTTGCCCTAGAGCTGAAAGGCACAATGTGCAGGCTTCTTTCCAAAGGGCGAGTTGGGCCCCACAGCATCTTGCTTCCAGCTCTTTGGGAAGCTAAGAAACAACTCGCTCTGCACAGTGCTCTTACAGCCTAGTGGGAACATCTCTTCCAAAGGCATGTGAAACGCAGTTTCTTTGCAGGCCTGATCTGGCTGAAGTAGGACTTCTGCTCTGGGTGTGCTACTTTGCCCTAGAGCTGAAAGGCACAACGTGCAGGCTTCTTTCCAAAGGGCGAGTTGGGCCCCACAGCATCTTGCTTCCAGCTCTTTGGGAAGCTAAGAAACAACTCGCTCTGCACAGTGCTCTTACAGCCTAGTGGGAACATCTCTTCCAAAGGCCTGTGAAACGCAGTTTCTTTGCAGGCCTGATCTGGCTGAAGTAGGACTTCTGCTCTGGGTGTGCTACTTTGCCCTAGAGCGGAAAGGCACAACGTGCAGGCTTCTTTCCAAAGGGCGAGTTGGGCCCCACAGCATCTTGCTTCCAGCTCTTTGGGAAGCTAAGAAACAACTCGCTCTGCACAGTGCTCTTACAGCCTACCGGGAACATGTCTTCCAAAGGCCTGTGAAACGCAGTTTCTTTGCAGGCCTGATCTGGCTGAAGTAGGACTTCTGCTCTGGGTGTGCTACTTTGCCCTAGAGCTGAAAGGCACAACGTGCAGGCTTCTTTCCAAAGGGCGAGTTGGGCCCCACAGCATCTTGCTTCCAGCTCTTTGGGAAGCTAAGAAACAACTCGCTCTGCACAGTGCTCTTACAGCCTACCGGGAACATCTCTTCCAAAGGCCTGTGAAACGCAGTTTCTTTGCAGGCCTGATCTGGCTGAAGTAGGACTTCTGCTCTGGGTGTGCTACTTTGCCCTAGAGCTCAAAGGCACAACGTGCAGGCTTCTTTCCAAAGGGCGAGTTGGGCCCCACAGCATCTTGCTTCCAGCTCTTTGGGAAGCTAAGAAACAACTCGCTCTGCACAGTGCTCTTACAGCCTAGTGGGAACATCTCTTCCAAAGGCCTGTGAAACGCAGTTTCTTTGCAGGCCTGATCTGGCTGAAGTAGGACTTCTGCTCTGGGTGTGCTACTTTGCCCTAGAGCTGAAAGGCACAACGTGCAGGCTTCTTTCCAAAGGGCGAGTTGGGCCCCACAGCATCTTGCTTCCAGCTCTTTGGGAACCTAAGAAACAACTCGCTCTGCACAGTGCTCTTACATCCTAGTGGGAACATCTCTTCCAAAGGCCTGTGAAACGCAGTTTCTTTGCAGGCCTGATCTGGCTGAAGTAGGACTTCTGCTCTGGGTGTGCTACTTTGCCCTAGAGCGGAAAGGCACAACGTGCAGGCTTCTTTCCAAAGGGCGAGTTGGGCCCCACAGCATCTTGCTTCCAGCTCTTTGGGAAGCTAAGAAACAACTCGCTCTGCACAGTGCTCTTACAGCCTACCGGGAACATCTCTTCCAAAGGCCTGTGAAACGCAGTTTCTTTGCAGGCCTGATCTGGCTGAAGTAGGACTTCTGCTCTGGGTGTGCTACTTTGCCCTAGAGCGGAAAGGCACAACGTGCAGGCTTCTTTCCAAAGGGCGAGTTGGGCCCCACAGCATCTTGCTTCCAGCTCTTTGGGAAGCTAAGAAACAACTCGCTCTGCACAGTGCTCTTACAGCCTACCGGGAACATGTCTTCCAAAGGCCTGTCAAACGCAGTTTCTTTGCAGGCCTGATCTGGCTGAAGTAGGACTTCTGCTCTGGGTGTGCTACTTTGCCCTAGAGCTGAAAGGCACAACGTGCAGGCCCCTTTCCAAAGGGCGAGTTGGGCCCCACAGCATCTTGCTTCCAGCTCTTTGGGAAGCTAAGAAACAACTCGCTCTGCACAGTGCTCTTACAGCCTAGAGGGAACATCTCTTCCAAAGGCCTGTGAAACGCAGTTTCTTTGCAGGCCTGATCTGGCTGAAGTAGGACTTCTGCTCTGGGTGTGCTACTTTGCCCTAGAGCTGAAAGGCACAACGTGCAGGCTTCTTTCCAAAGGGCGAGTTGGGCCCCACAGCATCTTGCTTCCAGCTCTTTGGGAACCTAAGAAACAACTCGCTCTGCACAGTGCTCTTACATCCTAGTGGGAACATCTCTTCCAAAGGCCTGTGAAACGCAGTTTCTTTGCAGGCCTGATCTGGCTGAAGTAGGACTTCTGCTCTGGGTGTGCTACTTTGCCCTAGAGCGGAAAGGCACAACGTGCAGGCTTCTTTCCAAAGGGCGAGTTGGGCCCCACAGCATCTTGCTTCCAGCTCTTTGGGAAGCTAAGAAACAACTCGCTCTGCACAGTGCTCTTACAGCCTACCGGGAACATGTCTTCCAAAGGCCTGTCAAACGCAGTTTCTTTGCAGGCCTGATCTGGCTGAAGTAGGACTTCTGCTCTGGGTGTGCTACTTTGCCCTAGAGCTGAAAGGCACAACGTGCAGGCTTCTTTCCAAAGGGCGAGTTGGGCCCCACAGCATCTTGCTTCCAGCTCTTTGGGAAGCTAAGAAACAACTCGCTCTGCACAGTGCTCTTACAGCCTACCGGGAACATGTCTTCCAAAGGCCTGTCAAACGCAGTTTCTTTGCAGGCCTGATCTGGCTGAAGTAGGACTTCTGCTCTGGGTGTGCTACTTTGCCCTAGAGCTCAAAGGCACAACGTGCAGGCTTCTTTCCAAAGGGCGAGTTGGGCCCCACAGCATCTTGCTTCCAGCTCTTGGGGAAGCTAAGAAACAACTCGCTCTGCACAGTGCTCTTACAGCCTACCGGGAACATGTCTTCCAAAGGCCTGTGAAACGCAGTTTCTTTGCAGGCCTGATGTGGCTGAAGTAGGACTTCTGCTCTGGGTGTGCTACTTTGCCCTAGAGCTGAAAGGCACAACGTGCAGGCTTCTTTCCAAAGGGCGAGTTGGGCCCCACAGCATCTTGCTTCCAGCTCTTTGGGAAGCTAAGAAACAACTCGCTCTGCACAGTGCTCTTACAGCCTACCGGGAACATGTCTTCCAAAGGCCTGTGAAACGCAGTTTCTTTGCAGGCCTGATCTGGCTGAAGTAGGACTTCTGCTCTGGGTGTGCTACTTTGCCCTAGAGCTGAAAGGCACAACGTGCAGGCTTCTTTCCAAAGGGCGAGTTGGGCCCCACAGCATCTTGCTTCCAGCTCTTTGGGAAGCTAAGAAACAACTCGCTCTGCACAGTGCTCTTACAGCCTAGTGGGAACATCTCTTCCAAAGGCCTGTGAAACGCAGTTTCTTTGCAGGCCTGATCTGGCTGAAGTAGGACTTCTGCTCTGGGTGTGCTACTTTGCCCTAGAGCGGAAAGGCACAACGTGCAGGCTTCTTTCCAAAGGGCGAGTTGGGCCCTACAGCATCTTGCTTCCAGCTCTTTGGGAAGCTAAGAAACAACTCGCTCTGCACAGTGCTCTTACAGCCTACCGGGAACATCTCTTCCAAAGGCCTGTGAAACGCAGTTTCTTTGCAGGCCTGATCTGGCTGAAGTAGGACTTCTGCTCTGGGTGTGCTACTTTGCCCTAGAGCTGAAAGGCACAACGTGCAGGCTTCTTTCCAAAGGGCGAGTTGGGCCCCACAGCATCTTGCTTCCAGCTCTTTGGGAAGCTAAGAAACAACTCGCTCTGCACAGTGCTCTTACAGCCTACGGGGAACATGTCTTCCAAAGGCCTGTGAAACGCAGTTTCTTTGCAGGCCTGATCTGGATGAAGTAGGACTTCTGCTCTGGGTGTGCTACTTTGCCCTAGAGCTCAAAGGCACAACGTGCAGGCTTCTTTCCAAAGGGCGAGTTGGGCCCCACAGCATCTTGCTTCCAGCTCTTTGGGAAGCTAAGAAACAAATCGCTCTGCACAGTGCTCTTACAGCCTAGAGGGAACATCTCTTCCAAAGGCCTGTGAAACGCAGTTTCTTTGCAGGCCTGATCTGGCTGAAGTAGGACTTCTGCTCTGGGTGTGCTACTTTTCCCAGAGCTGAAAGGCACAACGTGCAGGCTTCTTTCCAAAGGGCGAGTTGGGCCCCAAAGCATCTTGCTTCCAGCTCTTTGGGAAGCTAAGAAACAACTCGCTCTGCACAGTGCTCTTACAGCCTAGTGGGAACATCTCTTCCAAAGGCCTGTGAAACGCAGTTTCTTTGCAGGCCTGATCTGGCTGAAGTAGGACTTCTGCTCTGGGTGTGCTACTTTGCCCTAGAGCTGAAAGGCACAACGTGCAGGCTTCTGTCCAAAGGGCGAGTTGGGCCCCACAGCATCTTGCTTCCAGCTCTTTGGGAAGCTAAGAAACAACTCGCTCTGCACAGTGCTCTTACAGCCTAGTGGGAACATCTCTTCCAAAGGCCTGTGAAACGAAGTTTCTTTGCAGGCCTGATCTGGCTGAAGTAGGACTTCTGCTCTGGGTGTGCTACTTTGCCCTAGAGCTGAAAGGCACAACGTGCAGGCTTCTTTCCAAAGGGCGAGTTGGGACCCACAGCATCTTGCTTCCAGCTCTTTGGGAACCTAAGAAACAACTTGCTCTGCACAGTGCTCTTACAGCCTACTGGGAACATCTCTTCCAAAGACCTGTGAAACGCAGTTTCTTTGCAGGCCTGATCTGGCTGAAGTAGGACTTCTTCTCTGTGTGCGCTACTTTGCCCTAGAGCTGAAAGGCACAACGTGCAGGCTTCTTTCCAAAGGGCGAGTTGGACCCCACAGCATCTTGCTTCCAGCTCTTTGGGAAGCTAAGAAACAACTCGCTCTGCACAATGCTCTTACAGCCTAGTGGGAACATCTCTTCCAAAGGCCTGTGTAACGCAGCTTCTTTGCAGGCCTGATCTGACTGAAGTAGGACTTCTGCTCTGGGTGTGCTACTTTTCCCTAGAGCTGAAAGGCACAACGTGCAGGCTTCTTTCCAAAGGGCGAGTTGGGCCCCACAGCATCTTGCTTCCAGCTCTTTGGGAAGCTAAGAAACAACTCGCTCTGCACAGTGCTCTTACAGCCTATTGGGAACATTTCTTCCAAAGGCCTGTGAAACGCAGTTTCTTTGCAGGCCTGATCTGGCTGAAGTAGGACTTCTGCTCTGGGTGTGCTACTTTGCCCTAGAGTGGAAAGGCACAACGTGCAGGCTTCTTTCCAAAGGGCGAGTTGGGCCCCACAGCATCTTGCTTCCAGCTCTTTGGGAAGCTAAGAAACAACTCGCTCTGCACAGTGCTCTTACAGCCTACCGGGAACATCTCTTCCAAAGGCCTGTGAAACGCAGTTTCTTTGCAGGCCTGATCTGGCTGAAGTAGGACTTCTGCTCTGGGTGTGCTACTTTGCCCTAGAGCTGAAAGGCACAACGTGCAGGCTTCTTTCCAAAGGGCGAGTTGGGCCCCACAGCATCTTGCTTCCAGCTCTTTGGGAAGCTAAGAAACAACTCGCTCTGCACAGTGCTCTTACAGCCTAGTGGGAACATCTCTTCCAAAGGCCTGTGAAACGCAGTTTCTTTGCAGGCCTGATCTGGCTGAAGTAGGACTTCTGCTCTGGGTGTGCTACTTTGCCCTAGAGCGGAAAGGCACAACGTGCAGGCTTCTTTCCAAAGGGCGAGTTGGGCCCCACAGCATCTTGCTTCCAGCTCTTTGGGAAGCTAAGAAACAACTCGCTCTGCACAGTGCTCTTACAGCCTACCGGGTTCATGTCTTCCAAAGGCCTGTGAAACGCAGTTTCTTTGCAGGCCTGATCTGGCTGAAGTAGGACTTCTGCTCTGGGTGTGCTACTTTGCCCTAGAGCTGAAAGGCACAACGTGCAGGCTTCTTTCCAAAGGGCGAGTTGGGCCCCACAGCATCTTGCTTCCAGCTCTTTGGGAAGCTAAGAAACATCTCGCTCTGCACAGTGCTCTTACAGCCTAGTGGGAACATCTCTTCCAAAGGCCTGTGAAACGCAGTTTCTTTGCAGGCCTGATCTGGCTGAAGTAGGACTTCTGCTCTGGGTGTGCTACTTTGCCCTAGAGCTGAAAGGCACAACGTGCAGGCTTCTTTCCAAAGGGCGAGTTGGGCCCCACAGCATCTTGCTTCCAGCTCTTTGGGAAGCTAAGAAACAACTCGCTCTGCACAGTGCTCTTACAGCCTACCGGGAACATCTCTTCCAAAGGCCTGTGAAACGCAGTTTCTTTGCAGGCCTGATCTGGCTGAAGTAGGACTTCTGCTCTGGGTGTGCTACTTTGCCCTAGAGCTTAAAGGCACAACGTGCAGGCTTCTTTCCAAAGGGCGAGTTGGGCCCCACAGCATCTTGCTTCCAGCTCTTTGGGAAGCTAAGAAAGAACTCGCTCTGCACAGTGCTCTTACAGCCTACCGGGAAAATGTCTTCCAAAGGCCTGTGAAACGCAGTTTCTTTGCAGGCCTGATCTGGCTGAAGTAGGACTTCTGCTCTGGGTGTGCTACTTTGCCCTAGAGCTGAAAGGCACAACGTGCAGGCTTCTTTCCAAAGGGCGAGTTGGGCCCCACAGCATCTTGCTTCCAGCTCTTTGGGAAGCTAAGAAACAACTCGCTCTGCACAGTGCTCTTACAGCCTAGTGGGAACATCTCTTCCAAAGGCCTGTGAAACGCAGTTTCTTTGCAGGCATGATCTGGCTGAAGTAGGACTTCTGCTCTGGGTGTGCTACTTTGCCCTAGAGCTGAAAGGCACAACGTGCAGGCTTCTTTCCAAAGGGCGAGTTGGGCCCCACAGCATCTTGCTTCCAGCTCTTTGGGAAGCTAAGAAACAACTCGCTCTGCACAGTGCTCTTACAGCCTAGTGGGAACATCTCTTCCAAAGGCCTGTGAAACGCAGTTTCTTTGCAGGCCTGATCTGGCTGAAGTAGGACTTCTGCTCTGGGTGTGCTACTTTGCCCTAGAGCTGAAAGGCACAACGTGCAGGCTTCTTTCCAAAGGGCGAGTTGGGCCCCACAGCATCTTGCTTCCAGCTCTTTGGGAACCTAAGAAACAACTCGCTCTGCACAGTGCTCTTACATCCTAGTGGGAACATCTCTTCCAAAGGCCTGTGAAACGCAGTTTCTTTGCAGGCCTGATCTGGCTGAAGTAGGACTTCTGCTCTGGGTGTGCTACTTTGCCCTAGAGCGGAAAGGCACAACGTGCAGGCTTCTTTCCAAAGGGCGAGTTGGGCCCCACAGCATCTTGCTTCCAGCTCTTTGGGAAGCTAAGAAACAACTCGCTCTGCACAGTGCTCTTACAGCCTACCGGGAACATCTCTTCCAAAGGCCTGTGAAACGCAGTTTCTTTGCAGGCCTGATCTGGCTGAAGTAGGACTTCTGCTCTGGGTGTGCTACTTTGCCCTAGAGCTGAAAGGCACAACGTGCAGGCTTCTTTCCAAAGGGCGAGTTGGGCCCCACAGCATCTTGCTTCCAGCTCTTTGGGAAGCTAAGAAACAACTCGCTCTGCACAGTGCTCTTACAGCCTACCGGGAACATGTCTTCCAAAGGCCTGTCAAACGCAGTTTCTTTGCAGGCCTGATCTGGCTGAAGTAGGACTTCTGCTCTGGGTGTGCTACTTTGCCCTAGAGCTGAAAGGCACAACGTGCAGGCTTCTTTCCAAAGGGCGAGTTGGGCCCCACAGCATCTTGCTTCCAGCTATTTGGGAAGCTAAGAAACAACTCGCTCTGCACAGTGCTCTTACAGCCTACTGGGAACATCTCTTCCAAAGGCCTGTGAAACGCAGTTTCTTTGCAGGCCTGATCTGGCTGAAGTAGGACTTCTGCTCTGGGTGTGCTACTTTGCCCTAGAGCTGAAAGGCACAACGTGCAGGCTTCTTTCCAAAGGGCGAGTTGGGCCCCACAGCATCTTGCTTCCAGCTCTTTGGGAACCTAAGAAACAACTCGCTCTGCACAGTGCCCTTACATCCTAGTGGGAACATCTCTTCCAAAGGCCTGTGAAACGCAGTTTCTTTGCAGGCCTGATCTGGCTGAAGTAGGACTTCTGCTCTGGGTGTGCTACTTTGCCCGAGAGCTGAAAGGCACAACGTGCAGGCTTCTTTCCAAAGGGCGAGTTGGGCCCCACAGCATCTTGCTTCCAGCTCTTTGGGAAGCTAAGAAACAACTCGCTCTGCGCAGTGCTCTTACAGCCTACCGGGAACATGTCTTCCAAAGGCCTGTGAAACGCAGTTTCTTTGCAGGCCTGATCTGGCTGAAGTAGGACTTCTGCTCTGGGTGTGCTACTTTGCCCTAGAGCTGAAAGGCACAACGTGCAGGCTTCTTTCCAAAGGGCGAGTTGGGCCCCACAGCATCTTGCTTCCAGCTCTTTGGGAAGCTAAGAAACAACTCGCTCTGCACAGTGCTCTTACAGCCTACCGGGAACATGTCTTCCAAAGGCCTGTCAAACGCAGTTTCTTTGCAGGCCTGATCTGGCTGAAGTAGGACTTCTGCTCTGGGTGTGCTACTTTGCCCTAGAGCTCAAAGGCACAACGTGCAGGCTTCTTTCCAAAGGGCGAGTTGGGCCCCACAGCATCTTGCTTCCAGCTCTTTGGGAAGCTAAGAAACAACTCGCTCTGCACAGTGCTCTTACAGCCTACCGGGAACATCTCTTCCAAAGGCCTGTGAAACGCAGTTTCTTTGCAGGCCTGATGTGGCTGAAGTAGGACTTCTGCTCTGGGTGTGCTACTTTGCCCTAGAGCTGAAAGGCACAACGTGCAGGCTTCTTTCCAAAGGGCGAGTTGGGCCCCACAGCATCTTGCTTCCAGCTCTTTGGGAAGCTAAGAAACAACTCGCTCTGCACAGTGCTCTTACAGCCTACCGGGAACATGTCTTCCAAAGGCCTGTGAAACGCAGTTTCTTTGCAGGCCTGATCTGGCTGAAGTAGGACTTCTGCTCTGGGTGTGCTACTTTGCCCTAGAGCTGAAAGGCACAACGTGCAGGCTTCTTTCCAAAGGGCGAGTTGGGCCCCACAGCATCTTGCTTCCAGCTCTTTGGGAAGCTAAGAAACAACTCGCTCTGCACAGTGCTCTTACAGCCTAGTGGGAACATCTCTTCCAAAGGCCTGTGAAACGCAGTTTCTTTGCAGGCCTGATCTGGCTGAAGTAGGACTTCTGCTCTGGGTGTGCTACTTTGCCCTAGAGCTGAAAGGCACAACGTGCAGGCTTCTTTCCAAAGGGCGAGTTGGGCCCCACAGCATCTTGCTTCCAGCTCTTTGGGAACCTAAGAAACAACTCGCTCTGCACAGTGCTCTTACATCCTAGTGGGAACATCTCTTCCAAAGGCCTGTGAAACGCAGTTTCTTTGCAGGCCTGATCTGGCTGAAGTAGGACTTCTGCTCTGGGTGTGCTACTTTGCCCTAGAGCGGAAAGGCACAACGTGCAGGCTTCTTTCCAAAGGGCGAGTTGGGCCCTACAGCATCTTGCTTCCAGCTCTTTGGGAAGCTAAGAAACAACTCGCTCTGCACAGTGCTCTTACAGCCTACCGGGAACATCTCTTCCAAAGGCCTGTGAAACGCAGTTTCTTTGCAGGCCTGATCTGGCTGAAGTAGGACTTCTGCTCTGGGTGTGCTACTTTGCCCTAGAGCGGAAAGGCACAACGTGCAGGCTTCTTTCCAAAGGGCGAGTTGGGCCCCACAGCATCTTGCTTCCAGCTCTTTGGGAAGCTAAGAAACAACTCGCTCTGCACAGTGCTCTTACAGCCTACCGGGAACATGTCTTCCAAAGGCCTGTGAAACGCAGTTTCTTTGCAGGCCTGATCTGGATGAAGTAGGACTTCTGCTCTGGGTGTGCTACTTTGCCCTAGAGCTCAAAGGCACAACGTGCAGGCTTCTTTCCAAAGGGCGAGTTGGGCCCCACAGCATCTTGCTTCCAGCTCTTTGGGAAGCTAAGAAACAAATCGCTCTGCACAGTGCTCTTACAGCCTACCGGGAACATCTCTTCCAAAGGCCTGTGAAACGCAGTTTCTTTGCAGGCCTGATCTGGCTGAAGTAGGACTTCTGCTCTGGGTGTGCTACTTTTCCCAGAGCTGAAAGGCACAACGTGCAGGCTTCTTTCCAAAGGGCGAGTTGGGCACCAAAGCATCTTGCTTCCAGCTCTTTGGGAAGCTAAGAAACAACTCGCTCTGCACAGTGCTCTTACAGCCTAGTGGGAACATCTCTTCCAAAGGCCTGTGAAACGCAGTTTCTTTGCAGGCCTGATCTGGCTGAAGTAGGACTTCTGCTCTGGGTGTGCTACTTTGCCCTAGAGCTGAAAGGCACAACGTGCAGGCTTCTGTCCAAAGGGCGAGTTGGGCCCCACAGCATCTTGCTTCCAGCTCTTTGGGAAGCTAAGAAACAACTCGCTCTGCACAGTGCTCTTACAGCCTATTGGGAACATGTCTTCCAAAGGCCTGTGAAACGCAGTTTCTTTGCAGGCCTGATCTGGCTGAAGTAGGACTTCTGCTCTGGGTGTGCTACTTTGCCCTAGAGCTGAAAGGCACAACGTGCAGGCTTCTTTCCAAAGGGCGAGTTGGGCCCCACAGCATCTTGCTTCCAGCTCTTTGGGAAGCTAAGAAGCAACTCGCTCTGCACAGTGCTCTTACAGCCTACCGGGAACATCTCTTCCAAAGGCCTGTGAAACGCAGTTTCTTTGCAGGCCTGATCTGGCTGAAGTAGGACTTCTGCTCTGGGTGTGCTACTTTGCCCTAGAGCTGAAAGGCACAACGTGCAGGCTTCTTTCCAAAGGGCGAGTTGGGCCCCACAGCATCTTGCTTCCAGCTCTTTGGGAAGCTAAGAAACAACTCGCTCTGCACAGTGCTCTTACAGCCTACCGGGAACATGTCTTCCAAAGGCCTGTGAAACGCAGTTTCTTTGCAGGCCTGATCTGGCTGAAGTAGGACTTCTGCTCTGGGTGTGCTACTTTGCCCTAGAGCTGAAAGGCACAACGTGCAGGCTTCTTTCCAAAGGGCGAGTTGGGCCCCACAGCATCTTGCTTCCAGCTCTTTGGGAAGCTAAGAAACAACTCGCTCTGCACAGTGCTCTTACAGCCTACCGGGAACATGTCTTCCAAAGGCCTGTGAAACGCAGTTTCTTTGCAGGCCTGATCTGGCTGAAGTAGGACTTCTGCTCTTGGTGTGCTACTTTGCCCTAGAGCTGAAAGGCACAACGTGCAGGCTTCTTTCCAAAGGGCGAGTTGGGCCCCACAGCATCTTGCTTCCAGCTCTTTGGGAAGCTAAGAAACAACTCGCTCTGCACAGTGCTCTTACAGCCTACCGGGAACATCTCTTCCAAAGGCCTGTGAAACGCAGTTTCTTTGCAGGCCTGATCTGGCTGAAGTAGGACTTCTGCTCTGGGTGTGCTACTTTGCCCTAGAGCTGAAAGGCACAACGTGCAGGCTTCTTTCCAAAGGGAGAGTTGGGCCCCACAGCATCTTGCTTCCAGCTCTTTGGGAACCTAAGAAACAACTCGCTCTGCACAGTGCTCTTACAGCCTAGTGGGAACATCTCTTCCAAAGGCCTGTGAAACGCAGTTTCTTTGCAGGCCTGATCTGGCTGAAGTAGGACTTCTGCTCTGGGTGTGCTACTTTGCCCTAGAGCTGAAAGGCACAACGTGCAGGCTTCTTTCCAAAGGGCGAGTTGGGCCCCACAGCATCTTGCTTCCAGCTCTTTGGGAACCTAAGAAACAACTCGCTCTGCACAGTGCTCTTACAGCCTAGTGGGAACATCTCTTCCAAAGGCCTGTGAAACGCAGTTTCTTTGCAGGCCTGATCTGGCTGAAGTAGGACTTCTGCTCTGGGTGTGCTACTTTGCCCTAGAGCGGAAAGGCACAACGTGCAGGCTTCTTTCCAAAGGGCGAGTTGGGCCCCACAGCATATTGCTTCCAGCTCTTTGGGAAGCTAAGAAACAACTCGCTCTGCACAGTGCTCTTACATCCTAGTGGGAACATCTCTTCCAAAGGCCTGTGCAACGCAGTTTCTTTGCAGGCCTGATCTGGCTGAAGTAGGACTTCTGCTCTGGGTGTGCTACTTTGCCCTAGAGCGGAAAGGCACAACGTGCAGGCTTCTTTCCAAAGGGCGAGTTGGGCCCCACAGCATCTTGCTTCCAGCTCTTTGGGAAGCTAAGAAACAACTCGCTCTGCACAGTGCTCTTACAGCCTACCGGGAACATGTCTTCCAAAGGCCTGTCAAACGCAGTTTCTTTGCAGGCCTGATCTGGCTGAAGTAGGACTTCTGCTCTGGGTGTGCTACTTTGCCCTAGAGCTGAAAGGCACAACGTGCAGGCTTCTTTCCAAAGGGCGAGTTGGGCCCCACAGCATCTTGCTTCCAGCTATTTGGGAAGCTAAGAAACAACTCGCTCTGCACAGTGCTCTTACAGCCTACTGGGAACATCTCTTCCAAAGGCCTGTGAAACGCAGTTTCTTTGCAGGCCTGATCTGGCTGAAGTAGGACTTCTGCTCTGGGTGTGCTACTTTGCCCTAGAGCTGAAAGGCACAACGTGCAGGCTTCTTTCCAAAGGGCGAGTTGGGCCCCACAGCATCTTGCTTCCAGCTCTTTGGGAACCTAAGAAACAACTCGCTCTGCACAGTGCCCTTACATCCTAGTGGGAACATCTCTTCCAAAGGCCTGTGAAACGCAGTTTCTTTGCAGGCCTGATCTGGCTGAAGTAGGACTTCTGCTCTGGGTGTGCTACTTTGCCCGAGAGCTGAAAGGCACAACGTGCAGGCTTCTTTCCAAAGGGCGAGTTGGGCCCCACAGCATCTTGCTTCCAGCTCTTTGGGAAGCTAAGAAACAACTCGCTCTGCGCAGTGCTCTTACAGCCTACCGGGAACATGTCTTCCAAAGGCCTGTGAAACGCAGTTTCTTTGCAGGCCTGATCTGGCTGAAGTAGGACTTCTGCTCTGGGTGTGCTACTTTGCCCTAGAGCTGAAAGGCACAACGTGCAGGCTTCTTTCCAAAGGGCGAGTTGGGCCCCACAGCATCTTGCTTCCAGCTCTTTGGGAAGCTAAGAAACAACTCGCTCTGCACAGTGCTCTTACAGCCTACCGGGAACATGTCTTCCAAAGGCCTGTCAAACGCAGTTTCTTTGCAGGCCTGATCTGGCTGAAGTAGGACTTCTGCTCTGGGTGTGCTACTTTGCCCTAGAGCTCAAAGGCACAACGTGCAGGCTTCTTTCCAAAGGGCGAGTTGGGCCCCACAGCATCTTGCTTCCAGCTCTTTGGGAAGCTAAGAAACAACTCGCTCTGCACAGTGCTCTTACAGCCTACCGGGAACATCTCTTCCAAAGGCCTGTGAAACGCAGTTTCTTTGCAGGCCTGATGTGGCTGAAGTAGGACTTCTGCTCTGGGTGTGCTACTTTGCCCTAGAGCTGAAAGGCACAACGTGCAGGCTTCTTTCCAAAGGGCGAGTTGGGCCCCACAGCATCTTGCTTCCAGCTCTTTGGGAAGCTAAGAAACAACTCGCTCTGCACAGTGCTCTTACAGCCTACCGGGAACATGTCTTCCAAAGGCCTGTGAAACGCAGTTTCTTTGCAGGCCTGATCTGGCTGAAGTAGGACTTCTGCTCTGGGTGTGCTACTTTGCCCTAGAGCTGAAAGGCACAACGTGCAGGCTTCTTTCCAAAGGGCGAGTTGGGCCCCACAGCATCTTGCTTCCAGCTCTTTGGGAAGCTAAGAAACAACTCGCTCTGCACAGTGCTCTTACAGCCTAGTGGGAACATCTCTTCCAAAGGCCTGTGAAACGCAGTTTCTTTGCAGGCCTGATCTGGCTGAAGTAGGACTTCTGCTCTGGGTGTGCTACTTTGCCCTAGAGCTGAAAGGCACAACGTGCAGGCTTCTTTCCAAAGGGCGAGTTGGGCCCCACAGCATCTTGCTTCCAGCTCTTTGGGAACCTAAGAAACAACTCGCTCTGCACAGTGCTCTTACATCCTAGTGGGAACATCTCTTCCAAAGGCCTGTGAAACGCAGTTTCTTTGCAGGCCTGATCTGGCTGAAGTAGGACTTCTGCTCTGGGTGTGCTACTTTGCCCTAGAGCGGAAAGGCACAACGTGCAGGCTTCTTTCCAAAGGGCGAGTTGGGCCCTACAGCATCTTGCTTCCAGCTCTTTGGGAAGCTAAGAAACAACTCGCTCTGCACAGTGCTCTTACAGCCTACCGGGAACATCTCTTCCAAAGGCCTGTGAAACGCAGTTTCTTTGCAGGCCTGATCTGGCTGAAGTAGGACTTCTGCTCTGGGTGTGCTACTTTGCCCTAGAGCGGAAAGGCACAACGTGCAGGCTTCTTTCCAAAGGGCGAGTTGGGCCCCACAGCATCTTGCTTCCAGCTCTTTGGGAAGCTAAGAAACAACTCGCTCTGCACAGTGCTCTTACAGCCTACCGGGAACATGTCTTCCAAAGGCCTGTGAAACGCAGTTTCTTTGCAGGCCTGATCTGGATGAAGTAGGACTTCTGCTCTGGGTGTGCTACTTTGCCCTAGAGCTCAAAGGCACAACGTGCAGGCTTCTTTCCAAAGGGCGAGTTGGGCCCCACAGCATCTTGCTTCCAGCTCTTTGGGAAGCTAAGAAACAAATCGCTCTGCACAGTGCTCTTACAGCCTACCGGGAACATCTCTTCCAAAGGCCTGTGAAACGCAGTTTCTTTGCAGGCCTGATCTGGCTGAAGTAGGACTTCTGCTCTGGGTGTGCTACTTTTCCCAGAGCTGAAAGGCACAACGTGCAGGCTTCTTTCCAAAGGGCGAGTTGGGCACCAAAGCATCTTGCTTCCAGCTCTTTGGGAAGCTAAGAAACAACTCGCTCTGCACAGTGCTCTTACAGCCTAGTGGGAACATCTCTTCCAAAGGCCTGTGAAACGCAGTTTCTTTGCAGGCCTGATCTGGCTGAAGTAGGACTTCTGCTCTGGGTGTGCTACTTTGCCCTAGAGCTGAAAGGCACAACGTGCAGGCTTCTGTCCAAAGGGCGAGTTGGGCCCCACAGCATCTTGCTTCCAGCTCTTTGGGAAGCTAAGAAACAACTCGCTCTGCACAGTGCTCTTACAGCCTATTGGGAACATGTCTTCCAAAGGCCTGTGAAACGCAGTTTCTTTGCAGGCCTGATCTGGCTGAAGTAGGACTTCTGCTCTGGGTGTGCTACTTTGCCCTAGAGCTGAAAGGCACAACGTGCAGGCTTCTTTCCAAAGGGCGAGTTGGGCCCCACAGCATCTTGCTTCCAGCTCTTTGGGAAGCTAAGAAACAACTCGCTCTGCACAGTGCTCTTACAGCCTAGTGGGAACATCTCTTCCAAAGGCCTGTGAAACGCAGTTTCTTTGCAGGCCTGATCTGGCTGAAGTAGGACTTCTGCTCTGGGTGTGCTACTTTGCCCTAGAGCTGAAAGGCACAACGTGCAGGCTTCTTTCCAAAGGGCGAGTTGGGCCCCACAGCATCTTGCTTCCAGCTCTTTGGGAAGCTAAGAAACAACTCGCTCTGCACAGTGCTCTTACAGCCTACCGGGAACATGTCTTCCAAAGGCCTGTGAAACGCAGTTTCTTTGCAGGCCTGATCTGGCTGAAGTAGGACTTCTGCTCTGGGTGTGCTACTTTGCCCTAGAGCTGAAAGGCACAACGTGCAGGCTTCTTTCCAAAGGGCGAGTTGGGCCCCACAGCATCTTGCTTCCAGCTCTTTGGGAAGCTAAGAAACAACTCGCTCTGCACAGTGCTCTTACAGCCTACCGGGAACATGTCTTCCAAAGGCCTGTGAAACGCAGTTTCTTTGCAGGCCTGATCTGGCTGAAGTAGGACTTCTGCTCTTGGTGTGCTACTTTGCCCTAGAGCTGAAAGGCACAACGTGCAGGCTTCTTTCCAAAGGGCGAGTTGGGCCCCACAGCATCTTGCTTCCAGCTCTTTGGGAAGCTAAGAAACAACTCGCTCTGCACAGTGCTCTTACAGCCTACCGGGAACATCTCTTCCAAAGGCCTGTGAAACGCAGTTTCTTTGCAGGCCTGATCTGGCTGAAGTAGGACTTCTGCTCTGGGTGTGCTACTTTGCCCTAGAGCTGAAAGGCACAACGTGCAGGCTTCTTTCCAAAGGGAGAGTTGGGCCCCACAGCATCTTGCTTCCAGCTCTTTGGGAACCTAAGAAACAACTCGCTCTGCACAGTGCTCTTACAGCCTAGTGGGAACATCTCTTCCAAAGGCCTGTGAAACGCAGTTTCTTTGCAGGCCTGATCTGGCTGAAGTAGGACTTCTGCTCTGGGTGTGCTACTTTGCCCTAGAGCTGAAAGGCACAACGTGCAGGCTTCTTTCCAAAGGGCGAGTTGGGCCCCACAGCATCTTGCTTCCAGCTCTTTGGGAACCTAAGAAACAACTCGCTCTGCACAGTGCTCTTACAGCCTAGTGGGAACATCTCTTCCAAAGGCCTGTGAAACGCAGTTTCTTTGCAGGCCTGATCTGGCTGAAGTAGGACTTCTGCTCTGGGTGTGCTACTTTGCCCTAGAGCTGAAAGGCACAACGTGCAGGCTTCTTTCCAAAGGGCGAGTTGGGCCCCACAGCATCTTGCTTCCAGCTCTTTGGGAAGCTAAGAAACAACTCGCTCTGCACAGTGCTCTTACATCCTAGTGGGAACATCTCTTCCAAAGGCCTGTGCAACGCAGTTTCTTTGCAGGCCTGATCTGGCTGAAGTAGGACTTCTGCTCTGGGTGTGCTACTTTGCCCTAGAGCGGAAAGGCACAACGTGCAGGCTTCTTTCCAAAGGGCGAGTTGGGCCCCACAGCATCTTGCTTCCAGCTCTTTGGGAAGCTAAGAAACAACTCGCTCTGCACAGTGCTCTTACAGCCTACCGGGAACATCTCTTCCAAAGGCCTGTGAAACGCAGTTTCTTTGCAGGCCTGATCTGGCTGAAGTAGGACTTCTGCTCTGGGTGTGCTACTTTGCCCTAGAGCTGAAAGGCACAACGTGCAGGCTTCTTTCCAAAGGTCGAGTTGGGCCCCACAGCATCTTGCTTCCAGCTCTTTGGGAAGCTAAGAAACAACTCGCTCTCACAGTGCTCTTACAGCCTACCGGGAACATGTCTTCCAAAGGCCTGTCAAACGCAGTTTCTTTGCAGGCCTGATCTGGCTGAAGTAGGACTTCTGCTCTGGGTGTGCTACTTTGCCCTAGAGCGGAAAGGCACAACGTGCAGGCTTCTTTCCAAAGGGCGAGTTGGGCCCCACAGCATCTTGCTTCCAGCTCTTTGGGAAGCTAAGAAACAACTCGCTCTGCACAGTGCTCTTACAGCCTACCGGGAACATCTCTTCCAAAGGCCTGTGAAACGCAGTTTCTTTGCAGGCCTGATCTGGCTGAAGTAGGACTTCTGCTCTGGGTGTGCTACTTTGCCCTAGAGCTGAAAGGCACAACGTGCAGGCTTCTTTCCAAAGGGCGAGTGGGGCCCCACAGCATCTTGCTTCCAGCTCTTTGGGAACCTAAGAAACAACTCGCTCTGCACAGTGCTCTTACATCCTAGTGGGAACATCTCTTCCAAAGGCCTGTGAAACGCAGTTTCTTTGCAGGCCTGATCTGGCTGAAGTAGGACTTCTGCTCTGGGTGTGCTACTTTGCCCTAGAGCGGAAAGGCACAACGTGCAGGCTTCTTTCCAAAGGGCGAGTTGGGCCCCACAGCATCTTGCTTCCAGCTCTTTGGGAAGCTAAGAAACAACTCGCTCTGCACAGTGCTCTTACAGCCTACCGGGAACATCTCTTCCAAAGGCCTGTGAAACGCAGTTTCTTTGCAGGCCTGATCTGGCTGAAGTAGGACTTCTGCTCTGGGTGTGCTACTTTGCCCTAGAGCGGAAAGGCACAACGTGCAGGCTTCTTTCCAAAGGGCGAGTTGGGCCCCACAGCATCTTGCTTCCAGCTCTTTGGGAAGCTAAGAAACAACTCGCTCTGCACAGTGCTCTTACAGCCTACCGGGAACATGTCTTCCAAAGGCCTGTCAAACGCAGTTTCTTTGCAGGCCTGATCTGGCTGAAGTAGGACTTCTGCTCTGGGTGTGCTACTTTGCCCTAGAGCTCAAAGGCACAACGTGCAGGCTTCTTTCCAAAGGGCGAGTTGGGCCCCACAGCATCTTGCTTCCAGCTCTTTGGGAAGCTAAGAAACAACTCGCTCTGCACAGTGCTCTTACAGCCTACCGGGAACATCTCTTCCAAAGGCCTGTGAAACGCAGTTTCTTTGCAGGCCTGATCTGGCTGAAGTAGGACTTCTGCTCTGGGTGTGCTACTTTGCCCTAGAGCTGAAAGGCACAACGTGCAGGCTTCTTTCCAAAGGGCGAGTTGGGCTCCACAGCATCTTGCTTCCAGCTCTTTGGGAAGCTAAGAAACAACTCGCTCTGCACAGTGCTCTTACAGCCTAGTGGGAACATCTCTTCCAAAGGCCTGTGAAACGCAGTTTCTTTGCAGGCCTGATCTGGCTGAAGTAGGACTTCTGCTCTGGGTGTGCTACTTTGCCCTAGAGCTGAAAGGCACAACGTGCAGGCTTCTTTCCAAAGGGCGAGTTGGGCCCCACAGCATCTTGCTTCCAGCTCTTTGGGAAGCTAAGAAACAACTCGCTCTGCACAGTGCTCTTACAGCCTAGTGGGAACATCTCTTCCAAAGGCCTGTGAAACGCAGTTTCTTTGCAGGCCTGATCTGGCTGAAGTAGGACTTCTGCTCTGGGTGTGCTACTTTGCCCTAGAGCTGAAAGGCACAACGTGCAGGCTTCTTTCCAAAGGGCGAGTTGGGCCCCACAGCATCTTGCTTCCAGCTCTTTGGGAAGCTAAGAAACAACTCGCTCTGCACAGTGCTCTTACAGCCTACCGGGAACATGTCTTCCACAGGCCTGTGAAACGCAGTTTCTTTGCAGGCCTGATCTGGCTGAAGTAGGACTTCTGCTCTGGGTGTGCTACTTTGCCCTAGAGCTGAAAGGCACAACGTGCAGGCTTCTTTCCAAAGGGCGAGTTGGGCCCCACAGCATCTTGCTTCCAGCTCTTTGGGAACCTAAGAAACAACTCGCTCTGCACAGTGCTCTTACATCCTAGTGGGAACATCTCTTCCAAAGGCCTGTGAAACGCAGTTTCTTTGCAGGCCTGATCTGGCTGAAGTAGGACTTCTGCTCTGGGTGTGCTACTTTGCCCTAGAGCGGAAAGGCACAACGTGCAGGCTTCTTTCCAAAGGGCGAGTTGGGCCCCACAGCATCTTGCTTCCAGCTCTTTGGGAAGCTAAGAAACAACTCGCTCTGCACAGTGCTCTTACAGCCTACCGGGAACATGTCTTCCAAAGGCCTGTGAAACGCAGTTTCTTTGCAGGCCTGATCTGGCTGAAGTAGGACTTCTGCTCTGGGTGTGCTACTTTGCCCTAGAGCTGAAAGGCACAACGTGCAGGCTTCTTTCCAAAGGGCGAGTTGGGCCCCACAGCATCTTGCTTCCAGCTCTTTGGGAAGCTAAGAAACAACTCGCTCTGCACAGTGCTCTTACAGCCTAGTGGGAACATGTCTTCCAAAGGCCTGTAAAACGCAGTTTCTTTGCAGGCCTGATCTGGCTGAAGTAGGACTTCTGCTCTGGGTGTGCTACTTTGCCCTAGAGCTGAAAGGCACAACGTGCAGGCTTCTTTCCAAAGGGCGAGTTGGGCCCCACAGCATCTTGCTTCCAGCTCTTTGGGAACCTAAGAAACAACTCGCTCTGCACAGTGCTCTTACAGCCTAGTGGGAACATCTCTTCCAAAGGCCTGTGAAACGCAGTTTCTTTGCAGGCCTGATCTGGCTGAAGTAGGACTTCTGCTCTGGGTGTGCTACTTTGCCCTAGAGCTGAAAGGCACAACGTGCAGGCTTCTTTCCAAAGGGCGAGTTGGGCCCCACAGCATCTTGCTTCCAGCTCTTTGGGAACCTAAGAAACAACTCGCTCTGCACAGTGCTCTTACATCCTAGTGGGAACATCTCTTCCAAAGGCCTGTGAAACGCAGTTTCTTTGCAGGCCTGATCTGGCTGAAGTAGGACTTCTGCTCTGGGTGTGCTACTTTGCCCTAGAGCGGAAAGGCACAACGTGCAGGCTTCTTTCCAAAGGGCGAGTTGGGCCCCACAGCATCTTGCTTCCAGCTCTTTGGGAAGCTAAGAAACAACTCGCTCTGCACAGTGCTCTTACAGCCTACCGGGAACATGTCTTCCAAAGGCCTGTGAAACGCAGTTTCTTTGCAGGCCTGATCTGGCTGAAGTAGGACTTCTGCTCTGGTTGTGCTACTTTTCCCTAGAGCTGAAAGGCACAACGTGCAGGCTTCTTTCCAAAGGGCGAGTTGGGCCCCACAGCATCTTGCTTCCAGCTCTTTGGGAAGCTAAGAAACAACTCGCTCTGCACAGTGCTCTTACAGCCTAGTGGGAACATGTCTTCCAAAGGCCTGTGAAACGCAGTTTCTTTGCAGGCCTGATCTGGCTGAAGTAGGACTTCTGCTCTGGGTGTGCTACTTTGCCCTAGAGCTGAAAGGCACAACGTGCAGGCTTCTTTCCAAAGGGCGAGTTGGGCCCCACAGCATCTTGCTTCCAGCTCTTTGGGAACCTAAGAAACAACTCGCTCTGCACAGTGCTCTTACAGCCTAGTGGGAACATCTCTTCCAAAGGCCTGTGAAACGCAGTTTCTTTGCAGGCCTGATCTGGCTGAAGTAGGACTTCTGCTCTGGGTGTGCTACTTTGCCCTAGAGCTGAAAGGCACAACGTGCAGGCTTCTTTCCAAAGGGCGAGTTGGGCCCCACAGCATCTTGCTTCCAGCTCTTTGGGAACCTAAGAAACAACTCGCTCTGCACAGTGCTCTTACAGCCTAGTGGGAACATCTCTTCCAAAGGCCTGTGAAACGCAGTTTCTTTGCAGGCCTGATCTGGCTGAAGTAGGACTTCTGCTCTGGGTGTGCTACTTTGCCCTAGAGCGGAAAGGCACAACGTGCAGGCTTCTTTCCAAAGGGCGAGTTGGGCCCCACAGCATCTTGCTTCCAGCTCTTTGGGAAGCTAAGAAACAACTCGCTCTGCACAGTGCTCTTACAGCCTACCGGGAACATGTCTTCCAAAGGCCTGTGAAACGCAGTTTCTTTGCAGGCCTGATCTGGCTGAAGTAGGACTTCTGCTCTGGGTGTGCTACTTTTCCCTAGAGCTGAAAGGCACAACGTGCAGGCTTCTTTCCAAAGGGCGAGTTGGGCCCCACAGCATCTTGCTTCCAGCTCTTTGGGAAGCTAAGAAACAACTCGCTCTGCACAGTGCTCTTACAGCCTACCGGGAACATGTCTTCCAAAGGCCTGTGAAACGCAGTTTCTTTGCTGGCCTGATCTGGCTGAAGTAGGACTTCTGCTCTGGGTGTGCTACTTTGCCCTAGAGCTGAAAGGCACAACGTGCAGGCTTCTTTCCAAAGGGCGAGTTGGGCCCCACAGCATCTTGCTTCCAGCTCTTTGGGAAGCTAAGAAACAACTCGCTCTGCACAGTGCTCTTACAGCCTAGTGGGAACATCTCTTCCAAAGGCCTGTGAAACGCAGTTTCTTTGCAGGCCTGATCTGGCTGAAGTAGGACTTCTGCTCTGGGTGTGCTACTTTGCCCTAGAGCTGAAAGGCACAACGTGCAGGCTTCTTTCCAAAGGGCGAGTTGGGCCCCACAGCATCTTGCTTCCAGCTCTTTGGGAAGCTAAGAAACAACTCGCTCTGCACAGTGCTCTTACAGCCTACCGGGAACATGTCTTCCAAAGGCCTGTGAAATGCAGTTTCTTTGCAGGCCTGATCTGGCTGAAGTAGGACTTCTGCTCTGGGTGTGCTACTTTGCCCTAGAGCTCAAAGGCACAACGTGCAGGCTTCTTTCCAAAGGGCGAGTTGGGCCCCACAGCATCTTGCTTCCAGCTCTTTGGGAAGCTAAGAAACAACTCGCTCTGCACAGTGCTCTTACAGCCTACCGGGAACATGTCTTCCACAGGCCTGTGAAACGCAGTTTCTTTGCAGGCCTGATCTGGCTGAAGTAGGACTTCTGCTCTGGGTGTGCTACTTTGCCCTAGAGCTGAAAGGCACAACGTGCAGGCTTCTTTCCAAAGGGCGAGTTGGGCCCCACAGCATCTTGCTTCCAGCTCTTTGGGAACCTAAGAAACAACTCGCTCTGCACAGTGCTCTTACATCCTAGTGGGAACATCTCTTCCAAAGGCCTGTGAAACGCAGTTTCTTTGCAGGCCTGATCTGGCTGAAGTAGGACTTCTGCTCTGGGTGTGCTACTTTGCCCTAGAGCGGAAAGGCACAACGTGCAGGCTTCTTTCCAAAGGGCGAGTTGGGCCCCACAGCATCTTGCTTCCAGCTCTTTGGGAAGCTAAGAAACAACTCGCTCTGCACAGTGCTCTTACAGCCTACCGGGAACATGTCTTCCAAAGGCCTGTGAAACGCAGTTTCTTTGCAGGCCTGATCTGGCTGAAGTAGGACTTCTGCTCTGGGTGTGCTACTTTTCCCTAGAGCTGAAAGGCACAACGTGCAGGCTTCTTTCCAAAGGGCGAGTTGGGCCCCACAGCATCTTGCTTCCAGCTCTTTGGGAAGCTAAGAAACAACTCGCTCTGCACAGTGCTCTTACAGCCTAGTGGGAACATGTCTTCCAAAGGCCTGTGAAACGCAGTTTCTTTGCAGGCCTGATCTGGCTGAAGTAGGACTTCTGCTCTGGGTGTGCTACTTTGCCCTAGAGCTGAAAGGCACAACGTGCAGGCTTCTTTCCAAAGGGCGAGTTGGGCCCCACAGCATCTTGCTTCCAGCTCTTTGGGAACCTAAGAAACAACTCGCTCTGCACAGTGCTCTTACAGCCTAGTGGGAACATCTCTTCCAAAGGCCTGTGAAACGCAGTTTCTTTGCAGGCCTGATCTGGCTGAAGTAGGACTTCTGCTCTGGGTGTGCTACTTTGCCCTAGAGCTGAAAGGCACAACGTGCAGGCTTCTTTCCAAAGGGCGAGTTGGGCCCCACAGCATCTTGCTTCCAGCTCTTTGGGAACCTAAGAAACAACTCGCTCTGCACAGTGCTCTTACCTCCTAGTGGGAACATCTCTTCCAAAGGCCTGTGAAACGCAGTTTCTTTGCAGGCCTGATCTGGCTGAAGTAGGACTTCTGCTCTGGGTGTACTACTTTGCCCTAGAGCGGAAAGGCACAATGTGCAGGCTTCTTTCCAAAGGGCGAGTTGGGCCCCACAGCATCTTGCTTCCAGCTCTTTGGGAAGCTAAGAAACAACTCGCTCTGCACAGTGCTCTTACAGCCTACCGGGAACATGTCTTCCAAAGGCCTGTGAAACGCAGTTTCTTTGCAGGCCTGATCTGGCTGAAGTAGGACTTCTGCTCTGGGTGTGCTACTTTTCTCTAGAGCTGAAAGGCACAACGTGCAGGCTTCTTTCCAAAGGGCGAGTTGGGCCCCACAGCATCTTGCTTCCAGCTCTTTGGGAAGCTAAGAAACAACTCGCTCTGCACAGTGCTCTTACAGCCTAGTGGGAACATGTCTTCCAAAGGCCTGTGAAACGCAGTTTCTTTGCAGGCCTGATCTGGCTGAAGTAGGACTTCTGCTCTGGGTGTGCTACTTTGCCCTAGAGCTGAAAGGCACAACGTGCAGGCTTCTTTCCAAAGGGCGAGTTGGGCCCCACAGCATCTTGCTTCCAGCTCTTTGGGAAGCTAAGAAACAACTCGCTCTGCACAGTGCTCTTACAGCCTAGTGGGAACATCTCTTCCAAAGGCCTGTGAAACGCAGTTTCTTTGCAGGCCTGATCTGGCTGAAGTAGGACTTCTGCTCTGGGTGTGCTACTTTGCCCTAGAGCTGAAAGGCACAACGTGCAGGCTTCTTTCCAAAGGGCGAGTTGGGCCCCACAGCATCTTGCTTCCAGCTCTTTGGGAACCTAAGAAACAACTCGCTCTGCACAGTGCTCTTACAGCCTAGTGGGAACATCTCTTCCAAAGGCCTGTGAAACGCAGTTTCTTTGCAGGCCTGATCTGGCTGAAGTAGGACTTCTGCTCTGGGTGTGCTACTTTGCCCTAGAGCGGAAAGGCACAACGTGCAGGCTTCTTTCCAAAGGGCGAGTTGGGCCCCACAGCATCTTGCTTCCAGCTCTTTGGGAAGCTAAGAAACAACTCGCTCTGCACAGTGCTCTTACAGCCTACCGGGAACATGTCTTCCAAAGGCCTGTGAAACGCAGTTTCTTTGCAGGCCTGATCTGGCTGAAGTAGGACTTCTGCTCTGGGTGTGCTACTTTTCCCTAGAGCTGAAAGGCACAACGTGCAGGCTTCTTTCCCAATGGCGAGTTGGGCCCCACAGCATCTTGCTTCCAGCTCTTTGGGAAGCTAAGAAACAACTCGCTCTGCACAGTGCTCTTACAGCCTAGTCGGAACATGTCTTCCAAAGGCCTGTGAAACGCAGTTTCTTTGCAGGCCTGATCTGGCTGAAGTAGGACTTCTGCTCTGGGTGTGCTACTTTGCCCTAGAGCTGAAAGGCACAACGTGCAGGCTTCTTTCCAAAGGGCGAGTTGGGCCCCACAGCATCTTGCTTCCAGCTCTTTGGGAAGCTAAGAAACAACTCGCTCTGCACAGTGCTCTTACAGCCTAGTGGGAACATCTCTTCCAAAGGCCTGTGAAACGCAGTTTCTTTGCAGGCCTGATCTGGCTGAAGTAGGACTTCTGCTCTGGGTGTGCTACTTTGCCCTAGAGCTGAAAGGCACAACGTGCAGGCTTCTTTCCAAAGGGCGAGTTGGGCCCCACAGCATCTTGCTTCCAGCTCTTTGGGAAGCTAAGAAACAACTCGCTCTGCACAGTGCTCTTACAGCCTACCGGGAACATGTCTTCCAAAGGCCTGTGAAACGCAGTTTCTTTGCAGGCCTGATCTGGCTGAAGTAGGACTTCTGCTCTGGGTGTGCTACTTTGCCCTAGAGCTGAAAGGCACAACGTGCAGGCTTCTTTCCAAAGGGCGAGTTGGGCCCCACAGCATCTTGCTTCCAGCTCTTTGGGAAGCTAAGAAACAACTCGCTCTGCACAGTGCTCTTACAGCCTACCGGGAACATGTCTTCCAAAGGCCTGTGAAACGCAGTTTCTTTGCAGGCCTGATCTGGCTGAAGTAGGACTTCTGCTCTGGGTGTGCTACTTTGCCCTAGAGCTGAAAGGCACAACGTGCAGGCTTCTTTCCAAAGGGCGAGTTGGGCCCCACAGCATCTTGCTTCCAGCTCTTTGGGAACCTAAGAAACAACTCGCTCTGCACAGTGCTCTTACAGCCTAGTGGGAACATCTCTTCCAAAGGCCTGTGAAACGCAGTTTCTTTGCAGGCCTGATCTGGCTGAAGTAGGACTTCTGCTCTGGGTGTGCTACTTTGCCCTAGAGCTGAAAGGCACAACGTGCAGGCTTCTTTCCAAAGGGCGAGTTGGGCCCCACAGCATCTTGCTTCCAGCTCTTTGGGAACCTAAGAAACAACTCGCTCTGCACAGTGCTCTTACAGCCTAGTGGGAACATCTCTTCCAAAGGCCTGTGAAACGCAGTTTCTTTGCAGGCCTGATCTGGCTGAAGTAGGACTTCTGCTCTGGGTGTGCTACTTTGCCCTAGAGCGGAAAGGCACAACGTGCAGGCTTCTTTCCAAAGGGCGAGTTGGGCCCCACAGCATCTTGCTTCCAGCTCTTTGGGAAGCTAAGAAACAACTCGCTCTGCACAGTGCTCTTACAGCCTACCGGGAACATGTCTTCCAAAGGCCTGTGAAACGCAGTTTCTTTGCAGGCCTGATCTGGCTGAAGTAGGACTTCTGCTCTGGGTGTGCTACTTTTCCCTAGAGCTGAAAGGCACAACGTGCAGGCTTCTTTCCAAAGGGCGAGTTGGGCCCCACAGCATCTTGCTTCCAGCTCTTTGGGAAGCTAAGAAACAACTCGCTCTGCACAGTGCTCTTACAGCCTAGTGGGAACATGTCTTCCAAAGGCCTGTGAAACGCAGTTTCTTTGCAGGCCTGATCTGGCTGAAGTAGGACTTCTGCTCTGGGTGTGCTACTTTGCCCTAGAGCTGAAAGGCACAACGTGCAGGCTTCTTTCCAAAGGGCGAGTTGGGCCCCACAGCATCTTGCTTCCAGCTCTTTGGGAAGCTAAGAAACAACTCGCTCTGCACAGTGCTCTTACAGCCTAGTGGGAACATCTCTTCCAAAGGCCTGTGAAACGCAGTTTCTTTGCAGGCCTGATCTGGCTGAAGTAGGACTTCTGCTCTGGGTGTGCTACTTTGCCCTAGAGCTGAAAGGCACAACGTGCAGGCTTCTTTCCAAAGGGCGAGTTGGGCCCCACAGCATCTTGCTTCCAGCTCTTTGGGAAGCTAAGAAACAACTCGCTCTGCACAGTGCTCTTACAGCCTACCGGGAACATGTCTTCCAAAGGCCTGTGAAATGCAGTTTCTTTGCAGGCCTGATCTGGCTGAAGTAGGACTTCTGCTCTGGGTGTGCTACTTTGACCTAGAGCTTAAAGGCACAACGTGCAGGCTTCTTTCCAAAGGGCGAGTTGGGCCCCACAGCATCTTGCTTCCAGCTCTTTGGGAAGCTAAGAAACAACTCGCTCTGCACAGTGCTCTTACAGCCTACCTTGAACATGTCTTCCACAGGCCTGTGAAACGCAGTTTCTTTGCAGGCCTGATCTGGCTGAAGTAGGACTTCTGCTCTGGGTGTGCTACTTTGCCCTAGAGCTGAAAGGCACAACGTGCAGGCTTCTTTCCAAAGGGCGAGTTGGGCCCCACAGCATCTTGCTTCCAGCTCTTTGGGAACCTAAGAAACAACTCGCTCTGCACAGTGCTCTTACATCCTAGTGGGAACATCTCTTCCAAAGGCCTGTGAAACGCAGTTTCTTTGCAGGCCTGATCTGGCTGAAGTAGGACTTCTGCTCTGGGTGTGCTACTTTGCCCTAGAGCGGAAAGGCACAACGTGCAGGCTTCTTTCCAAAGGGCGAGTTGGGCCCCACAGCATCTTGCTTCCAGCTCTTTGGGAAGCTAAGAAACAACTCGCTCTGCACAGTGCTCTTACAGCCTACCGGGAACATGTCTTCCAAAGGCCTGTGAAACGCAGTTTCTTTGCAGGCCTGATCTGGCTGAAGTAGGACTTCTGCTCTGGGTGTGCTACTTTTCCCTAGAGCTGAAAGGCACAACGTGCAGGCTTCTTTCCAAAGGGCGAGTTGGGCCCCACAGCATCTTGCTTCCAGCTCTTTGGGAAGCTAAGAAACAACTCGCTCTGCACAGTGCTCTTACAGCCTAGTGGGAACATGTCTTCCAAAGGCCTGTGAAACGCAGTTTCTTTGCAGGCCTGATCTGGCTGAAGTAGGACTTCTGCTCTGGGTGTGCTACTTTGCCCTAGAGCTGAAAGGCACAACGTGCAGGCTTCTTTCCAAAGGGCGAGTTGGGCCCCACAGCATCTTGCTTCCAGCTCTTTGGGAACCTAAGAAACAACTCGCTCTGCACAGTGCTCTTACAGCCTAGTGGGAACATCTCTTCCAAAGGCCTGTGAAACGCAGTTTCTTTGCAGGCCTGATCTGGCTGAAGTAGGACTTCTGCTCTGGGTGTGCTACTTTGCCCTTGAGCTGAAAGGCACAACGTGCAGGCTTCTTTCCAAAGGGCGAGTTGGGCCCCACAGCATCTTGCTTCCAGCTCTTTGGGAACCTAAGAAACAACTCGCTCTGCACAGTGCTCTTACCTCCTAGTGGGAACATCTCTTCCAAAGGCCTGTGAAACGCAGTTTCTTTGCAGGCCTGATCTGGCTGAAGTAGGACTTCTGCTCTGGGTGTGCTACTTTGCCCTAGAGCGGAAAGGCACAACGTGCAGGCTTCTTTCCAAAGGGCGAGTTGGGCCCCACAGCATCTTGCTTCCAGCTCTTTGGGAACCTAAGAAACAACTCGCTCTGCACAGTGCTCTTACAGCCTACCGGGAACATGTCTTCCAAAGGCCTGTGAAACGCAGTTTCTTTGCAGGCCTGATCTGGCTGAAGTAGGACTTCTGCTCTGGGTGTGCTACTTTTCCCTAGAGCTGAAAGGCACAACGTGCAGGCTTCTTTCCAAAGGGCGAGTTGGGCCCCACAGCATCTTGCTTCCAGCTCTTTGGGAAGCTAAGAAACAACTCGCTCTGCACAGTGCTCTTACAGCCTAGTGGGAACATCTCTTCCAAAGGCCTGTGAAACGCAGTTTCTTTGCAGGCCTGATCTGGCTGAAGTAGGACTTCTGCTCTGGGTGTGCTACTTTGCCCTAGAGCTGAAAGGCACAACGTGCAGGCTTCTTTCCAAAGGGCGAGTTGGGCCCCACAGCATCTTGCTTCCAGCTCTTTGGGAACCTAAGAAACAACTCGCTCTGCACAGTGCTCTTACAGCCTAGTGGGAACATCTCTTCCAAAGGCCTGTGAAACGCAGTTTCTTTGCAGGCCTGATCTGGCTGAAGTAGGACTTCTGCTCTGGGTGTGCTACTTTGCCCTAGAGCTGAAAGGCACAACGTGCAGGCTTCTTTCCAAAGGGCGAGTTGGGCCCCACAGCATCTTGCTTCCAGCTCTTTGGGAAGCTAAGAAACAACTCGCTCTGCACAGTGCTCTTACAGCCTAGTGGGAACATCTCTTCCAAAGGCCTGTGAAACGCAGTTTCTTTGCAGGCCTGATCTGGCTGAAGTAGGACTTCTGCTCTGGGTGTGCTACTTTGCCCTAGAGCGGAAAGGCACAACGTGCAGGCTTCTTTCCAAAGGGCGAGTTGGGCCCCACAGCATCTTGCTTCCAGCTCTTTGGGAAGCTAAGAAACAACTCGCTCTGCACAGTGCTCTTACAGCCTACCGGGAACATGTCTTCCAAAGGCCTGTGAAACGCAGTTTCTTTGCAGGCCTGATCTGGCTGAAGTAGGACTTCTGCTCTGGGTGTGCTACTTTTCCCTAGAGCTGAAAGGCACAACGTGCAGGCTTCTTTCCAAAGGGCGAGTTGGGCCCCACAGCATCTTGCTTCCAGCTCTTTGGGAAGCTAAGAAACAACTCGCTCTGCACAGTGCTCTTACAGCCTAGTGGGAACATGTCTTCCAAAGGCCTGTGAAACGCAGTTTCTTTGCAGGCCTGATCTGGCTGAAGTAGGACTTCTGCTCTGGGTGTGCTACTTTGCCCTAGAGCTGAAAGGCACAACGTGCAGGCTTCTTTCCAAAGGGCGAGTTGGGCCCCACAGCATCTTGCTTCCAGCTCTTTGGGAAGCTAAGAAACAACTCGCTCTGCACAGTGCTCTTACAGCCTAGTGGGAACATCTCTTCCAAAGGCCTGTGAAACGCAGTTTCTTTGCAGGCCTGATCTGGCTGAAGTAGGACTTCTGCTCTGGGTGTGCTACTTTGCCCTAGAGCTGAAAGGCACAACGTGCAGGCTTCTTTCCAAAGGGCGAGTTGGGCCCCACAGCATCTTGCTTCCAGCTCTTTGGGAAGCTAAGAAACAACTCGCTCTGCACAGTGCTCTTACAGCCTACCGGGAACATGTCTTCCAAAGGCCTGTGAAACGCAGTTTCTTTGCAGGCCTGATCTGGCTGAAGTAGGACTTCTGCTCTGGGTGTGCTACTTTGCCCTAGAGCTGAAAGGCACAACGTGCAGGCTTCTTTCCAAAGGGCGAGTTGGGCCCCACAGCATCTTGCTTCCAGCTCTTTGGGAAGCTAAGAAACAACTCGCTCTGCACAGTGCTCTTACAGCCTACCGGGAACATGTCTTCCAAAGGCCTGTGAAACGCAGTTTCTTTGCAGGCCTGATCTGGCTGAAGTAGGACTTCTGCTCTGGGTGTGCTACTTTGCCCTAGAGCTGAAAGGCACAACGTGCTGGCTTCTTTCCAAAGGGCGAGTTGGGCCCCACAGCATCTTGCTTCCAGCTCTTTGGGAAGCTAAGAAACAACTCGCTCTGCACAGTGCTCTTACAGCCTACCGGGAACATCTCTTCCAAAGGCCTGTGAAACGCAGTTTCTTTGCAGGCCTGATCGGGCTGAAGTAGGACTTCTGCTCTGGGTGTGCTACTTTGCCCTAGAGCTGAAAGGCACAACGTGCAGGCTTCTTTCCAAAGGGAGAGTTGGGCCCCACAGCATCTTGCTTCCAGCTCTTTGGGAACCTAAGAAACAACTCGCTCTGCACAGTGCTCTTACAGCCTAGTGGGAACATCTCTTCCAAAGGCCTGTGAAACGCAGTTTCTTTGCAGGCCTGATCTGGCTGAAGTAGGACTTCTGCTCTGGGTGTGCTACTTTGCCCTAGAGCTGAAAGGCACAACGTGCAGGCTTCTTTCCAAAGGGCGAGTTGGGCCCCACAGCATCTTGCTTCCAGCTCTTTGGGAAGCTAAGAAACAACTCGCTCTGCACAGTGCTCTTACAGCCTAGTGGGAACATCTCTTCCAAAGGCCTGTGAAACGCAGTTTCTTTGCAGGCCTGATCTGGCTGAAGTAGGACTTCTGCTCTGGGTGTGCTACTTTGCCCTAGAGCTGAAAGGCACAACGTGCAGGCTTCTTTCCAAAGGGCGAGTTGGGCCCCACAGCATCTTGCTTCCAGCTCTTTGGGAAGCTAAGAAACAACTCGCTCTGCACAGTGCTCTTACAGCCTAGTGGGAACATCTCTTCCAAAGGCCTGTGAAACGCAGTTTCTTTGCAGGCCTGATCTGGCTGAAGTAGGACTTCTGCTCTGGGTGTGCTACTTTGCCCTAGAGCGGAAAGGCACAACGTGCAGGCTTCTTTCCAAAGGGCGAGTTGGGCCCCACAGCATCTTGCTTCCAGCTCTTTGGGAAGCTAAGAAACAACTCGCTCTGCACAGTGCTCTTACAGCCTACCGGGAACATCTCTTCCAAAGGCCTGTGAAACGCAGTTTCTTTGCAGGCCTGATCTGGCTGAAGTAGGACTTCTGCTCTGGGTGTGCTACTTTGCCCTAGAGCTGAAAGGCACAACGTGCAGGCTTCTTTCCAAAGGGCGAGTTGGGCCCCACAGCATCTTGCTTCCAGCTATTTGGGAAGCTAAGAAACAACTCGCTCTCACAGTGCTCTTACAGCCTACCGGGAACATGTCTTCCAAAGGCCTGTCAAACGCAGTTTCTTTGCAGGCCTGATCTGGCTGAAGTAGGACTTCTGATCTGGGTGTGCTACTTTGCCCTAGAGCTCAAAGGCACAACGTGCAGGCTTCTTTCCAAAGGGCGAGTTGGGCCCCACAGCATCTTGCTTCCAGCTCTTTGGGAAGCTAAGAAACAACTCGCTCTGCACAGTGCTCTTACAGCCTACCGGGAACATCTCTTCCAAAGGCCTGTGAAACGCAGTTTCTTTGCAGGCCTGATCTGGCTGAAGTAGGACTTCTGCTCTGGGTGTGCTACTTTGCCCTAGAGCTCAAAGGCACAACGTGCAGGCTTCTTTCCAAAGGGCGAGTTGGGCCCCACAGCATCTTGCTTCCAGCTCTTTGGGAACCTAAGAAACAACTCGCTCTGCACAGTGCTCTTACAGCCTAGTGGGAACATCTCTTCCAAAGGCCTGTGAAACGCAGTTTCTTTGCAGGCCTGATCTGGCTGAAGTAGGACTTCTGCTCTGGGTGTGCTACTTTGCCCTAGAGCTGAAAGGCACAACGTGCAGGCTTCTTTCCAAAGGGCGAGTTGGGCCCCACAGCATCTTGCTTCCAGCTCTTTGGGAAGCTAAGAAACAACTCGCTCTGCACAGTGCTCTTACAGCCTAGTGGGAACATCTCTTCCAAAGGCCTGTGAAACGCAGTTTCTTTGCAGGCCTGATCTGGCTGAAGTAGGACTTCTGCTCTGGGTGTGCTACTTTGCCCTAGAGCTGAAAGGCACAACGTGCAGGCTTCTTTCCAAAGGGCGAGTTGGGCCCCACAGCATCTTGCTTCCAGCTCTTTGGGAACCTAAGAAACAACTCGCTCTGCACAGTGCTCTTACATCCTAGTGGGAACATCTCTTCCAAAGGCCTGTGAAACGCAGTTTCTTTGCAGGCCTGATCTGGCTGAAGTAGGACTTCTGCTCTGGGTGTGCTACTTTGCCCTAGAGCGGAAAGGCACAACGTGCAGGCTTCTTTCCAAAGGGCGAGTTGGGCCCCACAGCATCTTGCTTCCAGCTCTTTGGGAAGCTAAGAAACAACTCGCTCTGCACAGTGCTCTTACAGCCTACCGGGAACATCTCTTCCAAAGGCCTGTGAAACGCAGTTTCTTTGCAGGCCTGATCTGGCTGAAGTAGGACTTCTGCTCTGGGTGTGCTACTTTGCCCTAGAGCGGAAAGGCACAACGTGCAGGCTTCTTTCCAAAGGGCGAGTTGGGCCCCACAGCATCTTGCTTCCAGCTCTTTGGGAAGCTAAGAAACAACTCGCTCTGCACAGTGCTCTTACAGCCTACCGGGAACATGTCTTCCAAAGGCCTGTCAAACGCAGTTTCTTGGCAGGCCTGATCTGGCTGAAGTAGGACTTCTGCTCTGGGTGTGCTACTTTGCCCTAGAGCTGAAAGGCACAACGTGCAGGCCTCTTTCCAAAGGGCGAGTTGGGCCCCACAGCATCTTGCTTCCAGCTCTTTGGGAAGCTAAGAAACAACTCGCTCTGCACAGTGCTCTTACAGCCTAGAGGGAACATCTCTTCCAAAGGCCTGTGAAACGCAGTTTCTTTGCAGGCCTGATCTGGCTGAAGTAGGACTTCTGCTCTGGGTGTGCTACTTTGCCCTAGAGCTGAAAGGCACAACGTGCAGGCTTCTTTCCAAAGGGTGAGTTGGGCCCCACATCATCTTGGTTCCAGCTCTTTGGGAACCTAAGAAACAACTCGCTCTGCACAGTGCTCTTACATCCTAGTGGGAACATCTCTTCCAAAGGCCTGTGAAACGCAGTTTCTTTGCAGGCCTGATCTGGCTGAAGTAGGACTTCTGCTCTGGGTGTGCTACTTTTCCCTAGAGCTGAAAGGCACAACGTGCAGGCTTCTTTCCAAAGGGCGAGTTGGGCCCCACAGCATCTTGCTTCCAGCTCTTTGGGAAGCTAAGAAACAACTCGCTCTGCACAGTGCTCTTACAGCCTACCGGGAACATGTCTTCCAAAGGCCTGTCAAACGCAGTTTCTTTGCAGGCCTGATCTGGCTGAAGTAGGACTTCTGCTCTGGGTGTGCTACTTTGCCCTAGAGCTCAAAGGCACAACGTGCAGGCTTCTTTCCAAAGGGCGAGTTGGGCCCCACAGCATCTTGCTTCCAGCTCTTTGGGAAGCTAAGAAACAACTCGCTCTGCACAGTGCTCTTACAGCCTACCGGGAACATGTCTTCCAAAGGCCTGTGAAACGCAGTTTCTTTGCAGGCCTGATGTGGCTGAAGTAGGACTTCTGCTCTGGGTGTGCTACTTTGCCCTAGAGCTGAAAGGCACAACGTGCAGGCTTCTTTCCAAAGGGCGAGTTGGGCCCCACAGCATCTTGCTTCCAGCTCTTTGGGAAGCTAAGAAACAACTCGCTCTGCACAGTGCTCTTACAGCCTACCGGGAACATGTCTTCCAAAGGCCTGTCAAACGCAGTTTCTTTGCAGGCCTGATCTGGCTGAAGTAGGACTTCTGCTCTGGGTGTGCTACTTTGCCCTAGAGCTGAAAGGCACAACGTGCAGGCTTCTTTCCAAAGGGCGAGTTGGGCCCCACAGCATCTTGCTTCCAGCTCTTTGGGAAGCTAAGAAACAACTCGCTCTGCACAGTGCTCTTACAGCCTAGTGGGAACATCTCTTCCAAAGGCCTGTGAAACGCAGTTTCTTTGCAGGCCTGATCTGGCTGAAGTAGGACTTCTGCTCTGGGTGTGCTACTTTGCCCTAGAGCGGAAAGGCACAACGTGCAGGCTTCTTTCCAAAGGGCGAGTTGGGCCCTACAGCATCTTGCTTCCAGCTCTTTGGGAAGCTAAGAAACAACTCGCTCTGCACAGTGCTCTTACAGCCTACCGGGAACATCTCTTCCAAAGGCCTGTGAAACGCAGTTTCTTTGCAGGCCTGATCTGGCTGAAGTAGGACTTCTGCTCTGGGTGTGCTACTTTGCCCTAGAGCTGAAAGGCACAACGTGCAGGCTTCTTTCCAAAGGGCGAGTTGGGCCCCACAGCATCTTGCTTCCAGCTCTTTGGGAAGCTAAGAAACAACTCGCTCTGCACAGTGCTCTTACAGCCTACGGGGAACATGTCTTCCAAAGGCCTGTGAAACGCAGTTTCTTTGCAGGCCTGATCTGGATGAAGTAGGACTTCTGCTCTGGGTGTGCTACTTTGCCCTAGAGCTCAAAGGCACAACGTGCAGGCTTCTTTCCAAAGGGCGAGTTGGGCCCCACAGCATCTTGCTTCCAGCTCTTTGGGAAGCTAAGAAACAAATCGCTCTGCACAGTGCTCTTACAGCCTAGAGGGAACATCTCTTCCAAAGGCCTGTGAAACGCAGTTTCTTTGCAGGCCTGATCTGGCTGAAGTAGGACTTCTGCTCTGGGTGTGCTACTTTTCCCAGAGCTGAAAGGCACAACGTGCAGGCTTCTTTCCAAAGGGCGAGTTGGGCCCCAAAGCATCTTGCTTCCAGCTCTTTGGGAAGCTAAGAAACAACTCGCTCTGCACAGTGCTCTTACAGCCTAGTGGGAACATCTCTTCCAAAGGCCTGTGAAACGCAGTTTCTTTGCAGGCCTGATCTGGCTGAAGTAGGACTTCTGCTCTGGGTGTGCTACTTTGCCCTAGAGCTGAAAGGCACAACGTGCAGGCTTCTGTCCAAAGGGCGAGTTGGGCCCCACAGCATCTTGCTTCCAGCTCTTTGGGAAGCTAAGAAACAACTCGCTCTGCACAGTGCTCTTACAGCCTAGTGGGAACATCTCTTCCAAAGGCCTGTGAAACGAAGTTTCTTTGCAGGCCTGATCTGGCTGAAGTAGGACTTCTGCTCTGGGTGTGCTACTTTGCCCTAGAGCTGAAAGGCACAACGTGCAGGCTTCTTTCCAAAGGGCGAGTTGGGCCCCACAGCATCTTGCTTCCAGCTCTTTGGGAACCTAAGAAACAACTTGCTCTGCACAGTGCTCTTACAGCCTACTGGGAACATCTCTTCCAAAGACCTGTGAAACGCAGTTTCTTTGCAGGCCTGATCTGGCTGAAGTAGGACTTCTTCTCTGTGTGCGCTACTTTGCCCTAGAGCTGAAAGGCACAACGTGCAGGCTTCTTTCCAAAGGGCGAGTTGGACCCCACAGCATCTTGCTTCCAGCTCTTTGGGAAGCTAAGAAACAACTCGCTCTGCACAATGCTCTTACAGCCTAGTGGGAACATCTCTTCCAAAGGCCTGTGTAACGCAGCTTCTTTGCAGGCCTGATCTGACTGAAGTAGGACTTCTGCTCTGGGTGTGCTACTTTTCCCTAGAGCTGAAAGGCACAACGTGCAGGCTTCTTTCCAAAGGGCGAGTTGGGCCCCACAGCATCTTGCTTCCAGCTCTTTGGGAAGCTAAGAAACAACTCGCTCTGCACAGTGCTCTTACAGCCTATTGGGAACATTTCTTCCAAAGGCCTGTGAAACGCAGTTTCTTTGCAGGCCTGATCTGGCTGAAGTAGGACTTCTGCTCTGGGTGTGCTACTTTGCCCTAGAGTGGAAAGGCACAACGTGCAGGCTTCTTTCCAAAGGGCGAGTTGGGCCCCACAGCATCTTGCTTCCAGCTCTTTGGGAACCTAAGAAACAACTCGCTCTGCACAGTGCTCTTACAGCCTACCGGGAACATCTCTTCCAAAGGCCTGTGAAACGCAGTTTCTTTGCAGGCCTGATCTGGCTGAAGTAGGACTTCTGCTCTGGGTGTGCTACTTTGCCCTAGAGCTGAAAGGCACAACGTGCAGGCTTCTTTCCAAAGGGCGAGTTGGGCCCCACAGCATCTTGCTTCCAGCTCTTTGGGAAGCTAAGAAACAACTCGCTCTGCACAGTGCTCTTACAGCCTAGTGGGAACATCTCTTCCAAAGGCCTGTGAAACGCAGTTTCTTTGCAGGCATGATCTGGCTGAAGTAGGACTTCTGCTCTGGGTGTGCTACTTTGCCCTAGAGCGGAAAGGCACAACGTGCAGGCTTCTTTCCAAAGGGCGAGTTGGGCCCCACAGCATCTTGCTTCCAGCTCTTTGGGAAGCTAAGAAACAACTCGCTCTGCACAGTGCTCTTACAGCCTACCGGGTTCATGTCTTCCAAAGGCCTGTGAAACGCAGTTTCTTTGCAGGCCTGATCTGGCTGAAGTAGGACTTCTGCTCTGGGTGTGCTACTTTGCCCTAGAGCTGAAAGGCACAACGTGCAGGCTTCTTTCCAAAGGGCGAGTTGGGCCCCACAGCATCTTGCTTCCAGCTCTTTGGGAAGCTAAGAAACATCTCGCTCTGCACAGTGCTCTTACAGCCTAGTGGGAACATCTCTTCCAAAGGCCTGTGAAACGCAGTTTCTTTGCAGGCCTGATCTGGCTGAAGTAGGACTTCTGCTCTGGGTGTGCTACTTTGCCCTAGAGCGGAAAGGCACAACGTGCAGGCTTCTTTCCAAAGGGCGAGTTGGGCCCCACAGCATCTTGCTTCCAGCTCTTTGGGAAGCTAAGAAACAACTCGCTCTGCACAGTGCTCTTACAGCCTACCGGGAACATCTCTTCCAAAGGCCTGTGAAACGCAGTTTCTTTGCAGGCCTGATCTGGCTGAAGTAGGACTTCTGCTCTGGGTGTGCTACTTTGCCCTAGAGCTGAAAGGCACAACGTGCAGGCTTCTTTCCAAAGGGCGAGTTGGGCCCCACAGCATCTTGCTTCCAGCTCTTTGGGAAGCTAAGAAACAACTCGCTCTGCACAGTGCTCTTACAGCCTACCGGGAACATGTCTTCCAAAGGCCTGTGAAACGCAGTTTCTTTGCAGGCCTGATCTGGCTGAAGTAGGACTTCTGCTCTGGGTGTGCTACTTTGCCCTAGAGCTGAAAGGCACAACGTGCAGGCTTCTTTCCAAAGGGCGAGTTGGGCCCCACAGCATCTTGCTTCCAGCTCTTTGGGAAGCTAAGAAACAACTCGCTCTGCACAGTGCTCTTACAGCCTACCGGGAACATCTCTTCCAAAGGCCTGTGAAACGCAGTTTCTTTGCAGGCCTGATCTGGCTGAAGTAGGACTTCTGCTCTGGGTGCGCTACTTTGCCCTAGAGCTCAAAGGCACAACGTGCAGGCTTCTTTCCAAAGGGCGAGTTGGGCCCCACAGCATCTTGCTTCCAGCTCTTTGGGAACCTAAGAAACAACTCGCTCTGCACAGTGCTCTTACAGCCTAGTGGGAACATCTCTTCCAAAGGCCTGTGAAACGCAGTTTCTTTGCAGGCATGATCTGGCTGAAGTAGGACTTCTGCTCTGGGTGTGCTACTTTGCCCTAGAGCTGAAAGGCACAACGTGCAGGCTTCTTTCCAAAGGGCGAGTTGGGCCCCACAGCATCTTGCTTCCAGCTCTTTGGGAAGCTAAGAAACAACTCGCTCTGCACAGTGCTCTTACAGCCTAGTGGGAACATCTCTTCCAAAGGCCTGTGAAACGCAGTTTCTTTGCAGGCCTGATCTGGCTGAAGTAGGACTTCTGCTCTGGGTGTGCTACTTTGCCCTAGAGCTGAAAGGCACAACGTGCAGGCTTCTTTCCAAAGGGCGAGTTGGGCCCCACAGCATCTTGCTTCCAGCTCTTTGGGAACCTAAGAAACAACTCGCTCTGCACAGTGCTCTTACATCCTAGTGGGAACATCTCTTCCAAAGGCCTGTGAAACGCAGTTTCTTTGCAGGCCTGATCTGGCTGAAGTAGGACTTCTGCTCTGGGTGTGCTACTTTGCCCTAGAGCGGAAAGGCACAACGTGCAGGCTTCTTTCCAAAGGGCGAGTTGGGCCCCACAGCATCTTGCTTCCAGCTCTTTGGGAAGCTAAGAAACAACTCGCTCTGCACAGTGCTCTTACAGCCTACCGGGAACATGTCTTCCAAAGGCCTGTGAAACGCAGTTTCTTTGCAGGCCTGATCTGGCTGAAGTAGGACTTCTGCTCTGGGTGTGCTACTTTGCCCTAGAGCTGAAAGGCACAACGTGCAGGCTTCTTTCCAAAGGGCGAGTTGGGCCCCACAGCATCTTGCTTCCAGCTCTTTGGGAAGCTAAGAAACAACTCGCTCTGCACAGTGCTCTTACAGCCTACCGGGAACATGTCTTCCAAAGGCCTGTCAAACGCAGTTTCTTTGCAGGCCTGATCTGGCTGAAGTAGGACTTCTGCTCTGGGTGTGCTACTTTGCCCTAGAGCTGAAAGGCACAACGTGCAGGCTTCTTTCCAAAGGGCGAGTTGGGCCCCACAGCATCTTGCTTCCAGCTCTTTGGGAAGCTAAGAAACAACTCGCTCTGCACAGTGCTCTTACAGCCTAGTGGGAACATCTCTTTCAAAGGCCTGTGAAACGCAGTTTCTTTGCAGGCCTGATCTGGCTGAAGTAGGACTTCTGCTCTGGGTGTGCTACTTTGCCCTAGAGCTGAAAGGCACAACGTGCAGGCTTCTTTCCAAAGGGCGAGTTGGGCCCCACAGCATCTTGCTTCCAGCTCTTTGGGAACCTAAGAAACAACTCGCTCTGCACAGTGCTCTTACATCCTAGTGGGAACATCTCTTCCAAAGGCCTGTGAAACGCAGTTTCTTTGCAGGCCTGATCTGGCTGAAGTAGGACTTCTGCTCTGGGTGTGCTACTTTGCCCTAGAGCGGAAAGGCACAACGTGCAGGCTTCTTTCCAAAGGGCGAGTTGGGCCCCACAGCATCTTGCTTCCAGCTCTTTGGGAAGCTAAGAAACAACTCGCTCTGCGCAGTGCTCTTACAGCCTACCGGGAACATGTCTTCCAAAGGCCTGTGAAACGCAGTTTCTTTGCAGGCCTGATCTGGCTGAAGTAGGACTTCTGCTCTGGGTGTGCTACTTTGCCCTAGAGCTGAAAGGCACAACGTGCAGGCTTCTTTCCAAAGGGCGAGTTGGGCCCCACAGCATCTTGCTTCCAGCTCTTTGGGAAGCTAAGAAACAACTCGCTCTGCACAGTGCTCTTACAGCCTACCGGGAACATGTCTTCCAAAGGCCTGTCAAACGCAGTTTCTTTGCAGGCCTGATCTGGCTGAAGTAGGACTTCTGCTCTGGGTGTGCTACTTTGCCCTAGAGCTCAAAGGCACAACGTGCAGGCTTCTTTCCAAAGGGCGAGTTGGGCCCCACAGCATCTTGCTTCCAGCTCTTTGGGAAGCTAAGAAACAACTCGCTCTGCACAGTGCTCTTACAGCCTACCGGGAACATCTCTTCCAAAGGCCTGTGAAACGCAGTTTCTTTGCAGGCCTGATGTGGCTGAAGTAGGACTTCTGCTCTGGGTGTGCTACTTTGCCCTAGAGCTGAAAGGCACAACGTGCAGGCTTCTTTCCAAAGGGCGAGTTGGGCCCCACAGCATCTTGCTTCCAGCTCTTTGGGAAGCTAAGAAACAACTCGCTCTTCACAGAGCTCTTACAGCCTACCGGGAACATGTCTTCCAAAGGCCTGTGAAACGCAGTTTCTTTGCAGGCCTGATCTGGCTGAAGTAGGACTTCTGCTCTGGGTGTGCTACTTTGCCCTAGAGCTGAAAGGCACAACGTGCAGGCTTCTTTCCAAAGGGCGAGTTGGGCCCCACAGCATCTTGCTTCCAGCTCTTTGGGAAGCTAAGAAACAACTCGCTCTGCACAGTGCTCTTACAGCCTAGTGGGAACATCTCTTCCAAAGGCCTGTGAAACGCAGTTTCTTTGCAGGCCTGATCTGGCTGAAGTAGGACTTCTGCTCTGGGTGTGCTACTTTGCCCTAGAGCTGAAAGGCACAACGTGCAGGCTTCTTTCCAAAGGGCGAGTTGGGCCCCACAGCATCTTGCTTCCAGCTCTTTGGGAACCTAAGAAACAACTCGCTCTGCACAGTGCTCTTACATCCTAGTGCGAACATCTCTTCCAAAGGCCTGTGAAACGCAGTTTCTTTGCAGGCCTGATCTGGCTGAAGTAGGACTTCTGCTCTGGGTGTGCTACTTTGCCCTAGAGCGGAAAGGCACAACGTGCAGGCTTCTTTCCAAAGGGCGAGTTGGGCCCTACAGCATCTTGCTTCCAGCTCTTTGGGAAGCTAAGAAACAACTCGCTCTGCACAGTGCTCTTACAGCCTACCGGGAACATCTCTTCCAAAGGCCTGTGAAACGCAGTTTCTTTGCAGGCCTGATCTGGCTGAAGTAGGACTTCTGCTCTGGGTGTGCTACTTTGCCCTAGAGCTGAAAGGCACAACGTGCAGGCTTCTTTCCAAAGGGCGAGTTGGGCCCCACAGCATCTTGCTTCCAGCTCTTTGGGAAGCTAAGAAACAACTCGCTCTGCACAGTGCTCTTACAGCCTACCGGGAACATGTCTTCCAAAGGCCTGTGAAACGCAGTTTCTTTGCAGGCCTGATCTGGATGAAGTAGGACTTCTGCTCTGGGTGTGCTACTTTGCCCTAGAGCTCAAAGGCACAACGTGCAGGCTTCTTTCCAAAGGGCGAGTTGGGCCCCACAGCATCTTGCTTCCAGCTCTTTGGGAAGCTAAGAAACAAATCGCTCTGCACAGTGCTCTTACAGCCTACCGGGAACATCTCTTCCAAAGGCCTGTGAAACGCAGTTTCTTTGCAGGCCTGATCTGGCTGAAGTAGGACTTCTGCTCTGGGTGTGCTACTTTTCCCAGAGCTGAAAGGCACAACGTGCAGGCTTCTTTCCAAAGGGCGAGTTGGGCCCCAAAGCATCTTGCTTCCAGCTCTTTGGGAAGCTAAGAAACAACTCGCTCTGCACAGTGCTCTTACAGCCTAGTGGGAACATCTCTTCCAAAGGCCTGTGAAACGCAGTTTCTTTGCAGGCCTGATCTGGCTGAAGTAGGACTTCTGCTCTGGGTGTGCTACTTTGCCCTAGAGCTGAAAGGCACAACGTGCAGGCTTCTGTCCAAAGGGCGAGTTGGGCCCCACAGCATCTTGCTTCCAGCTCTTTGGGAAGCTAAGAAACAACTCGCTCTGCACAGTGCTCTTACAGCCTAGTGGGAACATGTCTTCCAAAGGCCTGTGAAACGCAGTTTCTTTGCAGGCCTGATCTGGCTGAAGTAGGACTTCTGCTCTGGGTGTGCTACTTTGCCCTAGAGCTGAAAGGCACAACGTGCAGGCTTCTTTCCAAAGGGCGAGTTGGGCCCCACAGCATCTTGCTTCCAGCTCTTTGGGAAGCTAAGAAACAACTCGCTCTGCACAGTGCTCTTACAGCCCAGTGGGAACATCTCTTCCAAAGGCCTGTGAAACGCAGTTTCTTTGCAGGCCTGATCTGGCTGAAGTAGGACTTCTGCTCTGGGTGTGCTACTTTGCCCTAGAGCTGAAAGGCACAACGTGCAGGCTTCTTTCCAAAGGGCGAGTTGGGCCCCACAGCATCTTGCTTCCAGCTCTTTGGGAACCTAAGAAACAACTCGCTCTGCACAGTGCTCTTACAGCCTACCGGGAACATGTCTTCCAAAGGCCTGTGAAACGCAGTTTCTTTGCAGGCCTGATCTGGCTGAAGTAGGACTTCTGCTCTGGGTGTGCTACTTTGCCCTAGAGCTGAAAGGCACAACGTGCAGGCTTCTTTCCAAAGGGCGAGTTGGGCCCCACAGCATCTTGCTTCCAGCTCTTTGGGAAGCTAAGAAACAACTCGCTCTGCACAGTGCTCTTACAGCCTACCGGGAACATCTCTTCCAAAGGCCTGTGAAACGCAGTTTCTTTGCAGGCCTGATCTGGCTGAAGTAGGACTTCTGCTCTGGGTGTGCTACTTTGCCCTAGAGCTGAAAGGCACAACGTGCAGGCTTCTTTCCAAAGGGCGAGTTGGGCCCCACAGCATCTTGCTTCCAGCTCTTTGGGAAGCTAAGAAACAACTCGCTCTGCACAGTGCTCTTACAGCCTAGTGGGAACATCTCTTCCAAAGGCCTGTGAAACGCAGTTTCTTTGCAGGCCTGATCTGGCTGAAGTAGGACTTCTGCTCTGGGTGTGCTACTTTGCCCTAGAGCTGAAAGGCACAACGTGCAGGCTTCTTTCCAAAGGGCGAGTTGGGCCCCACAGCATATTGCTTCCAGCTCTTTGGGAAGCTAAGAAACAACTCGCTCTGCACAGTGCTCTTACATCCTAGTGGGAACATCTCTTCCAAAGGCCTGTGCAACGCAGTTTCTTTGCAGGCCTGATCTGGCTGAAGTAGGACTTCTGCTCTGGGTGTGCTACTTTGCCCTAGAGCGGAAAGTCACAACGTGCAGGCTTCTTTCCAAAGGGCGAGTTGGGCCCCACAGCATCTTGCTTCCAGCTCTTTGGGAAGCTAAGAAACAACTCGCTCTGCACAGTGCTCTTACAGCCTACCGGGAACATCTCTTCCAAAGGCCTGTGAAACGCAGTTTCTTTGCAGGCCTGATCTGGCTGAAGTAGGACTTCTGCTCTGGGTGTGCTACTTTGCCCTAGAGCTGAAAGGCACAACGTGCAGGCTTCTTTCCAAAGGTCGAGTTGGGCCCCACAGCATCTTGCTTCCAGCTCTTTGGGAAGCTAAGAAACAACTCGCTCTGCACAGTGCTCTTACAGCCTACCGGGAACATGTCTTCCAAAGGCCTGTCAAACGCAGTTTCTTTGCAGGCCTGATCTGGCTGAAGTAGGACTTCTGATCTGGGTGTGCTACTTTGCCCTAGAGCTCAAAGGCACAACGTGCAGGCTTCTTTCCAAAGGGCGAGTTGGGCCCCACAGCATCTTGCTTCCAGCTCTTTGGGAAGCTAAGAAACAACTCGCTCTGCACAGTGCTCTTACAGCCTACCGGGAACATCTCTTCCAAAGGCCTGTGAAACGCAGTTTCTTTGCAGGCCTGATCTGGCTGAAGTAGGACTTCTGCTCTGGGTGTGCTACTTTGCCCTAGAGCTGAAAGGCACAACGTGCAGGCTTCTTTCCAAAGGGCGAGTTGGGCCCCACAGCATCTTGCTTCCAGCTCTTTGGGAAGCTAAGAAACAACTCGCTCTGCACAGTGCTCTTACAGCCTAGTGGGAACATCTCTTCCAAAGGCCTGTGAAACGCAGTTTCTTTGCAGGCCTGATCTGGCTGAAGTAGGACTTCTGCTCTGGGTGTGCTACTTTGCCCTAGAGCTGAAAGGCACAACGTGCAGGCTTCTTTCCAAAGGGCGAGTTGGGCCCCACAGCATCTTGCTTCCAGCTCTTTGGGAAGCTAAGAAACAACTCGCTCTGCACAGTGCCCTTACAGCCTAGTGGGAACATCTCTTCCAAAGGCCTGTGAAACGCAGTTTCTTTGCAGGCCTGATCTGGCTGAAGTAGGACTTCTGCTCTGGGTGTGCTACTTTGCCCTAGAGCTGAAAGGCACAACGTGCAGGCTTCTTTCCAAAGGGCGAGTTGGGCCCCACAGCATCTTGCTTCCAGCTCTTTGGGAAGCTAAGAAACAACTCGCTCTGCACAGTGCTCTTACAGCCTAGTGGGAACATCTCTTCCAAAGGCCTGTGAAACGCAGTTTCTTTGCAGGCCTGATCTGGCTGAAGTAGGACTTCTTCTCTGGGTGTGCTACTTTGCCCTAGAGCGGAAAGGCACAACGTGCAGGCTTCTTTCCAAAGGGCGAGTTGGGCCCCACAGCATCTTGCTTCCAGCTCTTTGGGAAGCTAAGAAACAACTCGCTCTGCACAGTGCTCTTACAGCCTACCGGGAACATGTCTTCCAAAGGCCTGTGAAACGCAGTTTCTTTGCAGGCCTGATCTGGCTGAAGTAGGACTTCTGCTCTGGGTGTGCTACTTTGCCCTAGAGCTGAAAGGCACAACGTGCAGGCTTCTTTCCAAAGGGCGAGTTGGGCCCCACAGCATCTTGCTTCCAGCTCTTTGGGAAGCTAAGAAACAACTCGCTCTGCACAGTGCTCTTACAGCCTACCGGGAACATCTCTTCCAAAGGCCTGTGAAACGCAGTTTCTTTGCAGGCCTGATCTGGCTGAAGTAGGACTTCTGCTCTGGGTGTGCTACTTTGCCCTAGAGCTCAAAGGCACAACGTGCAGGCTTCTTTCCAAAGGGCGAGTTGGGCCCCACAGCATCTTGCTTCCAGCTCTTTGGGAACCTAAGAAACAACTCGCTCTGCACAGTGCTCTTACAGCCTAGTGGGAACATCTCTTCCAAAGGCCTGTGAAACGCAGTTTCTTTGCAGGCCTGATCTGGCTGAAGTAGGACTTCTGCTCTGGGTGTGCTACTTTGCCCTAGAGCTGAAAGGCACAACGTGCAGGCTTCTTTCCAAAGGGCGAGTTGGGCCCCACAGCATCTTGCTTCCAGCTCTTTGGGAAGCTAAGAAACAACTCGCTCTGCACAGTGCTCTTACAGCCTACCGGGAACATCTCTTCCAAAGGCCTGTGAAACGCAGTTTCTTTGCAGGCCTGATCTGGCTGAAGTAGGACTTCTGCTCTGGGTGTGCTACTTTGCCCTAGAGCTCAAAGGCACAACGTGCAGGCTTCTTTCCAAAGGGCGAGTTGGGCCCCACAGCATCTTGCTTCCAGCTCTTTGGGAACCTAAGAAACAACTCGCTCTGCACAGTGCTCTTACATCCTAGTGGGAACATCTCTTCCAAAGGCCTGTGAAACGCAGTTTCTTTGCAGGCCTGATCTGGCTGAAGTAGGACTTCTGCTCTGGGTGTGCTACTTTGCCCTAGAGCGGAAAGGCACAACGTGCAGGCTTCTTTCCAAAGGGCGAGTTGGGCCCCACAGCATCTTGCTTCCAGCTCTTTGGGAAGCTAAGAAACAACTCGCTCTGCACAGTGCTCTTACAGCCTACCGGGAACATCTCTTCCAAAGGCCTGTGAAACGCAGTTTCTTTGCAGGCCTGATCTGGCTGAAGTAGGACTTCTGCTCTGGGTGTGCTACTTTGCCCTAGAGCGGAAAGGCACAACGTGCAGGCTTCTTTCCATAGGGCGATTTGGGCCCCACAGCATCTTGCTTCCAGCTCTTTGGGAAGCTAAGAAACAACTCGCTCTGCACAGTGCTCTTACAGCCTACCGGGAACATGTCTTCCAAAGGCCTGTCAAACGCAGTTTCTTTGCAGGCCTGATCTGGCTGAAGTAGGACTTCTGCTCTGGGTGTGCTACTTTGCCCTAGAGCTGAAAGGCACAACGTGCAGGCCTCTTTCCAAAGGGCGAGTTGGGCCCCACAGCATCTTGCTTCCAGCTCTTTGGGAAGCTAAGAAACAACTCGCTCTGCACAGTGCTCTTACAGCCTAGAGGGAACATCTCTTCCAAAGGCCTGTGAAACGCAGTTTCTTTGCAGGCCTGATCTGGCTGAAGTAGGACTTCTGCTCTGGGTGTGCTACTTTGCCCTAGAGCTGAAAGGCACAACGTGCAGGCTTCTTTCCAAAGGGCGAGTTGGGCCCCACAGCATCTTGCTTCCAGCTCTTTGGGAACCTAAGAAACAACTCGCTCTGCACAGTGCTCTTACATCCTAGTGGGAACATCTCTTCCAAAGGCCTGTGAAACGCAGTTTCTTTGCAGGCCTGATCTGGCTGAAGTAGGACTTCTGCTCTGGGTGTGCTACTTTGCCCTAGAGCAGAAAGGCACAACGTGCAGGCTTCTTTCCAAAGGGCGAGTTGGGCCCCACAGCATCTTGCTTCCAGCTCTTTGGGAAGCTAAGAAACAACTCGCTCTGCACAGTGCTCTTACAGCCTACCGGGAACATGTCTTCCAAAGGCCTGTGAAACGCAGTTTCTTTGCAGGCCTGATCTGGCTGAAGTAGGACTTCTGCTCTGGGTGTGCTACTTTGCCCTAGAGCTGAAAGGCACAACGTGCAGGCTTCTTTCCAAAGGGCGAGTTGGGCCCCACAGCATCTTGCTTCCAGCTCTTTGGGAAGCTAAGAAACAACTCGCTCTGCACAGTGCTCTTACAGCCTACCGGGAACATGTCTTCCAAAGGCCTGTCAAACGCAGTTTCTTTGCAGGCCTGATCTGGCTGAAGTAGGACTTCTGCTCTGGGTGTGCTACTTTGCCCTAGAGCTGAAAGGCACAACGTGCAGGCTTCTTTCCAAAGGGCGAGTTGGGCCCCACAGCATCTTGCTTCCAGCCCTTTGGGAAGCTAAGAAACAACTCGCTCTGCACAGTGCTCTTACAGCCTACCGGGAACATGTCTTCCAAAGGCCTGTGAAACGCAGTTTCTTTGCAGGCCTGATGTGGCTGAAGTAGGACTTCTGCTCTGGGTGTGCTACTTTGCCCTAGAGCTCAAAGGCACAACGTGCAGGCTTCTTTCCAAAGGGCGAGTTGGGCCCCACAGCATCTTGCTTCCAGCTCTTTGGGAAGCTAAGAAACAACTCGCTCTGCACAGTGCTCTTACAGCCTACCGGGAACATGTCTTCCAAAGGCCTGTGAAACGCAGTTTCTTTGCAGGCCTGATCTGGCTGAAGTAGGACTTCTGCTCTGGGTGTGCTACTTTGCCCTAGAGCTGAAAGGCACAACGTGCAGGCTTCTTTCCAAAGGGCGAGTTGGGCCCCACAGCATCTTGCTTCCAGCTCTTTGGGAAGCTAAGAAACAACTCGCTCTGCACAGTGCTCTTACAGCCTAGTGGGAACATCTCTTCCAAAGGCCTGTGAAACGCAGTTTCTTTGCAGGCCTGATCTGGCTGAAGTAGGACTTCTGCTCTGGGTGTGCTACTTTGCCCTAGAGCGGAAAGGCACAACGTGCAGGCTTCTTTCCAAAGGGCGAGTTGGGCCCTACAGCATCTTGCTTCCAGCTCTTTGGGAAGCTAAGAAACAACTCGCTCTGCACAGTGCTCTTACAGCCTACCGGGAACATCTCTTCCAAAGGCCTGTGAAACGCAGTTTCTTTGCAGGCCTGATCTGGCTGAAGTAGGACTTCTGCTCTGGGTGTGCTACTTTGCCCTAGAGCTGAAAGGCACAACGTGCAGGCTTCTTTCCAAAGGGCGAGTTGGGCCCCACAGCATCTTGCTTCCAGCTCTTTGGGAACCTAAGAAACAACTCGCTCTGCACAGTGCTCTTACAGCCTACGGGGAACATGTCTTCCAAAGGCCTGTGAAACGCAGTTTCTTTGCAGGCCTGATCTGGATGAAGTAGGACTTCTGCTCTGGGTGTGCTACTTTGCCCTAGAGCTCAAAGGCACAACGTGCAGGCTTCTTTCCAAAGGGCGAGTTGGGCCCCACAGCATCTTGCTTCCAGCTCTTTGGGAAGCTAAGAAACAAATCGCTCTGCACAGTGCTCTTACAGCCTAGAGGGAACATCTCTTCCAAAGGCCTGTGAAACGCAGTTTCTTTGCAGGCCTGATCTGGCTGAAGTAGGACTTCTGCTCTGGGTGTGCTACTTTTCCCAGAGCTGAAAGGCACAACGTGCAGGCTTCTTTCCAAAGGGCGAGTTGGGCCCCAAAGCATCTTGCTTCCAGCTCTTTGGGAAGCTAAGAAACAACTCGCTCTGCACAGTGCTCTTACAGCCTAGTGGGAACATCTCTTCCAAAGGCCTGTGAAACGCAGTTTCTTTGCAGGCCTGATCTGGCTGAAGTAGGACTTCTGCTCTGGGTGTGCTACTTTGCCCTAGAGCTGAAAGGCACAACGTGCAGGCTTCTGTCCAAAGGGCGAGTTGGGCCCCACAGCATCTTGCTTCCAGCTCTTTGGGAAGCTAAGAAACAACTCGCTCTGCACAGTGCTCTTACAGCCTAGTGGGAACATCTCTTCCAAAGGCCTGTGAAACGAAGTTTCTTTGCAGGCCTGATCTGGCTGAAGTAGGACTTCTGCTCTGGGTGTGCTACTTTGCCCTAGAGCTGAAAGGCACAACGTGCAGGCTTCTTTCCAAAGGGCGAGTTGGGCCCCACAGCATCTTGCTTCCAGCTCTTTGGGAACCTAAGAAACAACTTGCTCTGCACAGTGCTCTTACAGCCTACTGGGAACATCTCTTCCAAAGACCTGTGAAACGCAGTTTCTTTGCAGGCCTGATCTGGCTGAAGTAGGACTTCTTCTCTGTGTGCGCTACTTTGCCCTAGAGCTGAAAGGCACAACGTGCAGGCTTCTTTCCAAAGGGCGAGTTGGACCCCACAGCATCTTGCTTCCAGCTCTTTGGGAAGCTAAGAAACAACTCGCTCTGCACAATGCTCTTACAGCCTAGTGGGAACATCTCTTCCAAAGGCCTGTGTAACGCAGCTTCTTTGCAGGCCTGATCTGACTGAAGTAGGACTTCTGCTCTGGGTGTGCTACTTTTCCCTAGAGCTGAAAGGCACAACGTGCAGGCTTCTTTCCAAAGGGCGAGTTGGGCCCCACAGCATCTTGCTTCCAGCTCTTTGGGAAGCTAAGAAACAACTCGCTCTGCACAGTGCTCTTACAGCCTATTGGGAACATTTCTTCCAAAGGCCTGTGAAACGCAGTTTCTTTGCAGGCCTGATCTGGCTGAAGTAGGACTTCTGCTCTGGGTGTGCTACTTTGCCCTAGAGTGGAAAGGCACAACGTGCAGGCTTCTTTCCAAAGGGCGAGTTGGGCCCCACAGCATCTTGCTTCCAGCTCTTTGGGAAGCTAAGAAACAACTCGCTCTGCACAGTGCTCTTACAGCCTACCGGGAACATCTCTTCCAAAGGCCTGTGAAACGCAGTTTCTTTGCAGGCCTGATCTGGCTGAAGTAGGACTTCTGCTCTGGGTGTGCTACTTTGCCCTAGAGCTGAAAGGCACAACGTGCAGGCTTCTTTCCAAAGGGCGAGTTGGGCCCCACAGCATCTTGCTTCCAGCTCTTTGGGAAGCTAAGAAACAACTCGCTCTGCACAGTGCTCTTACAGCCTAGTGGGAACATCTCTTCCAAAGGCCTGTGAAACGCAGTTTCTTTGCAGGCCTGATCTGGCTGAAGTAGGACTTCTGCTCTGGGTGTGCTACTTTGCCCTAGAGCGGAAAGGCACAACGTGCAGGCTTCTTTCCAAAGGGCGAGTTGGGCCCCACAGCATCTTGCTTCCAGCTCTTTGGGAAGCTAAGAAACAACTCGCTCTGCACAGTGCTCTTACAGCCTACCGGGTTCATGTCTTCCAAAGGCCTGTGAAACGCAGTTTCTTTGCAGGCCTGATCTGGCTGAAGTAGGACTTCTGCTCTGGGTGTGCTACTTTGCCCTAGAGCTGAAAGGCACAACGTGCAGGCTTCTTTCCAAAGGGCGAGTTGGGCCCCACAGCATCTTGCTTCCAGCTCTTTGGGAAGCTAAGAAACATCTCGCTCTGCACAGTGCTCTTGCAGCCTAGTGGGAACATCTCTTCCAAAGGCCTGTGAAACGCAGTTTCTTTGCAGGCCTGATCTGGCTGAAGTAGGACTTCTGCTCTGGGTGTGCTAGTTTGCCCTAGAGCTGAAAGGCACAACGTGCAGGCTTCTTTCCAAAGGGCGAGTTGGGCCCCACAGCATCTTGCTTCCAGCTCTTTGGGAAGCTAAGAAACAACTCGCTCTGCACAGTGCTCTTACAGCCTACCGGGAACATCTCTTCCAAACTCCTGTGAAACGCAGTTTCTTTGCAGGCCTGATCTGGCTGAAGTAGGACTTCTGCTCTGGGTGTGCTACTTTGCCCTAGAGCTGAAAGGCACAACGTGCAGGCTTCTTTCCAAAGGGCAAGTTGGGCCCCACAGCATCTTGCTTCCAGCTCTTTGGGAAGCTAAGAAACAACTCGCTCTGCACAGTGCTCTTACAGCCTACCGGGAACATGTCTTCCAAAGGCCTGTGAAACGCAGTTTCTTTGCAGGCCTGATCTGGCTGAAGTAGGACTTCTGCTCTGGGTGTGCTACTTTGCCCTAGAGCTGAAAGGCACAACGTGCAGGCTTCTTTCCAAAGGGCGAGTTGGGCCCCACAGCATCTTGCTTCCAGCTCTTTGGGAAGCTAAGAAACAACTCGCTCTGCACAGTGCTCTTACAGCCTACCGGGAACATCTCTTCCAAAGGCCTGTGAAACGCAGTTTCTTTGCAGGCCTGATCTGGCTGAAGTAGGACTTCTGCTCTGGGTGTGCTACTTTGCCCTAGAGCTCAAAGGCACAACGTGCAGGCTTCTTTCCAAAGGGCGAGTTGGGCCCCACAGCATCTTGCTTCCAGCTCTTTGGGAACCTAAGAAACAACTCGCTCTGCACAGTGCTCTTACAGCCTAGTGGGAACATCTCTTCCAAAGGCCTGTGAAACGCAGTTTCTTTGCAGGCATGATCTGGCTGAAGTAGGACTTCTGCTCTGGGTGTGCTACTTTGCCCTAGAGCTGAAAGGCACAACGTGCAGGCTTCTTTCCAAAGGGCGAGTTGGGCCCCACAGCATCTTGCTTCCAGCTCTTTGGGAAGCTAAGAAACAACTCGCTCTGCACAGTGCTCTTACAGCCTAGTGGGAACATCTCTTCCAAAGGCCTGTGAAACGCAGTTTCTTTGCAGGCCTGATCTGGCTGAAGTAGGACTTCTGCTCTGGGTGTGCTACTTTGCCCTAGAGCTGAAAGGCACAACGTGCAGGCTTCTTTCCAAAGGGCGAGTTGGGCCCCACAGCATCTTGCTTCCAGCTCTTTGGGAACCTAAGAAACAACTCGCTCTGCACAGTGCTCTTACATCCTAGTGGGAACATCTCTTCCAAAGGCCTGTGAAACGCAGTTTCTTTGCAGGCCTGATCTGGCTGAAGTAGGACTTCTGCTCTGGGTGTGCTACTTTGCCCTAGAGCGGAAAGGCACAACGTGCAGGCTTCTTTCCAAAGGGCGAGTTGGGCCCCACAGCATCTTGCTTCCAGCTCTTTGGGAAGCTAAGAAACAACTCGCTCTGCACAGTGCTCTTACAGCCTACCGGGAACATCTCTTCCAAAGGCCTGTGAAACGCAGTTTCTTTGCAGGCCTGATCTGGCTGAAGTAGGACTTCTGCTCTGGGTGTGCTACTTTGCCCTAGAGCTGAAAGGCACAACGTGCAGGCTTCTTTCCAAAGGGCGAGTTGGGCCCCACAGCATCTTGCTTCCAGCTCTTTGGGAAGCTAAGAAACAACTCGCTCTGCACAGTGCTCTTACAGCCTACCGGGAACATGTCTTCCAAAGGCCTGTGAAACGCAGTTTCTTTGCAGGCCTGATCTGGCTGAAGTAGGACTTCTGCTCTGGGTGTGCTACTTTGCCCTAGAGCTGAAAGGCACAACGTGCAGGCTTCTTTCCAAAGGGCGAGTTGGGCCCCACAGCATCTTGCTTCCAGCTCTTTGGGAAGCTAAGAAACAACTCGCTCAGCACAGTGCTCTTACAGCCTAGTGGGAACATCTCTTTCAAAGGCCTGTGAAACGCAGTTTCTTTGCAGGCCTGATCTGGCTGAAGTAGGACTTCTGCTCTGGGTGTGCTACTTTGCCCTAGAGCTGAAAGGCACAACGTGCAGGCTTCTTTCCAAAGGGCGAGTTGGGCCCCACAGGATCTTGCTTCCAGCTCTTTGGGAACCTAAGAAACAACTCGCTCTGCACAGTGCTCTTACATCCTAGTGGGAACATCTCTTCCAAAGGCCTGTGAAACGCAGTTTCTTTGCAGGCCTGATCTGGCTGAAGTAGGACTTCTGCTCTGGGTGTGCTACTTTGCCCTAGAGCGGAAAGGCACAACGTGCAGGCTTCTTTCCAAAGGGCGAGTTGGGCCCCACAGCATCTTGCTTCCAGCTCTTTGGGAAGCTAAGAAACAACTCGCTCTGCGCAGTGCTCTTACAGCCTACCGGGAACATGTCTTCCAAAGGCCTGTGAAACGCAGTTTCTCTGCAGGCCTGATCTGGCTGAAGTAGGACTTCTGCTCTGGGTGTGCTACTTTGCCCTAGAGCTGAAAGGCACAACGTGCAGGCTTCTTTCCAAAGGGCGAGTTGGGCCCCACAGCATCTTGCTTCCAGCTCTTTGGGAAGCTAAGAAACAACTCGCTCTGCACAGTGCTCTTACAGCCTACCGGGAACATGTCTTCCAAAGGCCTGTCAAACGCAGTTTCTTTGCAGGCCTGATCTGGCTGAAGTAGGACTTCTGATCTGGGTGTGCTACTTTGCCCTAGAGCTCAAAGGCACAACGTGCAGGCTTCTTTCCAAAGGGCGAGTTGGGCCCCACAGCATCTTGCTTCCAGCTCTTTGGGAAGCTAAGAAACAACTCGCTCTGCACAGTGCTCTTACAGCCTACCGGGAACATCTCTTCCAAAGGCCTGTGAAACGCAGTTGCTTTGCAGGCCTGATCTGGCTGAAGTAGGACTTCTGCTCTGGGTGTGCTACTTTGCCCTAGAGCTGAAAGGCACAACGTGCAGGCTTCTTTCCAAAGGGCGAGTTGGGCCCCACAGCATCTTGCTTCCAGCTCTTTGGGAAGCTAAGAAACAACTCGCTCTGCACAGTGCTCTTACAGCCTACCGGGAACATGTCTTCCAAAGGCGTGTGAAACGCAGTTTCTTTGCAGGCCTGATCTGGCTGAAGTAGGACTTCTGCTCTGGGTGTGCTACTTTGCCCTAGAGCTGAAAGGCACAACGTGCAGGCTTCTTTCCAAAGGGCGAGTTGGGCCCCACAGCATCTTGCTTCCAGCTCTTTGGGAAGCTAAGAAACAACTCGCTCTGCACAGTGCTCTTACAGCCTAGTGGGAACATGTCTTCCAAAGGCCTGTGAAACGCAGTTTCTTTGCAGGCCTGATCTGGCTGAAGTAGGACTTCTGCTCTGGGTGTGCTACTTTGCCCTAGAGCTGAAAGGCACAACGTGCAGGCTTCTTTCCAAAGGGCGAGTTGGGCCCCACAGCATCTTGCTTCCAGCTCTTTGGGAACCTAAGAAACAACTCGCTCTGCACAATGCTCTTACATCCTAGTGGGAACATCTCTTCCAAAGGCCTGTGAAACGCAGTTTCTTTGCAGGCCTGATCTGGCTGAAGTAGGACTTCTGCTCTGGGTGTGCTACTTTGCCCTAGAGCGGAAAGGCACAACGTGCAGGCTTCTTTCCAAAGGGCGAGTTGGGCCCTACAGCATCTTGCTTCCAGCTCTTTGGGAAGCTAAGAAACAACTCGCTCTGCACAGTGCTCTTACAGCCTACCGGGAACATCTCTTCCAAAGGCCTGTGAAACGCAGTTTCTTTGCAGGCCTGATCTGGCTGAAGTAGGACTTCTGCTCTGGGTGTGCTACTTTGCCCTAGAGCTGAAAGGCACAACGTGCAGGCTTCTTTCAAAGGGCGAGTTGGGCCCCACAGCATCTTGCTTCCAGCTCTTTGGGAAGCTAAGAAACAACTCGCTCTGCACAGTGCTCTTACAGCCTACGGGGAACATTTCTTCCAAAGGCCTGTGAAACGCAGTTTCTTTGCAGGCCTGATCTGGCTGAAGTAGGACTTCTGCTCTGGGTGTGCTACTTTGCCCTAGAGTGGAAAGGCACAACGTGCAGGCTTCTTTCCAAAGGGCGAGTTGGGCCCCACAGCATCTTGCTTCCAGCTCTTTGGGAAGCTAAGAAACAACTCGCTCTGCACAGTGCTCTTACAGCCTACCGGGAACATCTCTTCCAAAGGCCTGTGAAACGCAGTTTCTTTGCAGGCCTGATCTGGCTGAAGTAGGACTTCTGCTCTGGGTGTGCTACTTTGCCCTAGAGCTGAAAGGCACAACGTGCAGGCTTCTTTCCAAAGGGCGAGTTGGGCCCCACAGCATCTTGCTTCCAGCTCTTTGGGAAGCTAAGAAACAACTCGCTCTGCACAGTGCTCTTACAGCCTAGTGGGAACATCTCTTCCAAAGGCCTGTGAAACGCAGTTTCTTTGCAGGCCTGATCTGGCTGAAGTAGGACTTCTGCTCTGGGTGTGCTACTTTGCCCTAGAGCGGAAAGGCACAACGTGCAGGCTTCTTTCCAAAGGGCGAGTTGGGCCCCACAGCATCTTGCTTCCAGCTCTTTGGGAAGCTAAGAAACAACTCGCTCTGCACAGTGCTCTTACAGCCTACCGGGTTCATGTCTTCCAAAGGCCTGTGAAACGCAGTTTCTTTGCAGGCCTGATCTGGCTGAAGTAGGACTTCTGCTCTGGGTGTGCTACTTTGCCCTAGAGCTGAAAGGCACAACGTGCAGGCTTCTTTCCAAAGGGCGAGTTGGGCCCCACAGCATCTTGCTTCCAGCTCTTTGGGAAGCTAAGAAACATCTCGCTCTGCACAGTGCTCTTACAGCCTAGTGGGAACATCTCTTCCAAAGGCCTGTGAAACGCAGTTTCTTTGCAGGCCTGATCTGGCTGAAGTAGGACTTCTGCTCTGGGTGTGCTACTTTGCCCTAGAGCTGAAAGGCACAACGTGCAGGCTTCTTTCCAAAGGGCGAGTTGGGCCCCACAGCATCTTGCTTCCAGCTCTTTGGGAAGCTAAGAAACAACTCGCTCTGCACAGTGCTCTTACAGCCTACCGGGAACATCTCTTCCAAAGGCCTGTGAAACGCAGTTTCTTTGCAGGCCTGATCTGGCTGAAGTAGGACTTCTGCTCTGGGTGTGCTACTTTGCCCTAGAGCTTAAAGGCACAACGTGCAGGCTTCTTTCCAAAGGGCGAGTTGGGCCCCACAGCATCTTGCTTCCAGCTCTTTGGGAAGCTAAGAAACAACTCGCTCTGCACAGTGCTCTTACAGCCTACCGGGAACATGTCTTCCAAAGGCCTGTGAAACGCAGTTTCTTTGCAGGCCTGATCTGGCTGAAGTAGGACTTCTGCTCTGGGTGTGCTACTTTGCCCTAGAGCTGAAAGGCACAACGTGCAGGCTTCTTTCCAAAGGGCGAGTTGGGCCCCACAGCATCTTGCTTCCAGCTCTTTGGGAAGCTAAGAAACAACTCGCTCTGCACAGTGCTCTTACAGCCTACCGGGAACATCTCTTCCAAAGGCCTGTGAAACGCAGTTTCTTTGCAGGCCTGATCTGGCTGAAGTAGGACTTCTGCTCTGGGTGTGCTACTTTGCCCTAGAGCTCAAAGGCACAACGTGCAGGCTTCTTTCCAAAGGGCGAGTTGGGCCCCACAGCATCTTGCTTCCAGCTCTTTGGGAACCTAAGAAACAACTCGCTCAGCACAGTGCTCTTACAGCCTAGTGGGAACATCTCTTCCAAAGGCCTGTGAAACGCAGTTTCTTTGCAGGCATGATCTGGCTGAAGTAGGACTTCTGCTCTGGGTGTGCTACTTTGCCCTAGAGCTGAAAGGCACAACGTGCAGGCTTCTTTCCAAAGGGCGAGTTGGGCCCCACAGCATCTTGCTTCCAGCTCTTTGGGAAGCTAAGAAACAACTCGCTCTGCACAGTGCTCTTACAGCCTAGTGGGAACATCTCTTCCAAAGGCCTGTGAAACGCAGTTTCTTTGCAGGCCTGATCTGGCTGAAGTAGGACTTCTGCTCTGGGTGTGCTACTTTGCCCTAGAGCTGAAAGGCACAACGTGCAGGCTTCTTTCCAAAGAGCGAGTTGGGCCCCACAGCATCTTGCTTCCAGCTCTTTGGGAAGCTAAGAAACAACTCGCTCTGCACAGTGCTCTTACAGCCTACCGGGAACATGTCTTCCAAAGGCCTGTGAAACGCAGTTTCTTTGCAGGCCTGATCTGGCTGAAGTAGGACTTCTGCTCTGGGTGTGCTACTTTGCCCTAGAGCTGAAAGGCACAACGTGCAGGCTTCTTTCCAAAGGGCGAGTTGGGCCCCACAGCATCTTGCTTCCAGCTCTTTGGGAACCTAAGAAACAACTCGCTCTGCACAGTGCTCTTACATCCTAGTGGGAACATCTCTTCCAAAGGCCTGTGAAACGCAGTTTCTTTGCAGGCCTGATCTGGCTGAAGTAGGACTTCTGCTCTGGGTGTGCTACTTTGCCCTAGAGCGGAAAGGCACAACGTGCAGGCTTCTTTCCAAAGGGCGAGTTGGGCCCCACAGCATCTTGCTTCCAGCTCTTTGGGAAGCTAAGAAACAACTCGCTCTGCACAGTGCTCTTACAGCCTACCGGGAACATCTCTTCCAAAGGCCTGTGAAACGCAGTTTCTTTGCAGGCCTGATCTGGCTGAAGTAGGACTTCTGCTCTGGGTGTGCTACTTTGCCCTAGAGCTGAAAGGCACAACGTGCAGGCTTCTTTCCAAAGGGCGAGTTGGGCCCCACAGCATCTTGCTTCCAGCTCTTTGGGAAGCTAAGAAACAACTCGCTCTGCGCAGTGCTCTTACAGCCTACCGGGAACATGTCTTCCAAAGGCCTGTCAAACGCAGTTTCTTTGCAGGCCTGATCTGGCTGAAGTAGGACTTCTGCTCTGGGTGTGCTACTTTGCCCTAGAGCTGAAAGGCACAACGTGCAGGCTTCTTTCCAAAGGGCGAGTTGGGCCCCACAGCATCTTGCTTCCAGCTCTTTGGGAAGCTAAGAAACAACTCGCTCTGCACAGTGCTCTTACAGCCTAGTGGGAACATCTCTTTCAAAGGCCTGTGAAACGCAGTTTCTTTGCAGGCCTGATCTGGCTGAAGTAGGACTTCTGCTCTGGGTGTGCTACTTTGCCCTAGAGCTGAAAGGCACAACGTGCAGGCTTCTTTCCAAAGGGCGAGTTGGGCCCCACAGCATCTTGCTTCCAGCTCTTTGGGAACCTAAGAAACAACTCGCTCTGCACAGTGCTCTTACAGCCTACCGGGAACATCTCTTCCAAAGGCCTGTGAAACGCAGTTTCTTTGCAGGCCTGATCTGGCTGAAGTAGGACTTCTGCTCTGGGTGTGCTACTTTGCCCTAGAGCGGAAAGGCACAACGTGCAGGCTTCTTTCCAAAGGGCGAGTTGGGCCCCACAGCATCTTGCTTCCAGCTCTTTGGGAAGCTAAGAAACAACTCGCTCTGCGCAGTGCTCTTACAGCCTACCGGGAACATGTCTTCCAAAGGCCTGTGAAACGCAGTTTCTTTGCAGGCCTGATCTGGCTGAAGTAGGACTTCTGCTCTGGGTGTGCTACTTTGCCCTAGAGCTGAAAGGCACAACGTGCAGGCTTCTTTCCAAAGGGCGAGTTGGGCCCCACAGCATCTTGCTTCCAGCTCTTTGGGAAGCTAAGAAACAACTCGCTCTGCACAGTGCTCTTACAGCCTACCGGGAACATGTCTTCCAAAGGCCTGTCAAACGCAGTTTCTTTGCAGGCCTGATCTGGCTGAAGTAGGACTTCTGCTCTGGGTGTGCTACTTTGCCCTAGAGCTCAAAGGCACAACGTGCAGGCTTCTTTCCAAAGGGCGAGTTGGGCCCCACAGCATCTTGCTTCCAGCTCTTTGGGAAGCTAAGAAACAACTCGCTCTGCACAGTGCTCTTACAGCCTACCGGGAACATCTCTTCCAAAGGCCTGTGAAACGCAGTTTCTTTGCAGGCCTGATGTGGCTGAAGTAGGACTTCTGCTCTGGGTGTGCTACTTTGCCCTAGAGCTGAAAGGCACAACGTGCAGGCTTCTTTCCAAAGGGCGAGTTGTGCCCCACAGCATCTTGCTTCCAGCTCTTTGGGAAGCTAAGAAACAACTCGCTCTGCACAGTGCTCTTACAGCCTACCGGGAACATCTCTTCCAAAGGCCTGTGAAACGCAGTTTCTTTGCAGGCCTGATCTGGCTGAAGTAGGACTTCTGCTCTGGGTGTGCTACTTTGCCCTAGAGCTGAAAGGCACAACGTGCAGGCTTCTTTCCAAAGGGCGAGTTGGGCCCCACAGCATCTTGCTTCCAGCTCTTTGGGAAGCTAAGAAACAACTCGCTCTGCACAGTGCTCTTACAGCCTAGTGGGAACATCTCTTCCAAAGGCCTGTGAAACGCAGTTTCTTTGCAGGCCTGATCTGGCTGAAGTAGGACTTCTGCTCTGGGTGTGCTACTTTGCCCTAGAGCTGAAAGGCACAACGTGCAGGCTTCTTTCCAAAGGGCGAGTTGGGCCCCACAGCATCTTGCTTCCAGCTCTTTGGGAACCTAAGAAACAACTCGCTCTGCACAGTGCTCTTACATCCTAGTGGGAACATCTCTTCCAAAGGCCTGTGAAACGCAGTTTCTTTGCAGGCCTGATCTGGCTGAAGTAGGACTTCTGCTCTGGGTGTGCTACTTTGCCCTAGAGCGGAAAGGCACAACGTGCAGGCTTCTTTCCAAAGGGCGAGTTGGGCCCTACAGCATCTTGCTTCCAGCTCTTTGGGAAGCTAAGAAACAACTCGCTCTGCACAGTGCTCTTACAGCCTACCGGGAACATCTCTTCCAAAGGCCTGTGAAACGCAGTTTCTTTGCAGGCCTGATCTGGCTGAAGTAGGACTTCTGCTCTGGGTGTGCTACTTTGCCCTAGAGCTGAAAGGCACAACGTGCAGGCTTCTTTCCAAAGGGCGAGTTGGGCCCCACAGCATCTTGCTTCCAGCTCTTTGGGAAGCTAAGAAACAACTCGCTCTGCACAGTGCTCTTACAGCCTACCGGGAACATGTCTTCCAAAGGCCTGTGAAACGCAGTTTCTTTGCAGGCCTGATCTGGCTGAAGTAGGACTTCTGCTCTGGGTGTGCTACTTTGCCCTAGAGTGGAAAGGCACAACGTGCAGGCTTCTTTCCAAAGGGCGAGTTGGGCCCCACAGCATCTTGCTTCCAGCTCTTTGGGAAGCTAAGAAACAACTCGCTCTGCACAGTGCTCTTACAGCCTAGTGGGAACATCTCTTCCAAAGGCCTGTGAAACGCAGTTTCTTTGCAGGCCTGATCTGGCTGAAGTAGGACTTCTGCTCTGGGTGTGCTACTTTGCCCTAGAGCTGAAAGGCACAACGTGCAGGCTTCTTTCCAAAGGGCGAGTTGGGCCCCACAGCATCTTGCTTCCAGCTCTTTGGGAACCTAAGAAACAACTCGCTCTGCACAGTGCTCTTACATCCTAGTGGGAACATCTCTTCCAAAGGCCTGTGAAACGCAGTTTCTTTGCAGGCCTGATCTGGCTGAAGTAGGACTTCTGCTCTGGGTGTGCTACTTTGCCCTAGAGCGGAAAGGCACAACGTGCAGGCTTCTTTCCAAAGGGCGAGTTGGGCCCTACAGCATCTTGCTTCCAGCTCTTTGGGAAGCTAAGAAACAACTCGCTCTGCACAGTGCTCTTACAGCCTACCGGGAACATCTCTTCCAAAGGCCTGTGAAACGCAGTTTCTTTGCAGGCCTGATCTGGCTGAAGTAGGACTTCTGCTCTGGGTGTGCTACTTTGCCCTAGAGCTGAAAGGCACAACGTGCAGGCTTCTTTCCAAAGGGCGAGTTGGGCCCCACAGCATCTTGCTTCCAGCTCTTTGGGAAGCTAAGAAACAACTCGCTCTGCACAGTGCTCTTACAGCCTAGTGGGAACATCTCTTCCAAAGGCCTGTGAAACGCAGTTTCTTTGCAGGCCTGATCTGGCTGAAGTAGGACTTCTGCTCTGGGTGTGCTACTTTGCCCTAGAGCTGAAAGGCACAACGTGCAGGCTTCTTTCCAAAGGGCGAGTTGGGCCCCACAGCATCTTGCTTCCAGCTCTTTGGGAAGCTAAGAAACAACTCGCTCTGCACAGTGCTCTTACATCCTAGTGGGAACATCTCTTCCAAAGGCCTGTGAAACGCAGTTTCTTTGCAGGCCTGATCTGGCTGAAGTAGGACTTCTGCTCTGGGTGTGCTACTTTGCCCTAGAGCGGAAAGGCACAACGTGCAGGCTTCTTTCCAAAGGGCGAGTTGGGCCCCACAGCATCTTGCTTCCAGCTCTTTGGGAAGCTAAGAAACATCTCGCTCTGCACAGTGCTCTTACAGCCTAGTGGGAACATCTCTTCCAAAGGCCTGTGAAACGCAGTTTCTTTGCAGGCCTGATCTGGCTGAAGTAGGACTTCTGCTCTGGGTGTGCTACTTTGCCCTAGAGCTGAAAGGCACAACGTGCAGGCTTCTTTCCAAAGGGCGAGTTGGGCCCCACAGCATCTTGCTTCCAGCTCTTTGGGAAGCTAAGAAACAACTCGCTCTGCACAGTGCTCTTACAGCCTACCGGGAACATCTCTTCCAAAGGCCTGTGAAACGCAGTTTCTTTGCAGGCCTGATCTGGCTGAAGTAGGACTTCTGCTCTGGGTGTGCTACTTTGCCCTAGAGCTTAAAGGCACAACGTGCAGGCTTCTTTCCAAAGGGCGAGTTGGGCCCCACAGCATCTTGCTTCCAGCTCTTTGGGAAGCTAAGAAACAACTCGCTCTGCACAGTGCTCTTACAGCCTACCGGGAACATGTCTTCCAAAGGCCTGTGAAACGCAGTTTCTTTGCAGGCCTGATCTGGCTGAAGTAGGACTTCTGCTCTGGGTGTGCTACTTTGCCCTAGAGCTGAAAGGCACAACGTGCAGGCTTCTTTCCAAAGGGCGAGTTGGGCCCCACAGCATCTTGCTTCCAGCTCTTTGGGAAGCTAAGAAACAACTCGCTCTGCACAGTGCTCTTACAGCCTACCGGGAACATCTCTTCCAAAGGCCTGTGAAACGCAGTTTCTTTGCAGGCCTGATCTGGCTGAAGTAGGACTTCTGCTCTGGGTGTGCTACTTTGCCCTAGAGCTCAAAGGCACAACGTGCAGGCTTCTTTCCAAAGGGCGAGTTGGGCCCCACAGCATCTTGCTTCCAGCTCTTTGGGAACCTAAGAAACAACTCGCTCTGCACAGTGCTCTTACATCCTAGTGGGAACATCTCTTCCAAAGGCCTGTGAAACGCAGTTTCTTTGCAGGCATGATCTGGCTGAAGTAGGACTTCTGCTCTGGGTGTGCTACTTTGCCCTAGAGCTGAAAGGCACAACGTGCAGGCTTCTTTCCAAAGGGCGAGTTGGGCCCCACAGCATCTTGCTTCCAGCTCTTTGGGAAGCTAAGAAACAACTCGCTCTGCACAGTGCTCTTACAGCCTAGTGGGAACATCTCTTCCAAAGGCCTGTGAAACGCAGTTTCTTTGCAGGCCTGATCTGGCTGAAGTAGGACTTCTGCTCTGGGTGTGCTACTTTGCCCTAGAGCTGAAAGGCACAACGTGCAGGCTTCTTTCCAAAGGGCGAGTTGGGCCCCACAGCATCTTGCTTCCAGCTCTTTGGGAACCTAAGAAACAACTCGCTCTGCACAGTGCTCTTACATCCTAGTGGGAACATCTCTTCCAAAGGCCTGTGAAACGCAGTTTCTTTGCAGGCCTGATCTGGCTGAAGTAGGACTTCTGCTCTGGGTGTGCTACTTTGCCCTAGAGCGGAAAGGCACAACGTGCAGGCTTCTTTCCAAAGGGCGAGTTGGGCCCCACAGCATCTTGCTTCCAGCTCTTTGGGAAGCTAAGAAACAACTCGCTCTGCACAGTGCTCTTACAGCCTACCGGGAACATCTCTTCCAAAGGCCTGTGAAACGCAGTTTCTTTGCAGGCCTGATCTGGCTGAAGTAGGACTTCTGCTCTGGGTGTGCTACTTTGCCCTAGAGCTGAAAGGCACAACGTGCAGGCTTCTTTCCAAAGGGCGAGTTGGGCCCCACAGCATCTTGCTTCCAGCTCTTTGGGAAGCTAAGAAACAACTCGCTCTGCACAGTGCTCTTACAGCCTACCGGGAACATGTCTTCCAAAGGCCTGTCAAACGCAGTTTCTTTGCAGGCCTGATCTGGCTGAAGTAGGACTTCTGCTCTGGGTGTGCTACTTTGCCCTAGAGCTGAAAGGCACAACGTGCAGGCTTCTTTCCAAAGGGCGAGTTGGGCCCCACAGCATCTTGCTTCCAGCTCTTTGGGAAGCTAAGAAACAACTCGCTCTGCACAGTGCTCTTACAGCCTAGTGGGAACATCTCTTTCAAAGGCCTGTGAAACGCAGTTTCTTTGCAGGCCTGATCTGGCTGAAGTAGGACTTCTGCTCTGGGTGTGCTACTTTGCCCTAGAGCTGAAAGGCACAACGTGCAGGCTTCTTTCCAAAGGGCGAGTTGGGCCCCACAGCATCTTGCTTCCAGCTCTTTGGGAACCTAAGAAACAACTCGCTCTGCACAGTGCTCTTACATCCTAGTGGGAACATCTCTTCCAAAGGCCTGTGAAACGCAGTTTCTTTGCAGGCCTGATCTGGCTGAAGTAGGACTTCTGCTCTGGGTGTGCTACTTTGCCCTAGAGCGGAAAGGCACAACGTGCAGGCTTCTTTCCAAAGGGCGAGTTGGGCCCCACAGCATCTTGCTTCCAGCTCTTTGGGAAGCTAAGAAACAACTCGCTCTGCGCAGTGCTCTTACAGCCTACCGGGAACATGTCTTCCAAAGGCCTGTGAAACGCAGTTTCTTTGCAGGCCTGATCTGGCTGAAGTAGGACTTCTGCTCTGGGTGTGCTACTTTGCCCTAGAGCTGAAAGGCACAACGTGCAGGCTTCTTTCCAAAGGGCGAGTTGGGCCCCACAGCATCTTGCTTCCAGCTCTTTGGGAAGCTAAGAAACAACTCGCTCTGCACAGTGCTCTTACAGCCTACCGGGAACATGTCTTCCAAAGGCCTGTCAAACGCAGTTTCTTTGCAGGCCTGATCTGGCTGAAGTAGGACTTCTGCTCTGGGTGTGCTACTTTGCCCTAGAGCTCAAAGGCACAACGTGCAGGCTTCTTTCCAAAGGGCGAGTTGGGCCCCACAGCATCTTGCTTCCAGCTCTTTGGGAAGCTAAGAAACAACTCGCTCTGCACAGTGCTCTTACAGCCTACCGGGAACATCTCTTCCAAAGGCCTGTGAAACGCAGTTTCTTTGCAGGCCTGATGTGGCTGAAGTAGGACTTCTGCTCTGGGTGTGCTACTTTGCCCTAGAGCTGAAAGGCACAACGTGCAGGCTTCTTTCCAAAGGGCGAGTTGGGCCCCACAGCATCTTGCTTCCAGCTCTTTGGGAAGCTAAGAAACAACTCGCTCTGCACAGTGCTCTTACAGCCTACCGGGAACATGTCTTCCAAAGGCCTGTGAAACGCAGTTTCTTTGCAGGCCTGATCTGGCTGAAGTAGGACTTCTGCTCTGGGTGTGCTACTTTGCCCTAGAGCTGAAAGGCACAACGTGCAGGCTTCTTTCCAAAGGGCGAGTTGGGCCCCACAGCATCTTGCTTCCAGCTCTTTGGGAAGCTAAGAAACAACTCGCTCTGCACAGTGCTCTTACAGCCTAGTGGGAACATCTCTTCCAAAGGCCTGTGAAACGCAGTTTCTTTGCAGGCCTGATCTGGCTGAAGTAGGACTTCTGCTCTGGGTGTGCTACTTTGCCCTAGAGCTGAAAGGCACAACGTGCAGGCTTCTTTCCAAAGGGCGAGTTGGGCCCCACAGCATCTTGCTTCCAGCTCTTTGGGAACCTAAGAAACAACTCGCTCTGCACAGTGCTCTTACATCCTAGTGGGAACATCTCTTCCAAAGGCCTGTGAAACGCAGTTTCTTTGCAGGCCTGATCTGGCTGAAGTAGGACTTCTGCTCTGGGTGTGCTACTTTGCCCTAGAGCGGAAAGGCACAACGTGCAGGCTTCTTTCCAAAGGGCGAGTTGGGCCCTACAGCATCTTGCTTCCAGCTCTTTGGGAAGCTAAGAAACAACTCGCTCTGCACAGTGCTCTTACAGCCTACCGGGAACATCTCTTCCAAAGGCCTGTGAAACGCAGTTTCTTTGCAGGCCTGATCTGGCTGAAGTAGGACTTCTGCTCTGGGTGTGCTACTTTGCCCTAGAGCTCAAAGGCACAACGTGCAGGCTTCTTTCCAAAGGGCGAGTTGGGCCCCACAGCATCTTGCTTCCAGCTCTTTGGGAAGCTAAGAAACAACTCGCTCTGCACAGTGCTCTTACAGCCTACGGGGAACATGTCTTCCAAAGGCCTGTGAAACGCAGTTTCTTTGCAGGCCTGATCTGGATGAAGTAGGACTTCTGCTCTGGGTGTGCTACTTTGCCCTAGAGCTCAAAGGCACAACGTGCAGGCTTCTTTCCAAAGGGCGAGTTGGGCCCCACAGCATCTTGCTTCCAGCTCTTTGGGAAGCTAAGAAACAAATCGCTCTGCACAGTGCTCTTACAGCCTACCGGGAACATCTCTTCCAAAGGCCTGTGAAACGCAGTTTCTTTGCAGGCCTGATCTGGCTGAAGTAGGACTTCTGCTCTGGGTGTGCTACTTTTCCCAGAGCTGAAAGGCACAACGTGCAGGCTTCTTTCCAAAGGGCGAGTTGGGCCCCAAAGCATCTTGCTTCCAGCTCTTTGGGAAGCTAAGAAACAACTCGCTCTGCACAGTGCTCTAACAGCCTAGTGGGAACATCTCTTCCAAAGGCCTGTGAAACGCAGTTTCTTTGCAGGCCTGATCTGGCTGAAGTAGGACTTCTGCTCTGGGTGTGCTACTTTGCCCTAGAGCTGAAAGGCACAACGTGCAGGCTTCTGTCCAAAGGGCGAGTTGGGCCCCACAGCATCTTGCTTCCAGCTCTTTGGGAAGCTAAGAAACAACTCGCTCTGCACAGTGCTCTTACAGCCTAGTGGGAACATCTCTTCCAAAGGCCTGTGAAACGAAGTTTCTTTGCAGGCCTGATCTGGCTGAAGTAGGACTTCTGCTCTGGGTGTGCTACTTTGCCCTAGAGCTGAAAGGCACAACGTGCAGGCTTCTTTCCAAAGGGCGAGTTGGGCCCCACAGCATCTTGCTTCCAGCTCTTTGGGAACCTAAGAAACAACTTGCTCTGCACAGTGCTCTTACAGCCTACTGGGAACATCTCTTCCAAAGACCTGTGAAACGCAGTTTCTTTGCAGGCCTGATCTGGCTGAAGTAGGACTTCTTCTCTGTGTGCGCTACTTTGCCCTAGAGCTGAAAGGCACAACGTGCAGGCTTCTTTCCAAAGGGCGAGTTGGACCCCACAGCATCTTGCTTCCAGCTCTTTGGGAAGCTAAGAAACAACTCGCTCTGCACAATGCTCTTACAGCCTAGTGGGAACATCTCTTCCAAAGGCCTGTGTAACGCAGCTTCTTTGCAGGCCTGATCTGACTGAAGTAGGACTTCTGCTCTGGGTGTGCTACTTTTCCCTAGAGCTGAAAGGCACAACGTGCAGGCTTCTTTCCAAAGGGCGAGTTGGGCCCCACAGCATCTTGCTTCCAGCTCTTTGGGAAGCTAAGAAACAACTCGCTCTGCACAGTGCTCTTACAGCCTATTGGGAACATTTCTTCCAAAGGCCTGTGAAACGCAGTTTCTTTGCAGGCCTGATCTGGCTGAAGTAGGACTTCTGCTCTGGGTGTGCTACTTTGCCCTAGAGTGGAAAGGCACAACGTGCAGGCTTCTTTCCAAAGGGCGAGTTGGGCCCCACAGCATCTTGCTTCCAGCTCTTTGGGAAGCTAAGAAACAACTCGCTCTGCACAGTGCTCTTACAGCCTACCGGGAACATCTCTTCCAAAGGCCTGTGAAACGCAGTTTTTGGCAGGCCTGATCTGGCTGAAGTAGGTCTTCTGCTCTGGGTGTGCTACTTTGCCCTAGAGCTGAAAGGCACAACGTGCAGGCTTCTTTCCAAAGGGCGAGTTGGGCCCCACAGCATCTTGCTTCCAGCTCTTTGGGAAGCTAAGAAACAACTCGCTCTGCACAGTGCTCTTACAGCCTAGTGGGAACATCTCTTCTAAAGGCCTGTGAAACGCAGTTTCTTTGCAGGCCTGATCTGGCTGAAGTAGGACTTCTGCTCTGGGTGTGCTACTTTGCCCTAGAGCTGAAAGGCACAACGTGCAGGCTTCTTTCCAAAGGGCGTGTTGGGCCCCACAGCATCTTGCTTCCAGCTCTTTGGGAAGCTAAGAAACAACTCGCTCTGCACAGTGCTCTTACAGCCTACCGGGAACATGTCTTCCAAAGGCCTGTGAAACGCAGTTTCTTTGCAGGCCTGATCTGGCTGAAGTAGGACTTCTGCTCTGGGTGTGCTACTTTGCCCTAGAGCGGAAAGGCACAACGTGCAGGCTTCTTTCCAAAGGGCGAGTTGGGCCCCACAGCATCTTGCTTCCAGCTCTTTGGGAAGCTAAGAAACAACTCGCTCTGCACAGTGCTCTTACAGCCTAGTGGGAACATCTCTTCCAAAGGCCTGTGAAACGCAGTTTCTTTGCAGGCCTGATGTGGCTGAAGTAGGACTTCTGCTCTGGGTGTGCTACTTTGCCCTAGAGCTGAAAGGCACAACGTGCAGGCTTCTTTCCAAAGGGCGAGTTGGGCCCCACAGCATCTTGCTTCCAGCTCTTTGGGAAGCTAAGAAACAACTCGCTCTGCACAGTGCTCTTACAGCCTACCGGGAACATCTCTTCCAAAGGCCTGTGAAACGCAGTTTCTTTGCAGGCCTGATCTGGCTGAAGTAGGACTTCTGCTCTGGGTGTGCTACTTTGCCCTAGAGCTGAAAGGCACAACGTGCAGGCTTCTTTCCAAAGGGCGAGTTGGGCCCCAAAGCATCTTGCTTCCAGCTCTTAGGGAACCTAAGAAACAACTCGCTCTGCACAGTGCTCTTACAGCCTAGTGGGAACATCTCTTCCAAAGGCCTGTGAAACGCAGTTTCTTTGCAGGCCTGATCTGGCTGAAGTAGGACTTCTGCTCTGGGTGTGCTACTTTGCCCTAGAGCTGAAAGGCACAACGTGCAGGCTTCTTTCCAAAGGGCGAGTTGGGCCCCACAGCATCTTGCTTCCAGCTCTTTGGGAAGCTAAGAAACAACTCGCTCTGCACAGTGCTCTTACAGCCTACCGGGAACATGTCTTCCAAAGGCCTGTGAAACGCAGTTTCTTTGCAGGCCTGATCTGGCTGAAGTAGGACTTCTGCTCTGGGTGTGCTACTTTGCCCTAGAGCGGAAAGGCACAACGTGCAGGCTCCTTTCCAAAGGGCGAGTTGGGCCCCAAAGCATCTTGCTTCCAGCTCTTTGGGAACCTAAGAAACCACTCGCTCTGCACAGTGCTCTTACAGCCTAGTGGGAACATCTCTTCCAAAGGCCTGTGAAACGCAGTTTCTTTGCAGGCCTGATCTGGCTGAAGTAGGACTTCTGCTCTGGGTGTGCTACTTTGCCCTAGAGCTGAAAGGCACAACGTGCAGGCTTCTTTCCAAAGGGCGAGTTGGGCCCCACAGCATCTTGCTTCCAGCTCTTTGGGAAGCTAAGAAACAACTCGCTCTGCACAGTGCTCTTACAGCCTAGTGGGAACATCTCTTCCAAAGGCCTGTGAAACGCAGTTTCTTTGCAGGCCTGATCTGGCTGAAGTAGGACTTCTGCTCTGGGTGTGCTACTTTGCCCTAGAGCTGAAAGGCACAACGTGCAGGCTTCTTTACAAAGGGCGAGTTGGGCCCCACAGCATCTTCCTTCCAGCTCTTTGGGAAGGTAAGAAACAACTCGCTCTGCACAGTGCTCTTACAGCCTACCGGGAACATCTCTTCCAAAGGCCTGTGAAACGCAGTTTCTTTGCAGGCCTGATCTGGCTGAAGTAGGACTTCTGCTCTGGGTGTGCTCCTTTGCCCTAGAGCTGAAAGGCACAACGTGCAGGCTTCTTTCCAAAGGGCGAGTTGGGCCCCACAGCATCTTGCTTCCAGCTCTTGGGGAAGCTAAGAAACAACTCGCTCTGCACAGTGCTCTTACAGCCTACCGGGAACATCTCTTCCAAAGGCCTGTGAAACGCAGTTTCTTTGCAGGCCTGATCTGGCTGAAGTAGGACTTCTGCTCTGGGTGTGCTCCTTTGCCCTAGAGCTGAAAGGCACAACGTGCAGGCTTCTTTCCAAAGGGCGAGTTGGGCCCCTCAGCATCTTGCTTCCAGCTCTTTGGGAAGCTAAGAAACAACTCGCTCTGCACAGTGCTCTTACAGCCTACCGGGAACATCTCTTCCAAAGGCCTGTGAAACGCAGTTTCTTTGCAGGCCTGATCTGGCTGAAGTAGGACTTCTGCTCTGGGTGTGCTACTTTGCCCTAGAGCTGAAAGGCACAACGTGCAGGCTTCTTTCCAAAGGGCGAGTTGGGCCCCACAGCATCTTGCTTCCAGCTCTTTGGGAAGCTAAGAAACAACTCGCTCTGCACAGTGCTCTTACAGCCTACCGGGAACATGTCTTCCAAAGTCCTGTGAAACGCAGTTTCTTTGCAGGCCTGATCTGGCTGAAGTAGGACTTCTGCTCTGGGTGTGCTACTTTGCCCTAGAGCTGAAAGGCACAACGTGCAGGCTTCTTTCCAAAGGGCGAGTTGGGCCCCACAGCATCTTGCTTCCAGCTCTTTGGGAAGCTAAGAAACAACTCGCTCTGCACAGTGCTCTTACAGCCTACCGGGAACATGTCTTCCAAAGGCCTGTGAAACGCAGTTTCTTTGCAGGCCTGATCTGGCTGAAGTAGGACTTCTGCTCTGGGTGTGCTACTTTGCCCTAGAGCTGAAAGGCACAACGTGCAGGCTTCTTTCCAAAGGGCGAGTTGGGCCCCACAGCATCTTGCTTCCAGCTCTTTGGGAAGCTAAGAAACAGCTCGCTCTGCACAGTGCTCTTACAGCCTACCGGGAACATCTCTTCCAAAGGCCTGTGAAACGCAGTTTCTTTGCAGGCCTGATCTGGCTGAAGTAGGACTTCTGCTCTGGGTGTGCTACTTTGCCCTAGAGCTGAAAGGCACAACGTGCAGGCTTCTTTCCAAAGGGCGAGTTGGGCCCCTCAGCATCTTGCTTCCAGCTCTTTGGGAAGCTAAGAAACAACTCGCTCTGCACAGTGCTCTTACAGCCTACCGGGAACATCTCTTCCAAAGGCCTGTGAAACGCAGTTTCTTTGCAGGCCTGATCTGGCTGAAGTAGGACTTCTGCTCTGGGTGTGCTACTTTGCCCTAGAGCTGAAAGGCACAACGTGCAGGCTTCTTTCCAAAGGGCGAGTTGGGCCCCACAGCATCTTGCTTCCAGCTCTTTGGTAAGCTAAGAAACAACTCATTCTGCACAGTGCTCTTACAGCCTACCGGGAACATGTCTTCCAAAGGCCTGTGAAACGCAGTTTCTTTGCAGGCCTGATCTGGCTGAAGTAGGACTTCTGCTCTGGGTGTGCTACTTTGCCCTAGAGCTGAAAGGCACAACGTGCAGGCTTCTTTCCAAAGGGCGAGTTGGGCCCCACAGCATCTTGCTTCCAGCTCTTTGGGAAGCTAAGAAACAACTCGCTCTGCACAGTGCTCTTACAGCCTACCGGGAACATCTCTTCCAAAGGCCTGTGAAACGCAGTTTCTTTGCAGGCCTGATCTGGCTGAAGTAGGACTTCTGCTCTGGGTGTGCTACTTTGCCCTAGAGCTGAAAGGCACAACGTGCAGGCTTCTTTCCAAAGGGCGAGTTGGGCCCCACAGCATCTTGCTTCCAGCTCTTTGGGAAGCTAAGAAACAGCTCGCTCTGCACAGTGCTCTTACAGCCTACCGGGAACATCTCTTCCAAAGGCCTGTGAAACGCAGTTTCTTTGCAGGCCTGATCTGGCTGAAGTAGGACTTCTGCTCTGGGTGTGCTACTTTGCCCTAGAGCTGAAAGGCACAACGTGCAGGCTTCTTTCCAAAGGGCGAGTTGGGCCCTACAGCATCTTGCTTCCAGCTCTTGGGGAAGCTAAGAAACAACTCGCTCTGCACAGTGCTCTTACAGCCTACCGGGAACATCTCTTCCAAAGGCCTGTGAAACGCAGTTTCTTTGCAGGCCTGATCTGGCTGAAGTAGGACTTCTGCTCTGGGTGTGCTACTTTGCCCTAGAGCTGAAAGGCACAACGTGCAGGCTTCTTTCCAAAGGGCGAGTTGGGCCCCACAGCATCTTGCTTCCAGCTCTTTGGGAAGCTAAGAAACAACTCGCTCTGCACAGTGCTCTTAAAGCCTAGTGGGAACATCTCTTCCAAAGGCCTGTGAAACGCAGTTTCTTTGCAGGCCTGATCTGGCTGAAGTAGGACTTCTGCTCTGGGTGTGCTACTTTGCCCTAGAGCTGAAAGGCACAACGTGCAGGCTTCTTTCCAAAGGGCGAGTTGGGCCCCACAGCATCTTGCTTCCAGCTCTTTGGGAAGCTAAGAAACAACTCGCTCTGCACAGTGCTCTTACAGCCTAGTGGGAACATCTCTTCCAAAGGCCTGTGAAACGCAGTTTCTTTGCAGGCCTGATCTGGCTGAAGTAGGACTTCTGCTCTGGGTGTGCTACTTTGCCCTAGAGCTGAAAGGCACAACGTGCAGGCTTCTTTCCAAAGGGCGAGTTGGGCCCCACAGCATCTTGCTTCCAGCTCTTTGGGAACCTAAGAAAGAACTCACTCTGCACAGTGCTCTTACATCCTAGTGGGAACATCTCTTCCAAAGGCCTGTGAAACGCAGTTTCTTTGCAGGCCTGATCTGGCTGAAGTAGGACTTCTGCTCTGGGTGTGCTACTTTGCCCTAGAGCGGAAAGGCACAACGTGCAGGCTTCTTTCCAAAGGGCGAGTTGGGCCCCACAGCATCTTGCTTCCAGCTCTTTGGGAAGCTAAGAAACAACTCGCTCTGCACAGTGCTCTTACAGCCTACTGGGAACATCTCTTCCAAAGGCCTGTGAAACGCAGTTTCTTTGCAGGCCTGATCTGGCTGAAGTAGGACTTCTGCTCTGGGTGTGCTACTTTGCCCTAGAGCTGAAAGGCACAACGTGCAGGCTTCTTTCCAAAGGGCGAGTTGGGCCCCACAGCATCTTGCTTCCAGCTCTTTGGGAAGCTAAGAAACAACTCGCTCTGCACAGTGCTCTTACAGCCTACCGGGAACATCTCTTCCAAAGGCCTGTGAAACGCAGTTTCTTTGCAGGCCTGATCTGGCTGAAGTAGGACTTCTGCTCTGGTTGTGCTACTTTGCCCTAGAGCTGAAAGGCACAACGTGCAGGCTTCTTTCCAAAGGGCGAGTTGGGCCCCACAGCATCTTGCTTCCAGCTCTTGGGGAAGCTAAGAAACAACTCGCTCTGCACAGTGCTCTTACAGCCTACCGGGAACATCTCTTCCAAAGGCCTGTGAAACGCAGTTTCTTTGCAGGCCTGATCAGGCTGAAGTAGGACTTCTGCTCTGGGTGTGCTCCTTTGCCCTAGAGCTGAAAGGCACAACGTGCAGGCTTCTTTCCAAAGGGCGAGTTGGGCCCCTCAGCATCTTGCTTCCAGCTCTTTGGGAAGCTAAGAAACAACTCGCTATGCACAGTGCTCTTACAGCCTACCGGGAACATGTCTTCCAAAGGCCTGTGAAACGCAGTTTCTTTGCAGGCCTGATCTGGCTGAAGTAGGACTTCTGCTCTGGGTGTGCTACTTTGCCCTAGAGCTGAAAGGCACAACGTGCAGGCTTCTTTCCAAAGGGCGAGTTGGGCCCCACAGCATCTTGCTTCCAGCTCTTGGGGAAGCTAAGAAACAACTCGCTCTGCACAGTGCTCTTACAGCCTACCGGGAACATGTCTTCCAAAGGCCTGTGAAACGCAGTTTCTTTGCAGGCCTGATCTGGCTGAAGTAGGACTTCTGCTCTGGGTGTGCTACTTTGCCCTAGAGCTGAAAGGCACAACGTGCAGGCTTCTTTCAAAAGAGCGAGTTGGGCCCCACAGCATCTTGCTTCCAGCTCTTTGGGAAGCTAAGAAACAACTCGCTCTGCACAGTGCTCTTACAGCCTACCGGGAACATGTCTTCCAAAGGCCTGTGAAACGCAGTTTCTTTGCAGGCCTGATCTGGCTGAAGTAGGACTTCTGCTCTGGGTGTGCTACTTTGCCCTAGAGCTGAAAGGCACAACGTGCAGGCTTCTTTCCAAAGGGCGAGTTTGGCCCCACAGCATCTTGCTTCCAGCTCTTTGGGAAGCTAAGAAACAGCTCGCTCTGCACAGTGCTCTTACAGCCTACCGGGAACATCTCTTCCAAAGGCCTGTGAAACGCAGTTTCTTTGCAGGCCTGATCTGGCTGAAGTAGGACTTCTGCTCTGGGTGTGCTACTTTGCCCTAGAGCTGAAAGGCACAACGTGCAGGCTTCTTTCCAAAGGGGGAGTTGGGCCCCTCAGCATGTTGCTTCCAGCTCTTTGGGAAGCTAAGAAACAACTCGCTCTGCACAGTGCTCTTACAGCCTACCGGGAACATCTCTTCCAAAGGCCTGTGAAACGCAGTTTCTTTGCAGGCCTGATCTGGCTGAAGTAGGACTTCTGCTCTGGGTGTGCTACTTTGCCCTAGAGCTGAAAGGCACAACGTGCAGGCTTCTTTCCAAAGGGCGAGTTGGGCCCCACAGCATCTTGCTTCCAGCTCTTTGGGAAGCTAAGAAACAACTCGCTCTGCACAGTGCTCTTACAGCCTAGTGGGAACATCTCTTCCAAAGGCCTGTGAAACGCAGTTTCTTTGCAGGCCTGATCTGGCTGAAGTAGGACTTCTGCTCTGGGTGTGCTACTTTGCCCTAGAGCTGAAAGGCACAACGTGCAGGCTTCTTTCCAAAGGGCGAGTTGGGCCCCACAGCATCTTGCTTCCAGCTCTTTGGGAAGCTAAGAAACAACTCTCTCTGCACAGTGCTCTTACAGCCTACCGGGAACATCTCTTCCAAAGGCCTGTGAAACGCAGTTTCTTTGCAGGCCTGATCTGGCTGAAGTAGGACTTCTGCTCTGGGTGTGCTACTTTGCCCTAGAGCTGAAAGGCACAACGTGCAGGCTTCTTTCCAAAGGGCGAGTTTGGCCCCACAGCATCTTGCTTCCAGCTCTTTGGGAAGCTAAGAAACAGCTCGCTCTGCACAGTGCTCTTACAGCCTACCGGGAACATCTCTTCCAAAGGCCTGTGAAACGCAGTTTCTTTGCAGGCCTTATCTGGCTGAAGTAGGACTTCTGCTCTGGGTGTGCTACTTTGCCCTAGAGCTGAAAGGCACAACGTGCAGGCTTCTTTCCAAAGGGCGAGTTGGGCCCCTCAGCATCTTGCTTCCAGCTCTTTGGGAAGCTAAGAAACAACTCGCTCTGCACAGTGCTCTTACAGCCTACCGGGAACATCTCTTCCAAAGGCCTGTGAAACGCAGTTTCTTTGCAGGCCTGATCTGGCTGAAGTAGGACTTCTGCTCTGGGTGTGCTACTTTGCCCTAGAGCTGAAAGGCACAACGTGCAGGCTTCTTTCCAAAGGGCGAGTTGGGCCCCACAGCATCTTGCTTCCAGCTCTTTGGGAACCTAAGAAACAACTCACTCTGCACAGTGCTCTTACATCCTAGTGGGAACATCTCTTCCAAAGGCCTGTGAAACGCAGTTTCTTTGCAGGCCTGATCTGGCTGAAGTAGGACTTCTGCTCTGGGTGTGCTACTTTGCCCTAGAGCGGAAAGGCACAACGTGCAGGCTTCTTTCCAAAGGGCGAGTTGGGCCCCACAGCATCTTGCTTCCAGCTCTTTGGGAAGCTAAGAAACAACTCGCTCTGCACAGTGCTCTTACAGCCTACTGGGAACATCTCTTCCAAAGGCCTGTGAAACGCAGTTTCTTTGCAGGCCTGATCTGGCTGAAGTAGGACTTCTGCTCTGGGTGTGCTACTTTGCCCTAGAGCTGAAAGGCACAACGTGCAGGCTTCTTTCCAAAGGGCGAGTTGGGCCCCACAGCATCTTGCTTCCAGCTCTTTGGGAAGCTAAGAAACAACTCGCTCTGCACAGTGCTCTTACAGCCTAGTGGGAACATCTCTTCCAAAGGCCTGTGAAACGCAGTTTCTTTGCAGGCCTGATCTGGCTGAAGTAGGACTTCTGCTCTGGGTGTGCTACTTTGCCCTAGAGCGGAAAGGCACAACGTGCAGGCTTCTTTCCAAAGGGCGAGTTGGGCCCCACAGCATCTTGCTTCCAGCTCTTTGGGAAGCTAAGAAACAACTCGCTCTGCACAGTGCTCTTACAGCCTAGTGGGAACATCTCTTCCAAAGGCCTGTGAAACGCAGATTCTTTGCAGGCCTGATCTGACTGAAGTAGGACTTCTGCTCTGGGTGTGCTACTTTGCCCTAGAGCTGAAAGGCACAACGTGCAGGCTTCTTTCCAAAGGGCGAGTTGGGCCCCACAGCATCTTGCTTCCAGCTCTTTGGGAAGCTAAGAAACAACTCGCTCTGCACAGTGCTCTTACAGCCTAGTGGGAACATCTCTTCCAAAGGCCTGTGAAACGCAGTTTCTTTGCAGGCCTGATCTGGCTGAAGTAGGACTTCTGCTCTGGGTGTGCTACTTTGCCCTAGAGCTGAAAGGCACAACGTGCAGGCTTCTTTCCAAAGGGCGAGTTGGGCCCCACAGCATCTTGCTTCCAGCTCTTTGGGAAGCTAAGAAACAACTCGCTCTGCACAGTGCTCTTACAGCCTACCGGGAACATCTCTTCCAAAGGCCTGTGAAACGCAGTTTCTTTGCAGGCCTGATCTGGCTGAAGTAGGACTTCTGCTCTGGGTGTGCTACTTTGCCCTAGAGCGGAAAGGCACAACGTGCAGGCTTCTTTCCAAAGGGCGAGTTGGGCCCCACAGCATCTTGCTTCCAGCTCTTTGGGAAGCTAAGAAACAACTCGCTCTGCACAGTGCTCTTACAGCCTAGTGGGAACATCTCTTCCAAAGGCCTGTGAAACGCAGTTTCTTTGCAGGCCTGATCTGGCTGAAGTAGGACTTCTGCTCTGGGTGTGCTACTTTGCCCTAGAGCTGAAAGGCACAACGTGCAGGCTTCTTTCCAAAGGGCGAGTTGGGCCCCACAGCATCTTGCTTCCAGCTCTTTGGGAAGCTAAGAAACAACTCGCTCTGCACAGTGCTCTTACAGCCTACCGGGAATTTCTCTTCCAAAGGCCTGTGAAACGCAGTTTCTTTGCAGGCCTGATCTGGCTGAAGTAGGACTTCTGCTCTGGGTGTGCTACTTTGCCCTAGAGCTGAAAGGCACAACGTGCAGGCTTCTTTCCATAGGGCGAGTTGGGCCCTACAGCATCTTGCTTCCAGCTCTTTGGGAAGCTAAGAAACAACTCGCTCTGCACAGTGCTCTTACAGCCTACCGGGAACATCTCTTCCAAAGGCCTGTGAAACGCAGTTTCTTTGCAGGCCTGATCTGGCTGAAGTAGGACTACTGCTCTGGGTGTGCTACTTTGCCCTAGAGCTGAAAGGCACAACGTGCAGGCTTCTTTCCAAAGGGCGAGTTGGGCCCCACAGCATCTTGCTTCCAGCTCTTTGGGAACCTAAGAAACAACTCGCTCTGCACAGTGCTCTTACAGCCTAGTGGGAACATCTCTTCCAAAGACCTGTGAAACGCAGTTTCTTTGCAGGCCTGATCTGGCTGAAGTAGGACTTCTGCTCTGTGTGTGCTACTTTGCCCTAGAGCTGAAAGGCACAACGTGCAGGCTTCTTTCCAAAGGGCGAGTTGGGCCCCACAGCATCTTGCTTCCAGCTCTTTGGGAAGCTAAGAAACAACTCGCTCTGCACAGTGCTCTTACAGCCTACCGGGAACATCTCTTCCAAAGGCCTGTGAAACGCAGTTTCTTTGCAGGCCTGATCTGGCTGAAGTAGGACTTCTGCTCTGGGTGTGCTACTTTGCCCTAGAGCGGAAAGGCACAACGTGCAGGCTTCTTTCCAAAGGGCGAGTTGGGCCCCACAGCATCTTGCTTCCAGCTCTTTGGGAAGCTAAGAAACAACTCGCTCTGCACAGTGCTCTTACAGCCTACCGGGAACATCTCTTCCAAAGGCCTGTGAAACGCAGTTTCTTTGCAGGCCTGATCTGGCTGAAGTAGGACTTCTGCTCTGGGTGTGCTACTTTGCCCTAGAGCTGAAAGGCACAACGTGCAGGCTTCTTTCCAAAGGGCGAGTTGGGCCCCACAGCATCTTGCTTCCAGCTCTTTGGGAACCTAAGAAACAACTCGCTCTGCACAGTGCTCTTACAGCCTAGTGGGAACATCTCTTCCAAAGACCTGTGAAACGCAGTTTCTTTGCAGGCCTGATCTGGCTGAAGTAGGACTTCTGCTCTGTGTGTGCTACATTGCCCTAGAGCTGAAAGGCACAACGTGCAGGCTTCTTTCAAAAGGGCGAGTTGGGCCCCACAGCATCTTGCTTCCAGCTCTTTGGGAAGCTAAGAAACAACTCGCTCTGCACAGTGCTCTTACAGCCTAGTGGGAACATCTCTTCCAAAGGCCTGTGAAACGCAGATTCTTTGCAGGCCTGATCTGACTGAAGTAGGACTTCTGCTCTGGGTGTGCTACTTTGCCCTAGAGCTGAAAGGCACAACGTGCAGGCTTCTTTCCAAAGGGCGAGTTGGGCCCCACAGCATCTTGCTTCCAGCTCTTTGGGAAGCTAAGAAACAACTCGCTCTGCACAGTGCTCTTACAGCCTACCGGGAACATCTCTTCCAAAGGCCTGTGAAACGCAGTTTCTTTGCAGGCCTGATCTGGCTGAAGTAGGACTTCTGCTCTGGGTGTGCTACTTTGCCCTAGAGCGGAAAGGCACAACGTGCAGGCTTCTTTCCAAAGGGCGAGTTGGGCCCCACAGCATCTTGCTTCCAGCTCTTTGGGAAGCTAAGAAACAACTCGCTCTGCACAGTGCTCTTACAGCCTAGTGGGAACATCTCTTCCAAAGGCCTGTGAAACGCAGTTTCTTTGCAGGCCTGATCTGGCTGAAGTAGGACTTCTGCTCTGGGTGTGCTACTTTGCCCTAGAGCTGAAAGGCACAACGTGCAGGCTTCTTTCCAAAGGGCGAGTTGGGCCCCACAGCATCTTGCTTCCAGCTCTTTGGGAAGCTAAGAAACAACTCGCTCTGCACAGTGCTCTTACAGCCTACCGGGAACATCTCTTCCAAAGGCCTGTGAAACGCAGTTTCTTTGCAGGCCTGATCTGGCTGAAGTAGGACTTCTGCTCTGGGTGTGCTACTTTGCCCTAGAGCGGAAAGGCACAACGTGCAGGCTTCTTTCCAAAGGGCGAGTTGGGCCCCACAGCATCTTGCTTCCAGCTCTTTGGGAAGCTAAGAAACAACTCGCTCTGCACAGTGCTCTTACAGCCTAGTGGGAACGTCTCTTCCAAAGGCCTGTGAAACGCAGTTTCTTTGCAGGCCTGATCTGGCTGAAGTAGGACTTCTGCTCTGGGTGTGCTACTTTGCCCTAGAGCTGAAAGGCACAACGTGCAGGCTTCTTTCCAAAGGGCGAGTTGGGCCCCAAAGCATCTTGCTTCCAGCTCTTTGGGAACCTAAGAAACAACTCGCTCTGCACAGTGCTCTTACAGCCTAGTGGGAACATCTCTTCCAAAGGCCTGTGAAACGCAGTTTCTTTGCAGGCCTGATCTGGCTGAAGTAGGACTTCTGCTCTGGGTGTGCTACTTTGCCCTAGAGCTGAAAGGCACAACGTGCAGGCTTCTTTCCAAAGGGCGAGTTGGGCCCCACAGCATCTTGCTTCCAGCTCTTTGGGAAGCTAAGAAACAACTCGCTCTGCACAGTGCTCTTACAGCCTACCGGGAACATGTCTTCCAAAGGCCTGTGAAACGCAGTTTCTTTGCAGGCCTGATCTGGCTGAAGTAGGACTTCTGCTCTGGGTGTGCTACTTTGCCCTAGAGCGGAAAGGCACAACGTGCAGGCTTCTTTCCAAAGGGCGAGTTGGGCCCCAAAGCATCTTGCTTCCAGCTCTTTGGGAACCTAAGAAACCACTCGCTCTGCACAGTGCTCTTACAGCCTAGTGGGAACATCTCTTACAAAGGCCTGTGAAACGCAGTTTCTTTGCAGGCCTGATCTGGCTGAAGTAGGACTTCTGCTCTGGGTGTGCTACTTTGCCCTAGAGCTGAAAGGCACAACGTGCAGGCTTCTTTCCAAAGGGCGAGTTGGGCCCCACAGCATCTTGCTTCCAGCTCTTTGGGAAGCTAAGAAACAACTCGCTCTGCACAGTGCTCTTACAGCCTAGTGGGAACATCTCTTCCAAAGGCCTGTGAAACGCAGTTTCTTTGCAGGCCTGATCTGGCTGTAGTAGGACTTCTGCTCTGGGTGTGCTACTTTGCCCTAGAGCTGAAAGGCACAACGTGCAGGCTTCTTTACAAAGGGCGAGTTGGGCCCCACAGCATCTTCCTTCCAGCTCTTTGGGAAGGTAAGAAACAACTCGCTCTGCACAGTGCTCTTACAGCCTACCGGGAACATCTCTTCCAAAGGCCTGTGAAACGCAGTTTCTTTGCAGGCCTGATCTGGCTGAAGTAGGACTTCTGCTCTGGGTGTGCTCCTTTGCCCTAGAGCTGAAAGGCACAACGTGCAGGCTTCTTTCCAAAGGGCGAGTTGGGCCCCTCAGCATCTTGCTTCCAGCTCTTTGGGAAGCTAAGAAACAACTCGCTCTGCACAGTGCTCTTACAGCCTACCGGGAACATCTCTTCCAAAGGCCTGTGAAACGCAGTTACTTTGCAGGCCTGATCTGGCTGAAGTAGGACTTCTGCTCTGGGTGTGCTACTTTGCCCTAGAGCTGAAAGGCACAACGTGCAGGCTTCTTTCCAAAGGGCGAGTTGGGCCCCACAGCATCTTGCTTCCAGCTCTTTGGGAAGCTAAGAAACAACTCGCTCTGCACAGTGCTCTTACAGCCTACCGGGAACATGTCTTCCAAAGTCCTGTGAAACGCAGTTTCTTTGCAGGCCTGATCTGGCTAAAGTAGGACTTCTGCTCTGGGTGTGCTACTTTGCCCTAGAGCTGAAAGGCACAACGTGCAGGCTTCTTTCCAAAGGGCGAGTTGGGCCCCACAGCATCTTGCTTCCAGCTCTTTGGGAAGCTAAGAAACAACTCGCTCTGCACAGTGCTCTTACAGCCTACCGGGAACATGTCTTCCAAAGGCCTGTGAAACGCAGTTTCTTTGCAGGCCTGATCTGGCTGAAGTAGGACTTCTGCTCTGGGTGTGCTACTTTGCCCTAGAGCTGAAAGGCACAACGTGCAGGCTTCTTTCCAAAGGGCGAGTTGGGCCCCACAGCATCTTGCTTCCAGCTCTTTGGGAAGCTAAGAAACAGCTCGCTCTGCACAGTGCTCTTACAGCCTACCGGGAACATCTCTTCCAAAGGCCTGTGAAACGCAGTTTCTTTGCAGGCCTGATCTGGCTGAAGTAGGACTTCTGCTCTGGGTGTGCTACTTTGCCCTAGAGCTGAAAGGCACAACGTGCAGGCTTCTTTCCAAAGGGCGAGTTGGGCCCCTCAGCATCTTGCTTCCAGCTCTTTGGGAAGCTAAGAAACAACTCGCTCTGCACAGTGCTCTTACAGCCTACCGGGAACATCTCTTCCAAAGGCCTGTGAAACGCAGTTTCTTTGCAGGCCTGATCTGGCTGAAGTAGGACTTCTGCTCTGGGTGTGCTACTTTGCCCTAGAGCTGAAAGGCACAACGTGCAGGCTTCTTTCCAAAGGGCGAGTTGGGCCCCACAGCATCTTGCTTCCAGCTCTTTGGGAAGCTAAGAAACAACTCGCTCTGCACAGTGCTCTTACAGCCTACCGGGAACATCTCTTCCAAAGGCCTGTGAAACGCAGTTTCTTTGCAGGCCTGATCTGGCTGAAGTAGGACTTCTGCTCTGGGTGTGCTACTTTGCCCTAGAGCTGAAAGGCACAACGTGCAGGCTTCTTTCCAAAGGGCGAGTTGGGCCCCACAGCATCTTGCTTCCAGCTCTTTGGGAACCTAAGAAACAACTCGCTCTGCACAGTGCTCTTACAGCCTACCGGGAACATCTCTTCCAAAGGCCTGTGAAACGCAGTTTCTTTGCAGGCCTGATCTGGCTGAAGTAGGACTTCTGCTCTGGGTGTGCTACTTTGCCCTAGAGCTGAAAGGCACAACGTGCAGGCTTCTTTCCAAAGGGCGAGTTGGGCCCCACAGCATCTTGCTTCCAGCTCTTTGGGAAGCTAAGAAACAGCTCGCTCTGCACAGTGCTCTTACAGCCTACCGGGAACATCTCTTCCAAAGGCCTGTGAAACGCAGTTTCTTTGCAGGCCTGATCTGGCTGAAGTAGGACTTCTGGTCTGGGTGTGCTACTTTGCCCTAGAGCTGAAAGGCACAACGTGCAGGCTTCTTTCCAAAGGGCGAGTTGGGCCCTACAGCATCTTGCTTCCAGCTCTTGGGGAAGCTAAGAAACAACTCGCTCTGCACAGTGCTCTTACAGCCTACCGGGAACATCTCTTCCAAAGGCCTGTGAAACGCAGTTTCTTTGCAGGCCTGATCTGGCTGAAGTAGGACTTCTGCTCTGGGTGTGCTACTTTGCCCTAGAGCTGAAAGGCACAACGTGCAGGCTTCTTTCCAAAGGGCGAGTTGGGCCCCACAGCATCTTGCTTCCAGCTCTTTGGGAAGCTAAGAAACAACTCGCTCTGCACAGTGCTCTTAAAGCCTAGTGGGAACATCTCTTCCAAAGGCCTGTGAAACGCAGTTTCTTTGCAGGCCTGATCTGGCTGAAGTAGGACTTCTGCTCTGGGTGTGCTACTTTGCCCTAGAGCTGAAAGGCACAACGTGCAGGCTTCTTTCCAAAGGGCGAGTTGGGCCCCACAGCATCTTGCTTCCAGCTCTTTGGGAAGCTAAGAAACAACTCGCTCTGCACAGTGCTCTTACAGCCTACCGGGAACATCTCTTCCAAAGGCCTGTGAAACGCAGTTTCTTTGCAGGCCTGATCTGGCTGAAGTAGGACTTCTGCTCTGGGTGTGCTACTTTGCCCTAGAGCTGAAAGGCACAACGTGCAGGCTTCTTTCCAAAGGGCGAGTTGTGCCCCACAGCATCTTGCTTCCAGCTCTTTGGGAACCTAAGAAACAACTCACTCTGCACAGTGCTCTTACATCCTAGTGGGAACATCTCTTCCAAAGGCCTGTGAAACGCAGTTTCTTTGCAGGCCTGATCTGGCTGAAGTAGGACTTCTGCTCTGGGTGTGCTACTTTGCCCTAGAGCGGAAAGGCACAACGTGCAGGCTTCTTTCCAAAGGGCGAGTTGGGCCCCACAGCATCTTGCTTCCAGCTCTTTGGGAAGCTAAGAAACAACTCGCTCTGCACAGTGCTCTTACAGCCTACTGGGAACATCTCTTCCAAAGGCCTGTGAAACGCAGTTTCTTTGCAGGCCTGATCTGGCTGAAGTAGGACTTCTGCTCTGGGTGTGCTACTTTGCCCTAGAGCTGAAAGGCACAACGTGCAGGCTTCTTTCCAAAGGGCGAGTTGGGCCCCACAGCATCTTGCTTCCAGCTCTTGGGGAAGCTAAGAAACAACTCGCTCTGCACAGTGCTCTTACAGCCTACCGGGAACATCTCTTCCAAAGGCCTGTGAAACGCAGTTTCTTTGCAGGCCTGATCAGGCTGAAGTAGGACTTCTGCTCTGGGTGTGCTCCTTTGCCCTAGAGCTGAAAGGCACAACGTGCAGGCTTCTTTCCAAAGGGCGAGTTGGGCCCCTCAGCATCTTGCTTCCAGCTCTTTGGGAAGCTAAGAAACAACTCGCTCTGCACAGTGCTCTTACAGCCTAGTGGGAACATCTCTTCCAAAGGCCTGTGAAACGCAGTTTCTTTGCAGGCCTGATCTGGCTGAAGTAGGACTTCTGCTCTGGGTGTGCTACTTTGCCCTAGAGCTGAAAGGCACAACGTGCAGGCTTCTTTCCAAAGGGCGAGTTGGGCCCCACAGCATCTTGCTTCCAGCTCTTTGGGAAGCTAAGAAACAACTCGCTCTGCACAGTGCTCTTACCGCCTACCGGGAACATGTCTTCCAAAGGCCTGTGAAACGCAGTTTCTTTGCAGGCCTGATCTGGCTGAAGTAGGACTTCTGCTCTGGGTGTGCTACTTTGCCCTAGAGCTGAAAGGCACAACGTGCAGGCTTCTTTCCAAAGGGCGAGTTTGGCCCCACAGCATCTTGCTTCCAGCTCTTTGGGAAGCTAAGAAACAGCTCGCTCTGCACAGTGCTCTTACAGCCTACCGGGAACATCTCTTCCAAAGGCCTGTGAAACGCAGTTTCTTTGCAGGCCTGATCTGGCTGAAGTAGGACTTCTGCTCTGGGTGTGCTACTTTGCCCTAGAGCGGAAAGGCACAACGTGCAGGCTTCTTTCCAAAGGGGGAGTTGGGCCCCTCAGCATCTTGCTTCCAGCTCTTTGGGAAGCTAAGAAACAACTCGCTCTGCACAGTGCTCTTACAGCCTACCGGGAACATCTCTTCCAAAGGCCTGTGAAACGCAGTTTCTTTGCAGGCCTGATCTGGCTGAAGTAGGACTTCTGCTCTGGGTGTGCTACTTTGCCCTAGAGCTGAAAGGCACAACGTGCAGGCTTCTTTCCAAAGGGCGAGTTGGGCCCCACAGCATCTTGCTTCCAGCTCTTTGGGAAGCTAAGAAACAACTCGCTCTGCACAGTGCTCTTACAGCCTAGTGGGAACATCTCTCCCAAAGGCCTGTGAAACGCAGTTTCTTTGCAGGCCTGATCTGGCTGAAGTAGGACTTCTGCTCTGGGTGTGCTACTTTGCCCTAGAGCTGAAAGGCACAACGTGCAGGCTTCTTTCCAAAGGGCGAGTTGGGCCCCACAGCATCTTGCTTCCAGCTCTTTGGGAAGCTAAGAAACAACTCTCTCTGCACAGTGCTCTTACAGCCTACCGGGAACATCTCTTCCAAAGGCCTGTGAAACGCAGTTTCTTTGCAGGCCTCATCTGGCTGAAGTAGGACTTCTGCTCTGGGTGTGCTACTTTGCCCTAGAGCTGAAAGGCACAACGTGCAGGCTTCTTTCCAAAGGGCGAGTTGGGCCCCACAGCATCTTGCTTCCAGCTCTTTGGGAAGCTAAGAAACAACTCGCTCTGCACAGTGCTCTTATAGCCTAGTGGGAACATCTCTTCCAAAGGCCTGTGAAACGCAGTTTCTTTGCAGGCCTGATCTGGCTGAAGTAGGACTTCTGCTCTGGGTGTGCTACTTTGCCCTAGAGCTGAAAGGCACAACGTGCAGGCTTCTTTCCAAAGGGCGAGTTGGGCCCCACAGCATCTTGCTTCCAGCTCTTTGGGAAGCTAAGAAACAACTCGCTCTGCACAGTGCTCTTACAGCCTAGCGGGAACATCTCTTCCAAAGGCCTGTGAAACGCAGTTTCTTTGCAGGCCTGATCTGGCTGAAGTAGGACTTCTGCTCTGGGTGTGCTACTTTGCCCTAGAGCTGAAAGGCACAACGTGCAGGCTTCTTTCCAAAGAGCGAGTTGGGCCCCACAGCATCTTGCTTCCAGCTCTTTGGGAAGCTAAGAAACAACTCGCTCTGCACAGTGCTCTTACAGCCTACGGGGAACATGTCTTCCAAAGGCCTGTGAAACGCAGTTTATTTGCAGGCCTGATCTGGCTGAAGTAGGACTTCTGCTCTGGGTGTGCTACTTTGCCCTAGAGCTGAAAGGCACAACGTGCAGGCTTCTTTCCAAAGGGCGAGTTGGGCCCCACAGCATCTTGCTTCCAGCTCTTTGGGAAGCTAAGAAACAGCTCGCTCTGCACAGTGCTCTTACAGCCTACCGGGAACATCTCTTCCAAAGGCCTGTGAAACGCAGTTTCTTTGCAGGCCTGATCTGGCTGAAGTAGGACTTCTGCTCTGGGTGTGCTACTTTGCCCTAGAGCTGAAAGGCACAACGTGCAGGCTTCTTTCCAAAGGGGGAGTTGGGCCCCTCAGCATCTTGCTTCCAGCTCTTTGGGAAGCTAAGAAACAACTCGCTCTGCACAGTGCTCTTACAGCCTACCGGGAACATCTCTTCCAAAGGCCTGTGAAACGCAGTTTCTTTGCAGGCCTGATCTGGCTGAAGTAGGACTTCTGCTCTGGGTGTGCTACTTTGCCCTAGAGCTGAAAGGCACAACGTGCAGGCTTCTTTCCAAAGGGCGAGTTGGGCCCCACAGCATCTTGCTTCCAGCTCTTTGGGAAGCTAAGAAACAACTCGCTCTGCACAGTGCTCTTACAGCCTAGTGGGAACATCTCTTCCAAAGGCCTGTGAAACGCAGTTTCTTTGCAGGCCTGATCTGGCTGAAGTAGGACTTCTGCTCTGGGTGTGCTACTTTGCCCTAGAGCTGAAAGGCACAACGTGCAGGCTTCTTTCCAAAGGGCGAGTTGGGCCCCACAGCATCTTGCTTTCAGCTCTTTGGGAAGCTAAGAAACAACTCTCTCTGCACAGTGCTCTTACAGCCTACCGGGAACATCTCTTCCAAAGGCCTGTGAAACGCAGTTTCTTTGCAGGCCTGATCTGGCTGAAGTAGGACTTCTGCTCTGGGTGTGCTCCTTTGCCCTAGAGCTGAAAGGCACAACGTGCAGGCTTCTTTCCAAAGGGCGAGTTGGGCCCCACAGCATCTTGCTTCCAGCTCTTTGGGAAGCTAAGAAACAACTCGCTCTGCACAGTGCTCTTACAGCCTAGTGGGAACATCTCTTCCAAAGGCCTGTGAAACGCAGTTTCTTTGCAGGCCTGATCTGGCTGAAGTAGGACTTCTGCTCTGGGTGTGCTACTTTGCCCTAGAGCTGAAAGGCACAACGTGCAGGCTTCTTTCCAAAGGGCGAGTTGGGCCCCACAGCATCTTGCTTCCAGCTCTTTGGGAAGCTAAGAAACAACTCGCTCTGCACAGTGCTCTTACAGCCTAGTGGGAACATCTCTTCCAAAGGCCTGTGAAACGCAGTTTCTTTGCAGGCCTGATCTGGCTGAAGTAGGACTTCTGCTCTGGGTGTGCTACTTTGCCCTAGAGCTGTAAGGCACAACGTGCAGGCTTCTTTCCAAAGGGCGAGTTGGGCCCCACAGCATCTTGCTTCCAGCTCTTTGGGAACCTAAGAAACACCTCACTCTGCACAGTGCTCTTACAGCCTAGTGGGAACATCTCTTCCAAAGGCCTGTGAAACGCAGTTTCTTTGCAGGCCTGATCTGGCTGAAGTAGGACTTCTGCTCTGGGTGTGCTACTTTGCCCCAGAGCTGAAAGGCACAACGTGCAGGCTTCTTTCCAAAGGGCGAGTTGGGCCCCACAGCATCTTGCTTCCAGCTCTTTGGGAAGCTAAGAAACAACTCGCTCTGCACAGTGCTCTTACAGCCTACCGGGAACATCTCTTCCAAAGTCCTGTGAAACGCAGTTTCTTTGCAGGCCTGATCTGGCTGAAGTAGGACTTCTGCTCTGGGTGTGCTACTTTGCCCTAGAGCTGAAAGGCACAACGTGCAGGCTTCTTTCCAAAGGGCGAGTTTGGCCCCACAGCATCTTGCTTCCAGCTCTTTGGGAAGCTAAGAAACAGCTCGCTCTGCACAGTGCTCTTACAGCCTACCGGGAACATCTCTTCCAAAGGCCTGTGAAACGCAGTTTCTTTGCAGGCCTGATCTGGCTGAAGTAGGACTTCTGCTCTGTGTGTGCTACTTTGCCCTAGAGCTGAAAGGCACAACGTGCAGGCTTCTTTCCAAAGGGCGAGTTGGGCCCCTCAGCATCTTGCTTCCAGCTCTTTGGGAAGCTAAGAAACAACTCGCTCTGCACAGTGCTCTTACAGCCTAGTGGGAACATCTCTTCCAAAGGCCTGTGAAACGCAGTTTCTTTGCAGGCCTGATCTGGCTGAAGTAGGACTTCTGCTCTGGGTGTGCTACTTTGCCCTAGAGCTGAAAGGCACAACGTGCAGGCTTCTTTCCAAAGGGCGAGTTTGGCCCCACAGCATCTTGCTTCCAGCTCTTTGGGAAGCTAAGAAACAGCTCGCTCTGCACAGTGCTCTTACAGCCTACCGGGAACATCTCTTCCAAAGGCCTGTGAAACGCAGTTTCTTTGCAGGCCTGATCTGGCTGAAGTAGGACTTCTGCTCTGGGTGTGCTACTTTGCCCTAGAGCTGAAAGGCACAACGTGCAGGCTTCTTTCCAAAGGGCGAGTTGGGCCCCACAGCATCTTGCATCCAGCTCTTTGGGAAGCTAAGAAACAGCTCGCTCTGCACAGTGCTCTTACAGCCTACCGGGAACATCTCTTCCAAAGGCCTGTGAAACGCAGTTTCTTTGCAGGCCTGATCTGGCTGAAGTAGGACTTCTGCTCTGGGTGTGCTACTTTGCCCTAGAGCTGAAAGGCACAACGTGCAGGCTTCTTTCCAAAGGGCGAGTTGGGCCCTACAGCATCTTGCTTCCTGCTCTTGGGGAAGCTAAGAAACAACTCGCTCTGCACAGTGCTCTTACAGCCTACCGGGAACATCTCTTCCAAAGGCCTGTGAAACGCAGTTTCTTTGCAGGCCTGATCTGGCTGAAGTAGGACTTCTGCTCTGGGTGTGCTACTTTGCCCTAGAGCTGAAAGGCACAACGTGCAGGCTTCTTTCCAAAGGGCGAGTTGGGCCCCACAGCATCTTGCTTCCAGCTCTTTGGGAAGCTAAGAAACAACTCGCTCTGCACAGTGCTCTTACAGCCTAGTGGGAACATCTCTTCCAAAGGCCTGTGAAACTCAGTTTCTTTGCAGGCCTGATCTGGCTGAAGTACGACTTCTGCTCTGGGTGTGCTACTTTGCCCTAGAGCTGAAAGGCACAACGTGCAGGCTTCTTTCCAAAGGGCGAGTTGGGCCCCACAGCATCTTGCTTCCAGCTCTTTGGGAAGCTAAGAAACAACTCGCTCTGCACAGTGCTCTTACAGCCTAGTGGGAACATCTCTTCCAAAGGCCTGTGAAACGCAGTTTCTTTGCAGGCCTGATCTGGCTGAAGTAGGACTTCTGCTCTGGGTGTGCTACTTTGCCCTAGAGCTGAAAGGCACAACGTGCAGGCTTCTTTCCAAAGGGCGAGTTGGGCCCCACAGCATCTTGCTTCCAGCTCTTTGGGAACCTAAGAAACAACTCACTCTGCACAGTGCTCTTACATCCTAGTGGGAACATCTCTTCCAAAGGCCTGTGAAACGCAGTTTCTTTGCAGGCCTGATCTGGCTGAAGTAGGACTTCTGCTCTGGGTGTGCTACTTTGCCCTAGAGCGGAAAGGCACAACGTGCAGGCTTCTTTCCAAAGGGCGAGTTGGGCCCCACAGAATCTTGCTTCCAGCTCTTTGGGAAGCTAAGAAACAACTCGCTCTGCACAGTGCTCTTACAGCCTACTGGGAACATCTCTTCCAAAGTCCTGTGAAACGCAGTTTCTTTGCAGGCCTGATCTGGCTGAAGTAGGACTTCTGCTCTGGGTGTGCTACTTTGCCCTAGAGCTGAAAGGCACAACGTGCAGGCTTCTTTCCAAAGGGCGAGTTGGGCCCCACAGCATCTTGCTTCCAGCTCTTTGGGAAGCTAAGAAACAACTCGCTCTGCACAGTGCTCTTACAGCCTACCGGGAACATCTCTTCCAAAGGCCTGTGAAACGCAGTTTCTTTGCAGGCCTGATCTGGCTGAAGTAGGACTTCTGCTCTGGGTGTGCTACTTTGCCCTAGAGCTGAAAGGCACAACGTGCAGGCTTCTTTCCAAAGGGCGAGTTGGGCCCCACAGCATCTTGCTTCCAGCTCTTGGGGAAGCTAAGAAACAACTCGCTCTGCACAGTGCTCTTACAGCCTACAGGGAACATCTCTTCCAAAGGCCTGTGAAACGCAGTTTCTTTGCAGGCCTGATCTGGCTGAAGTAGGACTTCTGCTCTGGGTGTGCTACTTTGCCCTAGAGCTGAAAGGCACAACGTGCAGGCTTCTTTCCAAAGGGCGAGTTGGGCCCTACAGCATTTTGCTTCCAGCTCTTGGGGAAGCTAAGAAACAACTCGCTCTGCACAGTGCTCTTACAGCCTACCGGGAACATCTCTTCCAAAGGCCTGTGAAACGCAGTTTCTTTGCAGGCCTGATCTGGCTGAAGTAGGACTTCTGCTCTGGGTGTGCTACTTTTCCCTAGAGCTGAAAGGCACAACGTGCAGGCTTCTTTCCAAAGGGCGAGTTGGGCCCCACAGCATCTTGCTTCCAGCTCTTTGGGAAGCTAAGAAACAACTCGCTCTGCACAGTGCTCTTACAGCCTAGTGGGAACATCTCTTCCAAAGGCCTGTGAAACGCAGTTTCTTTGCAGGCCTGATCTGGCTGAAGTAGGACTTCTGCTCTGGGTGTGCTACTTTGCCCTAGAGCTCAAAGGCACAACGTGCAGGCTTCTTTCTAAAGGGCGAGTTGGGCCCCACAGCATCTTGCTTCCAGCTCTTTGGGAAGCTAAGAAACAGCTCGCTGTGCACAGTGCTCTTACAGCCTACCGGGAACATCTCTTCCAAAGGCCTGTGAAACGCAGTTTCTTTGCAGGCCTGATCTGGCTGAAGTAGGACTTCTGCTCTGGGTGTGCTACTTTGCCCTAGAGCTGAAAGGCACAACGTGCAGGCTTCTTTCCAAAGGGCGAGTTGGGCCCCACAGCATCTTGCTTCCAGCTCTTTGGGAAGCTAAGAAACAACTCGCTCTGCACAGTGCTCTTACAGCCTAGTGGGAACATCTCTTCCAAAGGCCTGTGAAACGCAGTTTCTTTGCAGGCCTGATCTGGCTGAAGTAGGACTTCTGCTCTGGGTGTGCTACTTTGCCCTAGAGCTGAAAGGCACAACGTGCAGGCTTCTTTCCAAAGGGCGAGTTGGGCCCCACAGCATCTTGCTTCCAGCTCTTTGGGAAGCTAAGAAACAACTCGCTCTGCACAGTGCTCTTACAGCCTAGTGGGAACATCTCTTCCAAAGGCCTGTGAAACGCAGTTTCTTTGCAGGCCTGATCTGGCTGAAGTAGGACTTCTGCTCTGGGTGTGCTACTTTGCCCTAGAGCTGAAAGGCACAACGTGCAGGCTTCTTTCCAAAGGGCGAGTTGGGCCCCACAGCATCTTGCTTCCAGCTCTTTGGGAACCTAAGAAACAACTCGCTCTGCACAGTGCTCTTACAGCCTAGTGGGAACATCTCTTCCAAAGACCTGTGAAACGCAGTTTCTTTGCAGGCCTGATCTGGCTGAAGTAGGACTTCTGCTCTGGGTGTGCTACTTTGCCCTAGAGCTGAAAGGCACAACGTGCAGGCTTCTTTCCAAAGGGCGAGTTGGGCCCCACAGCATCTTGCTTCCAGCTCTTTGGGAACCTAAGAAACAACTCGCTCTGCACAGTGCTCTTACAGCCTAGTGGGAACATCTCTTCCAAAGGCCTGTGAAACGCAGATTCTTTGCAGGCCTGATCTGACTGAAGTAGGACTTCTGCTCTGGGTGTGCTACTTTGCCCTAGAGCTGAAAGGCACAACGTGCAGGCTTCTTTCCAAAGGGCGAGTTGGGCCCCACAGCATCTTGCTTCCAGCTCTTTGGGAAGCTAAGAAACAACTCGCTCTGCACAGTGCTCTTACAGCCTAGTGGGAACATCTCTTCCAAAGGCCTGTGAAACGCAGTTTCTTTGCAGGCCTGATCTGGCTGAAGTAGGACTTCTGCTCTGGGTGTGCTACTTTGCCCTAGAGCTGAAAGGCACAACGTGCAGGCTTCTTTCCAAAGGGCGAGTTGGGCCCCACAGCATCTTGCTTCCAGCTCTTTGGGAACCTAAGAAACAACTCACTCTGCACAGTGCTCTTACATCCTAGTGGGAACATCTCTTCCAAAGGCCTGTGAAACGCAGTTTCTTTGCAGGCCTGATCTGGCTGAAGTAGGACTTCTGCTCTGGGTGTGCTACTTTGCCCTAGAGCGGAAAGGCACAACGTGCAGGCTTCTTTCCAAAGGGCGAGTTGGGCCCCACAGCATCTTGCTTCCAGCTCTTTGGGAAGCTAAGAAACAACTCGCTCTGCACAGTGCTCTTACAGCCTACTGGGAACATCTCTTCCAAAGTCCTGTGAAACGCAGTTTCTTTGCAGGCCTGATCTGGCTGAAGTAGGACTTCTGCTCTGGGTGTGCTACTTTGCCCTAGAGCTGAAAGGCACAACGTGCAGGCTTCTTTCCAAAGGGCGAGTTGGGCCCCACAGCATCTTGCTTCCAGCTCTTGGGGAAGCTAAGAAACAACTCGCTCTGCACAGTGCTCTTACAGCCTACCGGGAACATCTCTTCCAAAGGCCTGTGAAACGCAGTTTCTTTGCAGGCCTGATCTGGCTGAAGTAGGACTTCTGCTCTGGGTGTGCTACTTTGCCCTAGAGCTGAAAGGCACAACGTGCAGGCTTCTTTCCAAAGGGCGAGTTGGGCCCCACAGCATCTTGCTTCCAGCTCTTGGGGAAGCTAAGAAACAACTCGCTCTGCACAGTGCTCTTACAGCCTACAGGGAACATCTCTTCCAAAGGCCTGTGAAACGCAGTTTCTTTGCAGGCCTGATCTGGCTGAAGTAGGACTTCTGCTCTGGGTGTGCTACTTTGCCCTAGAGCTGAAAGGCACAACGTGCAGGCTTCTTTCCAAAGGGCGAGTTGGGCCCTACAGCATCTTGCTTCCAGCTCTTGGGGAAGCTAAGAAACAACTCGCTCTGCACAGTGCTCTTACAGCCTACCGGGAACATCTCTTCCAAAGGCCTGTGAAACGCAGTTTCTTTGCAGGCCTGATCTGGCTGAAGTAGGACTTCTGCTCTGGGTGTGCTACTTTTCCCTAGAGCTGAAAGGCACAACGTGCAGGCTTCTTTCCAAAGGGCGAGTTGGGCCCCACAGCATCTTGCTTCCAGCTCTTTGGGAAGCTAAGAAACAACTCGCTCTGCACAGTGCTCTTACAGCCTAGTGGGAACATCTCTTCCAAAGGCCTGTGAAACGCAGTTTCTTTGCAGGCCTGATCTGGCTGAAGTAGGACTTCTGCTCTGGGTGTGCTACTTTGCCCTAGAGCTCAAAGGCACAACGTGCAGGCTTCTTTCTAAAGGGCGAGTTGGGCCCCACAGCATCTTGCTTCCAGCTCTTTGGGAAGCTAAGAAACAGCTCGCTGTGCACAGTGCTCTTACAGCCTACCGGGAACATCTCTTCCAAAGGCCTGTGAAACGCAGTTTCTTTGCAGGCCTGATCTGGCTGAAGTAGGACTTCTGCTCTGGGTGTGCTACTTTGCCCTAGAGCTGAAAGGCACAACGTGCAGGCTTCTTTCCAAAGGGCGAGTTGGGCCCCACAGCATCTTGCTTCCAGCTCTTTGGGAAGCTAAGAAACAACTCGCTCTGCACAGTGCTCTTACAGCCTAGTGGGAACATCTCTTCCAAAGGCCTGTGAAACGCAGTTTCTTTGCAGGCCTGATCTGGCTGAAGTAGGACTTCTGCTCTGGGTGTGCTACTTTGCCCTAGAGCTGAAAGGCACAACGTGCAGGCTTCTTTCCAAAGGGCGAGTTGGGCCCCACAGCATCTTGCTTCCAGCTCTTTGGGAAGCTAAGAAACAACTCGCTCTGCACAGTGCTCTTACAGCCTAGTGGGAACATCTCTTCCAAAGGCCTGTGAAACGCAGTTTCTTTGCAGGCCTGATCTGGCTGAAGTAGGACTTCTGCTCTGGGTGTGCTACTTTGCCCTAGAGCTGAAAGGCACAACGTGCAGGCTTCTTTCCAAAGGGCGAGTTGGGCCCCACAGCATCTTGCTTCCAGCTCTTTGGGAACCTAAGAAACAACTCGCTCTGCACAGTGCTCTTACAGCCTAGTGGGAACATCTCTTCCAAAGACCTGTGAAACGCAGTTTCTTTGCAGGCCTGATCTGGCTGAAGTAGGACTTCTGCTCTGGGTGTGCTACTTTGCCCTAGAGCTGAAAGGCACAACGTGCAGGCTTCTTTCCAAAGGGCGAGTTGGGCCCCACAGCATCTTGCTTCCAGCTCTTTGGGAACCTAAGAAACAACTCGCTCTGCACAGTGCTCTTACAGCCTAGTGGGAACATCTCTTCCAAAGGCCTGTGAAACGCAGTTTCTTTGCAGGCCTGATCTGGCTGAAGTAGGACTTCTGCTCTGGGTGTGCTACTTTGCCCTAGAGCTGAAAGGCACAACGTGCAGGCTTCTTTCCAAAGGGCGAGTTGGGCCCCACAGCATCTTGCTTCCAGCTCTTTGGGAAGCTAAGAAACAACTCGCACTGCACAGTGCTCTTACAGCCTAGTGGGAACATCTCTTCCAAAGGCCTGTGAAACGCAGATTCTTTGCAGGCCTGATCTGACTGAAGTAGGACTTCTGCTCTGGGTGTGCTACTTTGCCCTAGAGCTGAAAGGCACAACGTGCAGGCTTCTTTCCAAAGGGCGAGTTGGGCCCCACAGCATCTTGCTTCCAGCTCTTTGGGAAGCTAAGAAACAACTCGCTCTGCACAGTGCTCTTACAGCCTAGTGGGAACATCTCTTCCAAAGGCCTGTGAAACGCAGTTTCTTTGCAGGCCTGATCTGGCTGAAGTAGGACTTCTGCTCTGGGTGTGCTACTTTGCCCTAGAGCTGAAAGGCACAACGTGCAGGCTTCTTTCCAAAGGGCGAGTTGGGCCCCACAGGATCTTGCTTCCAGCTCTTTGGGAAGCTAAGAAACAACTCGCTCTGCACAGTGCTCTTACAGCCTAGTGGGAACATCTCTTCCAAAGGCCTGTGAAACGCAGTTTCTTTGCAGGCCTGATCTGGCTGAAGTAGGACTTCTGCTCTGGGTGTGCTACTTTGCCCTAGAGCGGAAAGGCACAACGTGCAGGCTTCTTTCCAAAGGGCGAGTTGGGCCCCACAGCATCTTGCTTCCAGCTCTTTGGGAAGCTAAGAAACAACTCGCTCTGCACAGTGCTCTTACAGCCTAGTGGGAACATCTCTTCCAAAGGCCTGTGAAACGCAGATTCTTTGCAGGCCTGATCTGACTGAAGTAGGACTTCTGCTCTGGGTGTGCTACTTTGCCCTAGAGCTGAAAGGCACAACGTGCAGGCTTCTTTCCAAAGGGCGAGTTGGGCCCCACAGCATCTTGCTTCCAGCTCTTTGGGAAGCTAAGAAACAACTCGCTCTGCACAGTGCTCTTACAGCCTAGTGGGAACATCTCTTCCAAAGGCCTGTGAAACGCAGTTTCTTTGCAGGCCTGATCTGGCTGAAGTAGGACTTCTGCTCTGGGTGTGCTACTTTGCCCTAGAGCTGAAAGGCACAACGTGCAGGCTTCTTTCCAAAGGGCGAGTTGGGCCCCACAGCATCTTGCTTCCAGCTCTTTGGGAAGCTAAGAAACAACTCGCTCTGCACAGTGCTCTTACAGCCTACCGGGAACATCTCTTCCAAAGGCCTGTGAAACGCAGTTTCTTTGCAGGCCTGATCTGGCTGAAGTAGGACTTCTGCTCTGGGTGTGCTACTTTGCCCTAGAGCGGAAAGGCACAACGTGCAGGCTTCTTTCCAAAGGGCGAGTTGGGCCCCACAGCATCTTGCTTCCAGCTCTTTGGGAAGCTAAGAAACAACTCGCTCTGCACAGTGCTCTTACAGCCTAGTGGGAACATCTCTTCCAAAGGCCTGTGAAACGCAGTTTCTTTGCAGGCCTGATCTGGCTGAAGTAGGACTTCTGCTCTGGGTGTGCTACTTTGCCCTAGAGCTGAAAGGCACAACGTGCAGGCTTCTTTCCAAAGGGCGAGTTGGGCCCCACAGCATCTTGCTTCCAGCTCTTTGGGAAGCTAAGAAACAACTCGCTCTGCACAGTGCTCTTACAGCCTACCGGGAATTTCTCTTCCAAAGGCCTGTGAAACGCAGTTTCTTTGCAGGCCTGATCTGGCTGAAGTAGGACTTCTGCTCTGGGTGTGCTACTTTGCCCTAGAGCTGAAAGGCACAACGTGCAGGCTTCTTTCCATAGGGCGAGTTGGGCCCTACAGCATCTTGCTTCCAGCTCTTTGGGAAGCTAAGAAACAACTCGCTCTGCACAGTGCTCTTACAGCCTACCGGGAACATCTCTTCCAAAGGCCTGTGAAACGCAGTTTCTTTGCAGGCCTGATCTGGCTGAAGTAGGACTACTGCTCTGGGTGTGCTACTTTGCCCTAGAGCTGAAAGGCACAACGTGCAGGCTTCTTTCCAAAGGGCGAGTTGGGCCCCACAGCATCTTGCTTCCAGCTCTTTGGGAACCTAAGAAACAACTCGCTCTGCACAGTGCTCTTACAGCCTAGTGGGAACATCTCTTCCAAAGACCTGTGAAACGCAGTTTCTTTGCAGGCCTGATCTGGCTGAAGTAGGACTTCTGCTCTGGGTGTGCTACTTTGCCCTAGAGCTGAAAGGCACAACGTGCAGGCTTCTTTCCAAAGGGCGAGTTGGGCCCCACAGCATCTTGCTTCCAGCTCTTTGGGAAGCTAAGAAACAACTCGCTCTGCACAGTGCTCTTACAGCCTACCGGGAACATCTCTTCCAAAGGCCTGTGAAACGCAGTTTCTTTGCAGGCCTGATCTGGCTGAAGTAGGACTTCTGCTCTGGGTGTGCTACTTTGCCCTAGAGCTGAAAGGCACAACGTGCAGGCTTCTTTCCAAAGGGCGAGTTGGGCCCCACAGCATCTTGCTTCCAGCCCTTTGGGAACCTAAGAAACAACTCGCTCTGCACAGTGCTCTTACAGCCTAGTGGGAACATCTCTTCCAAAGACCTGTGAAACGCAGTTTCTTTGCAGGCCTGATCTGGCTGAAGTAGGACTTCTGCTCTGTGTGTGCTACATTGCCCTAGAGCTGAAAGGCACAACGTGCAGGCTTCTTTCCAAAGGGCGAGTTGGGCCCCACAGCATCTTGCTTCCAGCTCTTTGGGAAGCTAAGAAACAACTCGCTCTGCACAGTGCTCTTACAGCCTAGTGGGAACATCTCTTCCAAAGGCCTGTGAAACGCAGATTCTTTGCAGGCCTGATCTGACTGAAGTAGGACTTCTGCTCTGGGTGTGCTACTTTGCCCTAGAGCTGAAAGGCACAACGTGCAGGCTTCTTTCCAAAGGGCGAGTTGGGCCCCACAGCATCTTGCTTCCAGCTCTTTGGGAAGCTAAGAAACAACTCGCTCTGCACAGTGCTCTTACAGCCTAGTGGGAACATCTCTTCCAAAGGCCTGTGAAACGCAGTTTCTTTGCAGGCCTGATCTGGCTGAAGTAGGACTTCTGCTCTGGGTGTGCTACTTTGCCCTAGAGCTGAAAGGCACAACGTGCAGGCTTCTTTCCAAAGGGCGAGTTGGGCCCCACAGCATCTTGCTTCCAGCTCTTTGGGAAGCTAAGAAACAACTCGCTCTGCACAGTGCTCTTACAGCCTACCGGGAACATCTCTTCCAAAGGCCTGTGAAACGCAGTTTCTTTGCAGGCCTGATCTGGCTGAAGTAGGACTTCTGCTCTGGGTGTGCTACTTTGCCCTAGAGCGGAAAGGCACAACGTGCAGGCTTCTTTCCAAAGGGCGAGTTGGGCCCCACAGCATCTTGCTTCCAGCTCTTTGGGAAGCTAAGAAACAACTCGCTCTGCACAGTGCTCTTACAGCCTAGTGGGAACATCTCTTCCAAAGGCCTGTGAAACGCAGTTTCTTTGCAGGCCTGATCTGGCTGAAGTAGGACTTCTGCTCTGGGTGTGCTACTTTGCCCTAGAGCTGAAAGGCACAACGTGCAGGCTTCTTTCCAAAGGGCGAGTTGGGCCCCACAGCATCTTGCTTCCAGCTCTTTGGGAAGCTAAGAAACAACTCGCTCTGCACAGTGCTCTTACAGCCTACCGGGAACATCTCTTCCAAAGGCCTGTGAAACGCAGTTTCTTTGCAGGCCTGATCTGGCTGAAGTAGGACTTCTGCTCTGGGTGTGCTACTTTGCCCTAGAGCGGAAAGGCACAACGTGCAGGCTTCTTTCCAAAGGGCGAGTTGGGCCCCACAGCATCTTGCTTCCAGCTCTTTGGGAAGCTAAGAAACAACTCGCTCTGCACAGTGCTCTTACAGCCTAGTGGGAACGTCTCTTCCAAAGGCCTGTGAAACGCAGTTTCTTTGCAGGCCTGATCTGGCTGAAGTAGGACTTCTGCTCTGGGTGTGCTACTTTGCCCTAGAGCTGAAAGGCACAACGTGCAGGCTTCTTTCCAAAGGGCGAGTTGGGCCCCAAAGCATCTTGCTTCCAGCTCTTTGGGAACCTAAGAAACAACTCAATCTGCACAGTGCTCTTACAGCCTAGTGTGAACATCTCTTCCAAAGGCCTGTGAAACGCAGTTTCTTTGCAGGCCTGATCTGGCTGAAGTAGGACTTCTGCTCTGGGTGTGCTACTTTGCCCTAGAGCTGAAAGGCACAACGTGCAGGCTTCTTTCCAAAGGGCGAGTTGGGCCCCACAGCATCTTGCTTCCAGCTCTTTGGGAAGCTAAGAAACAACTCGCTCTGCACAGTGCTCTTACAGCCTACCGGGAACATGTCTTCCAAAGGCCTGTGAAACGCAGTTTCTTTGCAGGCCTGATCTGGCTGAAGTAGGACTACTGCTCTGGGTGTGCTACTTTGCCCTAGAGCGGAAAGGCACAACGTGCAGGCTTCTTTCCAAAGGGCGAGTTGGGCCCCAAAGCATCTTGCTTCCAGCTCTTTGGGAACCTTAGAAACCACTCGCTCTGCACAGTGCTCTTACAGCCTAGTGGGAACATCTCTTCCAAAGGCCTGTGAAACGCAGTTTCTTTGCAGGCCTGATCTGGCTGAAGTAGGACTTCTGCTCTGGGTGTGCTACTTTGCCCTAGAGCTGAAAGGCACAACGTGCAGGCTTCTTTCCAAAGGGCGAGTTGGGCCCCACAGCATCTTGCTTCCAGCTCTTTGGGAAGCTAAGAAACAACTCGCTCTGCACAGTGCTCTTACAGCCTAGTGGGAACATCTCTTCCAAAGGCCTGTGAAACGCAGTTTCTTTGCAGGCCTGATCTGGCTGAAGCAGGACTTCTGCTCTGGGTGTGCTACTTTGCCCTAGAGCTGAAAGGCACAACGTGCAGGCTTCTTTACAAAGGGCGAGTTGGGCCCCACAGCATCTTCCTTCCAGCTCTTTGGGAAGGTAAGAAACAACTCGCTCTGCACAGTGCTCTTACAGCCTACCGGGAACATCTCTTCCAAAGGCCTGTGAAACGCAGTTTCTTTGCAGGCCTGATCTGGCTGAAGTAGGACTTCTGCTCTGGGTGTGCTCCTTTGCCCTAGAGCTGAAAGGCACAACGTGCAGGCTTCTTTCCAAAGGGCGAGTTGGGCCCCTCAGCATCTTGCTTCCAGCTCTTTGGGAAGCTAAGAAACAACTCGCTCTGCACAGTGCTCTTACAGCCTACCGGGAACATCTCTTCCAAAGGCCTGTGAAACGCAGTTTCTTTGCAGGCCTGATCTGGCTGAAGTAGGACTTCTGCTCTGGGTGTGCTACTTTGCCCTAGAGCGGAAAGGCACAACGTGCAGGCTTCTTTCCAAAGGGCGAGTTGGGCCCCACAGCATCTTGCTTCCAGCTCTTTGGGAAGCTAAGAAACAACTCGCTCTGCACAGTGCTCTTACAGCCTAGTGGGAACATCTCTTCCAAAGGCCTGTGAAACGCAGTTTCTTTGCAGGCCTGATCTGGCTGAAGTAGGACTTCTGCTCTGGGTGTGCTACTTTGCCCTAGAGCTGAAAGGCACAACGTGCAGGCTTCTTTCCAAAGGGCGAGTTGGGCCCCACAGCATCTTGCTTCCAGCTCTTTGGGAAGCTAAGAAACAACTCGCTCTGCACAGTGCTCTTACAGCCTACCGGGAACATCTCTTCCAAAGGCCTGTGAAACGCAGTTTCTTTGCAGGCCTGATCTGGCTGAAGTAGGACTTCTTCTCTGGGTGTGCTACTTTGCCCTAGAGCGGAAAGGCACAACGTGCAGGCTTCTTTCCAAAGGGCGAGTTGGGCCCCACAGCATCTTGCTTCCAGCTCTTTGGGAAGCTAAGAAACAACTCGCTCTGCACAGTGCTCTTACAGCCTAGTGGGAACGTCTCTTCCAAAGGCCTGTGAAACGCAGTTTCTTTGCAGGCCTGATCTGGCTGAAGTAGGACTTCTGCTCTGGGTGTGCTACTTTGCCCTAGAGCTGAAAGGCACAACGTGCAGGCTTCTTTCCAAAGGGCGAGTTGGGCCCCAAAGCATCTTGCTTCCAGCTCTTTGGGAACCTAAGAAACAACTCAATCTGCACAGTGCTCTTACAGCCTAGTGTGAACATCTCTTCCAAAGGCCTGTGAAACGCAGTTTCTTTGCAGGCCTGATCTGGCTGAAGTAGGACTTCTGCTCTGGGTGTGCTACTTTGCCCTAGAGCTGAAAGGCACAACGTGCAGGCTTCTTTCCAAAGGGCGAGTTGGGCCCCACAGCATCTTGCTTCCAGCTCTTTGGGAAGCTAAGAAACAACTCGCTCTGCACAGTGCTCTTACAGCCTACCGGGAACATGTCTTCCAAAGGCCTGTGAAACGCAGTTTCTTTGCAGGCCTGATCTGGCTGAAGTAGGACTACTGCTCTGGGTGTGCTACTTTGCCCTAGAGCGGAAAGGCACAACGTGCAGGCTTCTTTCCAAAGGGCGAGTTGGGCCCCAAAGCATCTTGCTTCCAGCTCTTTGGGAACCTTAGAAACCACTCGCTCTGCACAGTGCTCTTACAGCCTAGTGGGAACATCTCTTCCAAAGGCCTGTGAAACGCAGTTTCTTTGCAGGCCTGATCTGGCTGAAGTAGGACTTCTGCTCTGGGTGTGCTACTTTGCCCTAGAGCTGAAAGGCACAACGTGCAGGCTTCTTTCCAAAGGGCGAGTTGGGCCCCACAGCATCTTGCTTCCAGCTCTTTGGGAAGCTAAGAAACAACTCGCTCTGCACAGTGCTCTTACAGCCTAGTGGGAACATCTCTTCCAAAGGCCTGTGAAACGCAGTTTCTTTGCAGGCCTGATCTGGCTGAAGCAGGACTTCTGCTCTGGGTGTGCTACTTTGCCCTAGAGCTGAAAGGCACAACGTGCAGGCTTCTTTACAAAGGGCGAGTTGGGCCCCACAGCATCTTCCTTCCAGCTCTTTGGGAAGGTAAGAAACAACTCGCTCTGCACAGTGCTCTTACAGCCTACCGGGAACATCTCTTCCAAAGGCCTGTGAAACGCAGTTTCTTTGCAGGCCTGATCTGGCTGAAGTAGGACTTCTGCTCTGGGTGTGCTCCTTTGCCCTAGAGCTGAAAGGCACAACGTGCAGGCTTCTTTCCAAAGGGCGAGTTGGGCCCCTCAGCATCTTGCTTCCAGCTCTTTGGGAAGCTAAGAAACAACTCGCTCTGCACAGTGCTCTTACAGCCTACCGGGAACATCTCTTCCAAAGGCCTGTGAAACGCAGTTTCTTTGCAGGCCTGATCTGGCTGAAGTAGGACTTCTGCTCTGGGTGTGCTACTTTGCCCTAGAGCTGAAAGGCACAACGTGCAGGCTTCTTTCCAAAGGGCGAGTTGGGCCCCACAGCATCTTGCTTCCAGCTCTTTGGGAAGCTAAGAAACAACTCGCTCTGCACAGTGCTCTTACAGCCTACCGGGAACATGTCTTCCAAAGTCCTGTGAAACGCAGTTTCTTTGCAGGCCAGATCTGGCTGAAGTAGGACTTCTGCTCTGGGTGTGCTACTTTGCCCTAGAGCTGAAAGGCACAACGTGCAGGCTTCTTTCCAAAGGGCGAGTTGGGCCCCACAGCATCTTGCTTCCAGCTCTTTGGGAAGCTAAGAAACAACTCGCTCTGCACAGTGCTCTTACAGCCTACCGGGAACATGTCTTCCAAAGGCCTGTGAAACGCAGTTTCTTTGCAGGCCTGATCTGGCTGAAGTAGGACTTCTGCTCTGGGTGTGCTACTTTGCCCTAGAGCTGAAAGGCACAACGTGCAGGCTTCTTTCCAAAGGGCGAGTTGGGCCCCACAGCATCTTGCTTCCAGCTCTTTGGGAAGCTAAGAAACAGCTCGCTCTGCACAGTGCTCTTACAGCCTACCGGGAACATCTCTTCCAAAGGCCTGTGAAACGCAGTTTCTTTGCAGGCCTGATCTGGCTGAAGTAGGACTTCTGCTCTGGGTGTGCTACTTTGCCCTAGAGCTGAAAGGCACAACGTGCAGGCTTCTTTCCAAAGGGCGAGTTGGGCCCCTCAGCATCTTGCTTCCAGCTCTTTGGGAAGCTAAGAAACAACTCGCTCTGCACAGTGCTCTTACAGCCTACCGGGAACATCTCTTCCAAAGGCCTGTGAAACGCAGTTTCTTTGCAGGCCTGATCTGGCTGAAGTAGGACTTCTGCTCTGGGTGTGCTACTTTGCCCTAGAGCTGAAAGGCACAACGTGCAGGCTTCTTTCCAAAGGGCGAGTTGGGCCCCACAGCATCTTGCTTCCAGCTCTTTGGGAAGCTAAGAAACAACTCGCTCTGCACAGTGCTCTTACAGCCTACCGGGAACATCTCTTCCAAAGGCCTGTGAAACGCAGTTTCTTTGCAGGCCTGATCTGGCTGAAGTAGGACTTCTGCTCTGGGTGTGCTACTTTGCCCTAGAGCTGAAAGGCACAACGTGCAGGCTTCTTTCCAAAGGGCGAGTTGGGCCCCACAGCATCTTGCTTCCAGCTCTTTGGGAACCTAAGAAACAACTCGCTCTGCACAGTGCTCTTACAGCCTACCGGGAACATCTCTTCCAAAGGCCTGTGAAACGCAGTTTCTTTGCAGGCCTGATCTGGCTGAAGTAGGACTTCTGCTCTGGGTGTGCTACTTTGCCCTAGAGCTGAAAGGCACAACGTGCAGGCTTCTTTCCAAAGGGCGAGTTGGGCCCCACAGCATCTTGCTTCCAGCTCTTTGGGAAGCTAAGAAACAGCTCGCTCTGCACAGTGCTCTTACAGCCTACCGGGAACATCTCTTCCAAAGGCCTGTGAAACGCAGTTTCTTTGCAGGCCTGATCTGGCTGAAGTAGGACTTCTGCTCTGGGTGTGCTACTTTGCCCTAGAGCTGAAAGGCACAACGTGCAGGCTTCTTTCCAAAGGGCGAGTTGGGCCCTACAGCATCTTGCTTCCAGCTCTTGGGGAAGCTAAGAAACAACTCGCTCTGCACAGTGCTCTTACAGCCTACCGGGAACATCTCTTCCAAAGGCCTGTGAAACGCAGTTTCTTTGCAGGCCTGATCTGGCTGAAGTAGGACTTCTGCTCTGGGTGTGCTACTTTGCCCTAGAGCTGAAAGGCACAACGTGCAGGCTTCTTTCCAAAGGGCGAGTTGGGCCCCACAGCATCTTGCTTCCAGCTCTTTGGGAAGCTAAGAAACAACTCGCTCTGCACAGTGCTCTTAAAGCCTAGTGGGAACATCTCTTCCAAAGGCCTGTGAAACGCAGTTTCTTTGCAGGCCTGATCTGGCTGAAGTAGGACTTCTGCTCTGGGTGTGCTACTTTGCCCTAGAGCTGAAAGGCACAACGTGCAGGCTTCTTTCCAAAGGGCGAGTTGGGCCCCACAGCATCTTGCTTCCAGCTCTTTGGGAAGCTAAGAAACAACTCGCTCTGCACAGTGCTCTTACAGCCTAGTGGGAACATCTCTTCCAAAGGCCTGTGAAACGCAGTTTCTTTGCAGGCCTGATCTGGCTGAAGTAGGACTTCTGCTCTGGGTGTGCTACTTTGCCCTAGAGCTGAAAGGCACAACGTGCAGGCTTCTTTCCAAAGGGCGAGTTGGGCCCCACAGCATCTTGCTTCCAGCTCTTTGGGAACCTAAGAAACAACTCACTCTGCACAGTGCTCTTACATCCTAGTGGGAACATCTCTTCCAAAGGCCTGTGAAACGCAGTTTCTTTGCAGGCCTGATCTGGCTGAAGTAGGACTTCTGCTCTGGGTGTGCTACTTTGCCCTAGAGCGGAAAGGCACAACGTGCAGGCTTCTTTCCAAAGGGCGAGTTGGGCCCCACAGCATCTTGCTTCCAGCTCTTTGGGAAGCTAAGAAACAACTCGCTCTGCACAGTGCTCTTACAGCCTAGTGGGAACATCTCTTCCAAAGGCCTGTGAAACGCAGTTTCTTTGCAGGCCTGATCTGGCTGAAGTAGGACTTCTGCTCTGGGTGTGCTACTTTGCCCTAGAGCTGAAAGGCACAACGTGCAGGCTTCTTTCCAAAGGGCGAGTTGGGCCCCACAGCATCTTGCTTCCAGCTCTTTGGGAAGCTAAGAAACAACTCGCTCTGCACAGTGCTCTTACAGCCTACCGGGAACATCTCTTCCAAAGGCCTGTGAAACGCAGTTTCTTTGCAGGCCTGATCTGGCTGAAGTAGGACTTCTGCTCTGGGTGTGCTACTTTGCCCTAGAGCTGAAAGGCACAACGTGCAGGCTTCTTTCCAAAGGGCGAGTTTGGCCCCACAGCATCTTGCTTCCAGCTCTTTGGGAAGCTAAGAAACAGCTCGCTCTGCACAGTGCTCTTACAGCCTACCGGGAACATCTCTTCCAAAGGCCTGTGAAACGCAGTTTCTTTGCAGGCCTGATCTGGCTGAAGTAGGACTTCTGCTCTGGGTGTGCTACTTTGCCCTAGAGCTGAAAGGCACAACGTGCAGGCTTCTTTCCAAAGGGCGAGTTGGGCCCCTCAGCATCTTGCTTCCAGCTCTTTGGGAAGCTAAGAAACAACTCGCTCTGCACAGTGCTCTTACAGCCTAGTGGGAACATCTCTTCCAAAGGCCTGTGAAACGCAGTTTCTTTGCAGGCCTGATCTGGCTGAAGTAGGACTTCTGCTCTGGGTGTGCTACTTTGCCCTAGAGCTGAAAGGCACAACGTGCAGGCTTCTTTCCAAAGGGCGAGTTGGGCCCCACAGCATCTTGCTTCCAGCTCTTTGGGAAGCTAAGAAACAACTCGCTCTGCACAGTGCTCTTACAGCCTAGTGGGAACATCTCTTCCAAAGGCCTGTGAAACGCAGTTTCTTTGCAGGCCTGATCTGGCTGAAGTAGGACTTCTGCTCTGGGTGTGCTACTTTGCCCTAGAGCTGAAAGGCACAACGTGCAGGCTTCTTTCCAAAGGGCGAGTTTGGCCCCACAGCATCTTGCTTCCAGCTCTTTGGGAAGCTAAGAAACAGCTCGCTCTGCACAGTGCTCTTACAGCCTACCGGGAACATCTCTTCCAAAGGCCTGTGAAACGCAGTTTCTTTGCAGGCCTGATCTGGCTGAAGTAGGACTTCTGCTCTGGGTGTGCTACTTTGCCCTAGAGCTGAAAGGCACAACGTGCAGGCTTCTTTCCAAAGGGCGAGTTGGGCCCCTCAGCATCTTGCTTCCAGCTCTTTGGGAAGCTAAGAAACAACTCGCTCTGCACAGTGCTCTTACAGCCTACCGGGAACATCTCTTCCAAAGGCCTGTGAAACGCAGTTTCTTTGCAGGCCTGATCTGGCTGAAGTAGGACTTCTGCTCTGGGTGTGCTACTTTGCCCTAGAGCTGAAAGGCACAACGTGCAGGCTTCTTTCCAAAGGGCGAGTTGGGCCCTACAGCATCTTGCTTCCAGCTCTTGGGGAAGCTAAGAAACAACTCGCTCTGCACAGTGCTCTTACAGCCTACCGGGAACATCTCTTCCAAAGGCCTGTGAAACGCAGTTTCTTTGCAGGCCTGATCTGGCTGAAGTAGGACTTCTGCTCTGGGTGTGCTACTTTGCCCTAGAGCTGAAAGGCACAACGTGCAGGCTTCTTTCCAAAGGGCGAGTTGGGCCCTACAGCATCTTGCTTCCAGCTCTTGGGGAAGCTAAGAAACAACTCGCTCTGCACAGTGCTCTTACAGCCTACCGGGAACATCTCTTCCAAAGGCCTGTGAAACGCAGTTTCTTTGCAGGCCTGATCTGGCTGAAGTAGGACTTCTGCTCTGGGTGTGCTACTTTGCCCTAGAGCTGAAAGGCACAACGTGCAGGCTTCTTTCCAAAGGGTGAGTTGGGCCCCACAGCATCTTGCTTCCAGCTCTTTGGGAAGCTAAGAAACAACTCGCTCTGCACAGTGCTCTTACAGCCTAGTGGGAACATCTCTTCCAAAGGCCTGTGAAACGCAGTTTCTTTGCAGGCCTGATCTGGCTGAAGTAGGACTTCTGCTCTGGGTGTGCTACTTTGCCCTAGAGCTGAAAGGCACAACGTGCAGGCTTCTTTCCAAAGGGCGAGTTGGGCCCCACAGCATCTTGCTTCCAGCTCTTTGGGAAGCTAAGAAACAACTCGCTCTGCACAGTGCTCTTACAGCCTAGTGGGAACATCTCTTCCAAAGGCCTGTGAAACGCAGTTTCTTTGCAGGCCTGATCTGGCTGAAGTAGGACTTCTGCTCTGGGTGTGCTACTTTGCCCTAGAGCTGAAAGGCACAACGTGCAGGCTTCTTTCCAAAGGGCGAGTTGGGCCCCACAGCATCTTGCTTCCAGCTCTTTGGGAACCTAAGAAACAACTCACTCTGCACAGTGCTCTTACATCCTAGGGGGAACATCTCTTCCAAAGGCCTGTGAAACGCAGTTTCTTTGCAGGCCTGATCTGGCTGAAGTAGGACTTCTGCTCTGGGTGTGCTACTTTGCCCTAGAGCTGAAAGGCACAACGTGCAGGCTTCTTTCCAAAGGGCGAGTTGGGCCCCACAGCATCTTGCTTCCAGCTCTTTGGGAAGCTAAGAAACAACTCGCTCTGCACAGTGCTCTTACAGCCTACTGGGAACATCTCTTCCAAAGGCCTGTGAAACGCAGTTTCTTTGCAGGCCTGATCTGGCTGAAGTAGGACTTCTGCTCTGGGTGTGCTACTTTGCCCTAGAGCTGAAAGGCACAACGTGCAGGCTTCTTTCCAAAGGGCGAGTTGGGCCCCACAGCATCTTGCTTCCAGCTCTTTGGGAAGCTAAGAAACAACTCGCTCTGCACAGTGCTCTTACAGCCTACCGGGAACATCTCTTCCAAAGGCCTGTGAAACGCAGTTTCTTTGCAGGCCTGATCTGGCTGAAGTAGGACTTCTGCTCTGGGTGTGCTACTTTGCCCTAGAGCTGAAAGGCACAACGTGCAGGCTTCTTTCCAAAGGGCGAGTTGGGCCCCACAGCATCTTGCTTCCAGCTCTTGGGGAAGCTAAGAAACAACTCGCTCTGCACAGTGCTCTTACAGCCTACAGGGAACATCTCTTCCAAAGGCCTGTGAAACGCAGTTTCTTTGCAGGCCTGATCTGGCTGAAGTAGGACTTCTGCTCTGGGTGTGCTACTTTGCCCTAGAGCTGAAAGGCACAACGTGCAGGCTTCTTTCCAAAGGGCGAGTTCGGCCCTACAGCATCTTGCTTCCAGCTCTTGGGGAAGCTAAGAAACAACTCGCTCTGCACAGTGCTCTTACAGCCTAGTGGGAACATCTCTTCCAAAGGCCTGTGAAACGCAGTTTCTTTGCAGGCCTGATCTGGCTGAAGTAGGACTTCTGCTCTGGGTGTGCTACTTTTCCCTAGAGCTGAAAGGCACAACGTGCAGGCTTCTTTCCAAAGGGCGAGTTGGGCCCCACAGCATCTTGCTTCCTGCTCTTTGGGAAGCTAAGAAACAACTCGCTCTGCACAGTGCTCTTACAGCCTAGTGGGAACATCTCTTCCAAAGGCCTGTGAAACGCAGTTTCTTTGCAGGCCTGATCTGGCTGAAGTAGGACTTCTGCTCTGGGTGTGCTACTTTGCCCTAGAGCTGAAAGGCACAACGTGCAGGCTTCTTTCCAAAGGGCGAGTTGGGCCCCACAGCATCTTGCTTCCAGCTCTTTGGGAAGCTAAGAAACAGCTCGCTGTGCACAGTGCTCTTACAGCCTACCGGGAACATCTCTTCCAAAGGCCTGTGAAACGCAGTTTCTTTGCAGGCCTGATCTGGCTGAAGTAGGACTTCTGCTCTGGGTGTGCTACTTTGCCCTAGAGCTGAAAGGCACAACGTGCAGGCTTCTTTCCAAAGGGCGAGTTGGGCCCCACAGCATCTTGCTTCCAGCTCTTTGGGAAGCTAAGAAACAACTCGCTCTGCACAGTGCTCTTACAGCCTAGTGGGAACATCTCTTCCAAAGGCCTGTGAAACGCAGTTTCTTTGCAGGCCTGATCTGGCTGAAGTAGGACTTCTGCTCTGGGTGTGCTACTTTGCCCTAGAGCTGAAAGGCACAACGTGCAGGCTTCTTTCCAAAGGGCGAGTTGGGCCCCACAGCATCTTGCTTCCAGCTCTTTGGGAAGCTAAGAAACAACTCGCTGTGCACAGTGCTCTTACAGCCTAGTGGGAACATCTCTTCCAAAGGCCTGTGAAACGCAGTTTCTTTGCAGGCCTGATCTGGCTGAAGTAGGACTTCTGCTCTGGGTGTGCTACTTTGCCCTAGAGCTGAAAGGCACAACGTGCAGGCTTCTTTCCAAAGGGCGAGTTGGGCCCCACAGCATCTTGCTTCCAGCTCTTTGGGAAGCTAAGAAACAACTCGCTCTGCACAGTGCTCTTACAGCCTAGTGGGAACATCTCTTCCAAAGGCCTGTGAAACGCAGTTTCTTTGCAGGCCTGATCTGGCTGAAGTAGGACTTCTGCTCTGGGTGTGCTACTTTGCCCTAGAGCTGAAAGGCACAACGTGCAGGCTTCTTTCCAAAGGGCGAGTTGGGCCCCACAGCATCTTGCTTCCAGCTCTTTGGGAACCTAAGAAACAACTCGCTCTGCACAGTGCTCTTACAGCCTAGTGGGAACATCTCTTCCAAAGACCTGTGAAACGCAGTTTCTTTGCAGGCCTGATCTGGCTGAAGTAGGACTTCTGCTCTGGGTGTGCTACTTTGCCCTAGAGCTGAAAGGCACAACGTGCAGGCTTCTTTCCAAAGGGCGAGTTGGGCCCCACAGCATCTTGCTTCCAGCTCTTTGGGAAGCTAAGAAACAACTCGCTCTGCACAGTGCTCTTACAGCCTAGTGGGAACATCTCTTCCAAAGGCCTGTGAAACGCAGATTCTTTGCAGGCCTGATCTGACTGAAGTAGCACTTCTGCTCTGGGTGTGCTACTTTGCCCTAGAGCTGAAAGGCACAACGTGCAGGCTTCTTTCCAAAGGGCGAGTTGGGCCCCACAGCATCTTGCTTCCAGCTCTTTGGGAAGCTAAGAAACAACTCGCTCTGCACAGTGCTCTTACAGCCTAGTGGGAACATCTCTTCCAAAGGCCTGTGAAACGCAGTTTCTTTGCAGGCCTGATCTGGCTGAAGTAGGACTTCTGCTCTGGGTGTGCTACTTTGCCCTAGAGCTGAAAGGCACAACGTGCAGGCTTCTTTCCAAAGGGCGAGTTGGGCCCCACAGCATCTTGCTTCCAGCTCTTTGGGAAGCTAAGAAACAACTCGCTCTGCACAGTTCTCTTACATCCTAGTGGGAACATCTCTTCCAAAGGCCTGTGAAACGCAGTTTCTTTGCAGGCCTGATCTGGCTGAAGTAGGACTTCTGCTCTGGGTGTGCTACTTTGCCCTAGAGCGGAAAGGCACAACGTGCAGGCTTCTTTCCAAAGGGCGAGTTGGGCCCCACAGCATCTTGCTTCCAGCTCTTTGGGAAGCTAAGAAACAACTCGCTCTGCACAGTGCTCTTACAGCCTAGTGGGAACATCTCTTCCAAAGGCCTGTGAAACGCAGATTCTTTGCAGGCCTGATCTGACTGAAGTAGGACTTCTGCTCTGGGTGTGCTACTTTGCCCTAGAGCTGAAAGGCACAACGTGCAGGCTTCTTTCCAAAGGGCGAGTTGGGCCCCACAGCATCTTGCTTCCAGCTCTTTGGGAAGCTAAGAAACAACTCGCTCTGCACAGTGCTCTTACAGCCTAGTGGGAACATCTCTTCCAAAGGCCTGTGAAACGCAGTTTCTTTGCAGGCCTGATCTGGCTGAAGTAGGACTTCTGCTCTGGGTGTGCTACTTTGCCCTAGAGCTGAAAGGCACAACGTGCAGGCTTCTTTCCAAAGGGCGAATTGGGCCCCACAGCATCTTGCTTCCAGCTCTTTGGGAAGCTAAGAAACAACTCGCTCTGCACAGTGCTCTTACAGCCTACCGGGAACATCTCTTCCAAAGGCCTGTGAAACGCAGTTTCTTTGCAGGCCTGATCTGGCTGAAGTAGGACTTCTGCTCTGGGTGTGCTACTTTGCCCTAGAGCGGAAAGGCACAACGTGCAGGCTTCTTTCCAAAGGGCGAGTTGGGCCCCTCAGCATCTTGCTTCCAGCTCTTTGGGAAGCTAAGAAACAACTCGCTCTGCACAGTGCTCTTACAGCCTAGTGGGAACATCTCTTCCAAAGACCTGTGAAACGCAGTTTCTTTGCAGGCCTGATCTGGCTGAAGTAGGACTTCTGCTCTGGGTGTGCTACTTTGCCCTAGAGCTGAAAGGCACAACGTGCAGGCTTCTTTCCAAAGGGCGAGTTGGGCCCCACAGCATCTTGCTTCCAGCTCTTTGGGAAGCTAAGAAACAACTCGCTCTGCACAGTGCTCTTACAGCCTACCGGGAATTTCTCTTCCAAAGGCCTGTGAAACGCAGTTTCTTTGCAGGCCTGATCTGGCTGAAGTAGGACTTCTGCTCTGGGTGTGCTACTTTGCCCTAGAGCTGAAAGGCACAACGTGCAGGCTTCTTTCCATAGGGCGAGTTGGGCCCTACAGCATCTTGCTTCCAGCTCTTTGGGAAGCTAAGAAACAACTCGCTCTGCACAGTGCTCTTACAGCCTACCGGGAACATCTCTTCCAAAGGCCTGTGAAACGCAGTTTCTTTGCAGGCCTGATCTGGCTGAAGTAGGACTACTGCTCTGGGTGTGCTACTTTGCCCTAGAGCTGAAAGGCACAACGTGCAGGCTTCTTTCCAAAGGGCGAGTTGGGCCCCACAGCATCTTGCTTCCAGCTCTTTGGGAACCTAAGAAACAACTCGCTCTGCACAGTGCTCTTACAGCCTAGTGGGAACATCTCTTCCAAAGACCTGTGAAACGCAGTTTCTTTGCAGGCCTGATCTGGCTGAAGTAGGACTTCTGCTCTGTGTGTGCTACTTTGCCCTAGAGCTGAAAGGCACAACGTGCAGGCTTCTTTCCAAAGGGCGAGTTGGGCCCCACAGCATCTTGCTTCCAGCTCTTTGGGAAGCTAAGAAACAACTCGCTCTGCACAGTGCTCTTACAGCCTAGTGGGAACATCTCTTCCAAAGGCCTGTGAAACGCAGATTCTTTGCAGGCCTGATCTGACTGAAGTAGGACTTCTGCTCTGGGTGTGCTACTTTGCCCTAGAGCTGAAAGGCACAACGTGCAGGCTTCTTTCCAAAGGGCGAGTTGGGCCCCACAGCATCTTGCTTCCAGCTCTTTGGGAAGCTAAGAAACAACTCGCTCTGCACAGTGCTCTTACAGCCTAGTGGGAACATCTCTTCCAAAGGCCTGTGAAACGCAGTTTCTTTGCAGGCCTGATCTGGCTGAAGTAGGACTTCTGCTCTGGGTGTGCTACTTTGCCCTAGAGCTGAAAGGCACAACGTGCAGGCTTCTTTCCAAAGGGCGAGTTGGGCCCCACAGCATCTTGCTTCCAGCTCTTTGGGAAGCTAAGAAACAACTCGCTCTGCACAGTGCTCTTACAGCCTACCGGGAACATCTCTTCCAAAGGCCTGTGAAACGCAGTTTCTTTGCAGGCCTGATCTGGCTGAAGTAGGACTTCTGCTCTGGGTGTGCTACTTTGCCCTAGAGCGGAAAGGCACAACGTGCAGGCTTCTTTCCAAAGGGCGAGTTGGGCCCCACAGCATCTTGCTTCCAGCTCTTTGGGAAGCTAAGAAACAACTCGCTCTGCACAGTGCTCTTACAGCCTAGTGGGAACATCTCTTCCAAAGGCCTGTGAAACGCAGTTTCTTTGCAGGCCTGATCTGGCTGAAGTAGGACTTCTGCTCTGGGTGTGCTACTTTGCCCTAGAGCTGAAAGGCACAACGTGCAGGCTTCTTTCCAAAGGGCGAGTTGGGCCCCACAGCATCTTGCTTCCAGCTCTTTGGGAAGCTAAGAAACAACTCGCTCTGCACAGTGCTCTTACAGCCTAGTGGGAACATCTCTTCCAAAGGCCTGTGAAACGCAGTTTCTTTGCAGGCCTGATCTGGCTGAAGTAGGACTTCTGCTCTGGGTGTGCTACTTTGCCCTAGAGCTGAAAGGCACAACGTGCAGGCTTCTTTCCAAAGGGCGAGTTGGGCCCCACAGCATCTTGCTTCCAGCTCTTTGGGAAGCTAAGAAACAACTCGCTCTGCACAGTGCTCTTACAGCCTACTGGGAACATCTCTTCCAAAGGCCTGTGAAACGCAGTTTCTTTGCAGGCCTGATCTGGCTGAAGTAGGACTTCTGCTCTGGGTGTGCTACTTTGCCCTAGAGCTGAAAGGCACAACGTGCAGGCTTCTTTCCAAAGGGCGAGTTGGGCCCCACAGCATCTTGCTTCCAGCTCTTTGGGAAGCTAAGAAACAACTCGCTCTACACAGTGCTCTTACAGCCTACCGGGAACATCTCTTCCAAAGGCCTGTGAAACGCAGTTTCTTTGCAGGCCTGATCTGGCTGAAGTAGGACTTCTGCTCTGGGTGTGCTACTTTGCCCTAGAGCTGAAAGGCACAACGTGCAGGCTTCTTTCCAAAGGGCGAGTTGGGCCACACAGCATCTTGCTTCCAGCTCTTTGGGAAGCTAAGAAACCACTCGCTCTGCACAGTGCTCTTACAGCCTACGGGGAACATCTCTTCCAAAGGCCTGTGAAACGCAGTTTCTTTGCAGGCCTGATCTGGCTGAAGTAGGACTTCTGCTCTGGGTGTGCTACTTTGCCCTAGAGCTGAAAGGCACAACGTGCAGGCTTCTTTCCAAAGGGCGAGTTGGGCCCTACAGCATCTTGCTTCCAGCTCTTGGGGAAGCTAAGAAACAACTCGCTCTGCACAGTGCTCTTACAGCCTACCGGGAACATCTCTTCCAAAGGCCTGTGAAACGCAGTTTCTTTGCAGGCCTGATCTGGCTGAAGTAGGACTTCTGCTCTGGGTGTGCTACTTTGCCCTAGAGCTGAAAGGCACAACGTGCAGGCTTCTTTCCAAAGGGCGAGTTGGGCCCCACAGCATCTTGCTTCCAGCTCTTTGGGAAGCTAAGAAACAACTCGCTCTGCACAGTGCTCTTACAGCCTAGTGGGAACATCTCTTCCAAAGGCCTGTGAAACGCAGTTTCTTTTCAGGCCTGATCTGGCTGAAGTAGGACTTCTGCTCTGGGTGTGCTACTTTGCCCTAGAGCTGAAAGGCACAACGTGCAGGCTTCTTTCCAAAGGGCGAGTTGGGCCCCACAGCATCTTGCTTCCAGCTCTTTGGGAAGCTAAGAAACAACTCGCTCTGCACAGTGCTCTTACAGCCTAGTGGGAACATCTCTTCCAAAGGCCTGTGAAACGCAGTTTCTTTGCAGGCCTGATCTGGCTGAAGTAGGACTTCTGCTCTGGGTGTGCTACTTTGCCCTAGAGCTGAAAGGCACAACGTGCAGGCTTCTTTCCAAAGGGCGAGTTGGGCCCCACAGCATCTTGCTTCCAGCTCTTTGGGAACCTAAGAAACAACTCGCTCTGGAAAGTGCTCTTACATCCTAGTGTGAACAGCTCTTCCAAGGCCTGTGAAACGCAGTTTCTTTGCAGGCCTGATCTGGCTGAAGTAGGACTTCTGCTCTGGGTGTGCTACTTTGCCCTAGAGCTGAAAGGCACAACGTGCAGGCTTCTTTCCAAAGGGCGAGTTGGGCCCCACAGCATCTTGCTTCCAGCTCTTTGGGAAGCTAAGAAACAACTCGCTCTGCACAGTGCTCTTACAGCCCAGTGGGAACATCTCTTCCAAAGGCCTGTGAAACGCAGATTCTTTGCAGGCCTGATCTGACTGAAGTAGGACTTCTGCTCTGGGTGTGCTACGTTGCCCTAGAGCTGAAAGGCACAACGTGCAGGCTTCTTTCCAAAGGGCGAGTTGGGCCCCACAGCATCTTGCTTCCAGCTCTTTGGGAAGCTAAGAAACAACTCGCTCTGCACAGTGCTCTTACAGCCTAGTGGGAACATCTCTTCCAAAGGCCTGTGAAACGCAGTTTCTTTGCAGGCCTGATCTGGCTGAAGTAGGACTTCTGCTCTGGGTGTGCTACTTTGCCCTAGAGCTGAAAGGCACAACGTGCAGGCTTCTTTCCAAAGGGCGAGTTGGGCCCCACAGCATCTTGCTTCCAGCTCTTTGGGAACCTAAGAAACAACTCGCTCTGCACAGTGCTCTTACAGCCTAGTGGGAACATCTCTTCCAAAGACCTGTGAAACGCAGTTTCTTTGCAGGCCTGATCTGGCTGAAGTAGGACTTCTGCTCTGGGTGTGCTACTTTGCCCTAGAGCTGAAAGGCACAACGTGCAGGCTTCTTTCCAAAGGGCGAGTTGGGCCCCACAGCATCTTGCTTCCAGCTCTTTGGGAAGCTAAGAAACAACTCGCTCTGCACAGTGCTCTTACAGCCTAGTGGGAACATCTCTTCCAAAGGCCTGTGAAACGCAGTTTCTTTGCAGGCCTGATCTGACTGAAGTAGCACTTCTGCTCTGGGTGTGCTACTTTGCCCTAGAGCTGAAAGGCACAACGTGCAGGCTTCTTTCCAAAGGGCGAGTTGGGCCCCACAGCATCTTGCTTCCAGCTCTTTGGGAAGCTAAGAAACAACTCGCTCTGCACAGTGCTCTTACAGCCTAGTGGGAACATCTCTTCCAAAGGCCTGTGAAACGCAGTTTCTTTGCAGGCCTGATCTGGCTGAAGTAGGACTTCTGCTCTGGGTGTGCTACTTTGCCCTAGAGCTGAAAGGCACAACGTGCAGGCTTCTTTCCAAAGGGCGAGTTGGGCCCCACAGCATCTTGCTTCCAGCTCTTTGGGAAGCTAAGAAACAACTCGCTCTGCACAGTTCTCTTACATCCTAGTGGGAACATCTCTTCCAAAGGCCTGTGAAACGCAGTTTCTTTGCAGGCCTGATCTGGCTGAAGTAGGACTTCTGCTCTGGGTGTGCTACTTTGCCCTAGAGCGGAAAGGCACAACGTGCAGGCTTCTTTCCAAAGGGCGAGTTGGGCCCCACAGCATCTTGCTTCCAGCTCTTTGGGAAGCTAAGAAACAACTCGCTCTGCACAGTGCTCTTACAGCCTAGTGGGAACATCTCTTCCAAAGGCCTGTGAAACGCAGATTCTTTGCAGGCCTGATCTGACTGAAGTAGGACTTCTGCTCTGGGTGTGCTACTTTGCCCTAGAGCTGAAAGGCACAACGTGCAGGCTTCTTTCCAAAGGGCGAGTTGGGCCCCACAGCATCTTGCTTCCAGCTCTTTGGGAAGCTAAGAAACAACTCGCTCTGCACAGTGCTCTTACAGCCTAGTGGGAACATCTCTTCCAAAGGCCTGTGAAACGCAGTTTCTTTGCAGGCCTGATCTGGCTGAAGTAGGACTTCTGCTCTGGGTGTGCTACTTTGCCCTAGAGCTGAAAGGCACAACGTGCAGGCTTCTTTCCAAAGGGCGAGTTGGGCCCCACAGCATCTTGCTTCCAGCTCTTTGGGAAGCTAAGAAACAACTCGCTCTGCACAGTGCTCTTACAGCCTACCGGGAACATCTCTTCCAAAGGCCTGTGAAACGCAGTTTCTTTGCAGGCCTGATCTGGCTGAAGTAGGACTTCTGCTCTGGGTGTGCTACTTTGCCCTAGAGCGGAAAGGCACAACGTGCAGGCTTCTTTCCAAAGGGCGAGTTGGGCCCCTCAGCATCTTGCTTCCAGCTCTTTGGGAAGCTAAGAAACAACTCGCTCTGCACAGTGCTCTTACAGCCTAGTGGGAACATCTCTTCCAAAGACCTGTGAAACGCAGTTTCTTTGCAGGCCTGATCTGGCTGAAGTAGGACTTCTGCTCTGGGTGTGCTACTTTGCCCTAGAGCTGAAAGGCACAACGTGCAGGCTTCTTTCCAAAGGGCGAGTTGGGCCCCACAGCATCTTGCTTCCAGCTCTTTGGGAAGCTAAGAAACAACTCGCTCTGCACAGTGCTCTTACAGCCTACCGGGAATTTCTCTTCCAAAGGCCTGTGAAACGCAGTTTCTTTGCAGGCCTGATCTGGCTGAAGTAGGACTTCTGCTCTGGGTGTGCTACTTTGCCCTAGAGCTGAAAGGCACAACGTGCAGGCTTCTTTCCATAGGGCGAGTTGGGCCCTACAGCATCTTGCTTCCAGCTCTTTGGGAAGCTAAGAAACAACTCGGTCTGCACAGTGCTCTTACAGCCTACCGGGAACATCTCTTCCAAAGGCCTGTGAAACGCAGTTTCTTTGCAGGCCTGATCTGGCTGAAGTAGGACTACTGCTCTGGGTGTGCTACTTTGCCCTAGAGCTGAAAGGCACAACGTGCAGGCTTCTTTCCAAAGGGCGAGTTGGGCCCCACAGCATCTTGCTTCCAGCTCTTTGGGAACCTAAGAAACAACTCGCTCTGCACAGTGCTCTTACAGCCTAGTGGGAACATCTCTTCCAAAGACCTGTGAAACGCAGTTTCTTTGCAGGCCTGATCTGGCTGAAGTAGGACTTCTGCTCTGGGTGTGCTACTTTGCCCTAGAGCTGAAAGGCACAACGTGCAGGCTTCTTTCCAAAGGGCGAGTTGGGCCCCACAGCATCTTGCTTCCAGCTCTTTGGGAAGCTAAGAAACAACTCGCTCTGCACAGTGCTCTTACAGCCTAGTGGGAACATCTCTTCCAAAGGCCTGTGAAACGCAGATTCTTTGCAGGCCTGATCTGACTGAAGTAGGACTTCTGCTCTGGGTGTGCTACTTTGCCCTAGAGCTGAAAGGCACAACGTGCAGGCTTCTTTCCAAAGGGCGAGTTGGGCCCCACAGCATCTTGTTTCCAGCTCTTTGGGAAGCTAAGAAACAACTCGCTCTGCACAGTGCTCTTACAGCCTAGTGGGAACATCTCTTCCAAAGGCCTGTGAAACGCAGTTTCTTTGCAGGCCTGATCTGGCTGAAGTAGGACTTCTGCTCTGGGTGTGCTACTTTGCCCTAGAGCTGAAAGGCACAACGTGCAGGCTTCTTTCCAAAGGGCGAGTTGGGCCCCACAGCATCTTGCTTCCAGCTCTTTGGGAAGCTAAGAAACAACTCGCTCTGCACAGTGCTCTTACAGCCTACCGGGAACATCTCTTCCAAAGGCCTGTGAAACGCAGTTTCTTTGCAGGCCTGATCTGGCTGAAGTAGGACTTCTGCTCTGGGTGTGCTACTTTGCCCTAGAGCGGAAAGGCACAACGTGCAGGCTTCTTTCCAAAGGGCGAGTTGGGCCCCACAGCATCTTGCTTCCAGCTCTTTGGGAAGCTAAGAAACAACTCGCTCTGCACAGTGCTCTTACAGCTTAGTGGGAACATCTCTTCCAAAGGCCTGTGAAACGCAGTTTCTTTGCAGGCCTGATCCGGCTGAAGTAGGACTTCTGCTCTGGGTGTGCTACTTTGCCCTAGAGCTGAAAGGCACAACGTGCAGGCTTCTTTCCAAAGGGCGAGTTGGGCCCCACAGCATCTTGCTTCCAGCTCTTTGGGAAGCTAAGAAACAACTCGCTCTGCACAGTGCTCTTACAGCCTACCGGGAACATCTCTTCCAAAGGCCTGTGAAACGCAGTTTCTTTGCAGGCCTGATCTGGCTGAAGTAGGACTTCTGCTCTGGGTGTGCTACTTTGCCCTAGAGCGGAAAGGCACAACGTGCAGGCTTCTTTCCAAAGGGCGAGTTGGGCCCCACAGCATCTTGCTTCCAGCTCTTTGGGAAGCTAAGAAACAACTCGCTCTGCACAGTGCTCTTACAGCCTACTGGGAACATCTCTTCCAAAGGCCTGTGAAACGCAGTTTCTTTGCAGGCCTGATCTGGCTGAAGTAGGACTTCTGCTCTGGGTGTGCTACTTTGCCCTAGAGCTGAAAGGCACAACGTGCAGGCTTCTTTCCAAAGGGCGAGTTGGGCCCTACAGCATCTTGCTTCCAGCTCTTGGGGAAGCTAAGAAACAACTCGCTCTGCACAGTGCTCTTACAGCCTACCGGGAACATCTCTTCCAAAGGCCTGTGAAACGCAGTTTCTTTGCAGGCCTGATCTGGCTGAAGTAGGACTTCTGCTCTGGGTGTGCTACTTTGCCCTAGAGCTGAAAGGCACAACGTGCAGGCTTCTTTCCAAAGGGCGAGTTGGGCCCCACAGCATCTTGCTTCCAGCTCTTTGGGAAGCTAAGAAACAACTCGCTCTGCACAGTGCTCTTACAGCCTAGTGGGAACATCTCTTCCAAAGGCCTGTGAAACGCAGTTTCTTTTCAGGCCTGATCTGGCTGAAGTAGGACTTCTGCTCTGGGTGTGCTACTTTGCCCTAGAGCTGAAAGGCACAACGTGCAGGCTTCTTTCCAAAGGGCGAGTTGGGCCCCACAGCATCTTGCTTCCAGCTCTTTGGGAAGCTAAGAAACAACTCGCTCTGCACAGTGCTCTTACAGCCTAGTGGGAACATCTCTTCCAAAGGCCTGTGAAACGCAGTTTCTTTGCAGGCCTGATCTGGCTGAAGTAGGACTTCTGCTCTGGGTGTGCTACTTTGCCCTAGAGCTGAAAGGCACAACGTGCAGGCTTCTTTCCAAAGGGCGAGTTGGGCCCCACAGCATCTTGCTTCCAGCTCTTTGGGAACCTAAGAAACAACTCGCTCTGGAAAGTGCTCTTACATCCTAGTGTGAACAGCTCTTCCAAGGCCTGTGAAACGCAGTTTCTTTGCAGGCCTGATCTGGCTGAAGTAGGACTTCTGCTCTGGGTGTGCTACTTTGCCCTAGAGCTGAAAGGCACAACGTGCAGGCTTCTTTCCAAAGGGCGAGTTGGGCCCCACAGCATCTTGCTTCCAGCTCTTTGGGAAGCTAAGAAACAACTCGCTCTGCACAGTGCTCTTACAGCCCAGTGGGAACATCTCTTCCAAAGGCCTGTGAAACGCAGATTCTTTGCAGGCCTGATCTGACTGAAGTAGGACTTCTGCTCTGGGTGTGCTACGTTGCCCTAGAGCTGAAAGGCACAACGTGCAGGCTTCTTTCCAAAGGGCGAGTTGGGCCCCAAAGCATCTTGCTTCCAGCTCTTTGTGAAGCTAAGAAACAGCTCGCTCTGCACAGTGCTCTTACAGCCTACCGGGAACATCTCTTCCAAAGGCCTGTGAAACGCAGTTTCTTTGCAGGCCTCATCTGGCTGAAGTAGGACTTCTGCTCTGGGTGTGCTCCTTTGCCCTAGTGCTGAAAGGCACAACGTGCAGGCTTATTTCCAAAGGGCGAGTTGGGCCCCTCAGCATCTTGCTTCCAGCTCTTTGGGAAGCTAAGAAACAACTCGCTCTGCACAGTGCTCTTACAGCCTACCGGGAACATCTCTTCCAAAGGCCTGTGAAACGCAGTTTCTTTGCAGGCCTGATCTGGCTGAAGTAGGACTTCTGCTCTGGGTGTGCTACTTTGCCCTAGAGCTGAAAGGCACAACGTGCAGGCTTCTTTCCAAAGGGCGAGTTGGGCCCCACAGCATCTTGCTTCCAGCTCTTTGGGAAGCTAAGAAACAACTCGCTCTGCACAGTGCTCTTACAGCCTACCGGGAACATGTCTTCCAAAGGCCTGTCAAACGCAGTTTCTTTGCAGGCCTGATCTGGCTGAAGTAGGACTTCTGCTCTGGGTGTGCTACTTTGCCCTAGAGCTGAAAGGCACAACGTGCAGGCTTCTTTCCAAAGGGCGAGTTGGGCCCCACAGCATCTTGCTTCCAGCTCTTTGGGAAGCTAAGAAACAACTCGCTCTGCACAGTGCTCTTACAGCCTACCGGGAACATCTCTTCCAAAGGCCTGTGAAACGCAGTCTTTGCAGGCCTGATCTGGCTGAAGTAGGACTTCTGCTCTGGGTGTGCTACTTTGCCCTAGAGCGGAAAGGCACAACGTGCAGGCTTCTTTCCAAAGGGCGAGTTGGGCCCCACAGCATCTTGCTTCCAGCTCTTTGGGAAGCTAAGAAACAACTCGCTCTGCACAGTGCTCTTACAGCCTAGTGGGAACATCTCTTCCAAAGGCCTGTGAAACGCAGTTTCTTTGCAGGCCTGATCTGGCTGAAGTAGGACTTCTGCTCTGGGTGTGCTACTTTGCCCTAGAGCTGAAAGGCACAACGTGCAGGCTTCTTTCCAAAGGGCGAGTTGGGCCCCACAGCATCTTGCTTCCAGCTCTTTGGGAAGCTAAGAAACAACTCGCTCTGCACAGTGCTCTTACAGCCTACCGGGAACATCTCTTCCAAAGGCCTGTGAAACGCAGTTTCTTTGCAGGCCTGATCTGGCTGAAGTAGGACTTCTGCTCTGGGTGTGCTACTTTGCCCTAGAGCGGAAAGGCACAACGTGCAGGCTTCTTTCCAAAGGGCGAGTTGGGCCCCACAGCATCTTGCTTCCAGCTCTTTGGGAACCTAAGAAACAACTCACTCTGCACAGTGCTCTTACATCCTAGTGGGAACATCTCTTCCAAAGGCCTGTGAAACGCAGTTTCTTTGCAGGCCTGATCTGGCTGAAGTAGGACTTCTGCTCTGGGTGTGCTACTTTGCCCTAGAGCGGAAAGGCACAACGTGCAGGCTTCTTTCCAAAGGGCGAGTTGGGCCCCACAGCATCTTGCTTCCAGCTCTTTGGGAAGCTAAGAAACAACTCGCTCTGCACAGTGCTCTTACAGCCTACTGGGAACATCTCTTCCAAAGTCCTGTGAAACGCAGTTTCTTTGCAGGCCTGATCTGGCTGAAGTAGGACTTCTGCTCTGGGTGTGCTACTTTGCTCTAGAGCTGAAAGGCACAACGTGCAGGCTTCTTTCCAAAGGGCGAGTTGGGCCCCACAGCATCTTGCTTCCAGCTCTTTGGGAAGCTAAGAAACAACTCGCTCTGCACAGTGCTCTTACAGCCTACCGGGAACATCTCTTCCAAAGGCCTGTGAAACGCAGTTTCTTTGCAGGCCTGATCTGGCTGAAGTAGGACTTCTGCTCTGGGTGTGCTACTTTGCCCTAGAGCTGAAAGGCACAACGTGCAGGCTTCTTTCCAAAGGGCGAGTTGGGCCCCACAGCATCTTGCTTCCAGCTCTTGGGGAAGCTAAGAAACAACTCGCTCTGCACAGTGCTCTTACAGCCTACAGGGAACATCTCTTCCAAAGGCCTGTGAAACGCAGTTTCTTTGCAGGCCTGATCTGGCTGAAGTAGGACTTCTGCTCTGGGTGTGCTACTTTGCCCTAGAGCTGAAAGGCACAACGTGCAGGCTTCTTTCCAAAGGGCGAGTTGGGCCCCACAGCATCTTGCTTCCAGCTCTTGGGGAAGCTAAGAAACAACTCGCTCTGCACAGTGCTCTTACAGCCTAGTGGGAACATCTCTTCCAAAGGCCTGTGAAACGCAGTTTCTTTGCAGGCCTGATCTGGCTGAAGTAGGACTTCTGCTCTGGGTGTGCTACTTTGCCCTAGAGCTGAAAGGCACAACGTGCAGGCTTCTTTCCAAAGGGCGAGTTGGGCCCCACAGCATCTTGCTTCCAGCTCTTTGGGAAGCTAAGAAACAACTCGCTCTGCACAGTGCTCTTACAGCCTAGTGGGAACATCTCTTCCAAAGGCCTGTGAAACGCAGTTTCTTTGCAGGCCTGATCTGGCTGAAGTAGGACTTCTGCTCTGGGTGTGCTACTTTGCCCTAGAGCTGAAAGGCACAACGTGCAGGCTTCTTTCCAAAGGGCGAGTTGGGCCCCACAGCATCTTGCTTCCAGCTCTTTGGGAACCTAAGAAACAACTCGCTCTGCACAGTGCTCTTACAGCCTAGTGGGAACATCTCTTCCAAAGACCTGTGAAACGCAGTTTCTTTGCAGGCCTGATCTGGCTGAAGTAGGACTTCTGCTCTGGGTGTGCTACTTTGCCCTAGAGCTGAAAGGCACAACGTGCAGGCTTCTTTCCAAAGGGCGAGTTGGGCCCCACAGCATCTTGCTTCCAGCTCTTTGGGAAGCTAAGAAACAACTCGCTCTGCACAGTGCTCTTACAGCCTAGTGGGAACATCTCTTCCAAAGGCCTGTGAAACGCAGATTCTTTGCAGGCCTGATCTGACTGAAGTAGGACTTCTGCTCTGGGTGTGCTACTTTGCCCTAGAGCTGAAAGGCACAACGTGCAGGCTTCTTTCCAAAGGGCGAGTTGGGCCCCACAGCATCTTGCTTCCAGCTCTTTGGGAAGCTAAGAAACAACTCGCTCTGCACAGTGCTCTTACAGCCTAGTGGGAACATCTCTTCCAAAGGCCTGTGAAACGCAGTTTCTTTGCAGGCCTGATCTGGCTGAAGTAGGACTTCTGCTCTGGGTGTGCTACTTTGCCCTAGAGCTGAAAGGCACAACGTGCAGGCTTCTTTCCAAAGGGCGAGTTGGGCCCCACAGCATCTTGCTTCCAGCTCTTTGGGAAGCTAAGAAACAACTCGCTCTGCACAGTGCTCTTACAGCCTAGTGGGAACATCTCTTCCAAAGGCCTGTGAAACGCAGATTCTTTGCAGGCCTGATCTGGCTGAAGTAGGACTTCTGCTCTGGGTGTGCTACTTTGCCCTAGAGCGGAAAGGCACAACGTGCAGGCTTCTTTCCAAAGGGCGAGTTGGGCCCCACAGCATCTTGCTTCCAGCTCTTTGGGAAGCTAAGAAACAACTCGCTCTGCACAGTGCTCTTACAGCCTAGTGGGAACATCTCTTCCAAAGGCCTGTGAAACGCAGATTCTTTGCAGGCCTGATCTGACTGAAGTAGGACTTCTGCTCTGGGTGTGCTACTTTGCCCTAGAGCTGAAAGGCACAACGTGCAGGCTTCTTTCCAAAGGGCGAGTTGGGCCCCACAGCATCTTGCTTCCAGCTCTTTGGGAAGCTAAGAAACAACTCGCTCTGCACAGTGCTCTTACAGCCTAGTGGGAACATCTCTTCCAAAGGCCTGTGAAACGCAGTTTCTTTGCAGGCCTGATCTGGCTGAAGTAGGACTTCTGCTCTGGGTGTGCTACTTTGCCCTAGAGCTGAAAGGCACAACGTGCAGGCTTCTTTCCAAAGGGCGAGTTGGGCCCCACAGCATCTTGCTTCCAGCTCTTTGGGAAGCTAAGAAACAACTCGCTCTGCACAGTGCTCTTACAGCCTAGTGGGAACATCTCTTCCAAAGGCCTGTGAAACGCAGTTTCTTTGCAGGCCTGATCTGGCTGAAGTAGGACTTCTGCTCTGGGTGTGCTACTTTGCCCTAGAGCTGAAAGGCACAACGTGCAGGCTTCTTTCCAAAGGGCGAGTTGGGCCCCACAGCATCTTGCTTCCAGCTCTTTGGGAAGCTAAGAAACAACTCGCTCTGCACAGTGCTCTTACAGCCTACCGGGAATTTCTCTTCCAAAGGCCTGTGAAACGCAGTTTCTTTGCAGGCCTGATCTGGCTGAAGTAGGACTTCTGCTCTGGGTGTGCTACTTTGCCCTAGAGCTGAAAGGCACAACGTGCAGGCTTCTTTCCATAGGGCGAGTTGGGCCCTACAGCATCTTGCTTCCAGCTCTTTGGGAAGCTAAGAAACAACTCGCTCTGCACAGTGCTCTTACAGCCTACCGGGAACATCTCTTCGAAAGGCCTGTGAAACGCAGTTTCTTTGCAGGCCTGATCTGGCTGAAGTAGGACTACTGCTCTGGGTGTGCTACTTTGCCCTAGAGCTGAAAGGCACAACGTGCAGGCTTCTTTCCAAAGGGCGAGTTGGGCCCCACAGCATCTTGCTTCCAGCTCTTTGGGAACCTAAGAAACAACTCGCTCTGCACAGTGCTCTTACAGCCTAGTGGGAACATCTCTTCCAAAGACCTGTGAAACGCAGTTTCTTTGCAGGCCTGATCTGGCTGAAGTAGGACTTCTGCTCTGTGTGTGCTACTTTGCCCTAGAGCTGAAAGGCACAACGTGCAGGCTTCTTTCCAAAGGGCGAGTTGGGCCCCACAGCATCTTGCTTCCAGCTCTTTGGGAAGCTAAGAAACAACTCGCTCTGCACAGTGCTCTTACAGCCTACCGGGAACATCTCTTCCAAAGGCCTGTGAAACGCAGTTTCTTTGCAGGCCTGATCTGGCTGAAGTAGGACTTCTGCTCTGGGTGTGCTACTTTGCCCTAGAGCGGAAAGGCACAACGTGCAGGCTTCTTTCCAAAGGGCGAGTTGGGCCCCACAGCATCTTGCTTCCAGCTCTTTGGGAAGCTAAGAAACAACTCGCTCTGCACAGTGCTCTTACAGCCTAGTGGGAACATCTCTTCCAAAGGCCTGTGAAACGCAGTTTCTTTGCAGGCCTGATCTGGCTGAAGTAGGACTTCTGCTCTGGGTGTGCTACTTTGCCCTAGAGCTGAAAGGCACAACGTGCAGGCTTCTTTCCAAAGGGCGAGTTGGGCCCCACAGCATCTTGCTTCCAGCTCTTTGGGAACCTAAGAAACAACTCGCTCTGCACAGTGCTCTTACAGCCTAGTGGGAACATCTCTTCCAAAGACCTGTGAAACGCAGTTTCTTTGCAGGCCTGATCTGGCTGAAGTAGGACTTCTGCTCTGGGTGTGCTACTTTGCCCTAGAGCTGAAAGGCACAACGTGCAGGCTTCTTTCCAAAGGGCGAGTTGGGCCCCACAGCATCTTGCTTCCAGCTCTTTGGGAAGCTAAGAAACAACTCGCTCTGCACAGTGCTCTTACAGCCTAGTGGGAACATCTCTTCCAAAGGCCTGTGAAACGCAGATTCTTTGCAGGCCTGATCTGACTGAAGTAGGACTTCTGCTCTGGGTGTGCTACTTTGCCCTAGAGCTGAAAGGCACAACGTGCAGGCTTCTTTCCAAAGGGCGAGTTGGGCCCCACAGCATCTTGCTTCCAGCTCTTTGGGAAGCTAAGAAACAACTCGCTCTGCACAGTGCTCTTACAGCGTAGTGGGAACATCTCTTCCAAAGGCCTGTGAAACGCAGTTTCTTTGCAGGCCTGATCTGGCTGAAGTAGGACTTCTGCTCTGGGTGTGCTACTTTGCCCTAGAGCTGAAAGGCACAACGTGCAGGCTTCTTTCCAAAGGGCGAGTTGGGCCCCACAGCATCTTGCTTCCAGCTCTTTGGGAAGCTAAGAAACAACTCGCTCTGCACAGTGCTCTTACAGCCTAGTGGGAACATCTCTTCCAAAGGCCTGTGAAACGCAGTTTCTTTGCAGGCCTGATCTGGCTGAAGTAGGACTTCTGCTCTGGGTGTGCTACTTTGCCCTAGAGCGGAAAGGCACAACGTGCAGGCTTCTTTCCAAAGGGCGAGTTGGGCCCCACAGCATCTTGCTTCCAGCTCTTTGGGAAGCTAAGAAACAACTCGCTCTGCACAGTGCTCTTACAGCCTAGTGGGAACATCTCTTCCAAAGGCCTGTGAAACGCAGATTCTTTGCAGGCCTGATCTGACTGAAGTAGGACTTCTGCTCTGGGTGTGCTACTTTGCCCTAGAGCTGAAAGGCACAACGTGCAGGCTTCTTTCCAAAGGGCGAGTTGGGCCCCACAGCATCTTGCTTCCAGCTCTTTGGGAAGCTAAGAAACAACTCGCTCTGCACAGTGCTCTTACAGCCTAGTGGGAACATCTCTTCCAAAGGCCTGTGAAACGCAGTTTCTTTGCAGGCCTGATCTGGCTGAAGTAGGACTTCTGCTCTGGGTGTGCTACTTTGCCCTAGAGCTGAAAGGCACAACGTGCAGGCTTCTTTCCAAAGGGCGAGTTGGGCCCCACAGCATCTTGCTTCCAGCTCTTTGGGAAGCTAAGAAACAACTCGCTCTGCACAGTGCTCTTACAGCCTAGTGGGAACATCTCTTCCAAAGGCCTGTGAAACGCAGTTTCTTTGCAGGCCTGATCTGGCTGAAGTAGGACTTCTGCTCTGGGTGTGCTACTTTGCCCTAGAGCTGAAAGGCACAACGTGCAGGCTTCTTTCCAAAGGGCGAGTTGGGCCCCACAGCATCTTGCTTCCAGCTCTTTGGGAAGCTAAGAAACAACTCGCTCTGCACAGTGCTCTTACAGCCTACCGGGAATTTCTCTTCCAAAGGCCTGTGAAACGCAGTTTCTTTGCAGGCCTGATCTGGCTGAAGTAGGACTTCTGCTCTGGGTGTGCTACTTTGCCCTAGAGCTGAAAGGCACAACGTGCAGGCTTCTTTCCATAGGGCGAGTTGGGCCCTACAGCATCTTGCTTCCAGCTCTTTGGGAAGCTAAGAAACAACTCGCTCTGCACAGTGCTCTTACAGCCTACCGGGAACATCTCTTCGAAAGGCCTGTGAAACGCAGTTTCTTTGCAGGCCTGATCTGGCTGAAGTAGGACTACTGCTCTGGGTGTGCTACTTTGCCCTAGAGCTGAAAGGCACAACGTGCAGGCTTCTTTCCAAAGGGCGAGTTGGGCCCCACAGCATCTTGCTTCCAGCTCTTTGGGAACCTAAGAAACAACTCGCTCTGCACAGTGCTCTTACAGCCTAGTGGGAACATCTCTTCCAAAGACCTGTGAAACGCAGTTTCTTTGCAGGCCTGATCTGGCTGAAGTAGGACTTCTGCTCTGTGTGTGCTACTTTGCCCTAGAGCTGAAAGGCACAACGTGCAGGCTTCTTTCCAAAGGGCGAGTTGGGCCCCACAGCATCTTGCTTCCAGCTCTTTGGGAAGCTAAGAAACAACTCGCTCTGCACAGTGCTCTTACAGCCTACCGGGAACATCTCTTCCAAAGGCCTGTGAAACGCAGTTTCTTTGCAGGCCTGATCTGGCTGAAGTAGGACTTCTGCTCTGGGTGTGCTACTTTGCCCTAGAGCGGAAAGGCACAACGTGCAGGCTTCTTTCCAAAGGGCGAGTTGGGCCCCACAGCATCTTGCTTCCAGCTCTTTGGGAAGCTAAGAAACAACTCGCTCTGCACAGTGCTCTTACAGCCTACCGGGAACATCTCTTCCAAAGGCCTGTGAAACGCAGTTTCTTTGCAGGCCTGATCTGGCTGAAGTAGGACTTCTGCTCTGGGTGTGCTACTTTGCCCTAGAGCTGAAAGGCACAACGTGCAGGCTTCTTTCCAAAGGGCGAGTTGGGCCCCACAGCATCTTGCTTCCAGCTCTTTGGGAACCTAAGAAACAACTCGCTCTGCACAGTGCTCTTACAGCCTAGTGGGAACATCTCTTCCAAAGACCTGTGAAACGCAGTTTCTTTGCAGGCCTGATCTGGCTGAAGTAGGACTTCTGCTCTGTGTGTGCTACTTTGCCCTAGAGCTGAAAGGCACAACGTGCAGGCTTCTTTCCAAAGGGCGAGTTGGGCCCCACAGCATCTTGCTTCCAGCTCTTTGGGAAGCTAAGAAACAACTCGCTCTGCACAGTGCTCTTACAGCCTAGTGGGAACATCTCTTCCAAAGGCCTGTGAAACGCAGATTCTTTGCAGGCCTGATCTGACTGAAGTAGGACTTCTGCTCTGGGTGTGCTACTTTGCCCTAGAGCTGAAAGGCACAACGTGCAGGCTTCTTTCCAAAGGGCGAGTTGGGCCCCACAGCATCTTGCTTCCAGCTCTTTGGGAAGCTAAGAAACAACTCGCTCTGCACAGTGCTCTTACAGCCTAGTGGGAACATCTCTTCCAAAGGCCTGTGAAACGCAGTTTCTTTGCAGGCCTGATCTGGCTGAAGTAGGACTTCTGCTCTGGGTGTGCTACTTTGCCCTAGAGCTGAAAGGCACAACGTGCAGGCTTCTTTCCAAAGGGCGAGTTGGGCCCCACAGCATCTTGCTTCCAGCTCTTTGGGAAGCTAAGAAACAACTCGCTCTGCACAGTGCTCTTACAGCCTAGTGGGAACATCTCTTCCAAAGGCCTGTGAAACGCAGTTTCTTTGCAGGCCTGATCTGGCTGAAGTAGGACTTCTGCTCTGGGTGTGCTACTTTGCCCTAGAGCGGAAAGGCACAACGTGCAGGCTTCTTTCCAAAGGGCGAGTTGGGCCCCACAGCATCTTGCTTCCAGCTCTTTGGGAAGCTAAGAAACAACTCGCTCTGCACAGTGCTCTTACAGCCTAGTGGGAACATCTCTTCCAAAGGCCTGTGAAACGCAGTTTCTTTGCAGGCCTGATCTGGCTGAAGTAGGACTTCTGCTCTGGGTGTGCTACTTTGCCCTAGAGCTGAAAGGCACAACGTGCAGGCTTCTTTCCAAAGGGCGAGTTGGGCCCCACAGCATCTTGCTTCCAGCTCTTTGGGAAGCTAAGAAACAACTCGCTCTGCACAGTGCTCTTACAGCCTACCGGGAACATCTCTTCCAAAGGCCTGTGAAACGCAGTTTCTTTGCAGGCCTGATCTGGCTGAAGTAGGACTTCTGCTCTGGGTGTGCTACTTTGCCCTAGAGCGGAAAGGCACAACGTGCAGGCTTCTTTCCAAAGGGCGAGTTGGGCCCCACAGCATCTTGCTTCCAGCTCTTTGGGAAGCTAAGAAACAACTCGCTCTGCACAGTGCTCTTACAGCCTACTGGGAACATCTCTTCCAAAGGCCTGTGAAACGCAGTTTCTTTGCAGGCCTGATCTGGCTGAAGTAGGACTTCTGCTCTGGGTGTGCTACTTTGCCCTAGAGCTGAAAGGCACAACGTGCAGGCTTCTTTCCAAAGGGCGAGTTGGGCCCCACAGCTCTTGCTTCCAGCTCTTTGGGAAGCTAAGAAACAACTCGCTCTACACAGTGCTCTTACAGCCTACCGGGAACATCTCTTCCAAAGGCCTGTGAAACGCAGTTTCTTTGCAGGCCTGATCTGGCTGAAGTAGGACTTCTGCTCTGGGTGTGCTACTTTGCCCTAGAGCTGAAAGGCACAACGTGCAGGCTTCTTTCCAAAGGGCGAGTTGGGCCACACAGCATCTTGCTTCCAGCTCTTTGGGAAGCTAAGAAACCACTCGCTCTGCACAGTGCTCTTACAGCCTACGGGGAACATCTCTTCCAAAGGCCTGTGAAACGCAGTTTCTTTGCAGGCCTGATCTGGCTGAAGTAGGACTTCTGCTCTGGGTGTGCTACTTTGCCCTAGAGCTGAAAGGCACAACGTGCAGGCTTCTTTCCAAAGGGCGAGTTGGGCCCTACAGCATCTTGCTTCCAGCTCTTGGGGAAGCTAAGAAACAACTCGCTCTGCACAGTGCTCTTACAGCCTACCGGGAACATCTCTTCCAAAGGCCTGTGAAACGCAGTTTCTTTGCAGGCCTGATCTGGCTGAAGTAGGACTTCTGCTCTGGGTGTGCTACTTTGCCCTAGAGCTGAAAGGCACAACGTGCAGGCTTCTTTCCAAAGGGCGAGTTGGGCCCCACAGCATCTTGCTTCCAGGTCTTTGGGAAGCTAAGAAACAACTCGCTCTGCACAGTGCTCTTACAGCCTAGTGGGAACATCTCTTCCAAAGGCCTGTGAAACGCAGTTTCTTTTCAGGCCTGATCTGGCTGAAGTAGGACTTCTGCTCTGGGTGTGCTACTTTGCCCTAGAGCTGAAAGGCACAACGTGCAGGCTTCTTTCCAAAGGGCGAGTTGGGCCCCACAGCATCTTGCTTCCAGCTCTTTGGGAAGCTAAGAAACAACTCGCTCTGCACAGTGCTCTTACAGCCTAGTGGGAACATCTCTTCCAAAGGCCTGTGAAACGCAGTCTTTGCAGGCCTGATCTGGCTGAAGTAGGACTTCTGCTCTGGGTGTGCTACTTTGCCCTAGAGCGGAAAGGCACAACGTGCAGGCTTCTTTCCAAAGGGCGAGTTGGGCCCCACAGCATCTTGCTTCCAGCTCTTTGGGAAGCTAAGAAACAACTCGCTCTGCACAGTGCTCTTACAGCCTAGTGGGAACATCTCTTCCAAAGGCCTGTGAAACGCAGTTTCTTTGCAGGCCTGATCTGGCTGAAGTAGGACTTCTGCTCTGGGTGTGCTACTTTGCCCTAGAGCTGAAAGGCACAACGTGCAGGCTTCTTTCCAAAGGGCGAGTTGGGCCCCACAGCATCTTGCTTCCAGCTCTTTGGGAAGCTAAGAAACAACTCGCTCTGCACAGTGCTCTTACAGCCTACCGGGAACATCTCTTCCAAAGGCCTGTGAAACGCAGTTTCTTTGCAGGCCTGATCTGGCTGAAGTAGGACTTCTGCTCTGGGTGTGCTACTTTGCCCTAGAGCGGAAAGGCACAACGTGCAGGCTTCTTTCCAAAGGGTGAGTTGGGCCCCACAGCATCTTGCTTCCAGCTCTTTGGGAAGCTAAGAAACAACTCGCTCTGCACAGTGCTCTTACAGCCTACTGGGAACATCTCTTCCAAAGGCCTGTGAAACGCAGTTTCTTTGCAGGCCTGATCTGGCTGAAGTAGGACTTCTGCTCTGGGTGTGCTACTTTGCCCTAGAGCTGAAAGGCACAACGTGCAGGCTTCTTTCCAAAGGGCGAGTTGGGCCCCACAGCATCTTGCTTCCAGCTCTTTGGGAAGCTAAGAAACAACTCGCTCTGCACAGTGCTCTTATAGCCTACCGGGAACATCTCTTCCAAAGGCCTGTGAAACGCAGTTTCTTTGCAGGCCTGATCTGGCTGAAGTAGGACTTCTGCTCTGGGTGTGCTACTTTGCCCTAGAGCTGAAAGGCACAACGTGCAGGCTTCTTTCCAAAGGGCTAGTTGGGCCCCACAGCGTCTTGCTTCCAGCTCTTTGGGAAGCTAAGAAACAACTCGCTCTGCACAGTGCTCTTAAAGCCTACCGGGAACATCTCTTCCAAAGGCCTGTGAAACGCAGTTTCTTTGCAGGCCTGATCTGGCTGAAGTAGGACTTCTGCTCTGGGTGTGCTACTTTGCCCTAGAGCTGAAAGGCACAACGTGCAGGCTTCTTTCCAAAGGGCGAGTTGGGCCCCACAGCATCTTGCTTCCAGCTCTTTTGGAAGCTAAGAAACCACTCGCTCTGCACAGTGCTCTTACAGCCTACCGGGAACATCTCTTCCAAAGGCCTGTGAAACGCAGTTTCTTTGCAGGCCTGATCTGGCTGAAGTAGGACTTCTGCTCTGGGTGTGCTACTTTGCCCTAGAGCTGAAAGGCACAACGTGCAGGCTTCTTTCCAAAGGGCGAGTTGGGCCCCACAGCATCTTGCTTCCAGCTCTTTGGGAAGCCAGGAAACAACTCGCTCTGCACAGTGCTCTTACAGCCTAGTGGGAACATCTCTTCCAAAGGCCTGTGAAACGCAGTTTCTTTGCAGGCCTGATCTGGCTGAAGTAGGACTTCTGCTCTGGGTGTGCTACTTTGCCCTAGAGCGGAAAGGCACAACGTGCAGGCTTCTTTCCAAAGGGCGAGTTGGGCCCCACAGCATCTTGCTTCCAGCTCTTTGGGAAGCTAAGAAACAACTCGCTCTGCACAGTGCTCTTACAGCCTACGGGGAACATCTCTTCTAAAGGCCTGTGAAACGCAGTTTCTTTGCAGGCCTGATCTGGCTGAAGTAGGACTTCTGCTCTGGGTGGGCTACTTTGCCCTAGAGCTGAAAGGCACAACGTGCAGGCTTCTTTCCAAAGGGCGAGTTGGGCCCCACAGCATCCTGCTTCCAGCTCTTTGGGAAGGTAAGAAACAACTCGCTCTGCACAGTGCTCTTACAGCCTACCGGGAACATCTCTTCCAAAGGCCTGTGAAACGCAGTTTCTTTGCAGGCCTGATCTGGCTGAAGTAGGACTTCTGCTCTGGGTGTGCTACTTTGCCCTAGAGCTGAAAGGCACAACGTGCAGGCTTCTTTCCAAAGGGCGAGTTGGGCCCCACAGCATCTTGCTTCCAGCTCTTTGGGAAGCTAAGAAACAACTCGCTCTGCACAGTGCTCTTACAGCCTACCGGGAACATCTCTTCCAAAGGCCTGTGAAACGCAGTTTCTTTGCAGGCCTGATCTGGCTGAAGTAGGACTTCTGCTCTGGGTGTGCTACTTTGCCCTAGATCTGAAAGGCACAACGTGCAGGCTTCTTTCCAAAGGGCGAGTTGGGCCCCACAGCATCTTGCTTCCAGCTCTTTGGGAAGCTAAGAAACAACTCGCTCTGCACAGTGTTCTTACAGCCTACCGGGAACATCTCTTCCAAAGGCCTGTGAAACGCAGTTTCTTTGCAGGCCTGATCTGGCTGAAGTAGGACTTCTGCTCTGGGTGTGCTACTTTGCCCTAGAGCTGAAAGGCACAACGTGCAGGCTTCTTTCCAAAGGGCTAGTTGGGCCCCACAGCGTCTTGCTTCCAGCTCTTTGGGAAGCTAAGAAACAACTCGCTCTGCACAGTGCTCTTAAAGCCTACCGGGAACATCTCTTCCAAAGGCCTGTGAAACGCAGTTTCTTTGCAGGCCTGATCTGGCTGAAGTAGGACTTCTGCTCTGGGTGTGCTACTTTGCCCTAGAGCTGAAAGGCACAACGTGCAGGCTTCTTTCCAAATGCGAGTTGGGCCCCAGAGCATCTTGCTTCCAGCTCTTTGGGAAGCTAAGAAACAACTCGCTCTGGACAGTGCTCTTACAGCCTAGTGGGAACATCTCTTCCAAAGGCCTGTGAAACGCAGTTTCTTTGCAGGCCTGATCTGGCTGAAGTAGGACTTCTGCTCTGGGTGTGCTACTTTGCCCTAGAGCTGAAAGGCACAACGTGCAGGCTTCTTTCCAAAGGGCGAGTTGGGCCCCACAGCATCTTGCTTCCAGCTCTTTTGGAAGCTAAGAAACAACTCGCTCTGCACAGTGCTCTTACAGCCTACCGGGAACATCTCTTCCAAAGGCCTGTGAAACGCAGTTTCTTTGCAGGCCTGATCTGGCTGAAGTAGGACTTCTGCTCTGGGTGTGCTACTTTGCCCTAGAGCTGAAAGGCACAACGTGCAGGCTTCTTTCCAAAGGGCGAGTTGGACCCCACAGCATCTTGCTTCCAGCTCTTTGGGAAGCCAGGAAACAACTCGCTCTGCACAGTGCTCTTACAGCCTAGTGGGAACATCTCTTCCAAAGGCCTGTGAAACGCAGTTTCTTTGCAGGCCTGATCTGGCTGAAGTAGGACTTCTGCTCTGGGTGTGCTACTTTGCCCTAGAGCGGAAAGGCACAACGTGCAGGCTTCTTTCCAAAGGGCGAGTTGGGCCCCACAGCATCTTGCTTCCAGCTCTTTGGGAAGCTAAGAAACAACTCGCTCTGCACAGTGCTCTTACAGCCTACGGGGAACATCTCTTCTAAAGGCCTGTGAAACGCAGTTTCTTTGCAGGCCTGATCTGGCTGAAGTAGGACTTCTGCTCTGGGTGGGCTACTTTGCCCTAGAGCTGAAAGGCACAACGTGCAGGCTTCTTTCCAAAGGGCGAGTTGGGCCCCACAGAATCCTGCTTCCAGCTCTTTGGGAAGGTAAGAAATAACTCGCTCTGCACAGTGCTCTTACAGCCTACCGGGAACATCTCTTCCAAAGGCCTGTGAAACGCAGTTTCTTTGCAGGCCTGATCTGGCTGAAGTAGGACTTCTGCTCTGGGTGTGCTACTTTGCCCTAGAGCTGAAAGGCACAACGTGCAGGCTTCTTTCCAAAGGGCGAGTTGGGCCCCACAGCATCTTGCTTCCAGCTCTTTGGGAAGCTAAGAAACAACTCGCTCTGCACAGTGCTCTTATAGCCTACCGGGAACATCTCTTCCAAAGGCCTGTGAAACGCAGTTTCTTTGCAGGCCTGATCTGGCTGAAGTAGGACTTCTGCTCTGGGTGTGCTACTTTGCCCTAGAGCTGAAAGGCACAACGTGCAGGCATCTTTCCAAAGGGCGAGTTGGTCCCCACAGCATCTTGCTTCCAGCTCTTTGGGAAGCTAAGAAACAACTCGCTCTGCACAGTGCTCTTACAGCCTAGTGGGAACATCTCTTCCAAAGGCCTGTGAAATGCAGTTTCTTTGCAGGCCTGATCTGGCTGAAGTAGGACTTCTGCTCTGGGTGTGCTACTTTGCCCTAGAGCTGAAAGGCACAACGTGCAGGCTTCTTTCCAAAGGGCGAGTTGGGCCCCACAGCATCTTGCTTCCAGTTCTTTGGGAAGCTAAGAAACAACTCGCTCTGCACAGTGCTCTTACAGCCTAGTGGGAACATCTCTTCCAAAGGCCTGTGAAACGCAGTTTCTTTGCAGGCCTGATCTGGCTGAAGTAGGACTTCTGCTCTGGGTGTGCTACTTTGCCCTAGAGCTCAAAGGCACAAGGTGCAGGCTTCTTTCCAAAGGGCGAGTTGGGCCCCACAGCAGCTTGCTTCCAGCTCTTTGGGAAGCTAAGAAAAAACTCGCTCTGCACAGTGCTCTTACAGCCTAGTGGGAACATCTCTTCCAAAGGCCTGTGAAACGCAGTTTCTTTGCAGGCCTGATGTGGCTGAAGTAGGACTTCTGCTCTGGGTGTGCTACTTTGCCCTAGAGCTGAAAGGCACAACGTGCAGGCTTCTTTCCAAAGGGCGAGTTGGGCCCCACAGCATCTTGCTTCCAGCTCTTTGGGAAGCTAAGAAACCACTCGCTCTGCACAGTGCTCTTACAGCCTACCGGCAACATGTCTTCCAAAGGCCTGTGAAACGCAGTTTTTAGCAGGCCTGATCTTCCTGAAGTAGGACTTCTGCTCTGGGTGTGCTACTTTGCCCTAGAGCTGAAAGGCACAACGTGCAGGCTTCTTTCCAAAGGGCGAGTTGGGCCCCACAGCATCTTGCTTCCAGCTCTTTGGGAAGCTAAGAAACAACTCGCTCTGCACAGTGCTCTTACAGCCTACCGGGAACATGTCTTCCAAAGGCCTGTGAAACGCAGTTTCTTTGCAGGCCTGATCTGGCTGAAGTAGGACTTCTGCTCTGGGTGTGCTACTTTGCCCTAGAGCTGAAAGGCACAACGTGCAGGCTTCTTTCCAAAGGGCGAGTTGGGCCCCACAGCATCTTGCTTCCAGCTCTTTGGGAAGCTAAGAAACAACTCGCTCTGCACAGTGCTCTTACAGCCTACCGGGAACATCTCTTCTAAAGGCCTGTGAAACGCAGTTTCTTTGCAGGCCTGATCTGGCTGAAGTAGGACTTCTGCTCTGGGTTTGCTACTTTGCCCTAGAGCTGAAAGGCACAACGTGCAGGCTTCTTTCCAAAGGGTGAGTTGGGCCCCACAGCATCTTGCTTCCAGCTCTTTGGGAAGCTAAGAAACAACTCGCTCTGCACAGTGCTCTTACAGCCTAGTGGGATCATCTCTTCCAAAGGCCTGTGAAACGCAGTTTCTTTGCAGGCCTGATCTGGCTGAAGTAAGACTTCTGCTCTGGGTGTGCTACTTTGCCCTAGAGCTGAAAGGCACAACGTGCAGGCTTCTTTCCAAAGGGCGAGTTGGGCCCCACAGCATCTTGCTTCCAGCTCTTTGGGAAGCTAAGAAACAACTCGCTCTGCACAGTGCTCTTACAGCCTACCGGGAACATCTCTTCCAAAGGCATGTGAAACGCAGTTTCTTTGCAGGCCTGATCTGGCTGAAGTGGGACTTCTGCTCTGGGTGTGCTACTTTGCCCTAGAGCTGAAAGGCACAACGTGCAGGCTTCTTTCCAAAGGGCGAGTTGGGCCCCACAGCATCTTGCTTCCAGCTCTTTGGGAAGCTAAGAAACAACTCGCTCTGCACAGTGCTCTTACAGCCTACCGGGAACATCTCTTCCAAAGGCCCGTGAAACGCAGTTTTTTGCAGGCCTGATCTGGCTGAAGTAGGACTTCTGCTCTGGGTGTGCTACTTTGCCCTAGAGCTGAAAGGCACAACGTGCAGGCTTCTTTCCAAAGGGCGAGTTGGGCCCCACAGCATCTTGCTTCCAGCTCTTTGGGAAGCTAAGAAACAACTCGCTCTGCACAGTGCTCTTACAGCCTAGTGGGAACATCTCTTCTAAAGGCCTGTGAAACGCAGTTTCTTTGCAGGCCTGATCTGGCTGAAGTAGGACTTCTGCTCTGGGTGTGCTACTTTGCCCTAGAGCTGAAAGGCACAACGTGCAGGCTTCTTTCCAAAGGGCGAGTTGGGCCCCACAGCATCTTGCTTCCAGCTCTTTGGGAAGCTAAGAAACAACTCGCTCTGCACAGTGCTCTTACAGCCTACCGGGAAAATCTCTTCCAAAGGTCTGTGAAACGCAGTTTCTTTGCAGGCCTGATCTGGCTGAAGTAGGACTTCTGCTCTGGGTGTGCTACTTTGCCCTAGAGCTGAAAGGCACAACGTGCAGGCTTCTTTCCAAACAGCGAGTTGGGCCCCACAGCATCTTGCTTCCAGCTCTTTGGGAAGCTAAGAAACAACTCGCTCTGCACAGTGCTCTTACAGCCTACGGGGAACATCTCTTCCAAAGGCCTGTGAAACGCAGATTCTTTGCAGGCCTGATCTGGCTGAAGTAGGACTTCTGCTCTGGGTGTGCTACTTTGCCCTAGAGCTGAAAGGCACAACGTGCAGGCTTCTTTCCAAAGGGCGAGGTGGGCCCCACAGCATCTTGCTTCCAGCTCTTTGGGAAGCTAAGAAACAACTCGCTCTGCACAGTGCTCTTACAGCCTACCGGGAACATCTCTTCCAAAGGCCTGTGAAACGCAGTTTCTTTGCAGGCCTGATCTGGCTGAAGTAGGACTTCTGCTCTGGGTGCGCTACTTTGCCCTAGAGCGGAAAGGCACAACGTGCAGGCTTCTTTCCAAAGGGCGAGTTGGGCCCCACAGCATCTTGCTTCCAGCTCTTTGGGAAGCTAAGAAACCACTCGCTCTGCACAGTGCTCTTACAGCCTACCGGCAACATGTCTTCCAAAGGCCTGTGAAGCGCAGTTTTTTGCAGGCCTGATCTTCCTGAAGTAGGACTTCTGCTCTGGGTGTGCTACTTTGCCCTAGAGCGGAAAGGCACAACGTGCAGGCTTCTTTCCAAAGGGCGAGTTGGACCCCACAGCATCTTGCTTCCAGCTCTTTGGGAAGCCAGGAAACAACTCGCTCTGCACAGTGCTCTTACAGCCTAGTGGGAACATCTCTTCCAAAGGCCTGTGAAACGCAGTTTCTTTGCAGGCCTGATCTGGCTGAAGTAGGACTTCTGCTCTGGGTGTGCTACTTTGCCCTAGAGCGGAAAGGCACAACGTGCAGGCTTCTTTCCAAAGGGCGAGTTGGGCCCCACAGCATCTTGCTTCCAGCTCTTTGGGAAGCTAAGAAACAACTCGCTCTGCACAGTGCTCTTACAGCCTACGGGGAACATCTCTTCTAAAGGCCTGTGAAACGCAGTTTCTTTGCAGGCCTGATCTGGCTGAAGTAGGACTTCTGCTCTGGGTGGGCTACTTTGCCCTAGAGCTGAAAGGCACAACGTGCAGGCTTCTTTCCAAAGGGCGAGTTGGGCCCCACAGAATCCTGCTTCCAGCTCTTTGGGAAGGTAAGAAATAACTCGCTCTGCACAGTGCTCTTACAGCCTACCGGGAACATCTCTTCCAAAGGCCTGTGAAACGCAGTTTCTTTGCAGGCCTGATCTGGCTGAAGTAGGACTTCTGCTCTGGGTGTGCTACTTTGCCCTAGAGCTGAAAGGCACAACGTGCAGGCTTCTTTCCAAAGGGCGAGTTGGGCCCCACAGCATCTTGCTTCCAGCTCTTTGGGAAGCTAAGAAACAACTCGCTCTGCACAGTGCTCTTATAGCCTACCGGGAACATCTCTTCCAAAGGCCTGTGAAACGCAGTTTCTTTGCAGGCCTGATCTGGCTGAAGTAGGACTTCTGCTCTGGGTGTGCTACTTTGCCCTAGAGCTGAAAGGCACAACGTGCAGGCATCTTTCCAAAGGGCGAGTTGGTCCCCACAGCATCTTGCTTCCAGCTCTTTGGGAAGCTAAGAAACAACTCGCTCTGCACAGTGCTCTTACAGCCTAGTGGGAACATCTCTTCCAAAGGCCTGTGAAATGCAGTTTCTTTGCAGGCCTGATCTGGCTGAAGTAGGACTTCTGCTCTGGGTGTGCTACTTTGCCCTAGAGCTGAAAGGCACAACGTGCAGGCTTCTTTCCAAAGGGCGAGTTGGGCCCCACAGCATCTTGCTTCCAGTTCTTTGGGAAGCTAAGAAACAACTCGCTCTGCACAGTGCTCTTACAGCCTAGTGGGAACATCTCTTCCAAAGGCCTGTGAAACGCAGTTTCTTTGCAGGCCTGATCTGGCTGAAGTAGGACTTCTGCTCTGGGTGTGCTACTTTGCCCTAGAGCTCAAAGGCACAAGGTGCAGGCTTCTTTCCAAAGGGCGAGTTGGGCCCCACAGCAGCTTGCTTCCAGCTCTTTGGGAAGCTAAGAAAAAACTCGCTCTGCACAGTGCTCTTACAGCCTAGTGGGAACATCTCTTCCAAAGGCCTGTGAAACGCAGTTTCTTTGCAGGCCTGATGTGGCTGAAGTAGGACTTCTGCTCTGGGTGTGCTACTTTGCCCTAGAGCTGAAAGGCACAACGTGCAGGCTTCTTTCCAAAGGGCGAGTTGGGCCCCACAGCATCTTGCTTCCAGCTCTTTGGGAAGCTAAGAAACCACTCGCTCTGCACAGTGCTCTTACAGCCTACCGGCAACATGTCTTCCAAAGGCCTGTGAAACGCAGTTTTTAGCAGGCCTGATCTTCCTGAAGTAGGACTTCTGCTCTGGGTGTGCTACTTTGCCCTAGAGCTGAAAGGCACAACGTGCAGGCTTCTTTCCAAAGGGCGAGTTGGGCCCCACAGCATCTTGCTTCCAGCTCTTTGGGAAGCTAAGAAACAACTCGCTCTGCACAGTGCTCTTACAGCCTACCGGGAACATGTCTTCCAAAGGCCTGTGAAACGCAGTTTCTTTGCAGGCCTGATCTGGCTGAAGTAGGACTTCTGCTCTGGGTGTGCTACTTTGCCCTAGAGCTGAAAGGCACAACGTGCAGGCTTCTTTCCAAAGGGCGAGTTGGGCCCCACAGCATCTTGCTTCCAGCTCTTTGGGAAGCTAAGAAACAACTCGCTCTGCACAGTGCTCTTACAGCCTACCGGGAACATCTCTTCTAAAGGCCTGTGAAACGCAGTTTCTTTGCAGGCCTGATCTGGCTGAAGTAGGACTTCTGCTCTGGGTTTGCTACTTTGCCCTAGAGCTGAAAGGCACAACGTGCAGGCTTCTTTCCAAAGGGTGAGTTGGGCCCCACAGCATCTTGCTTCCAGCTCTTTGGGAAGCTAAGAAACAACTCGCTCTGCACAGTGCTCTTACAGCCTAGTGGGATCATCTCTTCCAAAGGCCTGTGAAACGCAGTTTCTTTGCAGGCCTGATCTGGCTGAAGTAAGACTTCTGCTCTGGGTGTGCTACTTTGCCCTAGAGCTGAAAGGCACAACGTGCAGGCTTCTTTCCAAAGGGCGAGTTGGGCCCCACAGCATCTTGCTTCCAGCTCTTTGGGAAGCTAAGAAACAACTCGCTCTGCACAGTGCTCTTACAGCCTACCGGGAACATCTCTTCCAAAGGCATGTGAAACGCAGTTTCTTTGCAGGCCTGATCTGGCTGAAGTGGGACTTCTGCTCTGGGTGTGCTACTTTGCCCTAGAGCTGAAAGGCACAACGTGCAGGCTTCTTTCCAAAGGGCGAGTTGGGCCCCACAGCATCTTGCTTCCAGCTCTTTGGGAAGCTAAGAAACAACTCGCTCTGCACAGTGCTCTTACAGCCTACCGGGAACATCTCTTCCAAAGGCCCGTGAAACGCAGTTTTTTGCAGGCCTGATCTGGCTGAAGTAGGACTTCTGCTCTGGGTGTGCTACTTTGCCCTAGAGCTGAAAGGCACAACGTGCAGGCTTCTTTCCAAAGGGCGAGTTGGGCCCCACAGCATCTTGCTTCCAGCTCTTTGGGAAGCTAAGAAACAACTCGCTCTGCACAGTGCTCTTACAGCCTAGTGGGAACATCTCTTCTAAAGGCCTGTGAAACGCAGTTTCTTTGCAGGCCTGATCTGGCTGAAGTAGGACTTCTGCTCTGGGTGTGCTACTTTGCCCTAGAGCTGAAAGGCACAACGTGCAGGCTTCTTTCCAAAGGGCGAGTTGGGCCCCACAGCATCTTGCTTCCAGCTCTTTGGGAAGCTAAGAAACAACTCGCTCTGCACAGTGCTCTTACAGCCTACCGGGAAAATCTCTTCCAAAGGTCTGTGAAACGCAGTTTCTTTGCAGGCCTGATCTGGCTGAAGTAGGACTTCTGCTCTGGGTGTGCTACTTTGCCCTAGAGCTGAAAGGCACAACGTGCAGGCTTCTTTCCAAACAGCGAGTTGGGCCCCACAGCATCTTGCTTCCAGCTCTTTGGGAAGCTAAGAAACAACTCGCTCTGCACAGTGCTCTTACAGCCTACGGGGAACATCTCTTCCAAAGGCCTGTGAAACGCAGATTCTTTGCAGGCCTGATCTGGCTGAAGTAGGACTTCTGCTCTGGGTGTGCTACTTTGCCCTAGAGCTGAAAGGCACAACGTGCAGGCTTCTTTCCAAAGGGCGAGGTGGGCCCCACAGCATCTTGCTTCCAGCTCTTTGGGAAGCTAAGAAACAACTCGCTCTGCACAGTGCTCTTACAGCCTACCGGGAACATCTCTTCCAAAGGCCTGTGAAACGCAGTTTCTTTGCAGGCCTGATCTGGCTGAAGTAGGACTTCTGCTCTGGGTGCGCTACTTTGCCCTAGAGCGGAAAGGCACAACGTGCAGGCTTCTTTCCAAAGGGCGAGTTGGGCCCCACAGCATCTTGCTTCCAGCTCTTTGGGAAGCTAAGAAACCACTCGCTCTGCACAGTGCTCTTACAGCCTACCGGCAACATGTCTTCCAAAGGCCTGTGAAGCGCAGTTTTTTGCAGGCCTGATCTTCCTGAAGTAGGACTTCTGCTCTGGGTGTGCTACTTTGCCCTAGAGCGGAAAGGCACAACGTGCAGGCTTCTTTCCAAAGGGCGAGTTGGGCCCCACAGCATCTTGCTTCCAGCTCTTTGGGAAGCTAAGAAACAACTCGCTCTGCACAGTGCTCTTACAGCCTACCGGGAACATGTCTTCCAAAGGCCTGTGAAACGCAGTTTCTTTGCAGGCCTGATCTGGCTGAAGTAGGACTTCTGCTCTGGGTGTGCTACTTTGCCCTAGAGCTGAAAGGCACAACGTGCAGGCTTCTTTCCAAAGGGCGAGTTGGGCCCCACAGCATCTTGCTTCCAGCTCTTTGGGAAGCTAAGAAACAACTCGCTCTGCACAGTGCTCTTACAGCCTACCGGGAACATCTCTTCCAAAGGCCCGTGAAACGCAGTTTTTTGCAGGCCTGATCTGGCTGAAGTAGGACTTCTGCTCTGGGTGTGCTACTTTGCCCTAGAGCTGAAAGGCACAACGTGCAGGCTTCTTTCCAAAGGGCGAGTTGGGCCCCACAGCATCTTGCTTCCAGCTCTTTGGGAAGCTAAGAAACAACTCGCTCTGCACAGTGCTCTTACAGCCTAGTGGGAACATCTCTTCTAAAGGCCTGTGAAACGCAGTTTCTTTGCAGGCCTGATCTGGCTGAAGTAGGACTTCTGCTCTGGGTGTGCTACTTTGCCCTAGAGCTGAAAGGCACAACGTGCAGGCTTCTTTCCAAAGGGCGAGTTGGGCCCCACAGCATCTTGCTTCCAGCTCTTTGGGAAGCTAAGAAACAACTCGCTCTGCACAGTGCTCTTACAGCCTAGTGGGAACATCTCTTCCAAAGGCCTGTGAAACGCAGTTTCTTTGCAGGCCTGATCTGGCTGAAGTAGGACTTCTGCTCTGGGTGTGCTACTTTGCCCTAGAGCTGAAAGGCACAACGTGCAGGCTTCTTTCCAAACAGCGAGTTGGGCCCCACAGCATCTTGCTTCCAGCTCTTTGGGAAGCTAAGAAACAACTCGCTCTGCACAGTGCTCTTACAGCCTACGGGGAACATCTCTTCCAAAGGCCTGTGAAACGCAGATTCTTTGCAGGCCTGATCTGGCTGAAGTAGGACTTCTGCTCTGGGTGTGCTACTTTGCCCTAGAGCTGAAAGGCACAACGTGCAGGCTTCTTTCCAAAGGGCGAGGTGGGCCCCACAGCATCTTGCTTCCAGCGCTTTGGGAAGCTAAGAAACAACTCGCTCTGCACAGTGCTCTTACAGCCTAGTGGGAACATCTCTTCCAAAGGCCTGTGAAACGCAGTTTCTTTGCAGGCCTGATCTGGCTGAAGTAGGACTTCTGCTCTGGGTGCGCTACTTTGCCCTAGAGCGGAAAGGCACAACGTGCAGGCTTCTTTCCAAAGGGCGAGTTGGGCCCCACAGCATCTTGCTTCCAGCTCTTTGGGAAGCTAAGAAACAACTCGCTCTGCACAGTGCTCTTACAGCCTAGTGGGAACATGTCTTCCAAAGGCCTGTGAAACGCAGTTTCTTTGCAGGCCTGATCTGGCTGAAGTAGGACTTCTGCTCTGGGTGTGCTACTTTGCCCTAGAGCTGAAAGGCACAACGTGCAGGCTTCTTTCCAAAGGGCGAGTTGGGCCCCACAGCATCTTGCTTCCAGCTCTTTGGGAAGCTAAGAAACAACTCGCTCTGCACAGTGCTCTTACAGCCTACGGGGAACATCTCTTCCAAAGGCCTGTGAAACGCAGTTTCTTTGCAGGCCTGATCTGGCTGAAGTAGGACTTCTGCTCTCGGTGTGCTACTTTGCCCTAGAGCTGAAAGGCACAACGTGCAGGCTTCTTTCCAAAGGGCGAGTTGGGCCCCACAGCATCTTGCTTCCAGCTCTTTGGGAAGCTAAGAAACAACTCGCTCTGCACAGTGCTCTTACAGCCTAGTGGGAACATCTCTTCCAAAGGCCTGTGAAACGCAGTTTCTTTGCAGGCCTGATCTGACTGAAGTAGGACTTCTGCTCTGGGTGTGCTACTTTGCCCTAGAGCTGAAAGGCACAACGTGCAGGCTTCTTTCCAAAGGGCGAGTTGGGCCCCACAGCATCTTGCTTCCAGCTCTTTGGGAAGCTAAGAAACAACTCGCTCTGCACAGTGCTCTTACAGCCTACTGGGAACATCTCTTCCAAAGGCCTGTGAAACGCAGATTCTTTGCAGGCCTGATCTGGCTGAAGTAGGACTTCTGCTCTGGGTGTGCTACTTTGCCCTAGAGCTGAAAGGCACAACGTGCAGGCTTCTTTCCAAAGGGCGAGGTGGGCCCCACAGCATCTTGCTTCCAGCTCTTTGGGAACCTAAGAAACAACTCGCTCTGCACAGTGCTCTTACAGCCTACCGGGAACATCTCTTCCTAAAGGCCTGTGAAACGCAGTTTCTTTGCAGGCCTGATCTGGCTGAAGTAGGACTTCTGCTCTGGGTGTGCTACTTTGCCCTAGAGCTGAAAGGCACAACGTTCAGGCTTCTTTCCAAAGGGCGAGTTGGGCCCCACAGCATCTTGCTTCCAGCTCTTTGGGAAGCTAAGAAACAACTCGCTCTGCACAGTGCTCTTACAGCCTACGGGGAACATGTCTTCCAAAGGCCTGTGAAACGCAGTTTCTTTGCAGGCCTGATCTGGCTGAAGTAGGACTTCTGCTCTGGGTGTGCTACTTTGCCCTAGAGCTGAAAGGCACAACGTGCAGGCTTCTTTCCAAAGGGCGAGTTGGGCCCCACAGCATCTTGCTTCCAGCTCTTTGGGAAGCTAAGAAACAACTCGCTCTGCACAGTGCTCTTACAGCCTACCGGGAACATCTCTTCCAAAGGCCTGTGAAACGCAGTTTCTTTGCAGGCCTGATCTGGCTGAAGTAGGACTTCTGCTCTGGGTGTGCTACTTTGCCCTAGAGCTGAAAGGCACAACGTGCAGGCTTCTTTCCAAAGGGCGAGTTGGGCCCCACAGCATCTTGCTTCCAGCTCTTTGGGAAGCTAAGAAACAACTCGCTCTGCACAGTGCTCTTACAGCCTACCGGGAACATCTCTTCCAAAGGCCTGTGAAACGCAGTTTCTTTGCAGGCCTGATCTGGCTGAAGTAGGACTTCTGCTCTGGGTGTGCTACTTTGCCCTAGAGCTGAAAGGCACAACGTGCAGGCTTCTTTCCAAAGGGCGAGTTGGGCCCCACAGCATCTTGCTTCCAGCTCTTTGGGAAGCTAAGAAACCACTCGCTCTGCACAGTGCTCTTACAGCCTACCGGGAACATGTCTTCCAAAGGCCTGTGAAACGCAGTTTTTTGCAGGCCTGATCTTGCTGAAGTAGGACTTCTGCTCTGGGTGTGCTACTTTGCCCTAGAGCTGAAAGGCACAACGTGCAGGCTTCTTTCCAAAGGGCGAGTTGGGCCCCACAGCATCTTGCTTCCAGCTCTTTGGGAAGCTAAGAAACAACTCGCTCTGCACAGTGCTCTTACAGCCTAGTGGGAACATCTCTTCCAAAGGCCTGTGAAACGCAGTTTCTTTGCAGGCATGATCTGGCTGAAGTAGGACTTCTGCTCTGGGTGTGCTACTTTGCCCTAGAGCTGAAAGGCACAACGTGCAGGCTTCTTTCCAAAGGGCGAGTTGGGCCCCACAGCATCTTGCTTCCAGCTCTTTGGGAAGCTAAGAAACAACTCGTTCGGCACAGTGCTCTTACAGCCTAGTGGGAACATCTCTTCCAAAGGCCTGTGAAACGCAGTTTCTTTGCAGGCCTGATCTGGCTGAAGTAGGACTTCTGCTCTGGGTGTGCTTCTTTGCCCTAGAGCTCAAAGGCACAACGTGCAGGCTTCTTTCCAAAGGGCGAGTTGGGCCCCAAAGCATCTTGCTTCCAGCTCTTTGGGAATCTAAGAAACAACTCGCTCTGCACAGTGCTCTTACAGCCTAGTGGGAACATCTCTTCCAAAGGCCTGTGAAACGCAGTTTCTTTGCAGGCCTGATCTGGCTGAAGTAGGACTTCTGCTCTGGGTGTGCTACTTTGCCCTAGAGCGGAAAGGCACAACGTGCAGGCTTCTTTCCAAAGGGCGAGTTGGTCCCCACAGCATCTTGCTTCCAGCTCTTTGGGAAGCTAAGAAACAACTCGCTCTGCACAGTGCTCTTACAGCCTACCGGGAACATCTCTTCCAAAGCCCTGTGAAACGCAGTTTTTTGCAGGCCTGATCTGGCTGAAGTAGGACTTCTGCTCTGGGTGTGCTACTTTGCCCTAGAGCTGAAAGGCACAAGGTGCAGGCTTCTTTCCAAAGGGCGAGTTGGGCCCCACAGCATCTGGCTTCCAGCTCTTTGGGAAGCTAAGAAACAACTCGCTCTGCACAGTGCTCTTACAGCCTAGTGGGAACATCTCTTCCAAAGGCCTGTGAAACGCAGTTTCTTTGCAGGCCTGATCTGGCTGAAGTAGGACTTCTGCTCTGGGTGTGCTACTTTGCCCTAGAGCTGAAAGGCACAACGTGCAGGCTTCTTTCCAAAGGGCGAGTTGGGCCCCACAGCATCTTGCTTCCAGATCTTTGGGAAGCTAAGAAACAACTCGCTCTGCACAGTGCTCTTACAGCCTACCGGGAACATCTCTTCCAAAGGCCTGTGAAACGCAGTTTCTTTGCAGGCCTGATCTGGCTGAAGTAGGACTTCTGCTCTGGGTGTGCTACTTTGCCCTAGAGCTGAAAGGCACAACGTGCAGGCTTCTTTCCAAAGGGCGAGTTGGGCCCCACAGCATCTTGCTTCCAGCTCTTTGGGAAGCTAAGAAACAACTCGCTCTGCACAGTGCTCTTACAGCCTACCGGGAACATCTCTTCCAAAGGCCTGTGAAACGCAGTTTCTTTGCAGGCCTGATCTGGCTGAAGTAGGACTTCTGCTCTGGGTGTGCTACTTTGCCCTAGAGCTGAAAGGCACAACGTGCAGGCTTCTTTCCAAAGGGCGAGTTGTGCCCCACAGCATCTTGCTTCCAGCTCTTTGGGAAGCTAAGAAACCACTCGCTCTGCACAGTGCTCTTACAGCCTACCGGGAACATCTCTTCCAAAGGCCTGTGAAACGCAGTTTCTTTGCAGGCCTGATCTGGCTGAAGTAGGACTTCTGCTCTGGGTGTGCTACTTTGCCCTAGAGCGGAAATGCACAACGTGCAGGCTTCTATCCAAAGGGCGAGTGTGCCCCACAGCATCTTGCTTCCAGCTCTTTGGGAAGCTAAGAAACAACTCGCTCTGCACAGTGCTCTTAAAGCCTACCGGGAACATCTCTTCCAAAGGCCTGTGAAACGCAGTTTCTTTGCAGGCCTGATCTGGCTGAAGTAGGACTTCTGCTCTGGGTGTGCTACTTTGCCCTAGAGCTGAAAGGCACAACGTGCAGGCTTCTTTCCAAAGGGCGAGTTGGGCCCCACAGCATCTTGCTTCCAGCTCTTTGGGAAGCTAAGAAACAACTCGCTCTTGCCCAGTGCTCTTACAGCCTACCGGGAACATCTCTTCCAAAGGCCTGTGAAACGCAGTTTCTTTGCAGGCCTGATCTGGCTGAAGTAGGACTTCTGCTCTGGGTGTGCTACTTTGCCCTAGAGCTGAAAGGCACAACGTGCAGGCTTCTTTCCAAAGGGCGAGTTGGGCCCCACAGCATCTTGCTTCCAGCGCTTTGGGAAGCTAAGAAACAACTCGCTCTGCACAGTGCTCTTACAGCCTACCGGGAACATCTCTTCCAAAGGCCTGTGAAACGCAGTTTCTTTGCAGGCCTGATCTGGCTGAAGTAGGACTTCTGCTCTGGGTGTGCCACTTTGCCCTAGAGCTGAAAGGCACAACGTGCAGGCTTCTTTCCAAAGGGCGAGTTGGGCCCCACAGCATCTTGCTTCCAGCGCTTTGGGAAGCTAAGAAACAACTCGCTCTGCACAGTGCTCTTACAGCCTAGTGGGAACATCTCTTCCAAAGGCCTGTGAAACGCAGTTTCTTTGCAGGCCTGATCTGGCTGAAGTAGGACTTCTGCTCTGGGTGTGCTACTTTGCCCTAGAGCTGAAAGGCACAACGTGCAGGCTTCTTTCCAAAGGGCGAGTTGGGCCCCACAGCATCTTGCTTCCAGTTCTTTGGGAAGCTAAGAAACAACTCGCTCTGCACAGTGCTCTTACAGCCTAGTGGGAACATCTCTTCCAAAGGCCTGTGAAACGCAGTTTCTTTGCAGGCCTGATCTGGCTGAAGTAGGACTTCTGCTCTGGGTGTGCTACTTTGCCCTAGAGCTCAAAGGCACAAGGTGCAGGCTTCTTTCCAAAGGGCGAGTTGGGCCCCACAGCAGCTTGCTTCCAGCTCTTTGGGAAGCTAAGAAACAACTCGCTCTGCACAGTGCTCTTACAGCCTAGTGGGAACATCTCTTCCAAAGGCCTGTGAAACGCAGTTTCTTTGCAGGCCTGATCTGGCTGAAGTAGGACTTCTGCTCTGGGTGTGCTACTTTGCCCTAGAGCGGAAAGGCACAACGTGCAGGCTTCTTTCCAAAGGGCGAGTTGCTCCCCACAGCATCTTGCTTCCAGCTCTTTGGGAAGCTAAGAAACCACTCGCTCTGCACAGTGCTCTTACAGCCTACCGGGAACATGTCTTCCAAAGGCCTGTGAAACGCAGTTTTTTGCAGGCCTGATCTGGCTGAAGTAGGACTTCTGCTCTGGGTGTGCTACTTTGCCCTAGAGCTGAAAGGCACAACATGCAGGCTTCTTTCCAAAGGGCGAGTTGGGCCCCACAGCATCTTGCTTCCAGCTCTTTGGGAAGCTAAGAAACAACTCGCTCTGCACAGTGCTCTTACAGCCTAGTGGGAACATCTCTTCTAAAGGCCTGTGAAACGCAGTTTCTTTGCAGGCCTGATCTGGCTGAAGTAGGACTTCTGCTCTGGGTGTGCTACTTTGCCCTAGAGCTGAAAGGCACAACGTGCAGGCTTCTTTCCAAAGGGCGAGTTGGGCCCCACAGCATCTTGCTTCCAGCTCTTTGGGAAGCTAAGAAACAACTCGCTCTGCACAGTGCTCTTACAACCTACCGGGAACATCTCTTCCAAAGGCCTGTGAAACGCAGTTTCTTTGCAGGCCTGATCTGGCTGAAGTAGGACTTCTGCTCTGGGTGTGCTACTTTGCCCTAGAGCTGAAAGGCACAACGTGCAGGCTTCTTTCCAAAGGGCGAGTTGGGCCCCACAGCATCTTGCTTCCAGCTCTTTGGGAAGCTAAGAAACAACTCGCTCTGCACAGTGCTCTTACAGCCTAGTGGGAACATCTCTTCCAAAGGCCTGTGAAACGCAGTTTCTTTGCAGGCCTGATCTGGCTGAAGTAGGACTTCTGCTCTGGGTGTGCTACTTTGCCCTAGAGCGGAAAGGCACAACGTGCAGGCTTCTTTCCAAAGGGCGAGTTGGGCCTCACAGCATCTTGCTTCCAGCTCTTTGGGAAGCTAAGAAACAACTCGCTCTGCACAGTGCTCTTACAGCCTAGTGGGAACATCTCTTCCAAAGGCCTGTGAAACGCAGTTTCTTTGCAGGCATGATCTGGCTGAAGTAGGACTTCTGCTCTGGGTGTGCTACTTTGCCCTAGAGCTGAAAGGCACAACGTGCAGGCTTCTTTCCAAAGGGCGAGTTGGGCCCCACAGCATCTTGCTTCCAGCTCTTTGGGAAGCTAAGAAACAACTCGTTCGGCACAGTGCTCTTACAGCCTAGTGGGAACATCTCTTCCAAAGGCCTGTGAAACGCAGTTTCTTTGCAGGCCTGATCTGGCTGAAGTAGGACTTCTGCTCTGGGTGTGCTACTTTGCCCTAGAGCTGAAAGGCACAAGGTGCAGGCTTCTTTCCAAAGGGCGAGTTGGGCCCCAAAGCATCTTGCTTCCAGCTCTTTGGGAATCTAAGAAACAACTCGCTCTGCACAGTGCTCTTACAGCCTAGTGGGAACATCTCTTCCAAAGGCCTGTGAAACGCAGTTTCTTTGCAGGCCTGATCAGGCTGAAGTAGGACTTCTGCTCTGGGTGTGCTACTTTGCCCTAGAGCGGAAAGGCACAACGTGCAGGCTTCTTTCCAAAGGGCGAGTTGGTCCCCACAGCATCTTGCTTCCAGCTCTTTGGGAAGCTAAGAAACAACTCGCTCTGCACAGTGCTCTTACAGCCTACCGGGAACATCTCTTCCAAAGCCCTGTGAAACGCAGTTTTTTGCAGGCCTGATCTGGCTGAAGTAGGACTTCTGCTCTGGGTGTGCTACTTTGCCCTAGAGCTGAAAGGCACAAGGTGCAGGCTTCTTTCCAAAGGGCGAGTTGGGCCCCACAGCATCTTGCTTCCAGCTCTTTGGGAAGCTAAGAAACAACTCGCTCTGCACAGTGCTCTTACAGCCTACCGGGAACATCTCTTCCAAAGGCCTGTGAAACGCAGTTTCTTTGCAGGCCTGATCTGGCTGAAGTAGGACTTCTGCTCTGGGTGTGCTACTTTGCCCTAGAGCTGAAAGGCACAACGTGCAGGCTTCTTTCCAAAGGGCGAGTTGGGCCCCACAGCATCTTGCTTCCAGCTCTTTGGGAAGCTAAGAAACAACTCGCTCTGCACAGTGCTCTTACAGCCTACCGGGAACATCTCTTCCAAAGGCCTGTGAAACGCAGTTTCTTTGCAGGCCTGATCTGGCTGAAGTAGGACTTCTGCTCTGGGTGTGCTACTTTGCCCTAGAGCTGAAAGGCACAACGTTCAGGCTTCTTTCCAAAGGGCGAGTTGGGCCCCACAGCATCTTGCTTCCAGCTCTTTGGGAAGCTAAGAAACAACTCGCTCTGCACAGTGCTCTTACAGCCTAGTGGGAACATCTCTTCCAAAGGCCTGTGAAACGCAGTTTCTTTGCAGGCCTGATCTGGCTGAAGTAGGACTTCTGCTCTGGGTGTGCTACTTTGCCCTAGAGCTGAAAGGCACAACGTGCAGGCTTCTTTCCAAAGGGCGAGTTGGGCCCCACAGCATCTTGCTTCCAGCTCTTTGGGAAGCTAAGAAACAACTCGCTCTGCACAGTGCTCTTACAGCCTACCGGGAACATCTCTTCCAAAGGCCTGTGAAACGCAGTTTCTTTGCAGGCCTGATCTGGCTGAAGTAGGACTTCTGCTCTGGGTGTGCTACTTTGCCCTAGAGCTGAAAGGCACAACGTGCAGGCTTCTTTCCAAAGGGCGAGTTGGGCCCCAAAGCATCTTGCTTCCAGCTCTTTGGGAAGCTAAGAAACAACTCGCTCTGCACAGTGCTCTTACAGCCTACCGGGAACATCTCTTCCAAAGGCCTGTGAAACGCAGTTTCTTTGAATGCCTGCTCTGGCTGAAGTAGGACTTCTGCTCTGGGTGTGCTACTTTGCCCTAGAGCTGAAAGGCACAACGTGCAGGCTTCTTTCCAAAGGGCGAGTTGGGCCCCACAGCATCTTGCTTCCAGCTCTTTGGGAGGCTAAGACACAACTCGCTCTGCAGAGTGCTCTTACAGCCTACCAGGAACATGTCTTCCAAAGGCCTGTGAAACGCAGTTTCTTTGCAGGCCTGATCTGGCTGAAGTAGGACTTCTGCTCTGGGTGTGCTACTTTGCCCTGGAGCTGAAAGGCACAACGTGCAGGCATCTTTCCAAAAGGCGAGTTGGGCCCCACAGCATCTTGCTTCCAGGTCTTTGGGAAGCTAAGAAACAACTCGCTCTGCACAGTGCTCTTACAGCCTACCGGGAACATCTCTTCCAAAGGCCTGTGAAACGCAGTTTCTTTGCAGGCCTGATCTGGCTGAAGTAGGACTTCTGCTCTGGGTGTGCTACTTTGCCCTAGAGCTGAAAGGCACAACGTGCAGGCTTCTTTCCAAAGGGCGAGTTGGGCCCCACAGCATCTTGCTTCCAGCTCTTTGGGAAGCTAAGAAACAACTCGCTCTGCACAGTGCTCTTACAGCCTACCGGGAACATCTCTTCCAAAGGCCTGTGAAACGCAGTTTCTTTGCAGGCCTGATCTGGCTGAAGTAGGACTTCTGCTCTGGGTGTGCTACTTTGCCCTAGAGCTGAAAGGCACAACGTGCAGGCTTCTTTCCAAAGGGCGAGTTGGGCCCCACAGCATCTTGCTTCCAGCTCTTTGGGAAGCTAAGAAACAACTCGCTCTGCACAGTGCTCTTACAGCCTACCGGGAACATCTCTTCCAAAGGCCTGTGAAACGCAGTTTCTTTGCAGGCCTGATCTGGCTGAAGTAGGACTTCTGCTCTGGGTGTGCTACTTTGCCCTAGAGCTGAAAGGCACAACGTGCAGGCTTCTTTCCAAAGGGCGAGTTGGGCCCCACAGCATCTTGCTTCCAGCTCTTTGGGAAGCTAAGAAACAACTCGCTCTTGCCCAGTGCTCTTACAGCCTACCGGGAACATCTCTTCCAAAGGCCTGTGAAACGCAGTTTCTTTGCAGGCCTGATCTGGCTGAAGTAGGACTTCTGCTCTGGGTGTGCTACTTTGCCCTAGAGCTGAAAGGCACAACGTGCAGGCTTCTTTCCAAAGGGCGAGTTGGGCCCCACAGCATCTTGCTTCCAGCGCTTTGGGAAGCTAAGAAACAACTCGCTCTGCACAGTGCTCTTACAGCCTACCGGGAACATCTCTTCCAAAGGCCTGTGAAACGCAGTTTCTTTGCAGGCCTGATCTGGCTGAAGTAGGACTTCTGCTCTGGGTGTGCCACTTTGCCCTAGAGCTGAAAGGCACAACGTGCAGGCTTCTTTCCAAAGGGCGAGTTGGGCCCCACAGCATCTTGCTTCCAGCGCTTTGGGAAGCTAAGAAACAACTCGCTCTGCACAGTGCTCTTACAGCCTAGTGGGAACATCTCTTCCAAAGGCCTGTGAAACGCAGTTTCTTTGCAGGCCTGATCAGGCTGAAGTAGGACTTCTGCTCTGGGTGTGCTACTTTGCCCTAGAGCGGAAAGGCACAACGTGCAGGCTTCTTTCCAAAGGGCGAGTTGGTCCCCACAGCATCTTGCTTCCAGCTCTTTGGGAAGCTAAGAAACAACTCGCTCTGCACAGTGCTCTTACAGCCTACCGGGAACATCTCTTCCAAAGCCCTGTGAAACGCAGTTTTTTGCAGGCCTGATCTGGCTGAAGTAGGACTTCTGCTCTGGGTGTGCTACTTTGCCCTAGAGCTGAAAGGCACAAGGTGCAGGCTTCTTTCCAAAGGGCGAGTTGGGCCCCACAGCATCTTGCTTCCAGCTCTTTGGGAAGCTAAGAAACAACTCGCTCTGCACAGTGCTCTTACAGCCTACCGGGAACATCTCTTCCAAAGGCCTGTGAAACGCAGTTTCTTTGCAGGCCTGATCTGGCTGAAGTAGGACTTCTGCTCTGGGTGTGCTACTTTGCCCTAGATCTGAAAGGCACAACGTGCAGGCTTCTTTCCAAAGGGCGAGTTGGGCCCCACAGCATCTTGCTTCCAGCTCTTTGGGAAGCTAAGAAACAACTCGCTCTGCACAGTGCTCTTACAGCCTAGTGGGAACATCTCTTCCAAAGGCCTGTGAAACGCAGTTTCTTTGCAGGCCTGATCTGGCTGAAGTAGGACTTCTGCTCTGGGTGTGCTACTTTGCCCTAGAGCTGAAAGGCACAACGTTCAGGCTTCTTTCCAAAGGGCGAGTTGGGCCCCACAGCATCTTGCTTCCAGCTCTTTGGGAAGCTAAGAAACAACTCGCTCTGCACAGTGCTCTTACAGCCTAGTGGGAACATCTCTTCCAAAGGCCTGTGAAACGCAGTTTCTTTGCAGGCCTGATCTGGCTGAAGTAGGACTTCTGCTCTGGGTGTGCTACTTTGCCCTAGAGCTGAAAGGCACAAGGTGCAGGCTTCTTTCCAAAGGGCGAGTTGGGCCCCACAGCATCTTGCTTCCAGCTCTTTGGGAAGCTAAGAAACAACTCGCTCTGCACAGTGCTCTTACAGCCTACCGGGAACATGTCTTCCAAAGGCCTGTGAAACGCAGTTTCTTTGCAGGCCTGATCTGGCTGAAGTAGGACTTCTGCTCTGGGTGTGCTACTTTGCCCTAGAGCTGAAAGGCACAACGTGCAGGCTTCTTTCCAAAGGGCGAGTTGGGCCCCAAAGCATCTTGCTTCCAGCTCTTTGGGAAGCTAAGAAACAACTCGCTCTGCACAGTGCTCTTACAGCCTACCGGGAACATCTCTTCCAAAGGACTGTGAAACGCAGTTTCTTTGCATGCCTGCTCTGGCTGAAGTAGGACTTCTGCTCTGGGTGTGCTACTTTGCCCTAGAGCTGAAAGGCACAACGTGCAGGCTTCTTTCCAAAGGGCGAGTTGGGCCCCACAGCATCTTGCTTCCAGCTCTTTGGGAGGCTAAGACACAACTCGCTCTGCAGAGTGCTCTTACAGCCTACCAGGAACATGTCTTCCAAAGGCCTGTGAAACGCAGTTTCTTTGCAGGCCTGATCTGGCTGAAGTAGGACTTCTGCTCTGGGTGTGCTACTTTGCCCTGGAGCTGAAAGGCACAACGTGCAGGCATCTTTCCAAAAGGCGAGTTGGGCCCCACAGCATCTTGCTTCCAGCTCTTTGGGAAGCTAAGAAACAACTCGCTCTGCACAGTGCTCTTACAGCCTACCGGGAACATCTCTTCCAAAGGCCTGTGAAACGCAGTTTCTTTGCAGGCCTGATCTGGCTGAAGTAGGACTTCTGCTCTGGGTGTGCTACTTTGCCCTAGAGCTGAAAGGCACAACGTGCAGGCTTCTTTCCAAAGGGCGAGTTGGGCCCCACAGCATCTTGCTTCCAGCTCTTTGGGAAGCTAAGAAACAACTCGCTCTTGCCCAGTGCTCTTACAGCCTACCGGGAACATCTCTTCCAAAGGCCTGTGAAACGCAGTTTCTTTGCAGGCCTGATCTGGCTGAAGTAGGACTTCTGCTCTGGGTGTGCTACTTTGCCCTAGACCTGAAAGGCACAACGTGCAGGCTTCTTTCCAAAGGGCGAGTTGGGCCCCACAGCATCTTGCTTCCAGCGCTTTGGGAAGCTAAGAAACAACTCGCTCTGCACAGTGCTCTTACAGCCTACCGGGAACATCTCTTCCAAAGGCCTGTGAAACGCAGTTTCTTTGAAGGCCTGATCTGGCTGAAGTAGGACTTCTGCTCTGGGTGTGCCACTTTGCCCTAGAGCTGAAAGGCACAACGTGCAGGCTTCTTTCCAAAGGGCGAGTTGGGCCCCACAGCATCTTGCTTCCAGCGCTTTGGGAAGCTAAGAAACAACTCGCTCTGCACAGTGCTCTTACAGCCTAGTGGGAACATCTCTTCCAAAGGCCTGTGAAACGCAGTTTCTTTGCAGGCCTGATCTGGCTGAAGTAGGACTTCTGCTCTGGGTGTGCTACTTTGCCCTAGAGCTGAAAGGCACAACGTGCAGGCTTCTTTCCAAAGGGCGAGTTGGGCCCCACAGCATCTTGCTTCCAGCTCTTTGGGAAGCTAAGAAACAACTCGCTCTGCACAGTGCTCTTACAGCCTAGTGGGAACATCTCTTCCAAAGGCCTGTGAAACGCAGTTTCTTTGCAGGCCTGATCTGGCTGAAGTAGGACTTCTGCTCTGGGTGTGCTACTTTGCCCTAGAGCGGAAAGGCACAACGTGCAGGCTTCTTTCCAAAGGGCGAATTGGGCCCCACAGCATCTTGCTTCCAGCTCGTTGGGAAGCTAAGAAACAACTCGCTCTGCACAGTGCTCTTACAGCCTACCGGGAACATCTCTTCCAAAGGCCTGTGAAACGCAGTTTCTTTGCAGGCCTGATCTGGCTGAAGTAGGACTTCTGCTCTGGGTGTGCTACTTTGCCCTAGAGCTGAAAGGCACAACGTGCAGGCTTCTTTCCAAAGGGCGAGTTGGGCCCCACAGCATCTTGCTTCCAGCTCTTGGGGAAGCTAAGAAACAACTCGCTCTGCACAGTGCTCTTACAGCCTAGTGGGAACATCTCTTCCAAAGGCCTGTGAAACGCAGTTTCTTTGCAGGCCTGATCTGGCTGAAGTAGGACTTCTGCTCTGGGTGTGCTACTTTGCCCTAGAGCTGAAAGGCACAACGTGCAGGCTTCTTTCCAAAGGGCGAGTTGGGCCCCACAGCATCTTGCTTCCAGCTCTTTGGGAAGCTAAGAAACACCTCGCTCTGCACAGTGCTCTTACAGCCTAGTGGTAATATCTCTTCCAAAGGCCTGTGAAACGCAGTTTCTTTGCAGGCCTGATCTGGCTGAAGTAGGACTTCTGCTCTGGGTGTGCTACTTTGCCCTAGAGCTGAAAGGCACAACGTGCAGGCTTCTTTCCAAAGGGCGAGTTGGGCCCCACAGCATCTTGCTTCCAGCTCTTGGGGAAGCTAAGAAACAACTCGCTCTGCACAGTGCTCTTACAGCCTACGGGGAACATCTCTTCCAAAGGACTGTGAAACGCAGTTTCTTTGCATGCCTGCTCTGGCTGAAGTAGGACTTCTGCTCTGGGTGTGCTACTTTGCCCTAGAGCTGAAAGGCACAACGTGCAGGCTTCTTTCCAAAGGGCGAGTTGGGCCCCACAGCATCTTGCTTCCAGCTCTTTGGGAAGCTAAGACACAACTCGCTCTGCAGAGTGCTCTTACAGCCTACCAGGAACATGTCTTCCAAAGGCCTGTGAAACGCAGTTTCTTTGCAGGCCTGATCTGGCTGAAGTAGGACTTCTGCTCTGGGTGTGCTACTTTGCCCTGGAGCTGAAAGGCACAACGTGCAGGCATCTTTCCAAAAGGCGAGTTGGGCCCCACAGCATCTTGCTTCCAGCTCTTTGGGAAGCTAAGAAACAACTCGCTCTGCACAGTGCTCTTACAGCCTACCGGGAACGTCACTTCCAAAGGCCTGTGAAAGGCAGTTTCTTTGCAGGCCTGATCTGGCTGAAGTAGGACTTCTGCTCTGGGTGTGCTACTTTGCCCTAGAGCTGAAAGGCACAACGTGCAGGCTTCTTTCCAAAGGGCGAGGTGGGCCCCACAGCATCTTGCTTCCAGCTCTTTGGGAAGCTAAGAAACAACTCGCTCTGCACAGTGCTCTTACAGCCTAGTGGGAACATCTCTTCCAAAGGCCTATGAAACGCAGTTTCTTTGCAGGCCTGATCTGGCAGAAGTAGGACTTCTGCTCTGGGTGTGCTACTTTGCCGTAGAGCTGAAAGGCACAACGTGCAGGCGTCTTTCCAAAGGGCGATTTGGGCCCCACAGCATCTTGCTTCCAGCTCTTTGGGAAGCTAAGAAACAACTCGCTCTGCACAGTGCTCTTACAGCCTACCGGGAACATCTCTTCCAAAGGCCTGTGAAACGCAGTTTCTTTGCAGGCCTGATCTGGCTGAAGGAGGACTTCTGCTCTGGGTGTGCTACTTTGCCCTAGAGCTGAAAGGCACAACGTGCAGGCTTCTTTCCAAAGGGCGAGTTGGGCCCCACAGCATCTTGCTTCCAGCTCTTTGGGAAGCTAAGAAACAACTCGCTCTGCACAGTGCTCTTACAGCCTACGGGGAACATCTCTTCCAAAGGCCTGTGAAACGCAGTTTCTTTGCAGGCCTGATCTGGCTGAAGTAGGACTTCTGCTCTGGGTGTGCTACTTTGCCCTAGAGCTGAAAGGCACAACGTGCAGGCTTCTTTCCAAAGGGCGAGTTGGGCCCCACAGCATCTTGCTTCCAGCTCTTTGGGAAGCTAAGAAACAACTCGTTCGGCACAGTGCTCTTACAGCCTAGTGGGAACATCTCTTCCAAAGGCCTGTGAAACGCAGTTTCTTTGCAGGCCTGATCTGGCTGAAGTAGGACTTCTGCTCTGGGTGTGCTACTTTGCCCTAGAGCTGAAAGGCACAACGTGCAGGCTTCTTTCCAAAGGGCGAGTTGGGCCCCACAGCATCTTGCTTCCAGCGCTTTGGGAAGCTAAGAAACAACTCGCTCTGCACAGTGCTCTTACAGCCTAGTGGGAACATCTCTTCCAAAGGCCTGTGAAACGCAGTTTCTTTGCAGGCCTGATCTGGCTGAAGTAGGACTTCTGCTCTGGGTGTGCTACTTTGCCCTAGAGCTGAAAGGCACAACGTGCAGGCTTCTTTCCAAAGGGCGAGTTGGTCCCCACAGCATCTTGCTTCCAGCTCTTTGGGAAGCTAAGAAACAACTCGCTCTGCACAGTGCTCTTACAGCCTACCGGGAACATCTCTTCCAAAGCCCTGTGAAACGCAGTTTTTTGCAGGCCTGATGTGGCTGAAGTAGGACTTCTGCTCTGGGTGTGCTACTTTGCCCTAGAGCTGAAAGGCACAAGGTGCAGGCTTCTTTCCAAAGGGCGAGTTGGGCCCCACAGCATCTTGCTTCCAGCTCTTTGGGAAGCTAAGAAACAACTCGCTCTGCACAGTGCTCCTACAGCCTAGTGGGAACATCTCTTCCAAAGGCCTGTGAAACGCAGTTTCTTTGCAGGCCTGATCTGGCTGAAGTAGGACTTCTGCTCTGGGTGTGCTACTTTGCCCTAGAGCTGAAAGGCACAACGTGCAGGCTTCTTTCCAAAGGGCGAGTTGGGCCCCACAGCATCTTGCTTCCAGCTCTTTGGGAAGCTAAGAAACAACTCGCTCTGCACAGTGCTCTTACAGCCTAGTGGGAACATCTCTTCCAAAGGCCTGTGAAACGCAGTTTCTTTGCAGGCCTGATCTGGCTGAAGTAGGACTTCTGCTCTGGGTGTGCTACTTTGCCCTAGAGCTGAAAGGCACAACGTGCAGGCTTCTTTCCAAAGGGCGAGTTGGTCCCCACAGCATCTTGCTTCCAGCTCTTTGGGAAGCTAAGAAACAACTCGCTCTGCACAGTGCTCTTACAGCCTACCGGGAACATCTCTTCCAAAGCCCTGTGAAACGCAGTTTTTTGCAGGCCTGATGTGGCTGAAGTAGGACTTCTGCTCTGGGTGTGCTACTTTGCCCTAGAGCTGAAAGGCACAAGGTGCAGGCTTCTTTCCAAAGGGCGAGTTGGGCCCCACAGCATCTTGCTTCCAGCTCTTTGGGAAGCTAAGAAACAACTCGCTCTGCACAGTGCTCCTACAGCCTAGTGGGAACACCTCTTCCAAAGGCCTGTGAAACGCAGTTTCTTTGCAGGCCTGATCTGGCTGAAGTAGGACTTCTGCTCTGGGTGTGCTACTTTGCCCTAGAGCTGAAAGGCACAACGTGCAGGCTTCTATCCAAAGGGCGAGTTGGGCCCCACAGCATCTTGCTTCCAGCTCTTTGGGAAGCTAAGAAACAACTCGCTCTGCACAGTGCTCTTACAGCCTACCGGGAACATCTCTTCCAAAGGCCTGTGAAACGCAGTTTCTTTGCAGGCCTGATCTGGCTGAAGTAGGACTTCTGCTCTGGGTGTGCTACTTTGCCCTAGAGCTGAAAGGCACAACGTGCAGGCTTCTTTCCAAAGGGCGAGTTGGGCCCCACAGCATCTTGCTTCCAGCTCTTTGGGAAGCTAGGAAACAACTCGCTCTGCGCAGTGCTCTTACAGCCTAGTGGGAACATCTCTTCCAAAGGCCTGTGAAACGCAGTTTCTTTGCAGGCCTGATGTGGCTGAAGTAGGACTTCTGCTCTGGGTGTGCTACTTTGCCCTAGAGCTGAAAGGCACAACGTGCAGGCTTCTTTCCAAAGGGCGAGTTGGGCCCCACAGCATCTTGCTTCCAGCTCTTTGGGAAGCTAAGAAACAACTCACTCTGCACAGTGCTCTTACAGCCTACCGGGAACATGTCTTCCAAAGGCCTGTGAAACGCAGTTTCTTTGCAGGCCTGATCTGGCTGAAGTAGGACTTCTGCTCTGGGTGTGCTACTTTGCCCTAGAGCTGAAAGGCACAACGTGCAGGCTTCTTTCCAAAGGGCGAGTTGGGCCCCACATCATCTTGCTTCCAGCTCTTTGGGAAGCTAAGAAACAACTCGCTCTGCACAGTGCTCTTACAGCCTACCGGGAACATCTCTTCCAAAGGCCTGTGAAACGCAGTTTCTTTGCAGGCCTGATCTGGCTGAAGTAGGACTTCTGCTCTGGGTGTGCTACTTTGCCCTAGAGCTGAAAGGCACAACGTGCAGGCTTCTTTCCAAAGGGCGAGTTGGGCCCCACAGCATCTTGCTTCCAGCTCTTTGGGAAGCTAAGAAACAACTCGCTCTGCACAGTGCTCTTACAGCCTAGTGGGAACATCTCTTCCAAAGGCCTGTGAAACGCAGTTTCTTTGCAGGCCTGATCTGGCTGAAGTAGGACTTCTGCTCTGGGTGTGCTACTTTGCCCTAGAGCTGAAAGGCACAACGTGCAGGCTTCTTTCCAAAGGGCGAGTTGGGCCCCACAGCATCTTGCTTCTAGCTCTTTGGGAAGCTAAGAAACAACTCGCTCTGCACAGTGCTCTTAGAGCCTAGTGGGAAAATCTCTTCCAAAGGCCTGTGAAACGCAGTTACTTTGCAGGCCTGATCTGGCTGAAGTAGGACTTCTGCTCTGGGTGTGCTACTTTGCCCTAGAGCTGAAAGGGACAACGTGCAGGCTTCTTTCCAAAGGGCGAGTTGGGCCCCACAGCATCTTGCTTCCAGCTCTTTGGGAAGCTAAGAAACAACTCGCTCTGCACAGTGCTCTTACAGCCTACCGGGAGCATCTCTTCCAAAGGCCTGTGAAACGCAGTTTCTTTGCAGGCCTGATCTGGCTGAAGTAGGACTTCTGCTCTGGGTGTGCTACTTTGCCCTAGAGCTGAAGGGCACAACGTGCAGGCTTCTTTCCAAAGGGCGAGTTGGGCCCCACAGCATCTTGCTTCCAGCTCTTTGGGAAGCTAAGAAACAACTCGCTCTGCACAGTGCTCTTACAGCCTACCGGGAACATCTCTTCCAAAGGCCTGTGAAACGCAGTTTCTTTGCAGGCCTGATCTGGCTGAAGTAGCATTTCTGCTCTGGGTGTGCTACTTTGCCCTAGAGCTGAAAGGCACAACGTGCAGGCTTCTTTCCAAGGGGCGAGTTGGGCCCCACAGCATCTTGCTTCCAGCTCTTTGGGAAGCTAAGAAACAACTCGCTCTTCACAGTGCTCTTACAGCCTACCGGGAACATCTCTTCCAAAGGCCTGTGAAACGCAGTTTCTTTGCAGGCCTGATCTGGCTGAAGTAGAACTTCTGCTCTGGGTGTGCTACTTTGCCCTAGAGCTGAAAGGCACAACGTGCAGGCTTCTTTCCAAAGGGCGAGTTGGGCCCCACAGCATCTTGCTTCCAGCTCTTTGGGAAGCTAAGAAACAACTCGCTCTGCACAGTGTTCTTACAGCCTACCGGGAACATCTCTTCCAAAGGCCTGTGAAACGCAGTTTCTCTGCAGGCCTGATCTGGCTGAAGTAGGACTTCTGCTCTGGGTGTGCTACTTTGCCCTAGAGCTGAAAGGCACAACGTGCAGGCTTCTTTCCAAAGGGCGAGTTGGGCCCCACAGCATCTTGCTTCCAGCTCTTGGGGAAGCTAAGAAACAACTCGCTCTGCACAGTGCTCTTACAGCCTACCGGGAACATCTCTTCCAAAGGCCTGTGAAACGCAGTTTCTTTGCAGGCCTGATCTGGCTGAAGTAGGACTTCTGCTCTGGGTGTGCTACTTTGCCCTAGAGCTGAAAGGCACAACGTGCAGGCTTCTTTCCAAAGGGCGAGTTGGGCCCCACAGCATCTTGCTTCCAGCTCTTTGGGAAGTTAAGAAACAACTCGCTCTGCACAGTGTTCTTACAGCCTACCGGGAACATCTCTTCCAAGGCCTGTGAAACGCAGTTTCTCTGCAGGCCTGATCTGGCTGAAGTAGGACTTCTGCTCTGGGTGTGCTACTTTGCCCTAGAGCTGAAAGGCACAACGTGCAGGCTTCTTTCCAAAGGGCGAGTTGGGCCCCACAGCATCTTGCTTCCAGCTCTTTGGGAAGCTAAGAAACAACTCGCTCTGCACAGTGCTCTTACAGCCTAGTGGGAACATCTCTTCCAAAGGCCTGTGAAACGCAGTTTCTTTGCAGGCCTGATCTGGCTCAAGTAGGACTTCTGCTCTGGGTGTGCTTCTTTGCCCTAGAGCTCAAAGGCACAACGTGCAGGCTTCTTTCCAAAGGGCGAGTTGGGCCCCAAAGCATCTTGCTTCCAGCTCTTTGGGAATCTATGAAACAACTCGCTCTGCACAGTGCTCTTACAGCCTAGTGGGAACATCTCTTCCAAAGGCCTGTGAAACGCAGTTTCTTTGCAGGCCTGATCTGGCTGAAGTAGGACTTCTGCTCTGGGTGTGCTACTTTGCCCTAGAGCGGAAAGGCACAACGTGCAGGCTTCTTTCCAAAGGGCGAGTTGGTCCCCACAGCATCTTGCTTCCAGCTCTTTGGGAAGCTAAGAAACAACTCGCTCTGCACAGTGCTCTTACAGCCTACCGGGAACATCTCTTCCAAAGCCCTGTGAAACGCAGTTTTTTGCAGGCCTGATCTGGCTGAAGTAGGACTTCTGCTCTGGGTGTGCTACTTTGCCCTAGAGCTGAAAGGCACAAGGTGCAGGCTTCTTTCCAAAGGGCGAGTTGGGCCCCACAGCATCTTGCTTCCAGCTCTTTGGGAAGCTAAGAAACAACTCGCTCTGCACAGTGCTCTTACAGCCTAGTGGGAACATCTCTTCCAAAGGCCTGTGAAACGCAGTTTATTTGCAGGCCTGATCTGGCTGAAGTAGGACTTCTGCTCTGGGTGTGCTACTTTGCCCTAGAGCTGAAAGGCACAACGTGCAGGCTTCTTTCCAAAGGGCGAGTTGGGCCCCACAGCATCTTGCTTCCAGCTCTTTGGGAAGCTAAGAAACAACTCGCTCTGCACAGTGCTCTTACAGCCTAGTGGGAACATCTCTTCCAAAGGCCTGTGAAACGCAGTTTCTTTGCAGGCCTGATCTGGCTGAAGTAGGACTTCTGCTCTGGGTGTGCTACTTTTCCCTAGAGCTGAAAGGCACAACGTGCAGGCTTCTTTCCAAAGGGCGAGTTGGGCCCCACAGCATCTTGCTTCCAGCTCTTTGGGAAGCTAAGAAACAACTCGCTCTGCACAGTGCTCTTACAGCCTACCGGGAACATCTCTTCCAAAGGCCTGTGAAACGCAGTTTCTTTGCAGGCCTGATCTGGCTGAAGTAGGACTTCTGCTCTGGGTGTGCTACTTTGCCCTAGAGCTGAAAGTCACAACGTGCAGGCTTCTTTCCAAAGGGCGAGTTGGGCCCCACAGCATCTTGCTTCCAGCTCTTTGGGAAGCTAGGAAACAACTCGCTCTGCACAGTGCTCTTACAGCCTAGTGGGAACATCTCTTCCAAAGGCCTGTGAAACGCAGTTTCTTTGCAGGCCTGATGTGGCTGAAGTAGGACTTCTGCTCTGGGTGTGCTACTTTGCCCTAGAGCTGAAAGGCACAACGTGCAGGCTTCTTTCCAAAGGGCGAGTTGGGCCCCACAGCATCTTGCTTCCAGCTCTTTGGGAAGCTAAGAAACAACTCGCTCTGCACAGTGCTCTTACAGCCTACCGGGAACATGTCTTCCAAAGGCCTGTGAAACGCAGTTTCTTTGCAGGCCTGATCTGGCTGAAGTAGGACTTCTGCTCTGGGTGTGCTACTTTGCCCTAGAGCTGAAAGGCACAACGTGCAGGCTTCTTTCCAAAGGGCGAGTTGGGCCCCACAGCATCTTGCTTCCAGCTCTTTGGGAAGCTAAGAAACAACTCGCTCTGCACAGTGCTCTTACAGCCTACCGGGAACATCTCTTCCAAAGGCCTGTGAAACGCAGTTTCTTTGCAGGCCTGATCTGGCTGAAGTAGGACTTCTGCTCTGGGTGTGCTACTTTGCCCTAGAGCTGAAAGGCACAACGTGCAGGCTTCTTTCCAAAGGGCGAGTTGTGCCCCACAGCATCTTGCTTCCAGCTCTTTGGGAAGCTAAGAAACCACTCGCTCTTCACAGTGCTCTTACAGCCTACCGGGAACATCTCTTCCAAAGGCCTGTGAAACGCAGTTTCTTTGCAGGCCTGATCTGGCTGAAGTAGGACTTCTGCTCTGGGTGTGCTACTTTGCCCTAGAGCTGAAAGGCACAACGTGCAGGCTTCTTTCCAAAGGGCGAGTTGGGCCCCACAGCATCTTGCTTCCAGCTCTTTGGGAAGCTAAGAAACAACTCGCTCTGCACAGTGCTCTTACAGCCTACCGGGAACATCTCTTCCAAAGGCCTGTGAAACGCAGTTTCTTTGCAGGCCTGATCTGGCTGAAGTAGGACTTCTGCTCTGGGTGTGCTACTTTGCCCTAGAGCTGAAAGGCACAACGTGCAGGCTTCTTTCCAAAGGGCGAGTTGGGCCCCACAGCATCTTGCTTCCAGCTCTTTGGGAAGCTAAGAAACAACTCGCTCTGCACAGTGCTCTTACAGCCTAGTGGGAACATCTCTTCCAAAGGCCTGTGAAACGCAGTTTCTTTGCAGGCCTGATCTGGCTGAAGTAGGACTTCTGCTCTGGGTGTGCTACTTTGCCCTAGAGCTGAAAGGCACAACGTGCAGGCTTCTTTCCAAAGGGCGAGTTGGGCCCCACAGCATCTTGCTTCTAGCTCTTTGGGAAGCTAAGAAACAACTCGCTCTGCACAGTGCTCTTAGAGCCTAGTGGGAAAATCTCTTCCAAAGGACTGTGAAACGCAGTTACTTTGCAGGCCTGATCTGGCTGAAGTAGGACTTCTGCTCTGGGTGTGCTACTTTGCCCTAGAGCTGAAAGGGACAACGTGCAGGCTTCTTTCCAAAGGGCGAGTTGGGCCCCACAGCATCTTGCTTCCAGCTCTTTGGGAAGCTAAGAAACAACTCGCTCTGCACAGTGCTCTTACAGCCTACCGGGAGCATCTCTTCCAAAGGCCTGTGAAACGCAGTTTCTTTGCAGGCCTGATCTGGCTGAAGTAGGACTTCTGCTCTGGGTGTGCTACTTTGCCCTAGAGCTGAAGGGCACAACGTGCAGGCTTCTTTCCAAAGGGCGAGTTGGGCCCCACAGCATCTTGCTTCCAGCTCTTTGGGAAGCTAAGAAACAACTCGCTCTGCACAGTGCTCTTACAGCCTACCGGGAACATCTCTTCCAAAGGCCTGTGAAACGCAGTTTCTTTGCAGGCCTGATCTGGCTGAAGTAGCATTTCTGCTCTGGGTGTGCTACTTTGCCCTAGAGCTGAAAGGCACAACGTGCAGGCTTCTTTCCAAGGGGCGAGTTGGGCCCCACAGCATCTTGCTTCCAGCTCTTTGGGAAGCTAAGAAACAACTCGCTCTTCACAGTGCTCTTACAGCCTACCGGGAACATCTCTTCCAAAGGCCTGTGAAACGCAGTTTCTTTGCAGGCCTGATCTGGCTGAAGTAGGACTTCTGCTCTGGGTGTGCTACTTTGCCCTAGAGCTGAAAGGCACAACGTGCAGGCTTCTTTCCAAAGGGCGAGTTGGGCCCCACAGCATCTTGCTTCCAGCTCTTTGGGAAGCTAAGAAACAACTCGCTCTGCACAGTGTTCTTACAGCCTACCGGGAACATCTCTTCCAAAGGCCTGTGAAACGCAGTTTCTCTGCAGGCCTGATCTGGCTGAAGTAGGACTTCTGCTCTGGGTGTGCTACTTTGCCCTAGAGCTGAAAGGCACAACGTGCAGGCTTCTTTCCAAAGGGCGAGTTGGGCCCCACAGCATCTTGCTTCCAGCTCTTGGGGAAGCTAACAAACAACTCGCTCTGCACAGTGCTCTTACAGCCTACCGGGAACATCTCTTCCAAAGGCCTGTGAAACGCAGTTTCTTTGCAGGCCTGATCTGGCTGAAGTAGGACTTCTGCTCTGGGTGTGCTACTTTGCCCTAGAGCTGAAAGGCACAACGTGCAGGCTTCTTTCCAAAGGGCGAGTTGGGCCCCACAGCATCTTGCTTCCAGCTCTTTGGGAAGTTAAGAAACAACTCGCTCTGCACAGTGTTCTTACAGCCTACCGGGAACATCTCTTCCAAGGCCTGTGAAACGCAGTTTCTCTGCAGGCCTGATCTGGCTGAAGTAGGACTTCTGCTCTGGGTGTGCTACTTTGCCCTAGAGCTGAAAGGCACAACGTGCAGGCTTCTTTCCAAAGGGCGAGTTGGGCCCCACAGCATCTTGCTTCCAGCTCTTTGGGAAGCTAAGAAACAACTCGTTCGGCACAGTGCTCTTACAGCCTAGTGGGAACATCTCTTCCAAAGGCCTGTGAAACGCAGTTTCTTTGCAGGCCTGATCTGGCTCAAGTAGGACTTCTGCTCTGGGTGTGCTTCTTTGCCCTAGAGCTCAAAGGCACAACGTGCAGGCTTCTTTCCAAAGGGCGAGTTGGGCCCCAAAGCATCTTGCTTCCAGCTCTTTGGGAATCTATGAAACAACTCGCTCTGCACAGTGCTCTTACAGCCTAGTGGGAACATCTCTTCCAAAGGCCTGTGAAACGCAGTTTCTTTGCAGGCCTGATCTGGCTGAAGTAGGACTTCTGCTCTGGGTGTGCTACTTTGCCCTAGAGCGGAAAGGCACAACGTGCAGGCTTCTTTCCAAAGGGCGAGTTGGTCCCCACAGCATCTTGCTTCCAGCTCTTTGGGAAGCTAAGAAACAACTCGCTCTGCACAGTGCTCTTACAGCCTACCGGGAACATCTCTTCCAAAGCCCTGTGAAACGCAGTTTTTTGCAGGCCTGATCTGGCTGAAGTAGGACTTCTGCTCTGGGTGTGCTACTTTGCCCTAGAGCTGAAAGGCACAAGGTGCAGGCTTCTTTCCAAAGGGCGAGTTGGGCCCCACAGAATCTTGCTTCCAGCTCTTTGGGAAGCTAAGAAACAACTCGCTCTGCACAGTGCTCTTACAGCCTAGTGGGAACATCTCTTCCAAAGGCCTGTGAAACGCAGTTTATTTGCAGGCCTGATCTGGCTGAAGTAGGACTTCTGCTCTGGGTGTGCTACTTTGCCCTAGAGCTGAAAGGCACAACGTGCAGGCTTCTTTCCAAAGGGCGAGTTGGGCCCCACAGCATCTTGCTTCCAGCTCTTTGGGAAGCTAAGAAACAACTCGCTCTGCACAGTGCTCTTACAGCCTACCGGGAACATCTCTTCCAAAGGCCTGTGAAACGCAGTTTCTTTGCAGGCCTGATCTGGCTGAAGTAGGACTTCTGCTCTGGGTGTGCTACTTTGCCCTAGAGCTGAAAGGCACAACGTGCAGGCTTCTTTCCAAAGGGCGAGTTGGGCCCCACAGCATCTTGCTTCCAGCTCTTTGGGAAGCTAAGAAACAACTCGCTCTGCACAGTGCTCTTACAGCCTACCGGGAACATCTCTTCCAAAGGCCTGTGAAACGCAGTTTCTTTGCAGGCCTGATCTGGCTGAAGTAGGACTTCTGCTCTGGGTGTGCTACTTTGCCCTAGAGCTGAAAGGCACAACGTGCAGGCTTCTTTCCAAAGGGCGAGTTGGGCCCCACAGCATCTTGCTTCCAGCTCTTTGGGAAGCTAGGAAACAACTCGCTCTGCACAGTGCTCTTACAGCCTAGTGGGAACATCTCTTCCAAAGGCCTGTGAAACGCAGTTTCTTTGCAGGCCTGATGTGGCTGAAGTAGGACTTCTGCTCTGGGTGTGCTACTTTGCCCTAGAGCTGAAAGGCACAACGTGCAGGCTTCTTTCCAAAGGGCGAGTTGGGCCCCACAGCATCTTGCTTCCAGCTCTTTGGGAAGCTAAGAAACAACTCGCTCTGCACAGTGCTCTTACAGCCTACCGGGAACATGTCTTCCAAAGGCCTGTGAAACGCAGTTTCTTTGCAGGCCTGATCTGGCTGAAGTAGGACTTCTGCTCTGGGTGTGCTACTTTGCCCTAGAGCTGAAAGGCACAACGTGCAGGCTTCTTTCCAAAGGGCGAGTTGGGCCCCACAGCATCTTGCTTCCAGCTCTTTGGGAAGCTAAGAAACAACTCGCTCTGCACAGTGCTCTTACAGCCTACCGGGAACATCTCTTCCAAAGGCCTGTGAAACGCAGTTTCTTTGCAGGCCTGATCTGGCTGAAGTAGGACTTCTGCTCTGGGTGTGCTACTTTGCCCTAGAGCTGAAAGGCACAACGTGCAGGCTTCTTTCCAAAGGGCGAGTTGTGCCCCACAGCATCTTGCTTCCAGCTCTTTGGGAAGCTAAGAAACCACTCGCTCTGCACAGTGCTCTTACAGCCTACCGGGAACATCTCTTCCAAAGGCCTGTGAAACGCAGTTTCTTTGCAGGCCTGATCTGGCTGAAGTAGGACTTCTGCTCTGGGTGTGCTACTTTGCCCTAGAGCTGAAAGGCACAACGTGCAGGCTTCTTTCCAAAGGGCGAGTTGGGCCCCACAGCATCTTGCTTCCAGCTCTTTGGGAAGCTAAGAAACCACTCGCTCTGCACAGTGCTCTTACAGCCTACCGGGAACATCTCTTCCAAAGGCCTGTGAAACGCAGTTTCTTTGCAGGCCTGATCTGGCTGAAGTAGGACTTCTGCTCTGGGTGTGCTACTTTGCCCTAGAGCTGAAAGGCACAACGTGCAGGCTTCTTTCCAAAGGGCGAGTTGGGCCCCACAGCATCTTGCTTCCAGCTCTTTGGGAAGCTAAGAAACAACTCGCTCTGCACAGTGCTCTTACAGCCTACCGGGAACATCTCTTCCAAAGGCCTGTGAAACGCAGTTTCTTTGCAGGCCTGATCTGGCTGAAGTAGGACTTCTGCTCTGGGTGTGCTACTTTGCCCTAGAGCTGAAAGGCACAACGTGCAGGCTTCTTTCCAAAGGGCGAGTTGGGCCCCACAGCATCTTGCTTCCAGCTCTTTGGGAAGCTAAGAAACAACTCGCTCTTGCCCAGTGCTCTTACAGCCTACCGGGAACATCTCTTCCAAAGGCCTGTGAAACGCAGTTTCTTTGCAGGCCTGATCTGGCTGAAGTAGGACTTCTGCTCTGGGTGTGCTACTTTGCCCTAGAGCTGAAAGGCACAACGTGCAGGCTTCTTTCCAAAGGGCGAGTTGGGCCCCACAGCATCTTGCTTCCAGCGCTTTGGCAAGCTAAGAAACAACTCGCTCTGCACAGTGCTCTTACAGCCTACCGGGAACATCTCTTCCAAAGGCCTGTGAAACGCAGTTTCTTTGCAGGCCTGATCTGGCTGAAGTAGGACTTCTGCTCTGGGTGTGCCACTTTGCCCTAGAGCTGAAAGGCACAACGTGCAGGCTTCTTTCCAAAGGGCGAGTTGGGCCCCACAGCATCTTGCTTCCAGCGCTTTGGGAAGCTAAGAAACAACTCGCTCTGCACAGTGCTCTTACAGCCTAGTGGGAACATCTCTTCCAAAGGCCTGTGAAACGCAGTTTCTTTGCAGGCCTGATCTGGCTGAAGTAGGACTTCTGCTCTGGGTGTGCTACTTTGCCCTAGAGCTGAAAGGCACAACGTGCAGGCTTCTTTCCAAAGGGCGAGTTGGGCCCCACAGCATCTTGCTTCCAGCTCTTTGGGAAGCTAAGAAACAACTCGCTCTGCACAGTGCTCTTACAGCCTACCGGGAACATCTCTTCCAAAGCCCTGTGAAACGCAGTTTTTTGCAGGCCTGATCTGGCTGAAGTAGGACTTCTGCTCTGGGTGTGCTACTTTGCCCTAGAGCTGAAAGGCACAAGGTGCAGGCTTCTTTCCAAAGGGCGAGTTGGGCCCCACAGCATCTTGCTTCCAGCTCTTTGGGAAGCTAAGAAACAACTCGCTCTGCACAGTGCTCTTACAGCCTAGTGGGAACATCTCTTCCAAAGGCCTGTGAAACGCAGTTTATTTGCAGGCCTGATCTGGCTGAAGTAGGACTTCTGCTCTGGGTGTGCTACTTTGCCCTAGAGCTGAAAGGCACAACGTGCAGGCTTCTTTCCAAAGGGCGAGTTGGGCCCCACAGCATCTTGCTTCCAGCTCTTTGGGAAGCTAAGAAACAACTCGCTCTGCACAGTGCTCTTACAGCCTACCGGGAACATCTCTTCCAAAGGCCTGTGAAACGCAGTTTCTTTGCAGGCCTGATCTGGCTGAAGTAGGACTTCTGCTCTGGGTGTGCTACTTTGCCCTAGAGCTGAAAGGCACAACGTGCAGGCTTCTTTCCAAAGGGCGAGTTGGGCCCCACAGCATCTTGCTTCCAGCTCTTTGGGAAGCTAAGAAACAACTCGCTCTGCACAGTGCTCTTACAGCCTACCGGGAACATCTCTTCCAAAGGCCTGTGAAACGCAGTTTCTTTGCAGGCCTGATCTGGCTGAAGTAGGACTTCTGCTCTGGGTGTGCTACTTTGCCCTAGAGCTGAAAGGCACAACGTGCAGGCTTCTTTCCAAAGGGCGAGTTGGGCCCCACAGCATCTTGCTTCCAGCTCTTTGGGAAGCTAGGAAACAACTCGCTCTGCACAGTGCTCTTACAGCCTAGTGGGAACATCTCTTCCAAAGGCCTGTGAAACGCAGTTTCTTTGCAGGCCTGATGTGGCTGAAGTAGGACTTCTGCTCTGGGTGTGCTACTTTGCCCTAGAGCTGAAAGGCACAACGTGCAGGCTTCTTTCCAAAGGGCGAGTTGGGCCCCACAGCATCTTGCTTCCAGCTCTTTGGGAAGCTAAGAAACAACTCGCTCTGCACAGTGCTCTTACAGCCTACCGGGAACATGTCTTCCAAAGGCCTGTGAAACGCAGTTTCTTTGCAGGCCTGATCTGGCTGAAGTAGGACTTCTGCTCTGGGTGTGCTACTTTGCCCTAGAGCTGAAAGGCACAACGTGCAGGCTTCTTTCCAAAGGGCGAGTTGGGCCCCACAGCATCTTGCTTCCAGCTCTTTGGGAAGCTAAGAAACAACTCGCTCTGCACAGTGCTCTTACAGCCTACCGGGAACATCTCTTCCAAAGGCCTGTGAAACGCAGTTTCTTTGCAGGCCTGATCTGGCTGAAGTAGGACTTCTGCTCTGGGTGTGCTACTTTGCCCTAGAGCTGAAAGGCACAACGTGCAGGCTTCTTTCCAAAGGGCGAGTTGTGCCCCACAGCATCTTGCTTCCAGCTCTTTGGGAAGCTAAGAAACCACTCGCTCTGCACAGTGCTCTTACAGCCTACCGGGAACATCTCTTCCAAAGGCCTGTGAAACGCAGTTTCTTTGCAGGCCTGATCTGGCTGAAGTAGGACTTCTGCTCTGGGTGTGCTACTTTGCCCTAGAGCTGAAAGGCACAACGTGCAGGCTTCTTTCCAAAGGGCGAGTTGGGCCCCACAGCATCTTGCTTCCAGCTCTTTGGGAAGCTAAGAAACAACTCGCTCTGCACAGTGCTCTTACAGCCTACCGGGAACATCTCTTCCAAAGGCCTGAGAAACGCAGTTTCTTTGCAGGCCTGATCTGGCTGAAGTAGGACTTCTGCTCTGGGTGTGCTACTTTGCCCTAGAGCTGAAAGGCACAACGTGCAGGCTTCTTTCCAAAGGGCGAGTTGGGCCCCACAGCATCTTGCTTCCAGCTCTTTGGGAAGCTAAGAAACAACTCGCTCTGCACAGTGCTCTTACAGCCTACCGGGAACATCTCTTCCAAAGGCCTGTGAAACGCAGTTTCTTTGCAGGCCTGATCTGGCTGAAGTAGGACTTCTGCTCTGGGTGTGCTACTTTGCGCTAGAGCTGAAAGGCACAACGTGCAGGCTTCTTTCCAAAGGGCGAGTTGGGCCCCACAGCATCTTGCTTCCAGCTCTTTGGGAAGCTAAGAAACAACTCGCTCTTGCCCAGTGCTCTTACAGCCTACCGGGAACATCTCTTCCAAAGGCCTGTGAAACGCAGTTTCTTTGCAGGCCTGATCTGGCTGAAGTAGGACTTCTGCTCTGGGTGTGCTACTTTGCCCTAGAGCTGAAAGGCACAACGTGCAGGCTTCTTTCCAAAGGGCGAGTTGGGCCCCACAGCATCTTGCTTCCAGCGCTTTGGCAAGCTAAGAAACAACTCGCTCTGCACAGTGCTCTTACAGCCTACCGGGAACATCTCTTCCAAAGGCCTGTGAAACGCAGTTTCTTTGCAGGCCTGATCTGGCTGAAGTAGGACTTCTGCTCTGGGTGTGCCACTTTGCCCTAGAGCTGAAAGGCACAACGTGCAGGCTTCTTTCCAAAGGGCGAGTTGGGCCCCACAGCATCTTGCTTCCAGCGCTTTGGGAAGCTAAGAAACAACTCGCTCTGCACAGTGCTCTTACAGCCTAGTGGGAACATCTCTTCCAAAGGCCTGTGAAACGCAGTTTCTTTGCAGGCCTGATCTGGCTGAAGTAGGACTTCTGCTCTGGGTGTGCTACTTTGCCCTAGAGCTGAAAGGCACAACGTGCAGGCTTCTTTCCAAAGGGCGAGTTGGGCCCCACAGCATCTTGCTTCCAGCTCTTTGGGAAGCTAAGAAACAACTCGCTCTGCACAGTGCTCTTACAGCCTAGTGGGAACATCTCTTCCAAAGGCCTGTGAAACGCAGTTTCTTTGCAGGCCTGATCTGGCTGAAGTAGGACTTCTGCTCTGGGTGTGCTACTTTGCCCTAGAGCGGAAAGGCACAACGTGCAGGCTTCTTTCCAAAGGGCGAGTTGGGCCCCACAGCATCTTGCTTCCAGCTCTTTGGGAAGCTAAGAAACAACTCGCTCTGCACAGTGCTCTTACAGCCTACCGGGAACATCTCTTCCAAAGGCCTGTGAAACACAGTTTCTTTGCAGGCCTGATCTGGCTGAAGTAGGACTTCTGCTCTGGGTGTGCTACTTTGCCCTAGAGCTGAAAGGCACAACGTGCAGGCTTCTTTCCAAAGGGCGAGTTGGGCCCCACAGCATCTTGCTTCCAGCTCTTTGGGAAGCTAAGAAACAACTCGCTCTGCACAGTGCTCTTACAGCCTAGTGGGAACATCTCTTCCAAAGGCCTGTGAAACGCAGTTTCTTTGCAGGCCTGATCTGGCTGAAGTAGGACTTCTGCTCTGGGTGTGCTACTTTGCCCTAGAGCTGAAAGGCACAACGTGCAGGCTTCTTTCCAAAGGGCGAGTTGGGCCCCACAGCATCTTGCTTCCAGCTCTTTGGGAAGCTAAGAAACAACTCGCTCTGCACAGTGCTCTTACAGCCTACTGGGAACATCTCTTCCAAAGGCCTGTGAAACGCAGATTCTTTGCAGGCCTGATCTGGCTGAAGTAGGACTTCTGCTCTGGGTGTGCTACTTTGCCCTAGAGCTGAAAGGCACAACGTGCAGGCTTCTTTCCAAAGGGCGAGGTGGGCCCCACAGCATCTTGCTTCCAGCTCTTTGGGAACCTAAGAAACAACTCGCTCTGCACAGTGCTCTTACAGCCTACCGGGTACATCTCTTCCTAAAGGCCTGTGAAACGCAGTTTCTTTGCAGGCCTGATCTGGCTGAAGTAGGACTTCTGCTCTGGGTGTGCTACTTTGCCCTAGAGCGGAAAGGCACAACGTTCAGGCTTCTTTCCAAAGGGCGAGTTGGGCCCCACAGCATCTTGCTTCCAGCTCTTTGGGAAGCTAAGAAACAACTCGCTCTGCACAGTGCTCTTACAGCCTACGGGGAACATGTCTTCCAAAGGCCTGTGAAACGCAGTTTCTTTGCAGGCCTGATCTGGCTGAAGTAGGACTTCTGCTCTGGGTGTGCTACTTTGCCCTAGAGCTGAAAGGCACAACGTGCAGGCTTCTTTCCAAAGGGCGAGTTGGGCCCCACAGCATCTTGCTTCCAGCTCTTTGGGAAGCTAAGAAACAACTCGCTCTGCACAGTGCTCTTACAGCCTACGGGGAACATCTCTTCCAAAGGCCTGTGAAACGCAGTTTCTTTGCAGGCCTGATCTGGCTGAAGTAGGACTTCTGCTCTGGGTGTGCTACTTTGCCCTAGAGCTGAAAGGCACAACGTGCAGGCTTCTTTCCAAAGGGCGAGTTGGGCCCCACAGCATCTTGCTTCCAGCTCTTTGGGAAGCTAAGAAACAACTCGCTCTGCACAGTGCTCTTACAGCCTACGGGGAACATCTCTTCCAAAGGCCTGTGAAACGCAGTTTCTTTGCAGGCCTGATCTGGCTGAAGTAGGACTTCTGCTCTGGGTGTGCTACTTTGCCCTAGAGCTGAAAGGCACAACGTGCAGGCTTCTTTCCAAAGGGCGAGTTGGGCCCCACAGCATCTTGCTTCCAGCTCTTTGGGAAGCTAAGAAACCACTCGCTCTGCACAGTGCTCTTACAGCCTACCGGGAACATGTCTTCCAAAGGCCTGTGAAACGCAGTTTTTTGCAGGCCTGATCTTGCTGAAGTAGGACTTCTGCTCTGGGTGTGCTACTTTGCCCTAGAGCTGAAAGGCACAACGTGCAGGCTTCTTTCCAAAGGGCGAGTTGGGCCCCACAGCATCTTGCTTCCAGCTCTTTGGGAAGCTAAGAAACAACTCGCTCTGCACAGTGCTCTTACAGCCTAGTGGGAACATCTCTTCCAAAGGCCTGTGAAACGCAGTTTCTTTGCAGGCATGATCTGGCTGAAGTAGGACTTCTGCTCTGGGTGTGCTACTTTGCCCTAGAGCTGAAAGGCACAACGTGCAGCTTCTTTCCAAAGGGCGAGTTGGGCCCCACAGCATATTGCTTCCAGCTCTTTGGGAAGCTAAGAAACAACTCGTTCGGCACAGTGCTCTTACAGCCTAGTGGGAACATCTCTTCCAAAGGCCTGTGAAACGCAGTTTCTTTGCAGGCCTGATCTGGCTGAAGTAGGACTTCTGCTCTGGGTGTGCTTCTTTGCCCTAGAGCTCAAAGGCACAACGTGCAGGCTTCTTTCCAAAGGGCGAGTTGGGCCCCAAAGCATCTTGCTTCCAGCTCTTTGGGAATCTAAGAAACAACTCGCTCTGCACAGTGCTCTTACAGCCTAGTGGGAACATCTCTTCCAAAGGCCTGTGAAACGCAGTTTCTTTGCAGGCCTGATCTGGCTGAAGTAGGACTTCTGCTCTGGGTGTGCTACTTTGCCCTAGAGCGGAAAGGCACAACGTGCAGGCTTCTTTCCAAAGGGCGAGTTGGTCCCCACAGCATCTTGCTTCCAGCTCTTTGGGAAGCTAAGAAACAACTCGCTCTGCACAGTGCTCTTACAGCCTACCGGGAACATCTCTTCCAAAGCCCTGTGAAACGCAGTTTTTTGCAGGCCTGATCTGGCTGAAGTAGGACTTCTGTTCTGGGTGTGCTACTTTGCCCTAGAGCTGAAAGGCACAAGGTGCAGGCTTCTTTCCAAAGGGCGAGTTGGGCCCCACAGCATCTTGCTTCCAGCTCTTTGGGAAGCTAAGAAACAACTCGCTCTGCACAGTGCTCTTACAGCCTAGTGGGAACATCTCTTCCAAAGGCCTGTGAAACGCAGTTTCTTTGCAGGCCTGATCTGGCTGAAGTAGCACTTCTGCTCTGGGTGTGCTACTTTGCCCTAGAGCTGAAAGGCACAACGTGCAGGCTTCTTTCCAAAGGGCGAGTTGGGCCCCACAGCATCTTGCTTCCAGATCTTTGGGAAGCTAAGAAACAACTCGCTCTGCACAGTGCTCTTACAGCCTACCGGGAACATCTCTTCCAAAGGCCTGTGAAACGCAGTTTCTTTGCAGGCCTGATCTGGCTGAAGTAGGACTTCTGCTCTGGGTGTGCTACTTTGCCCTAGAGCTGAAAGGCACAACGTGCAGGCTTCTTTCCAAAGGGCGAGTTGGGCCCCACAGCATCTTGCTTCCAGCTCTTTGGGAAGCTAAGAAACAACTCGCTCTGCACAGTGCTCTTACAGCCTACCGGGAACATCTCTTCCAAAGGCCTGTGAAACGCAGTTTCTTTGCAGGCCTGATGTGGCTGAAGTAGGACTTCTGCTCTGGGTGTGCTACTTTGCCCTAGAGCTGAAAGGCACAACGTGCAGGCTTCTTTCCAAAGGGCGAGTTGTGCCCCACAGCATCTTGCTTCCAGCTCTTTGGGAAGCTAAGAAACCACTCGCTCTGCACAGTGCTCTTACAGCCTACCGGGAACATCTCTTCCAAAGGCCTGTGAAACGCAGTTTCTTTGCAGGCCTGATCTGGCTGAAGTAGGACTTCTGCTCTGGGTGTGCTACTTTGCCCTAGAGCTGAAAGGCACAACGTGCAGGCTTCTTTCCAAAGGGCGAGTTGGGCCCCACAGCATCTTGCTTCCAGCTCTTTGGGAAGCTAAGAAACAACTCGCTCTGCACAGTGCTCTTACAGCCTACCGGGAACATCTCTTCCAAAGGCCTGTGAAACGCAGTTTCTTTGCAGGCCTGATCTGGCTGAAGTAGGACTTCTGCTCTGGGTGTGCTACTTTGCCCTAGAGCTGAAAGGCACAACGTGCAGGCTTCTTTCCAAAGGGCGAGTTGGGCCCCACAGCATCTTGCTTCCAGCTCTTTGGGAAGCTAGGAAACAACTCGCTCTGCACAGTGCTCTTACAGCCTAGTGGGAACATCTCTTCCAAAGGCCTGTGAAACGCAGTTTCTTTGCAGGCCTGATGTGGCTGAAGTAGGACTTCTGCTCTGGGTGTGCTACTTTGCCCTAGAGCTGAAAGGCACAACGTGCAGGCTTCTTTCCAAAGGGCGAGTTGGGCCCCACAGCATCTTGCTTCCAGCTCTTTGGGAAGCTAAGAAACAACTCGCTCTGCACAGTGCTCTTACAGCCTACCGGGAACATGTCTTCCAAAGGCCTGTGAAACGCAGTTTCTTTGCAGGCCTGATCTGGCTGAAGTAGGACTTCTGCTCTGGGTGTGCTACTTTGCCCTAGAGCTGAAAGGCACAACGTGCAGGCTTCTTTCCAAAGGGCGAGTTGGGCCCCACAGCATCTTGCTTCCAGCTCTTTGGGAAGCTAAGAAACAACTCGCTCTGCACAGTGCTCTTACAGCCTACCGGGAACATCTCTTCCAAAGGCCTGTGAAACGCAGTTTCTTTGCAGGCCTGATCTGGCTGAAGTAGGACTTCTGCTCTGGGTGTGCTCCTTTGCCCTAGAGCTGAAAGGCACAACGTGCAGGCTTCTTTCCAAAGGGTGAGTTGGGCCCCACAGCATCTTGCTTCCAGCTCTTTGGGAAGCTAAGAAACCACTCGCTCTGCACAGTGCTCTTACAGCCTACCGGGAACATCTCTTCCAAAGGCCTGTGAAACGCAGTTTCTTTGCAGGCCTGATCTGGCTGAAGTAGGACTTCTGCTCTGGGTGTGCTACTTTGCCCTAGAGCTGAAAGGCACAACGTGCAGGCTTCTTTCCAAAGGGCGAGTTGGGCCCCACAGCATCTTGCTTCCAGCTCTTTGGGAAGCTAAGAAACAACTCGCTCTGCACAGTGCTCTTACAGCCTACCGGGAACATCTCTTCCAAAGGCCTGTGAAACGCAGTTTCTTTGCAGGCCTGATCTGGCTGAAGTAGGACTTCTGCTCTGGGTGTGCTACTTTGCCCTAGAGCTGAAAGGCACAACGTGCAGGCTTCTTTCCAAAGGGCGAGTTGGGCCCCACAGCATCTTGCTTCCAGCTCTTTGGGAAGCTAAGAAACAACTTGCTCTGCACAGTGCTCTTACAGCCTACCGGGAACATCTCTTCCAAAGGCCTGTGAAACGCAGTTTCTTTGCAGGCCTGATCTGGCTGAAGTAGGACTTCTGCTCTGGGTGTGCTACTTTGCCCTAGAGCTGAAAGGCACAACGTGCAGGCTTCTTTCCAAAGGGCGAGTTGGGCCCCACAGCATCTTGCTTCCAGCTCTTTGGGAAGCTAAGAAACAACTCGCTCTTGCCCAGTGCTCTTACAGCCTACCGGGAACATCTCTTCCAAAGGCCTGTGAAACGCAGTTTCTTTGCAGGCCTGATCTGGCTGAAGTAGGACTTCTGCTCTGGGTGTGCTACTTTGCCCTAGAGCTGAAAGGCACAACGTGCAGGCTTCTTTCCAAAGGGCGAGTTGGGCCCCACAGCATCTTGCTTCCAGCGCTTTGGCAAGCTAAGAAACAACTCGCTCTGCACAGTGCTCTTACAGCCTACCGGGAACATCTCTTCCAAAGGCCTGTGAAACGCAGTTTCTTTGCAGGCCTGATCTGGCTGAAGTAGGACTTCTGCTCTGGGTGTGCCACTTTGCCCTAGAGCTGAAAGGCACAACGTGCAGGCTTCTTTCCAAAGGGCGAGTTGGGCCCCACAGCATCTTGCTTCCAGCGCTTTGGGAAGCTAAGAAACAACTCGCTCTGCACAGTGCTCTTACAGCCTAGTGGGAACATCTCTTCCAAAGGCCTGTGAAACGCAGTTTCTTTGCAGGCCTGATCTGGCTGAAGTAGGACTTCTGCTCTGGGTGTGCTACTTTGCCCTAGAGCTGAAAGGCACAACGTGCAGGCTTCTTTCCAAAGGGCGAGTTGGGCCCCACAGCATCTTGCTTCCAGCTCTTTGGGAAGCTAAGAAACAACTCGCTCTGCACAGTGCTCTTACAGCCTAGTGGGAACATCTCTTCCAAAGGCCTGTGAAACGCAGTTTCTTTGCAGGCCTGATCTGGCTGAAGTAGGACTTCTGCTCTGGGTGTGCTACTTTGCCCTAGAGCGGAAAGGCACAACGTGCAGGCTTCTTTCCAAAGGGCGAGTTGGGCCCCACAGCATCTTGCTTCCAGCTCTTTGGGAAGCTAAGAAACAACTCGCTCTGCACAGTGCTCTTACAGCCTACCGGGAACATCTCTTCCAAAGGCCTGTGAAACACAGTTTCTTTGCAGGCCTGATCTGGCTGAAGTAGGACTTCTGCTCTGGGTGTGCTACTTTGCCCTAGAGCTGAAAGGCACAACGTGCAGGCTTCTTTCCAAAGGGCGAGTTGGGCCCCACAGCATCTTGCTTCCAGCTCTTTGGGAAGCTAAGAAACAACTCGCTCTGCACAGTGCTCTTACAGCCTAGTGGGAACATCTCTTCCAAAGGCCTGTGAAACGCAGTTTCTTTGCAGGCCTGATCTGGCTGAAGTAGGACTTCTGCTCTGGGTGTGCTACTTTGCCCTAGAGCTGAAAGGCACAACGTGCAGGCTTCTTTCCAAAGGGCGAGTTGGGCCCCACAGCATCTTGCTTCCAGCTCTTTGGGAAGCTAAGAAACAACTCGCTCTGCACAGTGCTCTTACAGCCTACTGGGAACATCTCTTCCAAAGGCCTGTGAAACGCAGATTCTTTGCAGGCCTGATCTGGCTGAAGTAGGACTTCTGCTCTGGGTGTGCTACTTTGCCCTAGAGCTGAAAGGCACAACGTGCAGGCTTCTTTCCAAAGGGCGAGGTGGGCCCCACAGCATCTTGCTTCCAGCTCTTTGGGAACCTAAGAAACAACTCGCTCTGCACAGTGCTCTTACAGCCTACCGGGTACATCTCTTCCTAAAGGCCTGTGAAACGCAGTTTCTTTGCAGGCCTGATCTGGCTGAAGTAGGACTTCTGCTCTGGGTGTGCTACTTTGCCCTAGAGCGGAAAGGCACAACGTTCAGGCTTCTTTCCAAAGGGCGAGTTGGGCCCCACAGCATCTTGCTTCCAGCTCTTTGGGAAGCTAAGAAACAACTCGCTCTGCACAGTGCTCTTACAGCCTACGGGGAACATGTCTTCCAAAGGCCTGTGAAACGCAGTTTCTTTGCAGGCCTGATCTGGCTGAAGTAGGACTTCTGCTCTGGGTGTGCTACTTTGCCCTAGAGCTGAAAGGCACAACGTGCAGGCTTCTTTCCAAAGGGCGAGTTGGGCCCCACAGCATCTTGCTTCCAGCTCTTTGGGAAGCTAAGAAACAACTCGCTCTGCACAGTGCTCTTACAGCCTACGGGGAACATCTCTTCCAAAGGCCTGTGAAACGCAGTTTCTTTGCAGGCCTGATCTGGCTGAAGTAGGACTTCTGCTCTGGGTGTGCTACTTTGCCCTAGAGCTGAAAGGCACAACGTGCAGGCTTCTTTCCAAAGGGCGAGTTGGGCCCCACAGCATCTTGCTTCCAGCTCTTTGGGAAGCTAAGAAACAACTCGCTCTGCACAGTGCTCTTACAGCCTACGGGGAACATCTCTTCCAAAGGCCTGTGAAACGCAGTTTCTTTGCAGGCCTGATCTGGCTGAAGTAGGACTTCTGCTCTGGGTGTGCTACTTTGCCCTAGAGCTGAAAGGCACAACGTGCAGGCTTCTTTCCAAAGGGCGAGTTGGGCCCCACAGCATCTTGCTTCCAGCTCTTTGGGAAGCTAAGAAACCACTCGCTCTGCACAGTGCTCTTACAGCCTACCGGGAACATGTCTTCCAAAGGCCTGTGAAACGCAGTTTTTTGCAGGCCTGATCTTGCTGAAGTAGGACTTCTGCTCTGGGTGTGCTACTTTGCCCTAGAGCTGAAAGGCACAACGTGCAGGCTTCTTTCCAAAGGGCGAGTTGGGCCCCACAGCATCTTGCTTCCAGCTCTTTGGGAAGCTAAGAAACAACTCGCTCTGCACAGTGCTCTTACAGCCTAGTGGGAACATCTCTTCCAAAGGCCTGTGAAACGCAGTTTCTTTGCAGGCCTGATCTGGCTGAAGTAGGACTTCTGCTCTGGGTGTGCTACTTTGCCCTAGAGCTGAAAGGCACAACGTGCAGGCTTCTTTCCAAAGGGCGAGTTGGGCCCCACAGCATCTTGCTTCCAGCTCTTTGGGAAGCTAAGAAACAACTCGTTCGGCACAGTGCTCTTACAGCCTAGTGGGAACATCTCTTCCAAAGGCCTGTGAAACGCAGTTTCTTTGCAGGCCTGATCTGGCTGAAGTAGGACTTCTGCTCTGGGTGTGCTTCTTTGCCCTAGAGCTCAAAGGCACAACGTGCAGGCTTCTTTCCAAAGGGCGAGTTGGGCCCCAAAGCATCTTGCTTCCAGCTCTTTGGGAATCTAAGAAACAACTCGCTCTGCACAGTGCTCTTACAGCCTAGTGGGAACATCTCTTCCAAAGGCCTGTGAAACGCAGTTTCTTTGCAGGCCTGATCTGGCTGAAGTAGGACTTCTGCTCTGGGTGTGCTACTTTGCCCTAGAGCGGAAAGGCACAACGTGCAGGCTTCTTTCCAAAGGGCGAGTTGGTCCCCACAGCATCTTGCTTCCAGCTCTTTGGGAAGCTAAGAAACAACTCGCTCTGCACTGTGCTCTTACAGCCTACCGGGAACATCTCTTCCAAAGCCCTGTGAAACGCAGTTTTTTGCAGGCCTGATCTGGCTGAAGTAGGACTTCTGCTCTGGGTGTGCTACTTTGCCCTAGAGCTGAAAGGCACAAGGTGCAGGCTTCTTTCCAAAGGGCGAGTTGGGCCCCACAGCATCTTGCTTCCAGCTCTTTGGGAAGCTAAGAAACAACTCGCTCTGCACAGTGCTCTTACAGCCTAGTGGGAACATCTCTTCCAAAGGCCTGTGAAACGCAGTTTCTTTGCAGGCCTGATCTGGCTGAAGTAGGACTTCTGCTCTGGGTGTGCTACTTTGCCCTAGAGCTGAAAGGCACAACGTGCAGGCTTCTTTCCAAAGGGCGAGTTGGGCCCCACAGCATCTTGCTTCCAGATCTTTGGGAAGCTAAGAAACAACTCGCTCTGCACAGTGCTCTTACAGCCTACCGGGAACATCTCTTCCAAAGGCCTGTGAAACGCAGTTTCTTTGCAGGCCTGATCTGGCTGAAGTAGGACTTCTGCTCTGGGTGTGCTACTTTGCCCTAGAGCTGAAAGGCACAACGTGCAGGCTTCTTTCCAAAGGGCGAGTTGGGCCCCACAGCATCTTGCTTCCAGCTCTTTGGGAAGCTAAGAAACAACTCGCTCTGCACAGTGCTCTTACAGCCTACCGGGAACATCTCTTCCAAAGGCCTGTGAAACGCAGTTTCTTTGCAGGCCTGATCTGGCTGAAGTAGGACTTCTGCTCTGGGTGTGCTACTTTGCCCTAGAGCTGAAAGGCACAACGTGCAGGCTTCTTTCCAAAGGGCGAGTTGTGCCCCACAGCATCTTGCTTCCAGCTCTTTGGGAAGCTAAGAAACCACTCGCTCTGCACAGTGCTCTTACAGCCTACCGGGAACATCTCTTCCAAAGGCCTGTGAAACGCAGTTTCTTTGCAGGCCTGATCTGGCTGAAGTAGGACTTCTGCTCTGGGTGTGCTACTTTGCCCTAGAGCGGAAATGCACAACGTGCAGGCTTCTATCCAAAGGGCGAGTGTGCCCCACAGCATCTTGCTTCCAGCTCTTTGGGAAGCTAAGAAACAACTCGCTCTGCACAGTGCTCTTAAAGCCTACCGGGAACATCTCTTCCAAAGGCCTGTGAAACGCAGTTTCTTTGCAGGCCTGATCTGGCTGAAGTAGGACTTCTGCTCTGGGTGTGCTACTTTGCCCTAGAGCTGAAAGGCACAACGTGCAGGCTTCTTTCCAAAGGGCGAGTTGGGCCCCACAGCATCTTGCTTCCAGCTCTTTGGGAAGCTAAGAAACAACTCGCTCTGCACAGTGCTCTTACAGCCTACCGGGAACATCTCTTCCAAAGGCCTGTGAAACGCAGTTTCTTTGCAGGCCTGATCTGGCTGAAGTAGGACTTATGCTCTGGGTGTGCTACTTTGCCCTAGAGCTGAAAGCCACAACGTGCAGGCTTCTTTCCAAAGGGCGAGTTGGGCCCCACAGCATCTTGCTTCCAGCTCTTTGGGAAGCTAAGAAACAACTCGCTCTGCACAGTGCTCTTACAGCCTACCGGGAACATCTCTTCCAAAGGCCTGTGAAACGCAGTTTCTTTGCAGGCCTGATCTGGCTGAAGTAGGACTTCTGCTCTGGGTGTGCTACTTTGCCCTAGAGCTGAAAGGCACAACGTGCAGGCTTCTTTCCAAAGGGCGAGTTGGGCCCCACAGCATCTTGCTTCCAGCTCTTTGGGAAGCTAAGAAACAACTCGCTCTTGCCCAGTGCTCTTACAGCCTACCGGGAACATCTCTTCCAAAGGCCTGTGAAACGCAGTTTCTTTGCAGGCCTGATCTGGCTGAAGTAGGACTTCTGCTCTGGGTGTGCTACTTTGCCCTAGAGCTGAAAGGCACAACGTGCAGGCTTCTTTCCAAAGGGCGAGTTGGGCCCCACAGCATCTTGCTTCCAGCGCTTTGGGAAGCTAAGAAACAACTCGCTCTGCACAGTGCTCTTACAGCCTACCGGGAACATCTCTTCCAAAGGCCTGTGAAACGCAGTTTCTTTGCAGGCCTGATCTGGCTGAAGTAGGACTTCTGCTCTGGGTGTGCCACTTTGCCCTAGAGCTGAAAGGCACAACGTGCAGGCTTCTTTCCAAAGGGCGAGTTGGGCCCCACAGCATCTTGCTTCCAGCGCTTTGGGAAGCTAAGAAACAACTCGCTCTGCACAGTGCTCTTACAGCCTAGTGGGAACATCTCTTCCAAAGGCCTGTGAAACGCAGTTTCTTTGCAGGCCTGATCTGGCTGAAGTAGGACTTCTGCTCTGGGTGTGCTACTTTGCCCTAGAGCTGAAAGGCACAACGTGCAGGCTTCTTTCCAAAGGGCGAGTTGGGCCCCACAGCATCTTGCTTCCAGCGCTTTGGGAAGCTAAGAAACAACTCGCTCTGCACAGTGCTCTTACAGCCTAGTGGGAACATCTCTTCCAAAGGCCTGTGAAACGCAGTTTCTTTGCAGGCCTGATCTGGCTGAAGTAGGACTTCTGCTCTGGGTGTGCTACTTTGCTCTAGAGCGGAAAGGCACAACGTGCAGGCTTCTTTCCAAAGGGCGAGTTGGGCCCCACAGCATCTTGCTTCCAGCTCTTTGGGAAGCTAAGAAACAACTCGCTCTGCACAGTGCTCTTACAGCCTACCGGGAACATCTCTTCCAAAGGCCTGTGAAACACAGTTTGTTTGCAGGCCTGATCTGGCTGAAGTAGGACTTCTGCTCTGGGTGTGCTACTTTGCCCTAGAGCTGAAAGGCACAACGTGCAGGCTTCTTTCCAAAGGGCGAGTTGGGCCCCACAGCATCTTGCTTCCAGCTCTTTGGGAAGCTAAGAAACAACTCGCTCTGCACAGTGCTCTTACAGCCTACCGGGAACATCTCTTCCAAAGGCCTGTGAAACGCAGTTTCTTTGCAGGCCTGATCTGGCTGAAGTAGGACTTCTGCTCTGGGTGTGCTACTTTGCCCTAGAGCTGAAAGGCACAACGTGCAGGCTTCTTTCCAAAGGGCGAGTTGGGCCCCACAGCATCTTGCTTCCAGCTCTTTGGGAAGCTAAGAAACAACTCGCTCTGCACAGTGCTCTTACAGCCTAGTGGGAACATCTCTTCCAAAGGCCTGTGAAACGCAGATTCTTTGCAGGCCTGATCTGGCTGAAGTAGGACTTCTGCTCTGGGTGTGCTACTTTGCCCTAGAGCTGAAAGGCACAACGTGCAGGCTTCTTTCCAAAGGGCGAGTTGGGCCCCACAGCATCTTGCTTCCAGCTCTTTGGGAAGCTAAGAAACAACTCGTTCGGCACAGTGCTCTTACAGCCTAGTGGGAACATCTCTTCCAAAGGCCTGTGAAACGCAGTTTCTTTGCAGGCCTGATCTGGCTGAAGTAGGACTTCTGCTCTGGGTGTGCTACTTTGCCCTAGAGCGGAAAGGCACAACGTGCAGGCTTCTTTCCAAAGGGCGAGTTGGTCCCCACAGCATCTTGCTTCCAGCTCTTTGGGAAGCTAAGAAACAACTCGCTCTGCACAGTGCTCTTACAGCCTACCGGGAACATCTCTTCCAAAGCCCTGTGAAACGCAGTTTTTTGCAGGCCTGATCTGGCTGAAGTAGGACTTCTGCTCTGGGTGTGCTACTTTGCCCTAGAGCTGAAAGGCACAAGGTGCAGGCTTCTTTCCAAAGGGCGAGTTGGGCCCCACAGCATCTTGCTTCCAGCTCTTTGGGAAGCTAAGAAACAACTCGCTCTGCACAGTGCTCTTACAGCCTAGTGGGAACATCTCTTCCAAAGGCCTGTGAAACGCAGTTTCTTTGCAGGCCTGATCTGGCTGAAGTAGGACTTCTGCTCTGGGTGTGCTACTTTGCCCTAGAGCTGAAAGGCACAACGTGCAGGCTTCTTTCCAAAGGGCGAGTTGGGCCCCACAGCATCTTGCTTCCAGATCTTTGGGAAGCTAAGAAACAACTCGCTCTGCACAGTGCTCTTACAGCCTACCGGGAACATCTCTTCCAAAGGCCTGTGAAACGCAGTTTCTTTGCAGGCCTGATCTGGCTGAAGTAGGACTTCTGCTCTGGGTGTGCTACTTTGCCCTAGAGCTGAAAGGCACAACGTGCAGGCTTCTTTCCAAAGGGCGAGTTGGGCCCCACAGCATCTTGCTTCCAGCTCTTTGGGAAGCTAAGAAACAACTCGCTCTGCACAGTGCTCTTACAGCCTACCGGGAACATCTCTTCCAAAGGCCTGTGAAACGCAGTTTCTTTGCAGGCCTGATCTGGCTGAAGTAGGACTTCTGCTCTGGGTGTGCTACTTTGCCCTAGAGCTGAAAGGCACAACGTGCAGGCTTCTTTCCAAAGGGCGAGTTGTGCCCCACAGCATCTTGCTTCCAGCTCTTTGGGAAGCTAAGAAACCACTCGCTCTGCACAGTGCTCTTACAGCCTACCGGGAACATCTCTTCCAAAGGCCTGTGAAACGCAGTTTCTTTGCAGGCCTGATCTGGCTGAAGTAGGACTTCTGCTCTGGGTGTGCTACTTTGCCCTAGAGCGGAAATGCACAACGTGCAGGCTTCTATCCAAAGGGCGAGTGTGCCCCACAGCATCTTGCTTCCAGCTCTTTGGGAAGCTAAGAAACAACTCGCTCTGCACAGTGCTCTTAAAGCCTACCGGGAACATCTCTTCCAAAGGCCTGTGAAACGCAGTTTCTTTGCAGGCCTGATCTGGCTGAAGTAGGACTTCTGCTCTGGGTGTGCTACTTTGCCCTAGAGCTGAAAGGCACAACGTGCAGGCTTCTTTCCAAAGGGCGAGTTGGGCCCCACAGCATCTTGCTTCCAGCTCTTTGGGAAGCTAAGAAACAACTCGCTCTGCACAGTGCTCTTACAGCCTACCGGGAACATCTCTTCCAAAGGCCTGTGAAACGCAGTTTCTTTGCAGGCCTGATCTGGCTGAAGTAGGACTTCTGCTCTGGGTGTGCTACTTTGCCCTAGAGCTGAAAGCCACAACGTGCAGGCTTCTTTCCAAAGGGCGAGTTGGGCCCCACAGCATCTTGCTTCCAGCTCTTTGGGAAGCTAAGAAACAACTCGCTCTGCACAGTGCTCTTACAGCCTACCGGGAACATCTCTTCCAAAGGCCTGTGAAACGCAGTTTCTTTGCAGGCCTGATCTGGCTGAAGTAGGACTTCTGCTCTGGGTGTGCTACTTTGCCCTAGAGCTGAAAGGCACAACGTGCAGGCTTCTTTCCAAAGGGCGAGTTGGGCCCCACAGCATCTTGCTTCCAGCTCTTTGGGAAGCTAAGAAACAACTCGCTCTTGCCCAGTGCTCTTACAGCCTACCGGGAACATCTCTTCCAAAGGCCTGTGAAACGCAGTTTCTTTGCAGGCCTGATCTGGCTGAAGTAGGACTTCTGCTCTGGGTGTGCTACTTTGCCCTAGAGCTGAAAGGCACAACGTGCAGGCTTCTTTCCAAAGGGCGAGTTGGGCCCCACAGCATCTTGCTTCCAGCGCTTTGGGAAGCTAAGAAACAACTCGCTCTGCACAGTGCTCTTACAGCCTACCGGGAACATCTCTTCCAAAGGCCTGTGAAACGCAGTTTCTTTGCAGGCCTGATCTGGCTGAAGTAGGACTTCTGCTCTGGGTGTGCCACTTTGCCCTAGAGCTGAAAGGCACAACGTGCAGGCTTCTTTCCAAAGGGCGAGTTGGGCCCCACAGCATCTTGCTTCCAGCGCTTTGGGAAGCTAAGAAACAACTCGCTCTGCACAGTGCTCTTACAGCCTAGTGGGAACATCTCTTCCAAAGGCCTGTGAAACGCAGTTTCTTTGCAGGCCTGATCTGGCTGAAGTAGGACTTCTGCTCTGGGTGTGCTACTTTGCCCTAGAGCTGAAAGGCACAACGTGCAGGCTTCTTTCCAAAGGGCGAGTTGGGCCCCACAGCATCTTGCTTCCAGCTCTTTGGGAAGCTAAGAAACAACTCGCTCTGCACAGTGCTCTTACAGCCTAGTGGGAACATCTCTTCCAAAGGCCTGTGAAACGCAGTTTCTTTGCAGGCCTGATCTGGCTGAAGTAGGACTTCTGCTCTGGGTGTGCTACTTTGCCCTAGAGCGGAAAGGCACAACGTGCAGGCTTCTTTCCAAAGGGCGAGTTGGGTCCCACAGCATCTTGCTTCCAGCTCTTTGGGAAGCTAAGAAACAACTCGCTCTGCACAGTGCTCTTACAGCCTACCGGGAACATCTCTTCCAAAGGCCTGTGAAACACAGTTTCTTTGCAGGCCTGATCTGGCTGAAGTAGGACTTCTGCTCTGGGTGTGCTACTTTGCCCTAGAGCTGAAAGGCACAACGTGCAGGCTTCTTTCCAAAGGGCGAGTTGGGCCCCACAGCATCTTGCTTCCAGCTCTTTGGGAAGCTAAGAAACAACTCGCTCTGCACAGTGCTCTTACAGCCTACCGGGAACATCTCTTCCAAAGGCCTGTGAAACGCAGTTTCTTTGCAGGCCTGATCTGGCTGAAGTAGGACTTCTGCTCTGGGTGTGCTACTTTGCCCTAGAGCTGAAAGGCACAACGTGCAGGCTTCTTTCCAAAGGGCGAGTTGGGCCCCACAGCATCTTGCTTCCAGCTCTTTGGGAAGCTAAGAAACAACTCGCTCTGCACAGTGCTCTTACAGCCTAGTGGGAACATCTCTTCCAAAGGCCTGTGAAACGCAGATTCTTTGCAGGCCTGATCTGGCTGAAGTAGGACTTCTGCTCTGGGTGTGCTACTTTGCCCTAGAGCTGAAAGGCACAACGTGCAGGCTTCTTTCCAAAGGGCGAGGTGGGCCCCACAGCATCTTGCTTCCAGCTCTTTGGGAACCTAAGAAACAACTCGCTCTGCACAGTGCTCTTACAGCCTACCGGGAACATCTCTTCCTAAAGGCCTGTGAAACGCAGTTTCTTTGCAGGCCTGATCTGGCTGAAGTAGGACTTCTGCTCTGGGTGTGCTACTTTGCCCTAGAGCGGAAAGGCACAACGTTCAGGCTTCTTTCCAAACGGCGAGTTGGGCCCCACAGCATCTTGCTTCCAGCTCTTTGGGAAGCTAAGAAACAACTCGCTCTGCACAGTGCTCTTACAGCCTACGGGGAACATGTCTTCCAAAGGCCTGTGAAACGCAGTTTCTTTGCAGGCCTGATCTGGCTGAAGTAGGACTTCTGCTCTGGGTGTGCTACTTTGCCCTAGAGCTGAAAGGCACAACGTGCAGGCTTCTTTCCAAAGGGCGAGTTGGGCCCCACAGCATCTTGCTTCCAGCTCTTTGGGAAGCTAAGAAACAACTCGCTCTGCACAGTGCTCTTACAGCCTACGGGGAACATCTCTTCCAAAGGCCTGTGAAACGCAGTTTCTTTGCAGGCCTGATCTGGCTGAAGTAGGACTTCTGCTCTGGGTGTGCTACTTTGCCCTAGAGCTGAAAGGCACAACGTGCAGGCTTCTTTCCAAAGGGCGAGTTGGGCCCCACAGCATCTTGCTTCCAGCTCTTTGGGAAGCTAAGAAACAACTCGCTCTGCACAGTGCTCTTACAGCCTACCGGGAACATCTCTTCCAAAGGCCTGTGAAACGCAGTTTCTTTGCAGGCCTGATCTGGCTGAAGTAGGACTTCTGCTCTGGGTGTGCTACTTTGCCCTAGAGCTGAAAGGCACAACGTGCAGGCTTCTTTCCAAAGGGCGAGTTGGGCCCCACAGCATCTTGCTTCCAGCTCTTTGGGAAGCTAAGAAACAACTCGCTCTGCACAGTGATCTTACAGCCTACCGGGAACATCTCTTCCAAAGGCCTGTGAAACGCAGTTTCTTTGCAGGCCTGATCTGGCTGAAGTAGGACTTCTGCTCTGGGTGTGCTACTTTGCCCTAGAGCTGAAAGGCACAACGTGCAGGCTTCTTTCCAAAGGGCGAGTTGGGCCCCACAGCATCTTGCTTCCAGCTCTTTGGGAAGCTAAGAAACAACTCGCTCTGCACAGTGCTCTTACAGCCTACCGGGAACATCTCTTCCAGAGGCCTGTGAAACGCAGTTTCTTTGCAGGCCTGATCTGGCTGAAGTAGGACTTCTTCTCTGGGTGTGCTACTTTGCCCTAGAGCTGAAAGGCACAACGTGCAGGCTTCTTTCCAAAGGGCGAGTTGTGCCCCACAGCATCTTGCTTCCAGCTCTTTGGGAAGCTAAGAAACAACTCGCTCTGCACAGTGCTCTTACAGCCTAGTGGGAACATCTCTTCCAAAGGCCTGTGAAACGCAGTTTCTTTGCAGGCCTGATCTGGCTGAAGTAGGACTTCTGCTCTGGGTGTGCTACTTTGCCCTAGAGCTGAAAGGCACAACGTGCAGGCTTCTTTCCAAAGGGCGAGTTGGGCCCCACAGCATCTTGCTTCCAGTTCTTTGGGAAGCTAAGAAACAACTCGCTCTGCACAGTGCTCTTACAGCCTAGTGGGAACATCTCTTCCAAAGGCCTGTGAAACGCAGTTTCTTTGCAGGCCTGATCTGGCTGAAGTAGGACTTCTGCTCTGGGTGTGCTACTTTGCCCTAGAGCTCAAAGGCACAAGGTGCAGGCTTCTTTCCAAAGGGCGAGTTGGGCCCCACAGCAGCTTGCTTCCAGCTCTTTGGGAAGCTAAGAAACAACTCGCTCTGCACAGTGCTCTTACAGCCTAGTGGGAACATCTCTTCCAAAGGCCTGTGAAACGCAGTTTCTTTGCAGGCCTGATCTGGCTGAAGTAGGACTTCTGCTCTGGGTGTGCTACTTTGCCCTAGAGCGGAAAGGCACAACGTGCAGGCTTCTTTCCAAAGGGCGAGTTGCTCCCCACAGCATCTTGCTTCCAGCTCTTTGGGAAGCTAAGAAACCACTCGCTCTGCACAGTGCTCTTACAGCCTACCGGGAAGATGTCTTCCAAAGGCCTGTGAAACGCAGTTTTTTGCAGGCCTGATCTGGCTGAAGTAGGACTTCTGCTCTGGGTGTGCTACTTTGCCCTAGAGCTGAAAGGCACAACGTGCAGGCTTCTTTCCAAAGGGCGAGTTGGGCCCCACAGCATCTTGCTTCCAGCTCTTTGGGAAGCTAAGAAACAACTCGCTCTGCACAGTGCTCTTACAGCCTAGTGGGAACATCTCTTCTAAAGGCTTGTGAAACGCAGTTTCTTTGCAGGCCTGATCTGGCTGAAGTAGGACTTCTGCTCTGGGTGTGCTACTTTGCCCTAGAGCTGAAAGGCACAACGTGCAGGCTTCTTTCCAAAGGGCGAGTTGGGCCCCACAGCATCTTGCTTCCAGCTCTTTGGGAAGCTAAGAAACAACTCGCTCTGCACAGTGCTCTTACAACCTACCGGGAACATCTCTTCCAAAGGCCTGTGAAACGCAGTTTCTTTGCAGGCCTGATCTGGCTGAAGTAGGACTTCTGCTCTGGGTGTGCTACTTTGCCCTAGAGCTGAAAGGCACAACGTGCAGGCTTCTTTCCAAAGGGCGAGTTGGGCCCCACAGCATCTTGCTTCCAGCTCTTTGGGAAGCTAAGAAACAACTCGCTCTGCACAGTGCTCTTACAGCCTACCGGGAACATCTCTTCCAAAGGCCTGTGAAACGCAGTTTCTTTGCAGGCCTGATCTGGCTGAAGTAGGACTTCTGCTCTGGGTGTGCTACTTTGCCCTAGAGCTGAAAGGCACAACGTTCAGGCTTCTTTCCAAAGGGCGAGTTGGGCCCCACAGCATCTTGCTTCCAGCTCTTTGGGAAGCTAAGAAACAACTCGCTCTGCACAGTGCTCTTACAGCCTAGTGGGAACATCTCTTCCAAAGGCCTGTGAAACGCAGTTTCTTTGCAGGCCTGATCTGGCTGAAGTAGGACTTCTGCTCTGGGTGTGCTACTTTGCCCTAGAGCTGAAAGGCACAACGTGCAGGCTTCTTTCCAAAGGGCGAGTTGGGCCCCACAGCATCTTGCTTCCAGCTCTTTGGGAAGCTAAGAAACAACTCGCTCTGCACAGTGCTCTTACAGCCTACCGGGAACATCTCTTCCAAAGGCCTGTGAAACGCAGTTTCTTTGCAGGCCTGATCTGGCTGAAGTAGGACTTCTGCTCTGGGTGTGCTACTTTGCCCTAGAGCTGAAAGGCACAACGTGCAGGCTTCTTTCCAAAGGGCGAGTTGGGCCCCAAAGCATCTTGCTTCCAGCTCTTTGGGAAGCTAAGAAACAACTCGCTCTGCACAGTGCTCTTACAGCCTACCGGGAACATCTCTTCCAAAGGACTGTGAAACGCAGTTTCTTTGAATGCCTGATCTGGCTGAAGTAGGACTTCTGCTCTGGGTGTGCTACTTTGCCCTAGAGCTGAAAGGCACAACGTGCAGGCTTCTTTCCAAAGGGCGAGTTGGGCCCCACAGCATCTTGCTTCCAGCTCTTTGGGAGGCTAAGACACAACTCGCTCTGCAGAGTGCTCTTACAGCCTACCAGGAACATGTCTTCCAAAGGCCTGTGAAACGCAGTTTCTTTGCAGGCCTGATCTGGCTGAAGTAGGACTTCTGCTCTGGGTGTGCTACTTTGTCCTGGAGCTGAAAGTCACAACGTGCAGGCATCTTTCCAAAAGGCGAGTTGGGCCCCACAGCATCTTGCTTCCAGCTCTTTGGGAAGCTAAGAAACAACTCGCTCTGCACAGTGCTCTTACAGCCTACCGGGAACATCTCTTCCAAAGGCCTGTGAAACGCAGTTTCTTTGCAGGCCTGATCTGGCTGAAGTAGGACTTCTGCTCTGGGTGTGCTACTTTGCCCTAGAGCTGAAAGGCACAACGTGCAGGCTTCTTTCCAAAGGGCGAGTTGGGCCCCACAGCATCTTGCTTCCAGCTCTTTGGGAAGCTAAGAAACAACTCGCTCTGCACAGTGCTCTTACAGCCTAGTGGGAACATCTCTTCCAAAGGCCTGTGAAACGCAGTTTCTTTGCAGGCCTGATCTGGCTGAAGTAGGACTTCTGCTCTGGGTGTGCTACTTTGCCCTAGAGCTGAAAGGCACAAGGTGCAGGCTTCTTTCCAAAGGGCGAGTTGGGCCCCACAGCATCTTGCTTCCAGCTCTTTGGGAAGCTAAGAAACAACTCGCTCTGCACAGTGCTCTTACAGCCTACCGGGAACATCTCTTCCAAAGGCCTGTGAAACGCAGTTTCTTTGCAGGCCTGATCTGGCTGAAGTAGGACTTCTGCTCTGGGTGTGCTACTTTGCCCTAGAGCTGAAAGGCACAACGTGCAGGCTTCTTTCCAAAGGGCGAGTTGGGCCCCAAAGCATCTTGCTTCCAGCTCTTTGGGAAGCTAAGAAACAACTCGCTCTGCACAGTGCTCTTACAGCCTACCGGGAACATCTCTTCCAAAGGACTGTGAAACGCAGTTTCTTTGAATGCCTGATCTGGCTGAAGTAGGACTTCTGCTCTGGGTGTGCTACTTTGCCCTAGAGCTGAAAGGCACAACGTGCAGGCTTCTTTCCAAAGGGCGAGTTGGGCCCCACAGCATCTTGCTTCCAGCTCTTTGGGAGGCTAAGACACAACTCGCTCTGCAGAGTGCTCTTACAGCCTACCAGGAACATGTCTTCCAAAGGCCTGTGAAACGCAGTTTCTTTGCAGGCCTGATCTGGCTGAAGTAGGACTTCTGCTCTGGGTGTGCTACTTTGTCCTGGAGCTGAAAGTCACAACGTGCAGGCATCTTTCCAAAAGGCGAGTTGGGCCCCACAGCATCTTGCTTCCAGCTCTTTGGGAAGCTAAGAAACAACTCGCTCTGCACAGTGCTCTTACAGCCTACCGGGAACATCTCTTCCAAAGGCCTGTGAAACGCAGTTTCTTTGCAGGCCTGATCTGGCTGAAGTAGGACTTCTGCTCTGGGTGTGCTACTTTGCCCTAGAGCTGAAAGGCACAACGTGCAGGCTTCTTTCCAAAGGGCGAGTTGGGCCCCACAGCATCTTGCTTCCAGCTCTTTGGGAAGCTAAGAAACAACTCGCTCTGCACAGTGCTCTTACAGCCTACCGGGAACATCTCTTCCAAAGGCCTGTGAAACGCAGTTTCTTTGCAGGCCTGATCTGGCTGAAGTAGGACTTCTGCTCTGGGTGTGCTACTTTGCCCTAGAGCTGAAAGGCACAACGTGCAGGCTTCTTTCCAAAGGGCGAGTTGGGCCCCACAGCATCTTGCTTCCAGCTCTTTGGGAAGCTAAGAAACAACTCGCTCTGCACAGTGCTCTTACAGCCTACCGGGAACATCTCTTCCAAAGGCCTGTGAAACGCAGTTTCTTTGCAGGCCTGATCTGGCTGAAGTAGGACTTCTGCTCTGGGTGTGCTACTTTGCCCTAGAGCTGAAAGGCACAACGTGCAGGCTTCTTTCCAAAGGGCGAGTTGGGCCCCACAGCATCTTGCTTCCAGCTCTTTGGGAAGCTAAGAAACAACTCGCTCTTGCCCAGTGCTCTTACAGCCTACCGGGAACATCTCTTCCAAAGGCCTGTGAAACGCAGTTTCTTTGCAGGCCTGATCTGGCTGAAGTAGGACTTCTGCTCTGGGTGTGCTACTTTGCCCTAGAGCTGAAAGGCACAACGTGCAGGCTTCTTTCCAAAGGGCGAGTTGGGCCCCACAGCATCTTGCTTCCAGCGCTTTGGGAAGCTAAGAAACAACTCGCTCTGCACAGTGCTCTTACAGCCTACCGGGAACATCTCTTCCAAAGGCCTGTGAAACGCAGTTTCTTTGCAGGCCTGATCTGGCTGAAGTAGGACTTCTGCTCTGGGTGTGCCACTTTGCCCTAGAGCTGAAAGGCACAACGTGCAGGCTTCTTTCCAAAGGGCGAGTTGGGCCCCACAGCATCTTGCTTCCAGCGCTTTGGGAAGCTAAGAAACAACTCGCTCTGCACAGTGCTCTTACAGCCTAGTGGGAACATCTCTTCCAAAGGCCTGTGAAACGCAGTTTCTTTGCAGGCCTGATCAGGCTGAAGTAGGACTTCTGCTCTGGGTGTGCTACTTTGCCCTAGAGCGGAAAGGCACAACGTGCAGGCTTCTTTCCAAAGGGCGAGTTGGTCCCCACAGCATCTTGCTTCCAGCTCTTTGGGAAGCTAAGAAACAACTCGCTCTGCACAGTGCTCTTACAGCCTACCGGGAACATCTCTTCCAAAGCCCTGTGAAACGCAGTTTTTTGCAGGCCTGATCTGGCTGAAGTAGGACTTCTGCTCTGGGTGTGCTACTTTGCCCTAGAGCTGAAAGGCACAAGGTGCAGGCTTCTTTCCAAAGGGCGAGTTGGGCCCCACAGCATCTTGCTTCCAGCTCTTTGGGAAGCTAAGAAACAACTCGCTCTGCACAGTGCTCTTACAGCCTACCGGGAACATCTCTTCCAAAGGCCTGTGAAACGCAGTTTCTTTGCAGGCCTGATCTGGCTGAAGTAGGACTTCTGCTCTGGGTGTGCTACTTTGCCCTAGATCTGAAAGGCACAACGTGCAGGCTTCTTTCCAAAGGGCGAGTTGGGCCCCACAGCATCTTGCTTCCAGCTCTTTGGGAAGCTAAGAAACAACTCGCTCTGCACAGTGCTCTTACAGCCTAGTGGGAACATCTCTTCCAAAGGCCTGTGAAACGCAGTTTCTTTGCAGGCCTGATCTGGCTGAAGTAGGACTTCTGCTCTGGGTGTGCTACTTTGCCCTAGAGCTGAAAGGCACAACGTTCAGGCTTCTTTCCAAAGGGCGAGTTGGGCCCCACAGCATCTTGCTTCCAGCTCTTTGGGAAGCTAAGAAACAACTCGCTCTGCACAGTGCTCTTACAGCCTAGTGGGAACATCTCTTCCAAAGGCCTGTGAAACGCAGTTTCTTTGCAGGCCTGATCTGGCTGAAGTAGGACTTCTGCTCTGGGTGTGCTACTTTGCCCTAGAGCTGAAAGGCACAAGGTGCAGGCTTCTTTCCAAAGGGCGAGTTGGGCCCCACAGCATCTTGCTTCCAGCTCTTTGGGAAGCTAAGAAACAACTCGCTCTGCACAGTGCTCTTACAGCCTACCGGGAACATGTCTTCCAAAGGCCTGTGAAACGCAGTTTCTTTGCAGGCCTGATCTGGCTGAAGTAGGACTTCTGCTCTGGGTGTGCTACTTTGCCCTAGAGCTGAAAGGCACAACGTGCAGGCTTCTTTCCAAAGGGCGAGTTGGGCCCCAAAGCATCTTGCTTCCAGCTCTTTGGGAAGCTAAGAAACAACTCGCTCTGCACAGTGCTCTTACAGCCTACCGGGAACATCTCTTCCAAAGGACTGTGAAACGCAGTTTCTTTGCATGCCTGCTCTGGCTGAAGTAGGACTTCTGCTCTGGGTGTGCTACTTTGCCCTAGAGCTGAAAGGCACAACGTGCAGGCTTCTTTCCAAAGGGCGAGTTGGGCCCCACAGCATCTTGCTTCCAGCTCTTTGGGAGGCTAAGACACAACTCGCTCTGCAGAGTGCTCTTACAGCCTACCAGGAACATGTCTTCCAAAGGCCTGTGAAACGCAGTTTCTTTGCAGGCCTGATCTGGCTGAAGTAGGACTTCTGCTCTGGGTGTGCTACTTTGCCCTAGAGCTGAAAGGCACAACGTGCAGGCTTCTTTCCAAACGGCGAGTTGGGCCCCACAGCATCTTGCTTCCAGCTCTTGGGGAAGCTAAGAAACAACTCGTTCTGCACAGTGCTCTTACAGCCTAGTGGGAACATCTCTTCCAAAGGCCTGTGAAACGCAGTTTCTTTGCAGGCCTGATCTGGCTGAAGTAGGACTTCTGCTCTGGGTGTGCTACTTTGCCCTAGAGCTGAAAGGCACAACGTGCAGGCTTCTTTCCAAAGGGCGAGTTGGGCCCCACAGCATCTTGCTTCCAGCTCTTTGGGAAGCTAAGAAACACCTCGCTCTGCACAGTGCTCTTACAGCCTAGTGGTAATATCTCTTCCAAAGGCCTGTGAAACGCAGTTTCTTTGCAGGCCTGATCTGGCTGAAGTAGGACTTCTGCTCTGAGTGTGCTACTTTGCCCTAGAGCTGAAAGGCACAACGTGCAGGCTTCTTTCCAAAGGGCGAGTTGGGCCCCACAGCATCTTGCTTCCAGCTCTTGGGGAAGCTAAGAAACAACTCGCTCTGCACAGTGCTCTTACAGCCTACCGGGAACATCTCTTCCAAAGGACTGTGAGACGCAGTTTCTTTGCATGCCTGCTCTGGCTGAAGTAGGACTTCTGCTCTGGGTGTGCTACTTTGCCCTAGAGCTGAAAGGCACAACGTGCAGGCTTCTTTCCAAAGGGCGAGTTGGGCCCCACAGCATCTTGCTTCCAGCTCTTTGGGAAGCTAAGACACAACTCGCTCTGCAGAGTGCTCTTACAGCCTACCAGGAACATGTCTTCCAAAGGCCTGTGAAACGCAGTTTCTTTGCAGGCCTGATCTGGCTGAAGTAGGACTTCTGCTCTGGGTGTGCTACTTTGCCCTGGAGCTGAAAGGCACAACGTGCAGGCATCTTTCCAAAAGGCGAGTTGGGCCCCACAGCATCTTGCTTCCAGCTCTTTGGGAAGCTAAGAAACAACTCGCTCTGCACAGTGCTCTTACAGCCTACCGGGAACGTCACTTCCAAAGGCCTGTGAAACGCAGTTTCTTTGCAGGCCTGATCTGGCTGAAGTAGGACTTCTGCTCTGGGTGTGCTACTTTGCCCTAGAGCTGAAAGGCACAACGTGCAGGCTTCTTTCCAAAGGGCAAGGTGGGCCCCACAGCATCTTGCTTCCAGCTCTTTGGGAAGCTAAGAAACAACTCGCTCTGCACAGTGCTCTTACAGCCTAGTGGGAACATCTCTTCCAAAGGCCTATGAAACGCAGTTTCTTTGCAGGCCTGATCTGGCAGAAGTAGGACTTCTGCTCTGGGTGTGCTACTTTGCCGTAGAGCTGAAAGGCACAACGTGCAGGCGTCTTTCCAAAGGGCGATTTGGGCCCCACAGCATCTTGCTTCCAGCTCTTTGGGAAGCTAAGAAACAACTCGCTCTGCACAGTGCTCTTACAGCCTACCGGGAACATCTCTTCCAAAGGCCTGTGAAACGCAGTTTCTTTGCAGGCCTGATCTGGCTGAAGTAGGACTTCTGCTCTGGGTGTGCTACTTTGCCCTAGAGCTGAAAGGCACAACGTGCAGGCTTCTTTCCAAAGGGCGAGTTGGGCCCCACAGCATCTTGCTTCCAGCTCTTTGGGAAGCTAAGAAACAACTCGCTCTGCACAGTGCTCTTACAGCCTACGGGGAACATCTCTTCCAAAGGCCTGTGAAACGCAGTTTCTTTGCAGGCCTGATCTGGCTGAAGTAGGACTTCTGCTCTGGGTGTGCTACTTTGCCCTAGAGCTGAAAGGCACAACGTGCAGGCTTCTTTCCAAAGGGCGAGTTGGGCCCCACAGCATCTTGCTTCCAGCTCTTTGGGAAGCTAAGAAACAACTCGTTCGGCACAGTGCTCTTACAGCCTAGTGGGAACATCTCTTCCAAAGGCCTGTGAAACGCAGTTTCTTTGCAGGCCTGATCTGGCTGAAGTAGGACTTCTGCTCTGGGTGTGCTACTTTGCCCTAGAGCTGAAAGGCACAACGTGCAGGCTTCTTTCCAAAGGGCGAGTTGGGCCCCACAGCATCTTGCTTCCAGCGCTTTGGGAAGCTAAGAAACAACTCGCTCTGCACAGTGCTCTTACAGCCTAGTGGGAACATCTCTTCCAAAGGCCTGTGAAACGCAGTTTCTTTGCAGGCCTGATCTGGCTGAAGTAGGACTTCTGCTCTGGGTGTGCTACTTTGCCCTAGAGCTGAAAGGCACAACGTGCAGGCTTCTTTCCAAAGGGCGAGTTGGTCCCCACAGCATCTTGCTTCCAGCTCTTTGGGAAGCTAAGAAACAACTCGCTCTGCACAGTGCTCTTACAGCCTACCGGGAACATCTCTTCCAAAGCCCTGTGAAACGCAGTTTTTTGCAGGCCTGATGTGGCTGAAGTAGGACTTCTGCTCTGGGTGTGCTACTTTGCCCTAGAGCTGAAAGGCACAAGGTGCAGGCTTCTTTCCAAAGGGCGAGTTGGGCCCCACAGCATCTTGCTTCCAGCTCTTTGGGAAGCTAAGAAACAACTCGCTCTGCACAGTGCTCTTACAGCCTACCGGGAACATGTCTTCCAAAGGCCTGTGAAACGCAGTTTCTTTGCAGGCCTGATCTGGCTGAAGTAGGACTTCTGCTCTGGGTGTGCTACTTTGCCCTAGAGCTGAAAGGCACAACGTGCAGGCTTCTTTCCAAAGGGCGAGTTGGGCCCCACAGCATCTTGCTTCCAGCTCTTTGGGAAGCTAAGAAACAACTCGCTCTGCACAGTGCTCTTACAGCCTACCGGGAACATCTCTTCCAAAGGCCTGTGAAATGCAGTTTCTTTGCAGGCCTGATCTGGCTGAAGTAGGACTTCTGCTCTGGGTGTGCTACTTTGCCCTAGAGCTGAAAGGCACAACGTGCAGGCTTCTTTCCAAAGGGCGAGTTGGGCCCCACAGCATCTTGCTTCCAGCTCTTTGGGAAGCTAGGAAACAACTCGCTCTGCACAGTGCTCTTACAGCCTAGTGGGAACATCTCTTCCAAAGGCCTGTGAAACGCAGTTTCTTTGCAGGCCTGATGTGGCTGAAGTAGGACTTCTGCTCTGGGTGTGCTACTTTGCCCTAGAGCTGAAAGGCACAACGTGCAGGCTTCTTTCCAAAGGGCGAGTTGGGCCCCACAGCATCTTGCTTCCAGCTCTTTGGGAAGCTAAGAAACAACTCGCTCTGCACAGTGCTCTTACAGCCTACCGGGAACATGTCTTCCAAAGGCCTGTGAAACGCAGTTTCTTTGCAGGCCTGATCTGGCTGAAGTAGGACTTCTGCTCTGGGTGTGCTACTTTGCCCTAGAGCTGAAAGGCACAACGTGCAGGCTTCTTTCCAAAGGGCGAGTTGGGCCCCACATCATCTTGCTTCCAGCTCTTTGGGAAGCTAAGAAACAACTCGCTCTGCACAGTGCTCTTACAGCCTACCGGGAACATCTCTTCCAAAGGCCTGTGAAACGCAGTTTCTTTGCAGGCCTGATCTGGCTGAAGTAGGACTTCTGCTCTGGGTGTGCTACTTTGCCCTAGAGCTGAAAGGCACAACGTGCAGGCTTCTTTCCAAAGGGCGAGTTGGGCCCCACAGCATCTTGCTTCCAGCTCTTTGGGAAGCTAAGAAACAACTCGCTCTGCACAGTGCTCTTACAGCCTAGTGGGAACATCTCTTCCAAAGGCCTGTGAAACGCAGTTTCTTTGCAGGCCTGATCTGGCTGAAGTAGGACTTCTGCTCTGGGTGTGCTACTTTGCCCTAGAGCTGAAAGGCACAACGTGCAGGCTTCTTTCCAAAGGGCGAGTTGGGCCCCACAGCATCTTGCTTCTAGCTCTTTGGGAAGCTAAGAAACAACTCGCTCTGCACAGTGCTCTTAGAGCCTAGTGGGAAAATCTCTTCCAAAGGCCTGTGAAACGCAGTTACTTTGCACTCCTGATCTGGCTGAAGTAGGACTTCTGCTCTGGGTGTGCTACTTTGCCCTAGAGCTGAAAGGGACAACGTGCAGGCTTCTTTCCAAAGGGCGAGTTGGGCCCCACAGCATCTTGCTTCCAGCTCTTTGGGAAGCTAAGAAACAACTCGCTCTGCACAGTGCTCTTACAGCCTACCGGGAGCATCTCTTCCAAAGGCCTGTGAAACGCAGTTTCTTTGCAGGCCTGATCTGGCTGAAGTAGGACTTCTGCTCTGGGTGTGCTACTTTGCCCTAGAGCTGAAGGGCACAACGTGCAGGCTTCTTTCCAAAGGGCGAGTTGGGCCCCACAGCATCTTGCTTCCAGCTCTTTGGGAAGCTAAGAAACAACTCGCTCTGCACAGTGCTCTTACAGCCTACCGGGAACATCTCTTCCAAAGGCCTGTGAAACGCAGTTTCTTTGCAGGCCTGATCTGGCTGAAGTAGCACTTCTGCTCTGGGTGTGCTACTTTGCCCTAGAGCTGAAAGGCACAACGTGCAGGCTTCTTTCCAAGGGGCGAGTTGGGCCCCACAGCATCTTGCTTCCAGCTCTTTGGGAAGCTAAGAAACAACTCGCTCTTCACAGTGCTCTTACAGCCTACCGGGAACATCTCTTCCAAAGGCCTGTGAAACGCAGTTTCTTTGCAGGCCTGATCTGGCTGAAGTAGAACTTCTGCTCTGGGTGTGCTACTTTGCCCTAGAGCTGAAAGGCACAACGTGCAGGCTTCTTTCCAAAGGGCGAGTTGGGCCCCATAGCATCTTGCTTCCAGCTCTTTGGGAAGCTAAGAAACAACTCGCTCTGCACAGTGTTCTTACAGCCTACCGGGAACATCTCTTCCAAAGGCCTGTGAAACGCAGTTTCTCTGCAGGCCTGATCTGGCTGAAGTAGGACTTCTGCTCTGGGTGTGCTACTTTGCCCTAGAGCTGAATGGCACAACGTGCAGGCTTCTTTCCAAAGGGCGAGTTGGGCCCCACAGCATCTTGCTTCCAGCTCTTGGGGAAGCTAAGAAACAACTCGCTCTGCACAGTGCTCTTACAGCCTACCGGGAACATCTCTTCCAAAGGCCTGTGAAACGCAGTTTCTTTGCAGGCCTGATCTGGCTGAAGTAGGACTTCTGCTCTGGGTGTGCTACTTTGCCCTAGAGCTGAAAGGCACAACGTGCAGGCTTCTTTCCAAAGGGCGAGTTGGGCCCCACAGCATCTTGCTTCCAGCTCTTTGGGAAGTTAAGAAACAACTCGCTCTGCACAGTGCTCTTACAGCCTAGTGGGAACATCTCTTCCAAAGGCCTGTGAAACGCAGTTTCTTTGCAGGCCTGATCTGGCTGAAGTAGGACTTCTGCTCTGGGTGTGCTACTTTGCCCTAGAGCTGAAAGGCACAAGGTGCAGGCTTCTTTCCAAAGGGCGAGTTGGGCCCCACAGCATCTTGCTTCCAGCTCTTTGGGAAGCTAAGAAACAACTCGCTCTGCACAGTGCTCTTACAGCCTACCGGGAACATGTCTTCCAAAGGCCTGTGAAACGCAGTTTCTTTGCAGGCCTGATCTGGCTGAAGTAGGACTTCTGCTCTGGGTGTGCTACTTTGCCCTAGAGCTGAAAGGCACAACGTGCAGGCTTCTTTCCAAAGGGCGAGTTGGGCCCCAAAGCATCTTGCTTCCAGCTCTTTGGGAAGCTAAGAAACAACTCGCTCTGCACAGTGCTCTTACAGCCTACCGGGAACATCTCTTCCAAAGGACTGTGAAACGCAGTTTCTTTGCATGCCTGCTCTGGCTGAAGTAGGACTTCTGCTCTGGGTGTGCTACTTTGCCCTAGAGCTGAAAGGCACAACGTGCAGGCTTCTTTCCAAAGGGCGAGTTGGGCCCCACAGCATCTTGCTTCCAGCTCTTTGGGAGGCTAAGACACAACTCGCTCTGCAGAGTGCTCTTACAGCCTACCAGGAACATGTCTTCCAAAGGCCTGTGAAACGCAGTTTCTTTGCAGGCCTGATCTGGCTGAAGTAGGACTTCTGCTCTGGGTGTGCTACTTTGCCCTGGAGCTGAAAGGCACAACGTGCAGGCATCTTTCCAAAAGGCGAGTTGGGCCCCACAGCATCTTGCTTCCAGCTCTTTGGGAAGCTAAGAAACAACTCGCTCTGCACAGTGCTCTTACAGCCTACCGGGAACATCTCTTCCAAAGGCCTGTGAAACGCAGTTTCTTTGCAGGCCTGATCTGGCTGAAGTAGGACTTCTGCTCTGGGTGTGCTACTTTGCCCTAGAGCTGAAAGGCACAACGTGCAGGCTTCTTTCCAAAGGGCGAGTTGGGCCCCACAGCATCTTGCTTCCAGCTCTTTGGGAAGCTAAGAAACAACTCGCTCTGCACAGTGCTCTTACAGCCTACCGGGAACATCTCTTCCAAAGGCCTGTGAAACGCAGTTTCTTTGCAGGCCTGATCTGGCTGAAGTAGGACTTCTGCTCTGGGTGTGCTACTTTGCCCTAGAGCTGAAAGGCACAACGTGCAGGCTTCTTTCCAAAGGGCGAGTTGGGCCCCACAGCATCTTGCTTCCAGCTCTTTGGGAAGCTAAGAAACAACTCGCTCTGCACAGTGCTCTTACAGCCTACCGGGAACATCTCTTCCAAAGGCCTGTGAAACGCAGTTTCTTTGCAGGCCTGATCTGGCTGAAGTAGGACTTCTGCTCTGGGTGTGCAACTTTGCCCTAGAGCTGAAAGGCACAACGTGCAGGCTTCTTTCCAAAGGGCGAGTTGGGCCCCACAGCATCTTGCTTCCAGCTCTTTGGGAAGCTAAGAAACAACTCGCTCTTGCCCAGTGCTCTTACAGACTACCGGGAACATCTCTTCCAAAGGCCTGTGAAACGCAGTTTCTTTGCAGGCCTGATCTGGCTGAAGTAGGACTTCTGCTCTGGGTGTGCTACTTTGCCCTAGACCTGAAAGGCACAACGTGCAGGCTTCTTTCCAAAGGGCGAGTTGGGCCCCACAGCATCTTGCTTCCAGCGCTTTGGGAAGCTAAGAAACAACTCGCTCTGCACAGTGCTCTTACAGCCTACCGGGAACATCTCTTCCAAAGGCCTGTGAAACGCAGTTTCTTTGAAGGCCTGATCTGGCTGAAGTAGGACTTCTGCTCTGGGTGTGCCACTTTGCCCTAGAGCTGAAAGGCACAACGTGCAGGCTTCTTTCCAAAGGGCGAGTTGGGCCCCACAGCATCTTGCTTCCAGCGCTTTGGGAAGCTAAGAAACAACTCGCTCTGCACAGTGCTCTTACAGCCTAGTGGGAACATCTCTTCCAAAGGCCTGTGAAACGCAGTTTCTTTGCAGGCCTGATCTGGCTGAAGTAGGACTTCTGCTCTGGGTGTGCTACTTTGCCCTAGAGCTGAAAGGCACAAGGTGCAGGCTTCTTTCCAAAGGGCGAGTTGGGCCCCACAGCATCTTGCTTCCAGCTCTTTGGGAAGCTAAGAAACAACTCGCTCTGCACAGTGCTCTTACAGCCTAGTGGGAACATCTCTTCCAAAGGCCTGTGAAACGCAGTTTCTTTGCAGGCCTGATCTGGCTGAAGTAGGACTTCTGCTGTGGGTGTGCTACTTTGCCCTAGAGCGGAAAGGCACAACGTGCAGGCTTCTTTCCAAAGGGCGAATTGGGCCCCACAGCATCTTGCTTCCAGCTCGTTGGGAAGCTAAGAAACAACTCGCTCTGCACAGTGCTCTTACAGCCTACCGGGAACATCTCTTCCAAAGGCCTGTGAAACGCAGTTTCTTTGCAGGCCTGATCTGGCTGAAGTAGGACTTCTGCTCTGGGTGTGCTACTTTGCCCTAGAGCTGAAAGGCACAACGTGCAGGCTTCTTTCCAAAGGGCGAGTTGGGCCCCACAGCATCTTGCTTCCAGCTCTTGGGGAAGCTAAGAAACAACTCGCTCTGCACAGTGCTCTTACAGCCTAGTGGGAACATCTCTTCCAAAGGCCTGTGAAACGCAGTTTCTTTGCAGGCCTGATCTGGCTGAAGTAGGACTTCTGCTCTGGGTGTGCTACTTTGCCCTAGAGCTGAAAGGCACAACGTGCAGGCTTCTTTCCAAAGGGCGAGTTGGGCCCCACAGCATCTTGCTTCCAGCTCTTTGGGAAGCTAAGAAACACCTCGCTCTGCACAGTGCTCTTACAGCCTAGTGGTAATATCTCTTCCAAAGGCCTGTGAAACGCAGTTTCTTTGCAGGCCTGATCTGGCTGAAGTAGGACTTCTGCTCTGGGTGTGCTACTTTGCCCTAGAGCTGAAAGGCACAACGTGCAGGCTTCTTTCCAAAGGGCGAGTTGGGCCCCACAGCATCTTGCTTCCAGCTCTTGGGGAAGCTAAGAAACAACTCGCTCTGCACAGTGCTCTTACAGCCTACCGGGAACATCTCTTCCAAAGGACTGTGAGACGCAGTTTCTTTGCATGCCTGCTCTGGCTGAAGTAGGACTTCTGCTCTGGGTGTGCTACTTTGCCCTAGAGCTGAAAGGCACAACGTGCAGGCTTCTTTCCAAAGGGCGAGTTGGGCCCCACAGCATCTTGCTTCCAGCTCTTTGGGAAGCTAAGACACAACTCGCTCTGCTGAGTGCTCTTACAGCCTACCAGGAACATGTCTTCCAAAGGCATGTGAAACGCAGTTTCTTTGCAGGCCTGATCTGGCTGAAGTAGGACTTCTGCTCTGGGTGTGCTACTTTGCCCTGGAGCTGAAAGGCACAACGTGCAGGCATCTTTCCAAAAGGCGAGTTGGGCCCCACAGCATCTTGCTTCCAGCTCTTTGGGAAGCTAAGAAACAACTCGCTCTGCACAGTGCTCTTACAGCCTACCGGGAACGTCACTTCCAAAGGCCTGTGAAACGCAGTTTCTTTGCAGGCCTGATCTGGCTGAAGTAGGACTTCTGCTCTGGGTGTGCTACTTTGCCCTAGAGCTGAAAGGCACAACGTGCAGGCTTCTTTCCAAAGGGCGAGGTGGGCCCCACAGCATCTTGCTTCCAGCTCTTTGGGAAGCTAAGAAACAACTCGCTCTGCACAGTGCTCTTACAGCCTAGTGGGAACATCTCTTCCAAAGGCCTATGAAACGCAGTTTCTTTGCAGGCCTGATCTGGCAGAAGTAGGACTTCTGCTCTGGGTGTGCTACTTTGCCGTAGAGCTGAAAGGCACAACGTGCAGGCGTCTTTCCAAAGGGCGATTTGGGCCCCACAGCATCTTGCTTCCAGCTCTTTGGGAAGCTAAGAAACAACTCGCTCTGCACAGTGCTCTTACAGCCTACCGGGAACATCTCTTCCAAAGGCCTGTGAAACGCAGTTTCTTTGCAGGCCTGATCTGGCTGAAGTAGGACTTCTGCTCTGGGTGTGCTACTTTGCCCTAGAGCTGAAAGGCACAACGTGCAGGCTTCTTTCCAAAGGGCGAGTTGGGCCCCACAGCATCTTGCTTCCAGCTCTTTGGGAAGCTAAGAAACAACTCGCTCTGCACAGTGCTCTTGCAGCCTACGGGGAACATCTCTTCCAAAGGCCTGTGAAACGCAGTTTCTTTGCAGGCCTGATCTGGCTGAAGTAGGACTTCTGCTCTGGGTGTGCTACTTTGCCCTAGAGCTGAAAGGCACAACGTGCAGGCTTCTTTCCAAAGGGCGAGTTGGGCCCCACAGCATCTTGCTTCCAGCTCTTTGGGAAGCTAAGAAACAACTCGTTCGGCACAGTGCTCTTACAGCCTAGTGGGAACATCTCTTCCAAAGGCCTGTGAAACGCAGTTTCTTTGCAGGCCTGATCTGGCTGAAGTAGGACTTCTGCTCTGGGTGTGCTACTTTGCCCTAGAGCTGAAAGGCACAACGTGCAGGCTTCTTTCCAAAGGGCGAGTTGGGCCCCACAGCATCTTGCTTCCAGCGCTTTGGGAAGCTAAGAAACAACTCGCTCTGCACAGTGCTCTTACAGCCTAGTGGGAACATCTCTTCCAAAGGCCTGTGAAACGCAGTTTCTTTGCAGGCCTGATCTGGCTGAAGTAGGACTTCTGCTCTGGGTGTGCTACTTTGCCCTAGAGCTGAAAGGCACAACGTGCAGGCTTCTTTCCAAAGGGCGAGTTGGTCCCCACAGCATCTTGCTTCCAGCTCTTTGGGAAGCTAAGAAACAACTCGCTCTGCACAGTGCTCTTACAGCCTACCGGGAACATCTCTTCCAAAGCCCTGTGAAACGCAGTTTTTTGCAGGCCTGATGTGGCTGAAGTAGGACTTCTGCTCTGGGTGTGCTACTTTGCCCTAGAGCTGAAAGGCACAAGGTGCAGGCTTCTTTCCAAAGGGCGAGTTGGGCCCCACAGCATCTTGCTTCCAGCTCTTTGGGAAGCTAAGAAACAACTCGCTCTGCACAGTGCTCCTACAGCCTAGTGGGAACATCTCTTCCAAAGGCCTGTGAAACGCAGTTTCTTTGCAGGCCTGATCTGGCTGAAGTAGGACTTCTGCTCTGGGTGTGCTACTTTGCCCTAGAGCTGAAAGGCACAACGTGCAGGCTTCTTTCCAAAGGGCGAGTTGGGCCCCACAGCATCTTGCTTCCAGCTCTTTGGGAAGCTAAGAAACAACTCGCTCTGCACAGTGCTCTTACAGCCTACCGGGAACATCTCTTCCAAAGGCCTGTGAAACGCAGTTTCTTTGCAGGCCTGATCTGGCTGAAGTAGGACTTCTGCTCTGGGTGTGCTACTTTGCCCTAGAGCTGAAAGGCACAACGTGCAGGCTTCTTTCCAAAGGGCGAGTTGGGCCCCACAGCATCTTGCTTCCAGCTCTTTGGGAAGCTAGGAAACAACTCGCTCTGCACAGTGCTCTTACAGCCTAGTGGGAACATCTCTTCCAAAGGCCTGTGAAACGCAGTTTCTTTGCAGGCCTGATGTGGCTGAAGTAGGACTTCTGCTCTGGGTGTGCTACTTTGCCCTAGAGCTGAAAGGCACAACGTGCAGGCTTCTTTCCAAAGGGCGAGTTGGGCCCCACAGCATCTTGCTTCCAGCTCTTTGGGAAGCTAAGAAACAACTCGCTCTGCACAGTGCTCTTACAGCCTACCGGGAACATGTCTTCCAAAGGCCTGTGAAACGCAGTTTCTTTGCAGGCCTGATCTGGCTGAAGTAGGACTTCTGCTCTGGGTGTGCTACTTTGCCCTAGAGCTGAAAGGCACAACGTGCAGGCTTCTTTCCAAAGGGCGAGTTGGGCCCCACATCATCTTGCTTCCAGCTCTTTGGGAAGCTAAGAAACAACTCGCTCTGCACAGTGCTCTTACAGCCTACCGGGAACATCTCTTCCAAAGGCCTGTGAAACGCAGTTTCTTTGCAGGCCTGATCTGGCTGAAGTAGGACTTCTGCTCTGGGTGTGCTACTTTGCCCTAGAGCTGAAAGGCACAACGTGCAGGCTTCTTTCCAAAGGGCGAGTTGGGCCCCACAGCATCTTGCTTCCAGCTCTTTGGGAAGCTAAGAAACAACTCGCTCTGCACAGTGCTCTTACAGCCTAGTGGGAACATCTCTTCCAAAGGCCTGTGAAACGCAGTTTCTTTGCAGGCCTGATCTGGCTGAAGTAGGACTTCTGCTCTGGGTGTGCTACTTTGCCCTAGAGCTGAAAGGCACAACGTGCAGGCTTCTTTCCAAAGGGCGAGTTGGGCCCCACAGCATCTTGCTTCTAGCTCTTTGGGAAGCTAAGAAACAACTCGCTCTGCACAGTGCTCTTAGAGCCTAGTGGGAAAATCTCTTCCAAAGGCCTGTGAAACGCAGTTACTTTGCAGGCCTGATCTGGCTGAAGTAGGACTTCTGCTCTGGGTGTGCTACTTTGCCCTAGAGCTGAAAGGGACAACGTGCAGGCTTCTTTCCAAAGGGCGAGTTGGGCCCCACAGCATCTTGCTTCCAGCTCTTTGGGAAGCTAAGAAACAACTCGCTCTGCACAGTGCTCTTACAGCCTACCGGGAGCATCTCTTCCAAAGGCCTGTGAAACGCAGTTTCTTTGCAGGCCTGATCTGGCTGAAGTAGGACTTCTGCTCTGGGTGTGCTACTTTGCCCTAGAGCTGAAGGGCACAACGTGCAGGCTTCTTTCCAAAGGGCGAGTTGGGCCCCACAGCATCTTGCTTCCAGCTCTTTGGGAAGCTAAGAAACAACTCGCTCTGCACAGTGCTCTTACAGCCTACCGGGAACATCTCTTCCAAAGGCCTGTGAAACGCAGTTTCTTTGCAGGCCTGATCTGGCTGAAGTAGCACTTCTGCTCTGGGTGTGCTACTTTGCCCTAGAGCTGAAAGGCACAACGTGCAGGCTTCTTTCCAAGGGGCGAGTTGGGCCCCACAGCATCTTGCTTCCAGCTCTTTGGGAAGCTAAGAAACAACTCGCTCTTCACAGTGCTCTTACAGCCTACCGGGAACATCTCTTCCAAAGGCCTGTGAAACGCAGTTTCTTTGCAGGCCTGATCTGGCTGAAGTAGAACTTCTGCTCTGGGTGTGCTACTTTGCCCTAGAGCTGAAAGGCACAACGTGCAGGCTTCTTTCCAAAGGGCGAGTTGGGCCCCACAGCATCTTGCTTCCAGCTCTTTGGGAAGCTAAGAAACAACTCGCTCTGCACAGTGTTCTTACAGCCTACCGGGAACATCTCTTCCAAAGGCCTGTGAAACGCAGTTTCTCTGCAGGCCTGATCTGGCTGAAGTAGGGCTTCTGCTCTGGGTGTGCTACTTTGCCCTAGAGCTGAAAGGCACAACGTGCAGGCTTCTTTCCAAAGGGCGAGTTGGGCCCCACAGCATCTTGCTTCCAGCTCTTGGGGAAGCTAAGAAACAACTCGCTCTGCACAGTGCTCTTACAGCCTACCGGGAACATCTCTTCCAAAGGCCTGTGAAACGCAGTTTCTTTGCAGGCCTGATCTGGCTGAAGTAGGACTTCTGCTCTGGGTGTGCTACTTTGCCCTAGAGCTGAAAGGCACAACGTGCAGGCTTCTTTCCAAAGGGCGAGTTGGGCCCCACAGCATCTTGCTTCCAGCTCTTTGGGAAGTTAAGAAACAACTCGCTCTGCACAGTGTTCTTACAGCCTACCGGGAACATCTCTTCCAAAGGCCTGTGAAACGCAGTTTCTCTGCAGGCCTGATCTGGCTGAAGTAGGACTTCTGCTCTGGGTGTGCTACTTTGCCCTAGAGCTGAAAGGCACAACGTGCAGGCTTCTTTCCAAAGGGCGAGTTGGGCCCCACAGCATCTTTCTTCCAGCTCTTGGGGAAGTTAAGAAACAACTCGCTCTGCACAGTGCTCTTACAGCCTAGTGGGAACATCTCTTCCAAAGGCCTGTGAAACGCAGTTTCTTTGCAGGCCTGATCTGGCTGAAGTAGGACTTCTGCTCTGGGTGTGCTACATTTCCCTAGAGCTGAAAGGCACAACGTGCAGGCTTCTTTACAATGGGCGAGTTGGGCCCCACAGCATCTTGCTTCCAGCTCTTTGGGAAGCTAAGAAACCACTCGCTCTGCACAGTGCTCTTACAGCCTACCGGGAACATCTCTTCCAAAGGCCTGTGAAACGCAGTTTCTTTGCAGGCCTGATCTGGCTGAAGTAGGACTTCTGCTCTGGGTGTGCTACTTTGCCCTAGAGCGGAAAGGCACAACGTGCAGGCTTCTTTCCAAAGGGCGAGATGGGCCCCACAGCATCTTGCTTCCAGCTCTTTGGGAAGCTAAGAAACAACTCGCTCTGCACAGTGCTCTTACAGCCTAGTGGGAACATCTCTTCCAAAGGCCTGTGAAACGCAGTTTCTTTGCAGGCCTGATCTGGCTGAAGTAGGACTTCTGCTCTGGGTGTGCTACTTTGCCCTAGAGCTGAAAGGCACAACGTGCAGGCTTCTTTCCAAAGGGCGAGTTGGGCCCCACAGCATCTTGCTTCCAGCTCTTTGGGAAGCTAAGAAACCACTCGCTCTGCACAGTGCTCTTACAGCCTACCGGGAACATCTCTTCCAAAGGCCTGTGAAACGCAGTTTCTTTGAAGGCCAGATCTGGCTGAAGTAGGACTTCTGCTCTGGGTGTGCTACTTTGCCCTAGAGCTGAAAGGCACAACGTGCAGGCTTCTTTCCAAATGGCGAGTTGGGCCCCACAGCATCGTGCTTCCAGCTCTTTGGGAACCTAAGAAACCACTCGCTCTGCACAGTGCTCTTACAGCCTACTGGGAACATCTCTTCCAAAGGCCTGTGAAACGCAATTCCTTTGCAGGCCTCATCTGGCTGAAGTAGGACTTCTGCTCTGGGTGTGCTACTTTGCCCTGGAGCTGAAAGGCACAACGTGCAGGCTTCTTTCCAAAGGGCAGTTGGGCCCCACAGCATCTTGCTTCCAGCTCTTTGGGAAGCTAAGAAACAACTCGCTCTACACAGTGATCTTATAGCCTACCGGTAAGGTCTCTTCCAAAGACCTGTGAAATGCAGTTTCTTTGCAGGCCTGATCTGGCTGAAGTAGGACTCCTGCTCTGGGTTTGCTACATTGCCCTAGAGCTGAAAGGCACAACGTGCAGGCTTCTTTACAATGGGCGAGTTGGGCCCCACAGCATCTTGCTCCCAGCTCTTTGGGAAGCTAAGAAACCGCTCGCTCTGCACAGTGCTCTTACAGCCTAGTGGGAACATGTCTTCCAAAGGCCTGTGAAACGCAGTTTCTTTGCAGGCCTGATCTGGCTGAAGTAGGACTTCTGCTCTGGGTGTGCTACTTTGCCCTAGAGCTGAAAGGCACAACGTGCAGGCTTCTTTCCAAAGGGCGAGTTGGGCCCCACAGCATCTTGCTTCCAGCTCTTTGGGAAGCTAAGAAACCACTCGCTCTGCACAGTGCTCTTACAGCCTACCGGGAACATCTCTTCCAAAGGCCTGTGAAACGCAGTTTCTTTGCAGGCCTGATCTGGCTGAAGTAGGACTTCTGCTCTGGGTGTGCTACTTTGCCCTAGAGCTGAAAGGCACAACGTGCAGGCTTCTTTCCAAAGGGCGAGTTGGGCCCCACAGCATCTTGCTTCCAGCTCTTTGGGAAGCTAAGAAACCACTCGCTCTGCACAGTGCTCTTACAGCCTACCGGGAACATCTCTTCCAAAGGCCTGTGAAACGCAGTTTCTTTGCAGGCCTGATCTGGCTGAAGTAGGACTTCTGCTCTGGGTGTGCTACTTTGCCCTAGAGCTGAAAGGCACAACGTGCAGGCTTCTTTCCTAAGGGCGAGTTGGGCCCCACAGCATCTTGCTTGCAGCTCTTTGGGAAGCTAAGAAACCACTCGCTCTGCACAGTGCTCTTACAGCCTAGTGGGAACATGTCTTCCAAAGGCCTGTGAAACGCAGTTTCTTTGCAGGCCTGATCTGGCAGAAGTAGGACTTCTGCTCTGGGTGTGCTACTTTGCCCTAGAGCTGAAAGGCACAACGTGCAGGCTTCTTTCCAAACGGCGAGTTGGGCCCCACAGCATCTTGCTTCCAGCTCTTTGGGAAGCTAAGAAACCACTCGCTCTGCACAGTGCTCCTACAGCCTACCGGGAACATCTCTTCCAAAGGCTTGTGAAACGCAGTTTCTTTGCAGGCCTGATCTGGCTGAAGTAGGACTTCTGCTCTGGGTGTGCTACTTTGCCCTAGAGCTGAAAGGCACAACGTGCAGGCTTCTTTCCAAAAGGCGAGTTGGGCCCCACAGCATCTTGCTTCCAGCTCTTTGGGAACCTAAGAAACAACTCGCTCAGCACAGTGCTCTTACAGCCTACTGGGAACATCTCTTCCAAAGGCCTGTGAAACGCAGTTTCTTTGCAGGCCTGATCTGGCTGAAGTAGGACTTCTGCTCTGGGTGTGCTACTTTGCCCTAGAGCTGAAAGGCACAACGTGCAGGCTTCTTTCCAAAGGGCGAGTTGGGCCCCACAGCATCTTGCTTCCAGCTCTTTGGGAAGCTAAGAAACAACTCGCTCTGCACAGTGCTCTTACAGCCTAGTGGGAACATCTCTTCCAAAGGCCTGTGAAACGCAGTTTCTTTGCAGGCCTGATCTGGCTGAAGTAGGACTTCTGCTCTGGGTGTGCTACTTTGCCCTAGAGCTGAAAGGCACAACGTGCAGGCTTCTTTCCTAAGGGCGAGTTGGGCCCCACAGCATCTTGCTTCCAGCTCTTGGGGAAGCTAAGAAACAACTCGCTCTGCACAGTGCTCTTACAGCCTACCGGGAACATCTCTTCCAAAGGCCTGTGAAACGCAGTTTCTTTGCAGGCCTGATCTGGCTGAAGTAGGACTTCTGCTCTGGGTGTGCTACTTTGCCCTAGAGCGGAAAGGCACAACGTGCAGGCTTCTTTCCAAAGGGCGAGATGGGCCCCACAGCATCTTGCTTGCAGCTCTTTGGGAAGCTAAGAAACAACTCGCTCTGCACAGTGCTCTTACAGCCTAGTGGGAACATCTCTTCCAAAGGCCTGTGAAACGCAGTTTCTTTGCAGGCCTGATCTGGCTGAAGTAGGACTTCTGCTCTGGGTGTGCTACTTTGCCCTAGAGCTGAAAGGCACAACGTGCAGGCTTCTTTCCTAAGGGCGAGTTGGGCCCCACAGCATCTTGCTTGCAGCTCTTGGGGAAGCTAAGAAACAACTCGCTCTGCTCAGTGCTCTTACAGCCTACCGGGAACATCTCTTCCAAAGGCCTGTGAAACGCAGTTTCTTTGCAGGCCTGATCTGGCTGAAGTAGGCCTTCTGCTCTGGGTGTGCTACTTTGCCCTAGAGCTGAAAGGCACAACGTGCAGGCTTCTTTCCAAACGGCGAGTTGGGCCCCACAGCATCTTGCTTCCAGCTCTTGGGGAAGCTAAGAAGCAACTCGCTCTGCACAGTGCTCTTACAGCCTACCGGGAACATCTCTTCCAAAGGCCTGTGAAACGCAGTTTCTTTGCAGGCCTGATCTGGCTGAAGTAGGACTTCTGCTCTGGGTGTGCTACTTTGCCCTAGAGCTGAAAGGCACAACGTGCAGGCTTCCTTCCAAAAGGCGAGTTGGGCCCCACAGCATCTTGCTTCCAGCTCTTTGGGAACCTAAGAAACAACTCGCTCAGCACAGTGCTCTTACAGCCTACCGGGAACATCTCTTCCAAAGGCCTGTGAAACGCAGTTTCTTTGCAGGCCTGATCTGGCTGAAGTAGGACTTCTGCTCTGGGTGTGCTACTTTGCCCTAGAGCTGAAAGGCACAACATGCAGGCTTCTTTCCAAAGGGCGAGTTGGGCCCCACAGCATCTTGCTTCCAGCTCTTTGGGAAGCTAAGAAACAACTCGCTCTGCACAGTGCTCTTACAGCCTAGTGGGAACATCTCTTCCAAAGGCCTGTGAAACGCAGTTTCTTTGCAGGCCTGATCTGGCTGAAGTAGGACTTCTGCTCTGGGTGTGCTACTTTGCCCTAGAGCTGAAAGGCACAACGTGCAGGCTTCTTTCCTAAGGGCGAGTTGGGCCCCACAGCATCTTGCTTCCAGCTCTTGGGGAAGCTAAGAAACAACTCGCTCTGCACAGTGCTCTTACAGCCTACCGGGAACATCTCTTCCAAAGGCCTGTGAAACGCAGTTTCTTTGCAGGCCTGATCTGGCTGAAGTAGGACTTCTGCTCTGGGTGTGCTACTTTGCCCTAGAGCTGAAAGGCACAACGTGCAGGCTTCTTTCCAAAGGGCGAGTTGGGCCCCACAGCATCTTGCTTCCAGCTCTTTGGGAAGCTAAGAAACAACTCGCTCTGCACAGTGCTCTTACAGCCTACCGGGAACATGTCTTCCAAAGGCCTGTGAAACGCAGTTTCTTTGCAGGCCTGATCTGGCTGAAGTAGGACTTCTGCTCTGGGTGTGCTACTTTGCCCTAGAGCGGAAATGCACAACGTGCAGGCTTCTTTCCACAGGGCGAGTTGGGCCCCACAGCATCTTGCTTCCAGCTCTTTGCGAAGCTAAGAAACCACTCGCTCTGCACAGTGCTCTTACAGCCTACCGGGAACATCTCTTCCAAAGGCCTGTGAAACGCAGTTTCTTTGCAGGCCTGATCTGGCTGAAGTAGGACTTCTGCTCTGGGTGTGCTACTTTGCCCTAGAGCGGAAATGCACAATGTGCAGGCTTCTTTCCAAAGGGCGAGTTGGGCCCCACAGCATCTTGCTTCCAGCTCTTTGCGAAGGTAAGAAACAACTCGCTCTGCACAGTGCTCTTACATCCTACCGGGAACATCTCTTCCAAAGGCCTGTGAAATGCAGTTTCTTTGCAGGCCTGATCTGGCAGAAGTAGGACTTCTTCTCTGGGTGTGCTACTTTGCCCTGGAGCTGAAAGGCACAACGTGCAGGCTTCTATCCAAAGGGCGAGTTGGGCCCCACAGCATCTTGCTTCCAGCTCTTTGGGAAGCTAAGAAACAACTCGCTCTACACAGTGATCTTACAGCCTACCGGGAAGGTCTCTTCCAAAGACCTGTGAAACGCAGTTTCTTTGCAGGCCTAATCTGGCTGAAGTAGGACTCCTGCTCTGGGTTTGCTACATTGCCCTAGAGCTGAAAGGCACAACGTGCAGGCTTCTTTACAATGGGCGAGTTTGGCCCCACAGCATCTTGCTCCCAGCTCTTTGGGAAGCTAAGAAACCACTCACTCTGCACAGTGCTCTTACAGCCTACCGGGAACATCTCTTCCAAAGGCCTGTGAAACGCAGTTTCTTTGCAGGCCTGATCTGGCTGAAGTAGGACTTCTGCTCTGGGTGTGCTACTTTGCCATAGAGCTCAAAGGCACAACGTTCAGGCTTCTTTCCAAAGGGCGAGTTGGGCCCCACAGCATCTTGCTTCCAGCTCTTTGGGAAGCTAAGAAACAACTCGCTCTGCACAGTGGTCTTACAGCCTACCGGGATCATCTCTTCCAAAGGCCTGTGAAGGGCAGTTTCTTTGCAGGCCTGATCTGGCTGAAGTAGGACTTCTGCTCTGGGTGTGCTACTTTTCCCTAGAGCTGAAAGGCACAACGTGCAGGCTTCTTTCCAAAGGGCGAGTTGGGCCCCACAGCATCTTGCTTCCAGCTCTTTGGGAAGCTAAGAAACCACTCGCTCTGCACAGTGCTCTTACAGCCTACCGGGAACATCTCTTCCAAAGGCCTGTGAAACGCAGTTTCTTTGCAGGCCTGATCTGGCTGAAGTAGGACTTCTGCTCTGGGTGTGCTACTTTGCCCTAGAGCTGAAAGGCACAACGTGCAGGCTTCTTTCCAAAGGGCGAGTTGGGCCCCACAGCATCTTGCTTCCAGCTCTTTGGGAAGCTAAGAAACCACTCGCTCTGCACAGTGCTCTTACAGCCTAGCGGGAACATCTCTTCCAAAGGCCTGTGAAACGCAGTTTCTTTGCAGGCCTGATCTGGCTGAAGTAGGACTTCTGCTCTGGGTGTGCTACTTTGCCCTAGAGCGGAAATGCTCAACGTGCAGGCTTCTTTCCAAAGGGCGAGTTGGGCCCCACAGCATCTTGCTTCCAGCTCTTTGGGAAGCTAAGAAACAACTCGCTCTGCACAGTGCTCTTACAGCCTACCGGGAACCTGTCTTCCAAAGGCCTGTGAAATGCAGTTTCTTTGCAGGCCTGATCTGGCTGAAGTAGGACTTCTGCTCTGGGTGTACTACTTTGCCCTAGACCTGAAAGGCACAACATGCAGGCTTCTTTCCAAAGGGCGAGTTGGGCCCCACAGCATCTTGCTTCCAGCTCTTTGGGAAGCTAAGAAACAACTCGCTCTGCACAGTGCTCTTACAGCCTACCGGGAACATCTCTTCCAAAGGCCTGTGAAACGCAGTTTCTTTGCAGGCCTGATCTGGCTGAAGTAGGACTTCTGCTCTGGGTGTGCTACATTGCCCTAGAGCTGAAAGGCACAACGTGCAGGCTTCTTTCCAAAGGGCGAGTTGGGCCCCACAGCATCTTGCTTCCAGCTCTTTGGGAAGCTAAGAAACAACTCGCTCTGCACAGTGCTCTTACAGCCTACCGGGAACATCTCTTCCAAAGGCCTGTGAAACGCAGTTTCTTTGCAGGCCAGATCTGGCTGAAGTAGGACTTCTGCTCTGGGTGTGCTACTTTGCCCTAGAGCTGAAAGGCACAACGTGCAGGCTTCTTTCCAAAGGGCGAGTTGGGCCCCACAGCATCTTGCTTCCAGCTCTTTGGGAAGCTAAGAAACCACTCGCTCTGCACAGTGCTCTTACAGACTACCGGGAACATCTCTTCCAAAGGCCTGTGAAACGCAGTTTCTTTGCAGGCCTGATCTGGCTGAAGTAGGACTTCTGCTCTGGGTGTGCTACTTTGCCCTAGAGCTGAAAGGCACAACGTGCAGGCTTCTTTCCAAAGGGCGAGTTGGGCCCCACAGCATCTTGCTTCCAGCTCTTTGGGAAGCTAAGAAACCACTCGCTCTGCACAGGCTCTTACAGCCTACCGGGAACATCTCTTCCAAAGGCCTGTGAAACGCAGTTTCTTTGCAGGCCTGATCTGGCTGAAGTAGGACTTCTGCTCTGGGTGTGCTACTTTGCCCTAGAGCTGAAAGGCACAACGTGCAGGCTTCTTTCCAAATGGCGAGATGGGCCCCTCAGAATCTTGCTTCCAGCTCTTTGGGAAGCTAAGAAACCACTCGCTCTGCACAGTGCTCTTACAGCCTACCGGGAACATGTCTTCCAAAGGCCTGTGAAACGCAATTTCTTTGCAGGCCTGATCTGGCTGAAGTAGGACTTCTGCTCTGGGTGTGCTACTTTGCCCTGGAGCTGAAATGCACAACGTGCAGGCTTCTTTCCAAAGGGCGAGTTGGGCCCCACAGCATCTTGCTTCCAGCTTTTGGGAAGCTAAGAAACAACTCGCTCTACACAGTGCTCTTACAGCCTACCGGGAAGGTCTCTTCCACAGACATTTGAAACGCAGTTTCTTTGCAGGCCTGATCTGGCTGTAGTAGGACTTCTGCTCTGGGTGTGCTACTTTGCCCTAGAGCTGAAAGGCACAACGTGCAGGCTTCTTTCCAAAGGGCGAGTTGGGCCCCACAGCATCTTGCTTGCAGCTCTTTGGGAAGCTAAGAAACAACTCGCTCTGCACAGTGCTCTTACAGCCTAGTGGGAACATCTCTTCCAAAGGCCTGTGAAACGCAGTTTCTTTGCAGGCCTGATCTGGCTGAAGTAGGACTTCTGCTCTGGGTGTGCTACTTTGCCCTAGAGCTGAAAGGCACAACGTGCAGGCTTCTTTCCAAAGGGCGAGTTGGGCCCCACAGCATCTTGCTTCCAGCTCTTTGGGAAGCTAAGAAACAACTCGCTCTACACAGTGCTCTTACAGCCTACCGGGAACATGTCTTCCAAAGGCCTGTGAAACGCAATTTCTTTGCAGGCCTGATCTGGCTGAAGTAGGACTTCTGCTCTGGGTGTGCTACTTTGCCCTAGAGCTGAAAGGCACAACGTGCAGGCTTCTTTCCAAAGGGCGAGTTGGGCCCCACAGCATCTTGCTTCCAGCTCTTTGGGAAACTAGGAAACAACTCGCTCTGCACAGTGCTCTTACAGCCTACCGGGAACATGTCTTCCAAAGGCCTGTGAAACGCAGTTTCTTTGCAGGCCTGATCTGGCTGAAGTAGGACTTCTGCTGTGGGTGTGCTACTTTGCCCTAGAGCTGAAAGGCACAACGTGCAGGCTTCTTTCCAAAGGGCGAGTTGGGCCCCACAGCATCTTGCTTCCAGCTCTTTGGGAAACTAGGAAACAACTCGCTCTGCACAGTGCTCTTACAGCCTACCGGGAACATGTCTTCCAACGGCCTGTGAAACGCAGATTCTTTGCAGGCCTGATCTCCCTGAAGTAGGACTTTTGCTCTGGGTGTGATACTTTGCCCTAGAGCTGAAAGGCACAACGTGAAGGCCTCTTTCCAAAGGGCGAGTTGGGCCCCACAGCATCTTGCTTCCATCCCTTTGGGAAGCTAAGAAACAACTCGCTCTGCACAGTGCTCTTACAGCCTACCGGGAACATCTCTTCCAAAGGCCTGTGAAACGCAGTTTCTTTGCAGGCCTGATCTGGCTGAAGTAGGACTTCTGCTCTGGGTGTGCTACTTTGCCCTAGAGCTGAAAGGCACAACGTGCAGGCTTCTTTCCAAAGGGCGAGTTGGGCCCCACAGCATCTTGCTTCCAGCTCTTTGGGAAGCTAAGAAACCACTCGCTCTGCACAGTGCTCTTACAGACTACCGGGAACATCTCTTCCAAAGGCCTGTGAAACGCAGTTTCTTTGCAGGCCTGATCTGGCTGAAGTAGGACTTCTGCTCTGGGTGTGCTACTTTGCCCTAGAGCTGAAAGGCACAACGTGCAGGCTTCTTTCCAAAGGGCGAGTTGGGCCCCACAGCATCTTGCTTCCAGCTCTTTGGGAAGCTAAGAAACCACTCGCTCTGCACAGTGCTCTTACAGACTACCGGGAACATCTCTTCCAAAGGCCTGTGAAACGCAGTTTCTTTGCAGGCCTGATCTGGCTGAAGTAGGACTTCTGCTCTGGGTGTGCTACTTTGCCCTAGAGCTGAAAGGCACAACGTGCAGGCTTCTTTCCAAATGGCGAGATGGGCCCCTCAGAATCTTGCTTCCAGCTCTTTGGGAAGCTAAGAAACCACTCGCTCTGCACAGTGCTCTTACAGCCTACCGGGAACATCTCTTCCAAAGGCCTGTGAAACGCAATTTCTTTGCAGGCCTGATCTGGCTGAAGTAGGACTTCTGCTCTGGGTGTGCTACTTTGCCCTGGAGCTGAAATGCACAACGTGCAGGCTTCTTTCCAAAGGGCGAGTTGGGCCCCACAGCATCTTGCTTCCAGCTTTTGGGAAGCTAAGAAACAACTCGCTCTACACAGTGCTCTTACAGCCTACCGGGAAGGTCTCTTCCACAGACATTTGAAACGCAGTTTCTTTGCAGGCCTGATCTGGCTGTAGTAGGACTTCTGCTCTGGGTGTGCTACTTTGCCCTAGAGCTGAAAGGCACAACGTGCAGGCTTCTTTCCAAAGGGCGAGTTGGGCCCCACAGCATCTTGCTTCCAGCTCTTTGGGAAGCTAAGAAACAACTCGCTCTGCACAGTGCTCTTACAGCCTAGTGGGAACATCTCTTCCAAAGGCCTGTGAAACGCAGTTTCTTTGCATGCCTGCTCTGGCTGAAGTAGGACTTCTGCTCTGGGTGTGCTACTTTGCCCTAGAGCTGAAAGGCACAACGTGCAGGCTTCTTTCCAAAGGGCGAGTTGGGCCCCACAGCATCTTGCTTCCAGCTCTTGGGAAGCTAAGACACAACTCGCTCTGCAGAGTGCTCTTACAGCCTACCAGGAACATGTCTTCCAAAGGCCTGTGAAACGCAGTTTCTTTGAAGGCCTGATCTGGCTGAAGTAGGACTTCTGCTCTGGGTGTGCTACTTTGCCCTAGAGCGGAAAGGCACAACGTGCAGGCTTCTTTCCAAAGGGCGAGATGGGCCCCACAGCATCTTGCTTCCAGCTCTTTGGGAAGCTAAGAAACCACTCGCTCTGCACAGTGCTCTTACAGCCTACCGGGAACATCTCTTCCAAAGGCCTGTGAAACGCAGTTTCTTTGCAGGCCTGATCTGGCTGAAGTAGGACTTCTGCTCTGGGTGTGCTACTTTGCCCTATAGCTGAAAGGCACAACGTGCAGGCTTCTTTCCAAAGGGCGAGTTGGGCCCCACAGCATCTTGCTTCCAGCTCTTGGGGAAGCTAAGAAACAACTTGCTCTGCACAGTGCTCTTACAGCCTACCGGGAACATGTCTTCCAAAGGCCTGTGAAACGCAGTTTCTTTGCAGGCCTGATCTGGCTGAAGTAGGACTTCTGCTCTGGGTGTGCTACTTTGCCCTAGAGCTGAAAGGCACAACGTGCAGGCTTCTTTCCAAAGGGCGAGTTGGGCCCCACAGCATCTTGCTTCCAGCTCTTTGGGAAGCTAAGAAACAACTCGCTCTGCACAGTGCTCTTACAGCCTAGTGGGAACATCTCTTCCAAAGGCCTGTGAAACGCAGTTTCTTTGCAGGCCTGATCTGGCTGAAGTAGGACTTCTGCTCTGGGTGTGCTACTTTGCCCTAGAGCTGAAAGGCACAACGTGCAGGCTTCTTTCCAAAGGGCGAGTTGGGCCCCACAGCATCTTGCTTCCAGCTCTTTGGGAAGCTAAGAAACAACTCGCTCTACACAGTGCTCTTACAGCCTACCGGGAACATGTCTTCCAAAGGCCTGTGAAACGCAGTTTCTTTGCAGGCCTGATCTGGCTGAAGTAGGACTTCTGCTCTGGGTGTGCTACTTTGCCCTAGAGCTGAAAGGCACAACGTGCAGGCTTCTTTCCAAAGGGCGAGTTGGGCCCCACAGCATCTTGCTTCCAGCTCTTTGGGAAACTAGGAAACAACTCGCTCTGCACAGTGCTCTTACAGCCTACCGGGAACATGTCTTCCAAAGGCCTGTGAAACGCAGTTTCTTTGCAGGCCTGATCTGGCTGAAGTAGGACTTCTGCTGTGGGTGTGCTACTTTGCCCTAGAGCTGAAAGGCACAACGTGCAGGCTTCTTTCCAAAGGGCGAGTTGGGCCCCACAGCATCTTGATTCCAGCTCTTTGGGAAACTAGGAAACAACTCGCTCTGCACAGTGCTCTTACAGCCTACCGGGAACATGTCTTCCAACGGCCTGTGAAACGCAGTTTCTTTGCAGGACTGATCTGCCTGAAGTAGGACTTTTGCTCTGGGTGTGATACTTTGCCCTAGAGCTGAAAGGCACAACGTGAAGGCCTCTTTCCAAAGGGCGAGTTGGGCCCCACAGCATCTTGCTTCCATCCCTTTGGGAAGCAAAGAAACAACTCGCTCTGCACAGTGCTCTTACAGCCTACCGCTAACATCTCTTCCAAAGGCCTTTGAAACGCAGTTTCTTGGCAGGCCTGATCTGGCTGAAGTAGGACTTCTGCTCTGGGTGTGCTACTTTGCCCTAGAGCTGAAAGGCACAACGTGCAGGCTTCTTTCCAAAGGGCGAGTTGGGCCCCACAGCATCTTGCTTCCAGCTCTTTGGGAAGCTAAGAAACAACTCGCTCTGCACAGTGCTCTTACAGCCTACCGGGAACATGTCTTCCAAAGGCCTGTGAAACGCAGTTTCTTTGCAGGCCTGATCTGGCTGAAGTAGGACTTCTGCTCTGGGTGTGCTACTTTGCCCTAGAGCGGAAATGCACAATGTGCAGGCTTCTTTCCAAAGGGCGAGTTGGGCCCCACAGCATCTTGCTTCCAGCTCTTTGCGAAGGTAAGAAACAACTCGCTCTGCACAGTGCTCTTACATCCTACCGGGAACATCTCTTCCAAAGGCCTGTGAAATGCAGTTTCTTTGCAGGCCTCATCTGGCTGAAGTAGGACTTCTGCTCTGGGTGTGCTACTTTGCCCTGGAGCTGAAAGGCACAACGTGCAGGCTTCTATCCAAAGGGCGAGTTGGGCCCCACAGCATCTTGCTTCCAGCTCTTTGGGAAGCTAAGAAACAACTCGCTTTACACAGTGATCTTACAGCCTACCGGGAAGGTCTCTTCCAAAGACCTGTGAAACGCAGTTTCTTTGCAGGCCTAATCTGGCTGAAGTAGGACTCCTGCTCTGGGTTTGCTACATTGCCCTAGAGCTGAAAGGCACAACGTGCAGGCTTCTTTACAATGGAAGAGTTTGGCCCCACAGCATCTTGCTCCCAGCTCTTTGGGAAGCTAAGAAACCACTCAGTCTGCACAGTGCTCTTACAGCCTACCGGGAACATCTCTTCCAAAGGCCTGTGAAACGCAGTTTCTTTGCAGGCCTGATCTGGCTGAAGTAGGACTTCTGCTCTGGGTGTGCTACTTTGCCATAGAGCTCAAAGGCACAACGTTCAGGCTTCTTTCCAAAGGGCGAGTTGGGCCCCACAGCATCTTGCTTCCAGCTCTTTGGGAAGCTAAGAAACAACTCGCTCTGCACAGTGCTCTTACAGCCTACCGGGATCATCTCTTCCAAAGGCCTGTGAAAGGCAGTTTCTTTGCAGGCCTGATCTGGCTGAAGTAGGACTTCTGCTCTGGGTGTGCTACTTTTCCCTAGAGCTGAAAGGCACAACGTGCAGGCTTCTTTCCAAAGGGCGAGTTGGGCCCCACAGCATCTTGCTTCCAGCTCTTTGGGAAGCTAAGAAACCACTCGCTCTGCACAGTGCTCTTACAGCCTAGTGGGAACATCTCTTCCAAAGGCCTGTGAAACGCAGTTTCTTTGCAGGCCTGATCTGGCTGAAGTAGGACTTCTGCTCTGGGTGTGCTACTTTGCCCTAGAGCTGAAAGGCACAACGTGCAGGCTTCTTTCCTAAGGGCGAGTTGAGCCCCACAGCATCTTGCTTGCAGCTCTTGGGGAAGCTAAGAAACAACTCGCTCTGCACAGTGCTCTTACAGCCTACCGGGAACATCTCTTCCAAAGGCCTGTGAAACGCAGTTTCTTTGCAGGCCTGATCTGGCTGAAGTAGGACTTCTGCTCTGGGTGTGCTACTTTGCCCTAGAGCTGAAAGGCACAACGTGCAGGCTTCTTTCCAAACGGCGAGTTGGGCCCCACAGCATCTTGCTTCCAGCTCTTGGGGAAGCTAAGAAGCAACTCGCTCTGCACAGTGCTCTTACAGCCTACCGGGAACATCTCTTCCAAAGGCCTGTGAAACGCAGTTTCTTTGCAGGCCTGATCTGGCTGAAGTAGGACTTCTGCTCTGGGTGTGCTACTTTGCCCTAGAGCTGAAAGGCACAACGTGCAGGCTTCTTTCCAAAGGGCGAGTTGGGCCCCACAGCATCTTGCTTCCAGCTCTTTGGGAAGCTAAGAAACCACTCGCTCTGCACAGTGCTCTTACAGCCTACCGGGAACATCTCTTCCAAAGGCCTGTGAAACGCAGTTTCTTTGCAGGCCTGATCTGGCTGAAGTAGGACTTCTGCTCTGGGTGTGCTACTTTGCCCTAGAGCAGAAATGCTCAACGTGCAGGCTTCTTTCCAAAGGGCGAGTTGGGCCCCACAGCATCTTGCTTCCAGCTCTTTGGGAAGCTAAGAAACAACTCGCTCTGCACAGTGCTCTTACAGCCTACCGGGAACATGTCTTCCAAAGGCCTGTGAAATGCAGTTTCTTTGCAGGCCTGATCTGGCTGAAGTAGGACTTCTGCTCTGGGTGTACTACTTTGCCCTAGACCTGAAAGGCACAACATGCAGGCTTCTTTCCAAAGGGCGAGTTGGGCCCCACAGCATCTTGCTTCCAGCTCTTTGGGAAGCTAAGAAACAACTCGCTCTGCACAGTGCTCTTACAGCCTACCGGGAACATCTCTTCCAAAGGCCTGTGAAACGCAGTTTCTTTGCAGGCCTGATCTGGCTGAAGTAGGACTTCTGCTCTGGGTGTGCTACTTTGCCCTAGAGCTGAAAGGCACAACGTGCAGGCTTCTTTCCAAAGGGCGAGTTGGGCCCCACAGCATCTTGCTTCCAGCTCTTTGGGAAGCTAAGAAACAACTCGCTCTGCACAGTGCTCTTACAGCCTAGTGGGAACACCTCTTCCAAAGGCCTGTGAAACGCAGTTTCTTTGCAGGCCTGATCTGGCTGAAGTAGGACTTCTGCTCTGGGTGTGCTACTTTGCCCTAGAGCTGAAAGGCACAACGTGCAGGCTTCTTTCCAAAGGGCGAGTTGGGCCCCACAGCATCTTGCTTCCAGCGCTTTGGGAAGCTAAGAAACCACTCGCTCTGCACAGTGCTCTTACAGACTACCGGGAACATCTCTTCCAAAGGCCTGTGAAACGCAGTTTCTTTGCAGGCCTGATCTGGCTGAAGTAGGACTTCTGCTCTGGGTGTGCTACTTTGCCCTAGAGCTGAAAGGCACAACGTGCAGGCTTCTTTCCAAAGGGCGAGTTGGGCCCCACAGCATCTTGCTTCCAGCTCTTTGGGAAGCTAAGAAACCACTCGCTCTGCACAGTGCTCTTACAGCCTACCGGGAACATCTCTTCCAAAGGCCTGTGAAACGCAGTTTCTTTGCAGGCCTGATCTGGCTGAAGTAGGACTTCTGCTCTGGGTGTGCTATTTTGCCCTAGAGCTGAAAGGCACAACGTGCAGGCTTCTTTCCAAATGGCGAGATGGGCCCCTCAGCATCTTGCTTCCAGCTCTTTGGGAAGCTAAGAAACCACTCGCTCTGCACAGTGCTCTTACAGCCTACCGGGAACATCTCTTCCAAAGGCCTGTGAAACGCAATTTCTTTGCAGGCCTGATCTGGCTGAAGTAGGACTTCTGCTCTGGGTGTGCTACTTTGCCCTGGAGCTGAAATGCACAACGTGCAGGCTTCTTTCCAAAGGGCGAGTTGGGACCCACAGCATCTTGCTTCCAGCTTTTGGGAAGCTAAGAAACAACTCGCTCTACACAGTGCTCTTACAGCCTACCGGGAAGGTCTCTTCCACAGACATTTGAAACGCAGTTTCTTTGCAGGCCTGATCTGGCTGTAGTAGGACTTCTGCTCTGGGTGTGCTACTTTGCCCTAGAGCTGAAAGGCACAACGTGCAGGCTTCTTTCCAAAGGGCGAGTTGGGCCCCACAGCATCTTGCTTCCAGCTCTTTGGGAAGCTAAGAAACAACTCGCTCTGCACAGTGCTCTTACAGCCTAGTGGGAACATCTCTTCCAAAGGCCTGTGAAACGCAGTTTCTTTGCATGCCTGCTCTGGCTGAAGTAGGACTTCTGCTCTGGGTGTGCTACTTTGACCTAGAGCTGAAAGGCACAACGTGCAGGCTTCTTTCCAAAGGGCGAGTTGGGCCCCACAGCATCTTGCTTCCAGCTCTTGGGAAGCTAAGACACAACTCGCTCTGCAGAGTGCTCTTACAGCCTACCAGGAACATGTCTTCCAAAGGCCTGTGAAACGCAGTTTCTTTGAAGGCCTGATCTGGCTGAAGTAGGACTTCTGCTCTGGGTGTGCTACTTTGCCCTAGAGCGGAAAGGCACAACGTGCAGGCTTCTTTCCAAAGGGCGAGATGGGCCCCACAGCATCTTGCTTCCAGCTCTTTGGGAAGCTAAGAAACCACTCGCTCTGCACAGTGCTCTTACAGCCTACCGGGAACATCTCTTCCAAAGGCCTGTGAAACGCAGTTTCTTTGCAGGCCTGATCTGGCTGAAGTAGGACTTCTGCTCTGGGTGTGCTACTTTGCCCTAGAGCTGAAAGGCACAACGTGCAGGCTTCTTTCCAAAGGGCGAGTTGGGCCCCACAGCATCTTGCTTCCAGCTCTTTGGGAAGCTAAGAAACAACTCGCTCTGCACAGTGCTCTTACAGCCTAGAGGGAACATCTCTTCCAAAGGCCTGTGAAACGCAGTTTCTTTGCAGGCCTGATCTGGCTGAAGTAGGACTTCTGCTCTGGGTGTGCTAATTTGCCCTAGAGCTGAAAGGCACAACGTGCAGGCTTCTTTCCAAAGGGCGAGTTGGGCCCCACAGCATCTTGCTTCCAGCTCTTTGGGAAGCTAAGAAACAACTCGCTCTACACAGTGCTCTTACAGCCTACCGGGAACATCTCTTCCAAAGGCCTGTGAAACGCAGTTTCTTTGCAGGCCTGATCTGGCTGAAGTAGGACTTCTGCTCTGGGTGTGCTACTTTGCCCTAGAGCTGAAAGGCACAACGTGCAGGCTTCTTTCCAAAGGGCGAGTTGGGCCCCACAGCATCTTGCTTCCAGCTCTTTGGGAAACTAGGAAACAACTCGCTCTGCACAGTGCTCTTACAGCCTACCGGGAACATGTCTTCCAAAGGCCTGTGAAACGCAGTTTCTTTGCAGGCCTGATCTGGCTGAAGTAGGACTTCTGCTGTGGGTGTGCTACTTTGCCCTAGAGCTGAAAGGCACAACGTGCAGGCTTCTTTCCAAAGGGCGAGTTGGGCCCCACAGCATCTTGCTTCCAGCTCTTTGGGAAACTAGGAAACAACTCGCTCTGCACAGTGCTCTTACAGCCTACCGGGAACATGTCTTCCAACGGCCTGTGAAACGCAGTTTCTTTGCAGGCCTAATCTGCCTGAAGTAGGACTTTTGCTCTGGGTGTGATACTTTGCCCTAGAGCTGAAAGGCACAACGTGAAGGCCTCTTTCCAAAGGGCGAGTTGGGCCCCACAGCATCTTGCTTCCATCCCTTTGGGAAGCTAAGAAACAACTCGCTCTGCACAGTGCTCTTACAGCCTACCGCTAACATCTCTTCCAAAGGCCTGTGAAACGCAGTTTCTTGGCAGGCCTGATCTGGCTGAAGTAGGACTTCTGCTCTGGGTGTGCTACTTTGCCCTAGAGCTGAAAGGCACAACGTGCAGGCTTCTTTCCAAAGGGCGAGATGGGCCCCACAGCATCTTGCTTCCAGCTCTTTGGGAAGCTAAGAAACCACTCGCTCTGCACAGTGCTCTTACAGCCTACCGGGAACATCTCTTCCAAAGGCCTGTGAAACGCAGTTTCTTTGCAGGCCTGATCTGGCTGAAGTAGGACTTCTGCTCTGGGTGTGCTTCTTTGCCCTAGAGCTGAAAGGCACAACGTGCAGGCTTCTTTCCAAAGGGCGAGTTGGGCCCCACAGCATCTTGCTTCCAGCTCTTTGGGAAGCTAAGAAACAACTCGCTCTGCACAGTGCTCTTACAGCCTACCGGGAACATCACTTCCAAAGGCCTGTGAAACGCAGTTTCTTTGCAGGCCTGATCTGGCTGAAGTAGGACTTCTGCTCTGGGTGTGCTACTTTGCCCTAGAGCTGAAAGGCACAACGTGCAGGCTTCTTTCCAAAGGGCGAGTTGGGCCCCACAGCATCTTGCTTCCAGCTCTTTGGGAAGCTAAGAAACAACTCGCTCTGCACAGTGCTCTTACAGCCTACCGGGAATATCTCTTCCAAAGGCCTGTGAAACGCAGTTTCTTTGCAGGCCTGATCTGGCTGAAGTAGGACTTCTACTCTGGGTGTGCTACTTTGCCCTAGAGCGGAAATGCACAACGTGCAGGCTTCTTTCCAAAGGGCGAGTTGTTCCCCACAGCATCTTGCTTCCATCTCTTTGGGAAGCTAAGAAACAACTCGCTCTGCACAGTGCTCTTACAGCCTACCGGGAACATCTCTTCCAAAGGCCTGTGAAATGCAGTTTCTTTGCAAGCCTGATCTGGCTGAAGTAGGACTTCTGCTCTGGGTGTACTACTTTGCCCTAGACCTGAAAGGCACAACGTGCAGGCTTCTTTCCAAAGGGCGAGTTGGGCCCCACAGCATCTTGCTTCCAGCTCTTTGGGAAGCTAAGAAACAACTCGCTCTGCACAGTGCTCTTACAGCCTACCGGGAACATCTCTTCCAAAGGCCTGTGAAACGCAATTTCTTTGCAGGCCTGATCTGGCTGAAGTAGGACTTCTGCTCTGGGTGTGCTACTTTGCCCTAGAGCTGAAAGGCACAACGTGCAGGCTTCTTTCCAAAGGGTGAGTTGGGCCCGACAGCATCTTGCTTCCAGCTCTTTGGGAAGCTAAGAAACAACTCGCTCTGCACAGTGCTCTTACAGCCTACCGGGAACATGTCTTCCAAAGGCCTGTGAAATGCAGTTTCTTTGCAGGCCTGATCTGGCTGAAGTAGGACTTCTGCTCTGGGTGTGCTACTTTGCCCTAGAGCTGAAAGGCACAACGTGCAGGCTTCTTTCCAAAGGGCGAGTTGGGCCCCACAGCATCTTGCTTCCAGCTCTTTGGGAAGCTAAGAAACAACTCGCTCTGCACAGTGCTCTTACAGCCTACCGGGAACATCTCTTCCAAAGGCCTGTGAAACGCAGTTTCTTTGCAGGCCTGATCTGGCTGAAGTAGGACTTCTGCTCTGGGTGTGCTACTTTGCCCTAGAGCTGAAAGGCACAACGTGCAGGCTTCTTTCCAAAGGGCGAGTTGGGCCCCACAGCATCTTGCTTCCAGCTCTTTGGGAAGCTAAGAAACAACTCGCTCTTGCCCAGTGCTCTTACAGCCTACCGGGAACATCTCTTCCAAAGGCCTGTGAAACGCAGTTTCTTTGCAGGCCGGATCTGGCTGAAGTAGGACTTCTGCTCTGGGTGTGCTACTTTGCCCTAGAGGTGAAAGGCACAACGTGCAGGCTTCTTTCCAAAGGGCGAGTTGGGCCCCACAGCATCTTGCTTCCAGCGCTTTGGGAAGCTAAGAAACAACTCGCTCTGCACAGTGCTCTTACAGCCTAGTGGGAACATCTCTTCCACAGGCCTGTGAAACGCAGTTTCTTTGCAGGCCTGATCTGGCTGAAGTAGGACTTCTGCTCTGGGTGTGCTACTTTGCCCTAGAGCGGAAAGGCACAACGTGCAGGCTTCTTTCCAAAGGGCGAGTTGGGCCCCACAGCATCTTGCTTCCAGCTCTTTGGGAAGCTAAGAAACAACTCGCTCTGCACAGTGCTCTTACAGCCTACCGGGAACATCTCTTCCAAAGGCCTGTGAAACGCAGTTTCTTGCATGCCTGCTCTGGCTGAAGTAGGACTTCTGCTCTGGGTGTGCTACTTGGCCCTAGAGCTGAAAGGCACAACGTGCAGGCTTCTTTCCAAAGGGCGAGTTGGGCCCCACAGCATCTTGCTTCCATCCCTTTGGGAAGCTAAGAAACAACTCGCTCTGCACAGTGCTCTTACAGCCTACCGCTAACATCTCTTCCAAAGGCCTGTGAAACGCAGTTTCTTTGCAGGCCTGATCTGGCTGAAGTAGGACTTCTGCTCTGGGTGTGCTACTTTGCCCTAGAGCTGAAAGGCACAACGTGCAGGCTTCTTTCCAAAGGGCGAGATGGGCCCCACAGCATCTTGCTTCCAGCTCTTTGGGACGCTTAGAAACCACTCGCTCTGCACAGTGCTCTTACAGCCTACCGGGAACATCTCTTCCAAAGGCCTGTGAAACGCAGTTTCTTTGCAGGCCTGATCTGGCTGAAGTAGGACTTCTGCTCTGGGTGTGCTACTTTGCCCTAGAGCTGAAAGGCACAACGTGCAGGCTTCTTTCCAAAGGGCGAGTTGGGCCCCACAGCATCTTGCTTCCAGCTCTTTGGGAAGCTAAGAAACCACTCGCTCTGCACAGTGCTCTTACAGCCTACCGGGAACATCTCTTCCAAAGGATTGTGAAACGCAGTTTCTTTGCAGGCCTGATCTGGCTGAAGTAGGACTTCTGCTCTGGGTGTGCTACTTTGCCCTAGAGCTGAAAGGCACAACGTGCAGGCTTCTTTCCAAAGGGCGAGTTGGGCCCCACAGCATCTTGCTTCCAGCTCTTGGGGAAGCTAAGAAACAACTCGCTCTGCACAGTGCTCTTACAGCCTAGTGGGAACATCTCTTCCAAAGGCCTGTGAAACGCAGTTTCTTTGCAGGCCTGATCTGGCTGAAGTAGGACTTCTGCTCTGGGTGTGCTACTTTGCCCTAGAGTGGAAAGGCACAACGTGCAGGCTTCTTTCCAAAGGGCGAATTGGGCCCCACAGCATCTTGCTTCCAGCTCGTTGGGAAGCTAAGAAACAACTCGCTCTGCACAGTGCTCTTACAGCCTACCGGGAACATCTCTTCCAAAGGCCTGTGAAACGCAGTTTCTTTGCAGGCCTGATCTGGCTGAAGTAGGACTTCTGCTCTGGGTGTGCTACTTTGCCCTAGAGCTGAAAGGCACAACGTGCAGGCTTCTTTCCAAAGGGCGAGTTGGGCCCCACAGCATCTTGCTTCCAGCTCTTTGGGAAGCTAAGAAACAACTCGCTCTGCACAGTGCTCTTACAGCCTACCGGGAACATCTCTTTCAAAGGCCTGCGAAACGCAGTTTCTTTGCATGCCTGCTCTGGCTGAAGTAGGACTTCTGCTCTGGGTGTGCTACTTTGCCCTAGAGCTGAAAGGCACAACGTGCAGGCTTCTTTCCAAAGGGCGAGTTGGGCCCCACAGCATCTTGCTTCCAGCTCTTTGGGAAGCTAAGACACAACTCGCTCTGCAGAGTGCTCTTACAGCCTACCAGGAACATGTCTTCCAAATGCCTGTGAAACGCAGTTTCTTTGCAGGCCTGATCTGGCTGAAGTAGGACTTCTGCTCTGGGTGTGCTACTTTGCCCTAGAGCTGAAAGGCACAACGTGCAGGCTTCTTTCCAAAGGGCGAGTTGGGCCCCACAGCATCTTGCTTCCAGCTCTTGGGGAAGCTAAGAAACAACTCGCTCTGCACAGTGCTCTTACAGCCTACCGGGAACATCTCTTCCAAAGGCCTGTGAAACGCAGTTTCTTTGCAGGCCTGATCTGGCTGAAGTAGGACTTCTGCTCTGGGTGTTCTACTTTGCCCTAGAGCTGAAAGGCACAACGTGCAGGCTTCTTTCCAAAGGGCGAGTTGGGCCCCACAGCATCTTGCTTCCAGCTCTTTGGGAAGCTAAGAAACAACTCGCTCTGCACAGTGCTCTTACAGCCTAGTGGGAATATCTCTTCCAAAGGCCTGTGAAACGCAGTTTCTTTGCAGGCCTGATCTGGCTGAAGTAGGACTTCTGCTCTGGGTGTGCTACTTTGCCCTAGAGCTGAAAGGCACAACGTGCAGGCTTCTTTCCAAAGGGCGAGTTGGGCCCCACAGCATCTTGCTTCCAGCTCTTTGGGAAGCTAAGAAACAACTCGCTCTACACAGTGCTCTTACAGCCTACCGGGAACATCTCTTCCAAAGGCCTGTGAAACGCAGTTTCTTTGCAGGCCTGATCTGGCTGAAGTAGGACTTCTGCTCTGGGTGTGCTACTTTGCCCTAGAGCTGAAAGGCACTACGTGCAGGCTTCTTTCCAAAGGGCGAGTTGGGCCCCACAGCATCTTGCTTCCAGCTCTTTGGGAAACTAGGAAACAACTCGCTCTGCACAGTGCTCTTACAGCCTACCGGGAACATGTCTTCCAAAGGCCTGTGAAACGCAGTTTCTTTGCAGGCCTGATCTGGCTGAAGTAGGACTTCTGCTGTGGGTGTGCTACTTTGCCCTAGAGCTGAAAGGCACAACGTGCAGGCTTCTTTCCAAAGGGCGAGTTGGGCCCCACAGCATCTTGCTTCCAGCTCTTTGGGAAACTAGGAAACAACTCGCTCTGCACAGTGCTCTTACAGCCTACCGGGAACATGTCTTCCAACGGCCTGTGAAATGCAGTTTCTTTGCAGGCCTGATCTGCCTGAAGTAGGACTTTTGCTCTGGGTGTGATACTTTGCCCTAGAGCTGAAAGGCACAACGTGAAGGCCTCTTTCCAAAGGGCGAGTTGGGCCCCACAGCATCTTGCTTCCATCCCTTTGGGAAGCTAAGAAACAACTCGCACTGCACAGTGCTCTTACAGCCTACCGCTAACATCTCTTCCAAAGGCCTGTGAAACGCAGTTTCTTGGCAGGCCTGATCTGGCTGAAGTAGGACTTCTGCTCTGGGTGTGCTACTTTGCCCTAGAGCTGAAAGGCACAACGTGCAGGCTTCTTTCCAAAGGGCGAGATGGGCCCCACAGCATCTTGCTTCCAGCTCTTTGGGACGCTTAGAAACCACTCGCTCTGCACAGTGCTCTTACAGCCTACCGGGAACATCTCTTCCAAAGGCCTGTGAAACGCAGTTTCTTTGCAGGCCTGATCTGGCTGAAGTAGGACTTCTGCTCTGGGTGTGCTTCTTTGCCCTAGAGCTGAAAGGCACAACGTGCAGGCTTCTTTCCAAAGGGCGAGTTGGGCCCCACAGCATCTTGCTTCCAGCTCTTTGGGAAGCTAAGAAACAACTCGCTCTGCACAGTGCTCTTACAGCCTACCGGGAACATCACTTCCAAAGGCCTGTGAAACGCAGTTTCTTTGCAGGCCTGATCTGGCTGAAGTAGGACTTCTGCTCTGGGTGTGCTACTTTGCCCTAGAGCTGAAAGGCACAACGTGCAGGCTTCTTTCCAAAGGGCGAGTTGGGCCCCACAGCATCTTGCTTCCAGCTCTTTGGGAAGCTAAGAAACAACTCGCTCTGCACAGTGCTCTTACAGCCTACCGGGAATATCTCTTCCAAAGGCCTGTGAAACGCAGTTTCTTTGCAGGGCTGATCTGGCTGAAGTAGGACTTCTACTCTGGGTGTGCTACTTTGCCCTAGAGCGGAAATGCACAACGTGCAGGCTTCTTTCCAAAGGGCGAGTTGTTCCCCACAGCATCTTGCTTCCATCTCTTTGGGAAGCTAAGAAACAACTCGCTCTGCACAGTGCTCTTACAGCCTACCGGGAACATCTCTTCCAAAGGCCTGTGAAATGCAGTTTCTTTGCAAGCCTGATCTGGCTGAAGTAGGACTTCTGCTCTGGGTGTGCTACTTTGCCCTAGACCTGAAAGGCACAACGTGCAGGCTTCTTTCCAAAGGGCGAGTTGGGCCCCACAGCATCTTGCTTCCAGCTCTTTGGGAAGCTAAGAAACAACTCGCTCTGCACAGTGCTCTTACAGCCTACCGGGAACATCTCTTCCAAAGGCCTGTGAAACGCAGTTTCTTTGCAGGCCTGATCTGGCTGAAGTAGGACTTCTGCTCTGGGTGTGCTACTTTGCCCTAGAGCTGAAAGGCACAACGTGCAGGCTTCTTTCCAAAGGGCGAGTTGGGCCCCACAGCATCTTGCTTCCAGCTCTTTGGGAAGCTAAGAAACAACTCGCTCTGCACAGTGCTCTTACAGCCTACCGGGAATATCTCTTCCAAAGGCCTGTGAAACGCAGTTTCTTTGCAGGGCTGATCTGGCTGAAGTAGGACTTCTACTCTGGGTGTGCTACTTTGCCCTAGAGCGGAAATGCACAACGTGCAGGCTTCTTTCCAAAGGGCGAGTTGTTCCCCACAGCATCTTGCTTCCATCTCTTTGGGAAGCTAAGAAACAACTCGCTCTGCACAGTGCTCTTACAGCCTACCGGGAACATCTCTTCCAAAGGCCTGTGAAATGCAGTTTCTTTGCAAGCCTGATCTGGCTGAAGTAGGACTTCTGCTCTGGGTGTGCTACTTTGCCCTAGACCTGAAAGGCACAACGTGCAGGCTTCTTTCCAAAGGGCGAGTTGGGCCCCACAGCATCTTGCTTCCAGCTCTTTGGGAAGCTAAGAAACAACTCGCTCTGCACAGTGCTCTTACAGCCTACCGGGAACATCTCTTCCAAAGGCCTGTGAAACGCAGTTTCTTTGCAGGCCTGATCTGGCTGAAGTAGGACTTCTGCTCTGGGTGTGCTACTTTGCCCTAGAGCTGAAAGGCACAACGTGCAGGCTTCTTTCCAAAGGGCGAGTTGGGCCCCACAGCATCTTGCTTCCAGCTCTTTGGGAAGCTAAGAAACAACTCGCTCTGCACAGTGCTCTTACAGCCTAGTGGGAACACCTCTTCCAAAGGCCTGTGAAACGCAGTTTCTTTGCAGGCCTGATCTGGCTGAAGTAGGACTTCTGCTCTGGGTGTGCTACTTTGCCCTAGAGCTGAAAGGCACAACGTGCAGGCTTCTTTCCAAAGGGCGAGTTGGGCCCCACAGCATCTTGCTTCCAGCGCTTTGGGAAGCTAAGAAACCACTCGCTCTGCACAGTGCTCTTACAGACTACCGGGAACATCTCTTCCAAAGGCCTGTGAAACGCAGTTTCTTTGCAGGCCTGATCTGGCTGAAGTAGGACTTCTGCTCTGGGTGTGCTACTTTGCCCTAGAGCTGAAAGGCACAACGTGCAGGCTTCTTTCCAAAGGGCGAGTTGGGCCCCACAGCATCTTGCTTCCAGCTCTTTGGGAAGCTAAGAAACCACTCGCTCTGCACAGTGCTCTTACAGCCTACCGGGAACATCTCTTCCAAAGGCCTGTGAAACGCAGTTTCTTTGCAGGCCTGATCTGGCTGAAGTAGGACTTCTGCTCTGGGTGTGCTATTTTGCCCTAGAGCTGAAAGGCACAACGTGCAGGCTTCTTTCCAAATGGCGAGATGGGCCCCTCAGCATCTTGCTTCCAGCTCTTTGGGAAGCTAAGAAACCACTCGCTCTGCACAGTGCTCTTACAGCCTACCGGGAACATCTCTTCCAAAGGCCTGTGAAACGCAATTTCTTTGCAGGCCTGATCTGGCTGAAGTAGGACTTCTGCTCTGGGTGTGCTACTTTGCCCTGGAGCTGAAATGCACAACGTGCAGGCTTCTTTCCAAAGGGCGAGTTGGGACCCACAGCATCTTGCTTCCAGCTTTTGGGAAGCTAAGAAACAACTCGCTCTACACAGTGCTCTTACAGCCTACCGGGAAGGTCTCTTCCACAGACATTTGAAACGCAGTTTCTTTGCAGGCCTGATCTGGCTGTAGTAGGACTTCTGCTCTGGGTGTGCTACTTTGCCCTAGAGCTGAAAGGCACAACGTGCAGGCTTCTTTCCAAAGGGCGAGTTGGGCCCCACAGCATCTTGCTTCCAGCTCTTTGGGAAGCTAAGAAACAACTCGCTCTGCACAGTGCTCTTACAGCCTAGTGGGAACATCTCTTCCAAAGGCCTGTGAAACGCAGTTTCTTTGCATGCCTGCTCTGGCTGAAGTAGGACTTCTGCTCTGGGTGTGCTACTTTGACCTAGAGCTGAAAGGCACAACGTGCAGGCTTCTTTCCAAAGGGCGAGTTGGGCCCCACAGCATCTTGCTTCCAGCTCTTGGGAAGCTAAGACACAACTCGCTCTGCAGAGTGCTCTTACAGCCTACCAGGAACATGTCTTCCAAAGGCCTGTGAAACGCAGTTTCTTTGAAGGCCTGATCTGGCTGAAGTAGGACTTCTGCTCTGGGTGTGCTACTTTGCCCTAGAGCGGAAAGGCACAACGTGCAGGCTTCTTTCCAAAGGGCGAGATGGGCCCCACAGCATCTTGCTTCCAGCTCTTTGGGAAGCTAAGAAACCACTCGCTCTGCACAGTGCTCTTACAGCCTACCGGGAACATCTCTTCCAAAGGCCTGTGAAACGCAGTTTCTTTGCAGGCCTGATCTGGCTGAAGTAGGACTTCTGCTCTGGGTGTGCTACTTTGCCCTAGAGCTGAAAGGCACAACGTGCAGGCTTCTTTCCAAAGGGCGAGTTGGGCCCCACAGCATCTTGCTTCCAGCTCTTTGGGAAGCTAAGAAACAACTCGCTCTGCACAGTGCTCTTACAGCCTAGAGGGAACATCTCTTCCAAAGGCCTGTGAAACGCAGTTTCTTTGCAGGCCTGATCTGGCTGAAGTAGGACTTCTGCTCTGGGTGTGCTAATTTGCCCTAGAGCTGAAAGGCACAACGTGCAGGCTTCTTTCCAAAGGGCGAGTTGGGCCCCACAGCATCTTGCTTCCAGCTCTTTGGGAAGCTAAGAAACAACTCGCTCTACACAGTGCTCTTACAGCCTACCGGGAACATCTCTTCCAAAGGCCTGTGAAACGCAGTTTCTTTGCAGGCCTGATCTGGCTGAAGTAGGACTTCTGCTCTGGGTGTGCTACTTTGCCCTAGAGCTGAAAGGCACAACGTGCAGGCTTCTTTCCAAAGGGCGAGTTGGGCCCCACAGCATCTTGCTTCCAGCTCTTTGGGAAACTAGGAAACAACTCGCTCTGCACAGTGCTCTTACAGCCTACCGGGAACATGTCTTCCAAAGGCCTGTGAAACGCAGTTTCTTTGCAGGCCTGATCTGGCTGAAGTAGGACTTCTGCTGTGGGTGTGCTACTTTGCCCTAGAGCTGAAAGGCACAACGTGCAGGCTTCTTTCCAAAGGGCGAGTTGGGCCCCACAGCATCTTGCTTCCAGCTCTTTGGGAAACTAGGAAACAACTCGCTCTGCACAGTGCTCTTACAGCCTACCGGGAACATGTCTTCCAACGGCCTGTGAAACGCAGTTTCTTTGCAGGCCTAATCTGCCTGAAGTAGGACTTTTGCTCTGGGTGTGATACTTTGCCCTAGAGCTGAAAGGCACAACGTGAAGGCCTCTTTCCAAAGGGCGAGTTGGGCCCCACAGCATCTTGCTTCCATCCCTTTGGGAAGCTAAGAAACAACTCGCTCTGCACAGTGCTCTTACAGCCTACCGCTAACATCTCTTCCAAAGGCCTGTGAAACGCAGTTTCTTGGCAGGCCTGATCTGGCTGAAGTAGGACTTCTGCTCTGGGTGTGCTACTTTGCCCTAGAGCTGAAAGGCACAACGTGCAGGCTTCTTTCCAAAGGGCGAGATGGGCCCCACAGCATCTTGCTTCCAGCTCTTTGGGAAGCTAAGAAACCACTCGCTCTGCACAGTGCTCTTACAGCCTACCGGGAACATCTCTTCCAAAGGCCTGTGAAACGCAGTTTCTTTGCAGGCCTGATCTGGCTGAAGTAGGACTTCTGCTCTGGGTGTGCTTCTTTGCCCTAGAGCTGAAAGGCACAACGTGCAGGCTTCTTTCCAAAGGGCGAGTTGGGCCCCACAGCATCTTGCTTCCAGCTCTTTGGGAAGCTAAGAAACAACTCGCTCTGCACAGTGCTCTTACAGCCTACCGGGAACATCACTTCCAAAGGCCTGTGAAACGCAGTTTCTTTGCAGGCCTGATCTGGCTGAAGTAGGACTTCTGCTCTGGGTGTGCTACTTTGCCCTAGAGCTGAAAGGCACAACGTGCAGGCTTCTTTCCAAAGGGCGAGTTGGGCCCCACAGCATCTTGCTTCCAGCTCTTTGGGAAGCTAAGAAACAACTCGCTCTGCACAGTGCTCTTACAGCCTACCGGGAATATCTCTTCCAAAGGCCTGTGAAACGCAGTTTCTTTGCAGGCCTGATCTGGCTGAAGTAGGACTTCTACTCTGGGTGTGCTACTTTGCCCTAGAGCGGAAATGCACAACGTGCAGGCTTCTTTCCAAAGGGCGAGTTGTTCCCCACAGCATCTTGCTTCCATCTCTTTGGGAAGCTAAGAAACAACTCGCTCTGCACAGTGCTCTTACAGCCTACCGGGAACATCTCTTCCAAAGGCCTGTGAAATGCAGTTTCTTTGCAAGCCTGATCTGGCTGAAGTAGGACTTCTGCTCTGGGTGTACTACTTTGCCCTAGACCTGAAAGGCACAACGTGCAGGCTTCTTTCCAAAGGGCGAGTTGGGCCCCACAGCATCTTGCTTCCAGCTCTTTGGGAAGCTAAGAAACAACTCGCTCTGCACAGTGCTCTTACAGCCTACCGGGAACATCTCTTCCAAAGGCCTGTGAAACGCAATTTCTTTGCAGGCCTGATCTGGCTGAAGTAGGACTTCTGCTCTGGGTGTGCTACTTTGCCCTAGAGCTGAAAGGCACAACGTGCAGGCTTCTTTCCAAAGGGTGAGTTGGGCCCGACAGCATCTTGCTTCCAGCTCTTTGGGAAGCTAAGAAACAACTCGCTCTGCACAGTGCTCTTACAGCCTACCGGGAACATGTCTTCCAAAGGCCTGTGAAATGCAGTTTCTTTGCAGGCCTGATCTGGCTGAAGTAGGACTTCTGCTCTGGGTGTGCTACTTTGCCCTAGAGCTGAAAGGCACAACGTGCAGGCTTCTTTCCAAAGGGCGAGTTGGGCCCCACAGCATCTTGCTTCCAGCTCTTTGGGAAGCTAAGAAACAACTCGCTCTGCACAGTGCTCTTACAGCCTACCGGGAACATCTCTTCCAAAGGCCTGTGAAACGCAGTTTCTTTGCAGGCCTGATCTGGCTGAAGTAGGACTTCTGCTCTGGGTGTGCTACTTTGCCCTAGAGCTGAAAGGCACAACGTGCAGGCTTCTTTCCAAAGGGCGAGTTGGGCCCCACAGCATCTTGCTTCCAGCTCTTTGGGAAGCTAAGAAACAACTCGCTCTTGCCCAGTGCTCTTACAGCCTACCGGGAACATCTCTTCCAAAGGCCTGTGAAACGCAGTTTCTTTGCAGGCCGGATCTGGCTGAAGTAGGACTTCTGCTCTGGGTGTGCTACTTTGCCCTAGAGCTGAAAGGCACAACGTGCAGGCTTCTTTCCAAAGGGCGAGTTGGGCCCCACAGCATCTTGCTTCCAGCGCTTTGGGAAGCTAAGAAACAACTCGCTCTGCACAGTGCTCTTACAGCCTAGTGGGAACATCTCTTCCACAGGCCTGTGAAACGCAGTTTCTTTGCAGGCCTGATCTGGCTGAAGTAGGACTTCTGCTCTGGGTGTGCTACTTTGCCCTAGAGCGGAAAGGCACAACGTGCAGGCTTCTTTCCAAAGGGCGAGTTGGGCCCCACAGCATCTTGCTTCCAGCTCTTTGGGAAGCTAAGAAACAACTCGCTCTGCACAGTGCTCTTACAGCCTACCGGGAACATCTCTTCCAAAGGCCTGTGAAACGCAGTTTCTTGCATGCCTGCTCTGGCTGAAGTAGGACTTCTGCTCTGGGTGTGCTACTTGGCCCTAGAGCTGAAAGGCACAACGTGCAGGCTTCTTTCCAAAGGGCGAGTTGGGCCCCACAGCATCTTGCTTCCATCCCTTTGGGAAGCTAAGAAACAACTCGCTCTGCACAGTGCTCTTACAGCCTACCGCTAACATCTCTTCCAAAGGCCTGTGAAACGCAGTTTCTTTGCAGGCCTGATCTGGCTGAAGTAGGACTTCTGCTCTGGGTGTGCTACTTTGCCCTAGAGCTGAAAGGCACAACGTGCAGGCTTCTTTCCAAAGGGCGAGATGGGCCCCACAGCATCTTGCTTCCAGCTCTTTGGGACGCTTAGAAACCACTCGCTCTGCACAGTGCTCTTACAGCCTACCGGGAACATCTCTTCCAAAGGCCTGTGAAACGCAGTTTCTTTGCAGGCCTGATCTGGCTGAAGTAGGACTTCTGCTCTGGGTGTGCTACTTTGCCCTAGAGCTGAAAGGCACAACGTGCAGGCTTCTTTCCAAAGGGCGAGTTGGGCCCCACAGCATCTTGCTTCCAGCTCTTTGGGAAGCTAAGAAACCACTCGCTCTGCACAGTGCTCTTACAGCCTACCGGGAACATCTCTTCCAAAGGATTGTGAAACGCAGTTTCTTTGCAGGCCTGATCTGGCTGAAGTAGGACTTCTGCTCTGGGTGTGCTACTTTGCCCTAGAGCTGAAAGGCACAACGTGCAGGCTTCTTTCCAAAGGGCGAGTTGGGCCCCACAGCATCTTGCTTCCAGCTCTTGGGGAAGCTAAGAAACAACTCGCTCTGCACAGTGCTCTTACAGCCTAGTGGGAACATCTCTTCCAAAGGCCTGTGAAATGCAGTTTCTTTGCAGGCCTGATCTGGCTGAAGTAGGACTTCTGCTCTGGGTGTGCTACTTTGCCCTAGAGCTGAAAGGCATAACGTGCAGGCTTCTTTCCAAAGGGCGAGTTGGGCCCCACAGCATCTTGCTTACAGCGCTTTGGGAAGCTAAGAAACAACTCGCTCTGCACAGTGCTCTTACAGCCTAGTGGGAACATCTCTTCCACAGGCCTGTGAAACGCAGTTTCTTTGCAGGCCTGATCTGGCTGAAGTAGGACTTCTGCTCTGGGTGTGCTACTTTGCCCTAGAGCTGAAAGGCACAACGTGCAGGCTTCTTTCCAAAGGGCGAGTTGGGCCCCACAGCATCTTGCTTCCAGCTCTTTGGGAAGCTAAGAAACAACTCGCTCTGCACAGTGCTCTTACAGCCTAGTGGGAACATCTCTTCAAAGGCCTGTGAAACGCAGTTTCTTTGCAGGCCTGATCTGGCTGAAGTAGGACTTCTGCTCTGGGTGTGCTACTTTGCCCTAGAGTGGAAAGGCACAACGTGCAGGCTTCTTTCCAAAGGGCGAATTGGGCCCCACAGCATCTTGCTTCCAGCTCGTTGGGAAGCTAAGAAACAACTCGCTCTGCACAGTGCTCTTACAGCCTACCGGGAACATCTCTTCCAAAGGCCTGTGAAACGCAGTTTCTTTGCAGGCCTGATCTGGCTGAAGTAGGACTTCTGCTCTGGGTGTGCTACTTTGCCCTAGAGCTGAAAGGCACAACGTGCAGGCTTCTTTCCAAAGGGCGAGTTGGGCCCCACAGCATCTTGCTTCCAGCTCTTTGGGAAGCTAAGAAACAACTCGCTCTGCACAGTGCTCTTACAGCCTACCGGGAACATCTCTTTCAAAGGCCTGCGAAACGCAGTTTCTTTGCATGCCTGCTCTGGCTGAAGTAGGACTTCTGCTCTGGGTGTGCTACTTTGCCCTAGAGCTGAAAGGCACAACGTGCAGGCTTCTTTCCAAAGGGCGAGTTGGGCCCCACAGCATCTTGCTTCCAGCTCTTTGGGAAGCTAAGACACAACTCGCTCTGCAGAGTGCTCTTACAGCCTACCAGGAACATGTCTTCCAAATGCCTGTGAAACGCAGTTTCTTTGCAGGCCTGATCTGGCTGAAGTAGGACTTCTGCTCTGGGTGTGCTACTTTGCCCTAGAGCTGAAAGGCACAACGTGCAGGCTTCTTTCCAAAGGGCGAGTTGGGCCCCACAGCATCTTGCTTCCAGCTCTTGGGGAAGCTAAGAAACAACTCGCTCTGCACAGTGCTCTTACAGCCTACCGGGAACATCTCTTCCAAAGGCCTGTGAAACGCAGTTTCTTTGCAGGCCTGATCTGGCTGAAGTAGGACTTCTGCTCTGGGTGTTCTACTTTGCCCTAGAGCTGAAAGGCACAACGTGCAGGCTTCTTTCCAAAGGGCGAGTTGGGCCCCACAGCATCTTGCTTCCAGCTCTTTGGGAAGCTAAGAAACAACTCGCTCTGCACAGTGCTCTTACAGCCTAGTGGGAATATCTCTTCCAAAGGCCTGTGAAACGCAGTTTCTTTGCAGGCCTGATCTGGCTGAAGTAGGACTTCTGCTCTGGGTGTGCTACTTTGCCCTAGAGCTGAAAGGCACAACGTGCAGGCTTCTTTCCAAAGGGCGAGTTGGGCCCCACAGCATCTTGCTTCCAGCTCTTTGGGAAGCTAAGAAACAACTCGCTCTACACAGTGCTCTTACAGCCTACCGGGAACATCTCTTCCAAAGGCCTGTGAAACGCAGTTTCTTTGCAGGCCTGATCTGGCTGAAGTAGGACTTCTGCTCTGGGTGTGCTACTTTGCCCTAGAGCTGAAAGGCACAACGTGCAGGCTTCTTTCCAAAGGGCGAGTTGGGCCCCACAGCATCTTGCTTCCAGCTCTTTGGGAAACTAGGAAACAACTCGCTCTGCACAGTGCTCTTACAGCCTACCGGGAACATGTCTTCCAAAGGCCTGTGAAACGCAGTTTCTTTGCAGGCCTGATCTGGCTGAAGTAGGACTTCTGCTGTGGGTGTGCTACTTTGCCCTAGAGCTGAAAGGCACAACGTGCAGGCTTCTTTCCAAAGGGCGAGTTGGGCCCCACAGCATCTTGCTTCCAGCTCTTTGGGAAACTAGGAAACAACTCGCTCTGCACAGTGCTCTTACAGCCTACCGGGAACATGTCTTCCAACGGCCTGTGAAACGCAGTTTCTTTGCAGGCCTGATCTGCCTGAAGTAGGACTTTTGCTCTGGGTGTGATACTTTGCCCTAGAGCTGAAAGGCACAACGTGAAGGCCTCTTTCCAAAGGGCGAGTTGGGCCCCACAGCATCTTGCTTCCATCCCTTTGGGAAGCTAAGAAACAACTCGCACTGCACAGTGCTCTTACAGCCTACCGCTAACATCTCTTCCAAAGGCCTGTGAAACGCAGTTTCTTGGCAGGCCTGATCTGGCTGAAGTAGGACTTCTGCTCTGGGTGTGCTACTTTGCCCTAGAGCTGAAAGGCACAACGTGCAGGCTTCTTTCCAAAGGGCGAGATGGGCCCCACAGCATCTTGCTTCCAGCTCTTTGGGACGCTTAGAAACCACTCGCTCTGCACAGTGCTCTTACAGCCTACCGGGAACATCTCTTCCAAAGGCCTGTGAAACGCAGTTTCTTTGCAGGCCTGATCTGGCTGAAGTAGGACTTCTGCTCTGGGTGTGCTTCTTTGCCCTAGAGCTGAAAGGCACAACGTGCAGGCTTCTTTCCAAAGGGCGAGTTGGGCCCCACAGCATCTTGCTTCCAGCTCTTTGGGAAGCTAAGAAACAACTCGCTCTGCACAGTGCTCTTACAGCCTACCGGGAACATCACTTCCAAAGGCCTGTGAAACGCAGTTTCTTTGCAGGCCTGATCTGGCTGAAGTAGGACTTCTGCTCTGGGTGTGCTACTTTGCCCTAGAGCTGAAAGGCACAACGTGCAGGCTTCTTTCCAAAGGGCGAGTTGGGCCCCACAGCATCTTGCTTCCAGCTCTTTGGGAAGCTAAGAAACAACTCGCTCTGCACAGTGCTCTTACAGCCTACCGGGAATATCTCTTCCAAAGGCCTGTGAAACGCAGTTTCTTTGCAGGGCTGATCTGGCTGAAGTAGGACTTCTACTCTGGGTGTGCTACTTTGCCCTAGAGCGGAAATGCACAACGTGCAGGCTTCTTTCCAAAGGGCGAGTTGTTCCCCACAGCATCTTGCTTCCATCTCTTTGGGAAGCTAAGAAACAACTCGCTCTGCACAGTGCTCTTACAGCCTACCGGGAACATCTCTTCCAAAGGCCTGTGAAATGCAGTTTCTTTGCAAGCCTGATCTGGCTGAAGTAGGACTTCTGCTCTGGGTGTGCTACTTTGCCCTAGACCTGAAAGGCACAACGTGCAGGCTTCTTTCCAAAGGGCGAGTTGGGCCCCACAGCATCTTGCTTCCAGCTCTTTGGGAAGCTAAGAAACAACTCGCTCTGCACAGTGCTCTTACAGCCTACCGGGAACATCTCTTCCAAAGGCCTGTGAAACGCAATTTCTTTGCAGGCCTGATCTGGCTGAAGTAGGACTTCTGCTCTGGGTGTGCTACTTTGCCCTAGAGCTGAAAGGCACAACGTGCAGGCTTCTTTCCAAAGGGTGAGTTGGGCCCGACAGCATCTTGCTTCCAGCTCTTTGGGAAGCTAAGAAACAACTCGCTCTGCACAGTGCTCTTACAGCCTACCGGGAACATGTCTTCCAAAGGCCTGTGAAATGCAGTTTCTTTGCAGGCCTGATCTGGCTGAAGTAGGACTTCTGCTCTGGGTGTGCTACTTTGCCCTAGAGCTGAAAGGCACAACGTGCAGGCTTCTTTCCAAAGGGCGAGTTGGGCCCCACAGCATCTTGCTTCCAGCTCTTTGGGAAGCTAAGTAACAACTCGCTCTGCACAGTGCTCTTACAGCCTACCGGGAACATCTCTTCCAAAGGCCTGTGAAACGCAGTTTCTTTGCAGGCCTGATCTGGCTGAAGTAGGACTTCTGCTCTGGGTGTGCTACTTTGCCCTAGAGCTGAAAGGCACAACGTGCAGGCTTCTTTCCAAAGGGCGAGTTGGGCCCCACAGCATCTTGCTTCCAGCTCTTTGGGAAGCTAAGAAACAACTCGCTCTTGCCCAGTGCTCTTACAGCCTACCGGGAACATCTCTTCCAAAGGCCTGTGAAACGCAGTTTCTTTGCAGGCCGGATCTGGCTGAAGTAGGACTTCTGCTCTGGGTGTGCTACTTTGCCCTAGAGCTGAAAGGCACAACGTGCAGGCTTCTTTCCAAAGGGCGAGTTGGGCCCCACAGCATCTTGCTTCCAGCGCTTTGGGAAGCTAAGAAACAACTCGCTCTGCACAGTGCTCTTACAGCCTAGTGGGAACATCTCTTCCACAGGCCTGTGAAACGCAGTTTCTTTGCAGGCCTGATCTGGCTGAAGTAGGACTTCTGCTCTGGGTGTGCTACTTTGCCCTAGAGCGGAAAGGCACAACGTGCAGGCTTCTTTCCAAAGGGCGAGTTGGGCCCCACAGCATCTTGCTTCCAGCTCTTTGGGAAGCTAAGAAACAACTCGCTCTGCACAGTGCTCTTACAGCCTAGTGGGAACATCTCTTCCAAAGGCCTGTGAAACGCAGTTTCTTTGCAGGCCTGATCTGGCTGAAGTAGGACTTCTGCTCTGGGTGTGCTACTTTGCCCTAGAGTGGAAAGGCACAACGTGCAGGCTTCTTTCCAAAGGGCGAATGGGGCCCCACAGCATCTTGCTTCCAGCTCGTTGGGAAGCTAAGAAACAACTCGCTCTGCACAGTGCTCTTACAGCCTACCGGGAACATCTCTTCCAAAGGCCTGTGAAACGCAGTTTCTTTGCATGCCTGATCTGGCTGAAGTAGGACTTCTGCTCTGGGTGTGCTACTTTGCCCTAGAGCTGAAAGGCACAACGTGCAGGCTTCTTTCCAAAGGGCGAGTTGGGCCCCACAGCATCTTGCTTCCAGCTCTTTGGGAAGCTAAGAAACAACTCGCTCTGCACAGTGCTCTTACAGCCTACCGGGAACATCTCTTCCAAAGGCCTGTGAAACGCAGTTTCTTGCATGCCTGCTCTGGCTGAAGTAGGACTTCTGCTCTGGGTGTGCTACTTTGCCCTAGAGCTGAAAGGCACAACGTGCAGGCTTCTTTCCAAAGGGCGAGTTGGGCCCCACAGCATCTTGCTTCCATCCCTTTGGGAAGCTAAGAAACAACTCGCTCTGCACAGTGCTCTTACAGCCTACCGCTAACATCTCTTCCAAAGTCCTGTGAAACGCAGTTTCTTTGCAGGCCTGATCTGGCTGAAGTAGGACTTCTGCTCTGGGTGTGCTACTTTGCCCTAGAGCTGAAAGGCACAACGTGCAGGCTTCTTTCCAAAGGGCGAGATGGGCCCCACAGCATCTTGCTTCCAGCTCTTTGGGACGCTTAGAAACCACTCGCTCTGCACAGTGCTCTTACAGCCTACCGGGAACATCTCTTCCAAAGGCCTGTGAAACGCAGTTTCTTTGCAGGCCTGATCTGGCTGAAGTAGGACTTCTGCTCTGGGTGTGCTACTTTGCCCTAGAGCTGAAAGGCACAACGTGCAGGCTTCTTTCCAAAGGGCGAGTTGGGCCCCACAGCATCTTGCTTCCAGCTCTTTGGGAAGCTAAGAAACAACTCGCTCTGCACAGTGCTCTTACAGCCTACCGGGAACATCTCTTCCAAAGGCCTGTGAAACGCAGTTTCTTTGCAGGCCTGATCTGGCTGAAGTAGGACTTCTGCTCTGGGTGTGCTACTTTGCCCTAGAGCTGAAAGGCACAACGTGCAGGCTTCTTTCCAAAGGGCGAGTTGGGCCCCACAGCATCTTGCTTCCAGCTCTTGGGGAAGCTAAGAAACAACTCGCTCTGCACAGTGCTCTTACAGCCTAGTGGGAACATCTCTTCCAAAGGCCTGTGAAATGCAGTTTCTTTGCAGGCCTGATCTGGCTGAAGTAGGACTTCTGCTCTGGGTGTGCTACTTTGCCCTAGAGCTGAAAGGCACAACGTGCAGGCTTCTTTCCAAAGGGCGAGTTGGGCCCCACAGCATCTTGCTTCCAGCGCTTTGGGAAGCTAAGAAACAACTCGCTCTGCACAGTGCTCTTACAGCCTAGTGGGAACATCTCTTCCACAGGCCTGTGAAACGCAGTTTCTTTGCAGGCCTGATCTGGCTGAAGTAGGACTTCTGCTCTGGGTGTGCTACTTTGCCCTAGAGCGGAAAGGCACAACGTGCAGGCTTCTTTCCAAAGGGCGAGTTGGGCCCCACAGCATCTTGCTTCCAGCTCTTTGGGAAGCTAAGAAACAACTCGCTCTGCACAGTGCTCTTACAGCCTAGTGGGAACATCTCTTCCAAAGGCCTGTGAAACGCAGTTTCTTTGCAGGCCTGATCTGGCTGAAGTAGGACTTCTGCTCTGGGTGTGCTACTTTGCCCTAGAGTGGAAAGGCACAACGTGCAGGCTTCTTTCCAAAGGGCGAATGGGGCCCCACAGCATCTTGCTTCCAGCTCGTTGGGAAGCTAAGAAACAACTCGCTCTGCACAGTGCTCTTACAGCCTACCGGGAACATCTCTTCCAAAGGCCTGTGAAACGCAGTTTCTTTGCATGCCTGATCTGGCTGAAGTAGGACTTCTGCTCTGGGTGTGCTACTTTGCCCTAGAGCTGAAAGGCACAACGTGCAGGCTTCTTTCCAAAGGGCGAGTTGGGCCCCACAGCATCTTGCTTCCAGCTCTTTGGGAAGCTAAGAAACAACTCGCTCTGCACAGTGCTCTTACAGCCTACCGGGAACATCTCTTCCAAAGGCCTGTGAAACGCAGTTTCTTGCATGCCTGCTCTGGCTGAAGTAGGACTTCTGCTCTGGGTGTGCTACTTTGCCCTAGAGCTGAAAGGCACAACGTGCAGGCTTCTTTCCAAAGGGCGAGTTGGGCCCCACAGCATCTTGCTTCCATCCCTTTGGGAAGCTAAGAAACAACTCGCTCTGCACAGTGCTCTTACAGCCTACCGCTAACATCTCTTCCAAAGTCCTGTGAAACGCAGTTTCTTTGCAGGCCTGATCTGGCTGAAGTAGGACTTCTGCTCTGGGTGTGCTACTTTGCCCTAGAGCTGAAAGGCACAACGTGCAGGCTTCTTTCCAAAGGGCGAGATGGGCCCCACAGCATCTTGCTTCCAGCTCTTTGGGACGCTTAGAAACCACTCGCTCTGCACAGTGCTCTTACAGCCTACCGGGAACATCTCTTCCAAAGGCCTGTGAAACGCAGTTTCTTTGCAGGCCTGATCTGGCTGAAGTAGGACTTCTGCTCTGGGTGTGCTACTTTGCCCTAGAGCTGAAAGGCACAACGTGCAGGCTTCTTTCCAAAGGGCGAGTTGGGCCCCACAGCATCTTGCTTCCAGCTCTTTGGGAAGCTAAGAAACAACTCGCTCTGCACAGTGCTCTTACAGCCTACCGGGAACATCTCTTCCAAAGGCCTGTGAAACGCAGTTTCTTTGCAGGCCTGATCTGGCTGAAGTAGGACTTCTGCTCTGGGTGTGCTACTTTGCCCTAGAGCTGAAAGGCACAACGTGCAGGCTTCTTTCCAAAGGGCGAGTTGGGCCCCACAGCATCTTGCTTCCAGCTCTTGGGGAAGCTAAGAAACAACTCGCTCTGCACAGTGCTCTTACAGCCTAGTGGGAACATCTCTTCCAAAGGCCTGTGAAATGCAGTTTCTTTGCAGGCCTGATCTGGCTGAAGTAGGACTTCTGCTCTGGGTGTGCTACTTTGCCCTAGAGCTGAAAGGCACAACGTGCAGGCTTCTTTCCAAAGGGCGAGTTGGGCCCCACAGCATCTTGCTTCCAGCTCTTTGGGCAGCTAAGAAACAACTCGCTCTGCACAGTGCTCTTACAGCCTACCGGGAACATCTCTTCCAAAGGCCTGTGAAACGCAGTTTCTTTGCAGGCCTGATCTGGCTGAAGTAGGACTTCTGCTCTGGGTGTGCTACTTTGCCCTAGAGCTGAAAGGCACAACGTGCAGGCTTCTTTCCAAAGGGCGAGTTGGGCCCCACAGCATCTTGCTTACAGCGCTTTGGGAAGCTAAGAAACAACTCGCTCTGCACAGTGCTCTTACAGCCTAGTGGGAACATCTCTTCCACAGGCCTGTGAAACGCAGTTTCTTTGCAGGCCTGATCTGGCTGAAGTAGGACTTCTGCTCTGGGTGTGCTACTTTGCCCTAGAGCTGAAAGGCACAACGTGCAGGCTTCTTTCCAAAGGGCGAGTTGGGCCCCACAGCATCTTGCTTCCAGCTCTTTGGGAAGCTAAGAAACAACTCGCTCTGCACAGTGCTCTTACAGCCTAGTGGGAACATCTCTTCCAAAGGCCTGTGAAACGCAGTTTCTTTGCAGGCCTGATCTGGCTGAAGTAGGACTTCTGCTCTGGGTGTGCTACTTTGCCCTAGAGTGGAAAGGCACAACGTGCAGGCTTCTTTCCAAAGGGCGAATTGGGCCCCTCAGCATCTTGCTTCCAGCTCGTTGGGAAGCTAAGAAACAACTCGCTCTGCACAGTGCTCTTACAGCCTACCGGGAACATCTCTTCCAAAGGCCTGTGAAACGCAGTTTCTTTGCAGGCCTGATCTGGCTGAAGTAGGACTTCTGCTCTGGGTGTGCTACTTTGCCCTAGAGCTGAAAGGCACAACGTGCAGGCTTCTTTCCAAAGGGCGAGTTGGGCCCCACAGCATCTTGCTTCCAGCTCTTTGGGAAGCTAAGAAACCACTCGCTCTGCACAGTGCTCTTACAGCCTACCGGGAACATCTCTTCCAAAGGCCTGCGAAACGCAGTTTCTTTGCATGCCTGCTCTGGCTGAAGTAGGACTTCTGCTCTGGGTGTGCTACTTTGCCCTAGAGCTGAAAGGCACAACGTGCAGGCTTCTTTCCAAAGGGCGAGTTGGGCCCCACAGCATCTTGCTTCCAGCTCTTTGGGAAGCTAAGACACAACTCGCTCTGCAGAGTGCTCTTACAGCCTACCAGGAACATGTCTTCCAAATGCCTGTGAAACGCAGTTTCTTTGCAGGCCTGATCTGGCTGAAGTAGGACTTCTGCTCTGGGTGTGCTACTTTGCCCTGGAGCTGAAAGGCACAACGTGCAGGCATCTTTCCAAAAGGCGAGTTGGGCCCCACAGCATCTTGCTTCCAGCTCTTTGGGAACCTAAGAAACAACTCGCTCTGCACAGTGCTCTTACAGCCTACCGCTAACATCTCTTCCAAAGGCCTGTGAAACGCAGTTTCTTGGCAGGCCTGATCTGGCTGAAGTAGGACTTCTGCTCTGGGTGTGCTACTTTGCCCTAGAGCTGAAAGGCACAACGTGCAGGCTTCTTTCCAAAGGGCGAGATGGGCCCCACAGCATCTTGCTTCCAGCTCTTTGGGAAGCTAAGAAACCACTCGCTCTGCACAGTGCTCTTACAGCCTACCGGGAACATCTCTTCCAAAGGCCTGTGAAACGCAGTTTCTTTGCAGGCCTGATCTGGCTGAAGTAGGACTTCTGCTCTGGGTGTGCTTCTTTGCCCTAGAGCTGAAAGGCACAACGTGCAGGCTTCTTTCCAAAGGGCGAGTTGGGCCCCACAGCATCTTGCTTCCAGCTCTTTGGGAAGCTAAGAAACAACTCGCTCTGCACAGTGCTCTTACAGCCTACCGGGAACATCACTTCCAAAGGCCTGTGAAACGCAGTTTCTTTGCAGGCCTGATCTGGCTGAAGTAGGACTTCTGCTCTGGGTGTGCTACTTTGCCCTAGAGCTGAAAGGCACAACGTGCAGGCTTCTTTCCAAAGGGCGAGTTGGGCCCCACAGCATCTTGCTTCCAGCTCTTTGGGAAGCTAAGAAACAACTCGCTCTGCACAGTGCTCTTACAGCCTACCGGGAATATCTCTTCCAAAGGCCTGTGAAACGCAGTTTCTTTGCAGGGCTGATCTGGCTGAAGTAGGACTTCTACTCTGGGTGTGCTACTTTGCCCTAGAGCGGAAATGCACAACGTGCAGGCTTCTTTCCAAAGGGCGAGTTGTTCCCCACAGCATCTTGCTTCCATCTCTTTGGGAAGCTAAGAAACAACTCGCTCTGCACAGTGCTCTTACAGCCTACCGGGAACATCTCTTCCAAAGGCCTGTGAAATGCAGTTTCTTTGCAAGCCTGATCTGGCTGAAGTAGGACTTCTGCTCTGGGTGTACTACTTTTCCCTAGACCTGAAAGGCACAACGTGCAGGCTTCTTTCCAAAGGGCGAGTTGGGCCCCACAGCATCTTGCTTCCAGCTCTTTGGGAAGCTAAGAAACAACTCGCTCTGCACAGTGCTCTTACAGCCTACCGGGAACATCTCTTCCAAAGGCCTGTGAAACGCAATTTCTTTGCAGGCCTGATCTGGCTGAAGTAGAACTTCTGCTCTGGGTGTGCTACTTTGCCCTAGAGCTGAAAGGCACAACGTGCAGGCTTCTTTCCAAAGGGTGAGTTGGGCCCGACAGCATCTTGCTTCCAGCTATTTGGGAAGCTAAGAAACAACTCGCTCTGCACAGTGCTCTTACAGCCTACCGGGAACATGTCTTCCAAAGGCCTGTGAAATGCAGTTTCTTTGCAGGCCTGATCTGGCTGAAGTAGGACTTCTGCTCTGGGTGTGCTACTTTGCCCTAGAGCTGAAAGGCACAACGTGCAGGCTTCTTTCCAAAGGGCGAGTTGGGCCCCACAGCATCTTGCTTCCAGCTCTTTGGGAAGCTAAGAAACAACTCGCTCTGCACAGTGCTCTTACAGCCTACCGGGAACATCTCTTCCAAAGGCCTGTGAAACGCAGTTTCTTTGCAGGCCTGATCTGGCTGAAGTAGGACTTCTGCTCTGGGTGTGCTACTTTGCCCTAGAGCTGAAAGGCACAACGTGCAGGCTTCTTTCCAAAGGGCGAGTTGGGCCCCACAGCATCTTGCTTCCAGCTCTTTGGGAAGCTAAGAAACAACTCGCTCTTGCTCAGTGCTCTTACAGCCTACCGGGAACATCTCTTCCAAAGGCCTGTGAAACGCAGTTTCTTTGCAGGCCGGATCTGGCTGAAGTAGGACTTCTGCTCTGGGTGTGCTACTTTGCCCTAGAGCTGAAAGGCACAACGTGCAGGCTTCTTTCCAAAGGGCGAGTTGGGCCCCACAGCATCTTGCTTCCAGCGCTTTGGGAAGCTAAGAAACAACTCGCTCTGCACAGTGCTCTTACAGCCTAGTGGGAACATCTCTTCCACAGGCCTGTGAAACGCAGTTTCTTTGCAGGCCTGATCTGGCTGAAGTAGGACTTCTGCTCTGGGTGTGCTACTTTGCCCTAGAGCGGAAAGGCACAACGTGCAGGCTTCTTTCCAAAGGGCGAGTTGGGCCCCACAGCATCTTGCTTCCAGCTCTTTGGGAAGCTAAGAAACAACTCGCTCTGCACAGTGCTCTTACAGCCTAGTGGGAACATCTCTTCCAAAGGCCTGTGAAACGCAGTTTCTTTGCAGGCCTGATCTGGCTGAAGTAGGACTTCTGCTCTGGGTGTGCTACTTTGCCCTAGAGTGGAAAGGCACAACGTGCAGGCTTCTTTCCAAAGGGCGAATGGGGCCCCACAGCATCTTGCTTCCAGCTCGTTGGGAAGCTAAGAAACAACTCGCTCTGCACAGTGCTCTTACAGCCTACCGGGAACATCTCTTCCAAAGGCCTGTGAAACGCAGTTTCTTTGCATGCCTGATCTGGCTGAAGTAGGACTTCTGCTCTGGGTGTGCTGCTTTGCCCTAGAGCTGAAAGGCACAACGTGCAGGCTTCTTTCCAAAGGGCGAGTTGGGCCCCACAGCATCTTGCTTCCAGCTCTTTGGGAAGCTAAGAAACAACTCGCTCTGCACAGTGCTCTTACAGCCTACCGTGAACATCTCTTCCAAAGGCCTGTGAAACGCAGTTTCTTGCATGCCTGCTCTGGCTGAAGTAGGACTTCTGCTATGGGTGTGCTACTTTGCCCTAGAGCTGAAAGGCACAACGTGCAGTCTTCTTTCCAAAGGGCGAGTTGGGCCCCACAGCATCTTGCTTCCATCCCTTTGGGAAGCTAAGAAACAACTCGCTCTGCACAGTGCTCTTACAGCCTACCGCTAACATCTCTTCCAAAGTCCTGTGAAACGCAGTTTCTTTGCAGGCCTGATCTGGCTGAAGTAGGACTTCTGCTCTGGGTGTGCTACTTTGCCCTAGAGCTGAAAGGCACAACGTGCAGGCTTCTTTCCAAAGGGCGAGATGGGCCCCACAGCATCTTGCTTCCAGCTCTTTGGGACGCTTAGAAACCACTCGCTCTGCACAGTGCTCTTACAGCCTACCGGGAACATCTCTTCCAAAGGCCTGTGAAACGCAGTTTCTTTGCAGGCCTGATCTGGCTGAAGTAGGACTTCTGCTCTGGGTGTGCTACTTTGCCCTAGAGCTGAAAGGCACAACGTGCAGGCTTCTTTCCAAAGGGCGAGTTGGGCCCCACAGCATCTTGCTTCCAGCTCTTTGGGAAGCTAAGAAACAACTCGCTCTGCACAGTGCTCTTACAGCCTACCGGGAACATCTCTTCCAAAGGCCTGTGAAACGCAGTTTCTTTGCAGGCCTGATCTGGCTGAAGTAGGACTTCTGCTCTGGGTGTGCTACTTTGCCCTAGAGCTGAAAGGCACAACGTGCAGGCTTCTTTCCAAAGGGCGAGTTGGGCCCCACAGCATCTTGCTTCCAGCTCTTGGGGAAGCTAAGAAACAACTCGCTCTGCACAGTGCTCTTACAGCCTAGTGGGAACATCTCTTCCAAAGGCCTGTGAAATGCAGTTTCTTTGCAGGCCTGATCTGGCTGAAGTAGGACTTCTGCTCTGGGTGTGCTACTTTGCCCTAGAGCGGAAAGGCACAACGTGCAGGCTTCTTTCCAAAGGGCGAGTTGGGCCCAACAGCATCTTGCTTCCAGCTCTTTGGGAAGCTAAGAAACAACTCGCTCTGCACAGTGCTCTTACAGCCTACCGGGAACATCTCTTCCAAAGGCCTGTGAAACGCAGTTTCTTTGCAGGCCTGATCTGGCTGAAGTAGGACTTCTGCTCTGGGTGTGCTACTTTGCCCTAGAGCTGAAAGGCACAACGTGCAGGCTTCTTTCCAAAGGGCGAGTTGGGCCCCACAGCATCTTGCTTACAGCGCTTTGGGAAGCTAAGAAACAACTCGCTCTGCACAGTGCTCTTACAGCCTAGTGGGAACATCTCTTCCACAGGCCTGTGAAACGCAGTTTCTTTGCAGGCCTGATCTGGCTGAAGTAGGACTTCTGCTCTGGGTGTGCTACTTTGCCCTAGAGCTGAAAGGCACAACGTGCAGGCTTCTTTCCAAAGGGCGAGATGGGCCCCACAGCATCTTGCTTCCAGCTCTTTGGGAAGCTAAGAAACAACTCGCTCTGCAGAGTGCTCTTACAGCCTAGTGGGAACATCTCTTCCAAAGGCCTGTGAAACGCAGTTTCTTTGCAGGCCTGATCTGGCTGAAGTAGGACTTCTGCTCTGGGTGTGCTACTTTGCCCTAGAGCTGAAAGGCACAACGTGCAGGCTTCTTTCCAAAGGGCGAGTTGGGCCCCACAGCATCTTGCTTCCAGCTCTTTGGGAAGCTAAGAAACAACTCGCTCTGCACAGTGCTCTTACAGCCTAGTGGGAACATCTCTTCCAAAGGCCTGTGAAACGCAGTTTCTTTGCAGGCCTGATCTGGCTGAAGTAGGACTTCTGCTCTGGGTGTGCTACTTTGCCCTAGAGCTGAAAGGCACAACGTGCAGGCTTCTTTCCAAAGGGCGAGTTGGGCCCCACAGCATCTTGCTTCCAGCTCTTTGGGAAGCTAAGAAACAACTCGCTCTGCACAGTGCTCTTACAGCCTACCGGGAACATCTCTTCCAAAGGCCTGTGAAACGCAGTTTCTTTGCAGGCCTGATCTGGCTGAAGTAGGACTTCTGCTCTGGGTGTGCTACTTTGCCCTAGAGCTGAAAGGCACAACGTGCAGGCTTCTTTCCAAAGGGCGAGTTGGGCCCCACAGCATCTTGCTTCCAGCTCTTGGGGAAGCTAAGAAACAACTCGCTCTGCACAGTGCTCTTACAGCCTAGTGGGAACATCTCTTCCAAAGGCCTGTGAAATGCAGTTTCTTTGCAGGCCTGATCTGGCTGAAGTAGGACTTCTGCTCTGGGTGTGCTACTTTGCCCTAGAGCTGAAAGGCACAACGTGCAGGCTTCTTTCCAAAGGGCGAGTTGGGCCCCACAGCATCTTGCTTCCAGCTCTTTGGGCAGCTAAGAAACAACTCGCTCTGCACAGTGCTCTTACAGCCTACCGGGAACATCTCTTCCAAAGGCCTGTGAAACGCAGTTTCTTTGCAGGCCTGATCTGGCTGAAGTAGGACTTCTGCTCTGGGTGTGCTACTTTGCCCTAGAGCTGAAAGGCACAACGTGCAGGCTTCTTTCCAAAGGGCGAGTTGGGCCCCACAGCATCTTGCTTACAGCGCTTTGGGAAGCTAAGAAACAACTCGCTCTGCACAGTGCTCTTACAGCCTAGTGGGAACATCTCTTCCACAGGCCTGTGAAACGCAGTTTCTTTGCAGGCCTGATCTGGCTGAAGTAGGACTTCTGCTCTGGGTGTGCTACTTTGCCCTAGAGCTGAAAGGCACAACGTGCAGGCTTCTTTCCAAAGGGCGAGTTGGGCCCCACAGCATCTTGCTTCCAGCTCTTTGGGAAGCTAAGAAACAACTCGCTCTGCACAGTGCTCTTACAGCCTAGTGGGAACATCTCTTCCAAAGGCCTGTGAAACGCAGTTTCTTTGCAGGCCTGATCTGGCTGAAGTAGGACTTCTGCTCTGGGTGTGCTACTTTGCCCTAGAGTGGAAAGGCACAACGTGCAGGCTTCTTTCCAAAGGGCGAATTGGGCCCCTCAGCATCTTGCTTCCAGCTCGTTGGGAAGCTAAGAAACAACTCGCTCTGCACAGTGCTCTTACAGCCTACCGGGAACATCTCTTCCAAAGGCCTGTGAAACGCAGTTTCTTTGCAGGCCTGATCTGGCTGAAGTAGGACTTCTGCTCTGGGTGTGCTACTTTGCCCTAGAGCTGAAAGGCACAACGTGCAGGCTTCTTTCCAAAGGGCGAGTTGGGCCCCACAGCATCTTGCTTCCAGCTCTTTGGGAAGCTAAGAAACCACTCGCTCTGCACAGTGCTCTTACAGCCTACCGGGAACATCTCTTCCAAAGGCCTGCGAAACGCAGTTTCTTTGCATGCCTGCTCTGGCTGAAGTAGGACTTCTGCTCTGGGTGTGCTACTTTGCCCTAGAGCTGAAAGGCACAACGTGCAGGCTTCTTTCCAAAGGGCGAGTTGGGCCCCACAGCATCTTGCTTCCAGCTCTTTGGGAAGCTAAGACACAACTCGCTCTGCAGAGTGCTCTTACAGCCTACCAGGAACATGTCTTCCAAATGCCTGTGAAACGCAGTTTCTTTGCAGGCCTGATCTGGCTGAAGTAGGACTTCTGCTCTGGGTGTGCTACTTTGCCCTGGAGCTGAAAGGCACAACGTGCAGGCATCTTTCCAAAAGGCGAGTTGGGCCCCACAGCATCTTGCTTCCAGCTCTTTGGGAACCTAAGAAACAACTCGCTCTGCACAGTGCTCTTACAGCCTACCGCTAACATCTCTTCCAAAGGCCTGTGAAACGCAGTTTCTTGGCAGGCCTGATCTGGCTGAAGTAGGACTTCTGCTCTGGGTGTGCTACTTTGCCCTAGAGCTGAAAGGCACAACGTGCAGGCTTCTTTCCAAAGGGCGAGATGGGCCCCACAGCATCTTGCTTCCAGCTCTTTGGGAAGCTAAGAAACCACTCGCTCTGCACAGTGCTCTTACAGCCTACCGGGAACATCTCTTCCAAAGGCCTGTGAAACGCAGTTTCTTTGCAGGCCTGATCTGGCTGAAGTAGGACTTCTGCTCTGGGTGTGCTTCTTTGCCCTAGAGCTGAAAGGCACAACGTGCAGGCTTCTTTCCAAAGGGCGAGTTGGGCCCCACAGCATCTTGCTTCCAGCTCTTTGGGAAGCTAAGAAACAACTCGCTCTGCACAGTGCTCTTACAGCCTACCGGGAACATCACTTCCAAAGGCCTGTGAAACGCAGTTTCTTTGCAGGCCTGATCTGGCTGAAGTAGGACTTCTGCTCTGGGTGTGCTACTTTGCCCTAGAGCTGAAAGGCACAACGTGCAGGCTTCTTTCCAAAGGGCGAGTTGGGCCCCACAGCATCTTGCTTCCAGCTCTTTGGGAAGCTAAGAAACAACTCGCTCTGCACAGTGCTCTTACAGCCTACCGGGAATATCTCTTCCAAAGGCCTGTGAAACGCAGTTTCTTTGCAGGCCTGATCTGGCTGAAGTAGGACTTCTACTCTGGGTGTGCTACTTTGCCCTAGAGCGGAAATGCACAACGTGCAGGCTTCTTTCCAAAGGGCGAGTTGTTCCCCACAGCATCTTGCTTCCATCTCTTTGGGAAGCTAAGAAACAACTCGCTCTGCACAGTGCTCTTACAGCCTACCGGGAACATCTCTTCCAAAGGCCTGTGAAATGCAGTTTCTTTGCAAGCCTGATCTGGCTGAAGTAGGACTTCTGCTCTGGGTGTACTACTTTGCCCTAGACCTGAAAGGCACAACGTGCAGGCTTCTTTCCAAAGGGCGAGTTGGGCCCCACAGCATCTTGCTTCCAGCTCTTTGGGAAGCTAAGAAACAACTCGCTCTGCACAGTGCTCTTACAGCCTACCGGGAACATCTCTTCCAAAGGCCTGTGAAACGCAATTTCTTTGCAGGCCTGATCTGGCTGAAGTAGAACTTCTGCTCTGGGTGTGCTACTTTGCCCTAGAGCTGAAAGGCACAACGTGCAGGCTTCTTTCCAAAGGGTGAGTTGGGCCCGACAGCATCTTGCTTCCAGCTATTTGGGAAGCTAAGAAACAACTCGCTCTGCACAGTGCTCTTACAGCCTACCGGGAACATCTCTTCCAAAGGCCTGTGAAATGCAGTTTCTTTGCAGGCCTGATCTGGCTGAAGTAGGACTTCTGCTCTGGGTGTGCTACTTTGCCCTAGAGCTGAAAGGCACAACGTGCAGGCTTCTTTCCAAAGGGCGAGTTGGGCCCCACAGCATCTTGCTTCCAGCTCTTTGGGAAGCTAAGAAACAACTCGCTCTGCACAGTGCTCTTACAGCCTACCGGGAACATCTCTTCCAAAGGCCTGTGAAACGCAGTTTCTTTGCAGGCCTGATCTGGCTGAAGTAGGACTTCTGCTCTGGGTGTGCTACTTTGCCCTAGAGCTGAAAGGCACAACGTGCAGGCTTCTTTCCAAAGGGCGAGTTGGGCCCCACAGCATCTTGCTTCCAGCTCTTTGGGAAGCTAAGAAACAACTCGCTCTTGCTCAGTGCTCTTACAGCCTACCGGGAACATCTCTTCCAAAGGCCTGTGAAACGCAGTTTCTTTGCAGGCCGGATCTGGCTGAAGTAGGACTTCTGCTCTGGGTGTGCTACTTTGCCCTAGAGCTGAAAGGCACAACGTGCAGGCTTCTTTCCAAAGGGCGAGTTGGGCCCCACAGCATCTTGCTTCCAGCGCTTTGGGAAGCTAAGAAACAACTCGCTCTGCACAGTGCTCTTACAGCCTAGTGGGAACATCTCTTCCACAGGCCTGTGAAACGCAGTTTCTTTGCAGGCCTGATCTGGCTGAAGTAGGACTTCTGCTCTGGGTGTGCTACTTTGCCCTAGAGCGGAAAGGCACAACGTGCAGGCTTCTTTCCAAAGGGCGAGTTGGGCCCCACAGCATCTTGCTTCCAGCTCTTTGGGAAGCTAAGAAACAACTCGCTCTGCACAGTGCTCTTACAGCCTAGTGGGAACATCTCTTCCAAAGGCCTGTGAAACGCAGTTTCTTTGCAGGCCTGATCTGGCTGAAGTAGGACTTCTGCTCTGGGTGTGCTACTTTGCCCTAGAGTGGAAAGGCACAACGTGCAGGCTTCTTTCCAAAGGGCGAATGGGGCCCCACAGCATCTTGCTTCCAGCTCGTTGGGAAGCTAAGAAACAACTCGCTCTGCACAGTGCTCTTACAGCCTACCGGGAACATCTCTTCCAAAGGCCTGTGAAACGCAGTTTCTTTGCATGCCTGATCTGGCTGAAGTAGGACTTCTGCTCTGGGTGTGCTGCTTTGCCCTAGAGCTGAAAGGCACAACGTGCAGGCTTCTTTCCAAAGGGCGAGTTGGGCCCCACAGCATCTTGCTTCCAGCTCTTTGGGAAGCTAAGAAACAACTCGCTCTGCACAGTGCTCTTACAGCCTACCGTGAACATCTCTTCCAAAGGCCTGTGAAACGCAGTTTCTTGCATGCCTGCTCTGGCTGAAGTAGGACTTCTGCTATGGGTGTGCTACTTTGCCCTAGAGCTGAAAGGCACAACGTGCAGTCTTCTTTCCAAAGGGCGAGTTGGGCCCCACAGCATCTTGCTTCCATCCCTTTGGGAAGCTAAGAAACAACTCGCTCTGCACAGTGCTCTTACAGCCTACCGCTAACATCTCTTCCAAAGTCCTGTGAAACGCAGTTTCTTTGCAGGCCTGATCTGGCTGAAGTAGGACTTCTGCTCTGGGTGTGCTACTTTGCCCTAGAGCTGAAAGGCACAACGTGCAGGCTTCTTTCCAAAGGGCGAGATGGGCCCCACAGCATCTTGCTTCCAGCTCTTTGGGACGCTTAGAAACCACTCGCTCTGCACAGTGCTCTTACAGCCTACCGGGAACATCTCTTCCAAAGGCCTGTGAAACGCAGTTTCTTTGCAGGCCTGATCTGGCTGAAGTAGGACTTCTGCTCTGGGTGTGCTACTTTGCCCTAGAGCTGAAAGGCACAACGTGCAGGCTTCTTTCCAAAGGGCGAGTTGGGCCCCACAGCATCTTGCTTCCAGCTCTTTGGGAAGCTAAGAAACAACTCGCTCTGCACAGTGCTCTTACAGCCTACCGGGAACATCTCTTCCAAAGGCCTGTGAAACGCAGTTTCTTTGCAGGCCTGATCTGGCTGAAGTAGGACTTCTGCTCTGGGTGTGCTACTTTGCCCTAGAGCTGAAAGGCACAACGTGCAGGCTTCTTTCCAAAGGGCGAGTTGGGCCCCACAGCATCTTGCTTCCAGCTCTTGGGGAAGCTAAGAAACAACTCGCTCTGCACAGTGCTCTTACAGCCTAGTGGGAACATCTCTTCCAAAGGCCTGTGAAATGCAGTTTCTTTGCAGGCCTGATCTGGCTGAAGTAGGACTTCTGCTCTGGGTGTGCTACTTTGCCCTAGAGCGGAAAGGCACAACGTGCAGGCTTCTTTCCAAAGGGCGAGTTGGGCCCAACAGCATCTTGCTTCCAGCTCTTTGGGAAGCTAAGAAACAACTCGCTCTGCACAGTGCTCTTACAGCCTACCGGGAACATCTCTTCCAAAGGCCTGTGAAACGCAGTTTCTTTGCAGGCCTGATCTGGCTGAAGTAGGACTTCTGCTCTGGGTGTGCTACTTTGCCCTAGAGCTGAAAGGCACAACGTGCAGGCTTCTTTCCAAAGGGCGAGTTGGGCCCCACAGCATCTTGCTTACAGCGCTTTGGGAAGCTAAGAAACAACTCGCTCTGCACAGTGCTCTTACAGCCTAGTGGGAACATCTCTTCCACAGGCCTGTGAAACGCAGTTTCTTTGCAGGCCTGATCTGGCTGAAGTAGGACTTCTGCTCTGGGTGTGCTACTTTGCCCTAGAGCTGAAAGGCACAACGTGCAGGCTTCTTTCCAAAGGGCGAGATGGGCCCCACAGCATCTTGCTTCCAGCTCTTTGGGAAGCTAAGAAACAACTCGCTCTGCAGAGTGCTCTTACAGCCTAGTGGGAACATCTCTTCCAAAGGCCTGTGAAACGCAGTTTCTTTGCAGGCCTGATCTGGCTGAAGTAGGACTTCTGCTCTGGGTGTGCTACTTTGCCCTAGAGCTGAAAGGCACAACGTGCAGGCTTCTTTCCAAAGGGCGAGTTGGGCCCCACAGCATCTTGCTTCCAGCTCTTTGGGAAGCTAAGAAACAACTCGCTCTGCACAGTGCTCTTACAGCCTAGTGGGAACATCTCTTCCAAAGGCCTGTGAAACGCAGTTTCTTTGCAGGCCTGATCTGGCTGAAGTAGGACTTCTGCTCTGGGTGTGCTACTTTGCCCTAGAGCTGAAAGGCACAACGTGCAGGCTTCTTTCCAAAGGGCGAGTTGGGCCCCACAGCATCTTGCTTCCAGCTCTTTGGGAAGCTAAGACACAACTCGCTCTGCAGAGTGCTCTTACAGCCTACCTGGAACATGTCGTCCAAAGGCCTGTGAAACGCAGTTTCTTTGCAGGCCTGATCTGGCTGAAGTAGGACTTCTGCTCTGGGTGTGCTACTTTGCCCTGGAGCTGAAAGGCACAACGTGCAGGCTTCTTTCCAAAGGGCGAGTTGGGCCCCACAGCATCTTGCTTCCAGCTCTTTGGGAACCTAAGAAACAACTCGCTCTGCACAGTGCTCTTACAGCCTACCGGGAACGTCACTTCCAACGGCTTGTGAAACGCAGTTTCTTTGCAGCCCTGATCTGGCTGAAGTAGGACTTTTGCTCTGGGTGTGATACTTTGCCCTAGAGCTGAAAGGCACAACGTGAAGGCTTCTTTCCAAAGGGCGAGTTCGGCCCCACAGCATCTTGCTTCCATCCCTTTGGGAAGCTAAGAAACTACTCGCTCTGCACAGTGCTCTTACAGCCTACCGGGAACATCTCTTCCAAAGGCCTGTGAAACGCAGTTTCTTTGCAGGCCTGATCTGGCTGAAGTAGGACTTCTGCTCTGGGTGTGCTACTTTGCCCTAGAGCTGAAAGGCACAACGTGCAGTCTTCTTTCCAAAGGGCGAGTTGGGCCCCACAGCATCTTGCTTCCAGCTCTTGGGGAAGCTAAGAAACAACTCGCTCTGCACAGTGCTCTTACAGCCTACCGGGAACATCTCTTCCAAAGGCCTGTGAAACGCAGTTTCTTTGCAGGCCTGATCTGGCTGAAGTAGGACTTCTGCTCTGGGTGTGCTACTTTGCCCTAGAGCTGAAAGGCACAACGTGCAGGCTTCTTTCCAAAGGGCGAGTTGGGCCCCACAGCATCTTGCTTCCAGCTCTTTGGGAAGCTAAGACACAACTCGCTGTGCACAGTGCTCTTACAGCCTACCAGGAACATGTCTTCCAAAGGCCTGTGAAACGCAGTTTCTTTGCAGGCCTGATCTGGCTGAAGTAGGACTTCTGCTCTGGGGGTGCTACTTTGCCCTGGAGCTGAAAGGCACAACGTGCAGTCATCTTTCAAAAAGGCGAGTTGGGCCCCACAGCATCTTGCTTCCAGCTCTTTGGGAACCTAAGAAACAACTCGCTCTGCACAGTGCTCTTACAGCCTACCGGGAACGTCACTTCCAATGGCCTGTGAAACGCAGTTTCTTTGCAGGCCTGATCTGGCTGAAGTAGGACTTCTGCTCTGGGTGTGCTACTTTGCCCTAGAGCTGAAAGGCACAACGTGCAGGCTTCTTTCCAAAGGGCGAGTTGGGCCCCACAGCATCTTGCTTCCATCCCTTTGAGAAGCTAAGAAACAACTCGCTCTGCACAGTGCTCTTACAGCCTACCGCTAACATCTCTTCCAAAGGCCTGTGAAACGCAGTTTCTTTGCAGGCCTGATCTGGCTGAAGTAGGACTTCTGCTCTGGGTGTGCTACTTTGCCCTAGAGCTGAAAGGCACAACGTGCAGGCTTCTTTCCAAAGGGCGAGATGGGCCCCACAGCATCTTGCTTCCAGCTCTTTGGGACGCTTAGAAACCACTCGCTCTGCACAGTGCTCTTACAGCCTACCGCTAACATCTCTTCCAAAGGCCTGTGAAACGCAGTTTCTTTGCAGGCCTGATCTGGCTGAAGTAGGACTTCTGCTCTGGGTGTGCTTCTTTGCCCTAGAGCTGAAAGGCACAACGTGCAGGCTTCTTTCCAAAGGGCGAGTTGGGCCCCACAGCATCTTGCTTCCAGCTCTTTGGGAAGCTAAGAAACAACTCGCTCTGCACAGTGCTCTTACAGCCTACCGGGAACATGTCTTCCAAAGGCCTGTGAAACGCAGTTTCTTTGCAGGCCTGATCTGGCTGAAGTAGGACTTCTGCTCTGGGTGTGCTACTTTGCCCTACAGCTGAAAGGCACAACGTGCAGGCTTCTTTCCAAAGGGCGAGTTGGGCCCCACAGCATCTTGCTTCCAGCTCTTGGGGAAGCTAAGAAACAACTCGCTCTGCACAGTGCTCTTACAGCCTAGTGGGAACATCTCTTCCAAAGGCCTGTGAAACGCAGTTTCTTTGCAGGCCTGATCTGGCTGAAGTAGGACTTCTGCTCTGGGTGTGCTACTTTGCCCTAGAGCTGAAAGGCACAACGTGCAGGCTTCTTTCCAAAGGGCGAGTTGGGCCCCACAGCATCTTGCTTCCAGCTCTTGGGGAAGCTAAGAAACAACTCGCTCTGCACAGTGCTCTTACAGCCTACCGGGAACATGTCTTCCAAAGGCCTGTGAAACGCAGTTTCTTTGCAGGCCTGATCTGGCTGAAGTAGGACTTCTGCTCTGGGTGTGCTACTTTGCCCTAGAGCTGAAAGGCACAACGTGCAGGCTTCTTTCCAAAGGGCGAGTTGGGCCCCACAGCATCTTGCTTCCAGCTCTTTGGGAAGCTAAGAAACCACTCGCTCTGCACAGTGCTCTTACAGCCTACCGGGAACATGTCTTCCAAAGGCCTGTGAAACGCAGTTTCTTTGCGTGCCTCATCTGGCTGAAGTAGGACTTTTGCTCTGGGTGTGATACTTTGCCCTAGAGCTGAAAGGCACAACGTGAAGGCTTCTTTCCAAAGGGCGAGTTCGACCCCACAGCATCTTGCTTCCATCCCTTTGGGAAGCTAAGAAACAACTCGCTCTGCACAGTGCTCTTACAGCCTACCGCTAACATCTCTTCCAAAGGCCTGTGAAACGCAGTTTCTTTGCAGGCCTGATCTGGCTGAAGTAGGACTTCTGCTCTGGGTGTGCTTCTTTGCCCTAGAGCTGAAAGGCACAACGTGCAGGCTTCTTTCCAAAGGGCGAGTTGGGCCCCACAGCATCTTGCTTCCAGCTCTTTGGGAAGCTAAGAAACAACTCGCTCTGCACAGTGCTCTTACAGCCTACCGGGAACATCTCTTCCAAAGGCCTGTGAAACGCAGTTTCTTTGCAGGCCTGATCTGGCTGAAGTAGGACTTCTGCTCTGGGTGTGCTACTTTGCCCTAGAGCTGAAAGGCACAACGTGCAGGCTTCTTTCCAAAGGGCGAGTTGGGCCCCACAGCATCTTGCTTCCAGCTCTTTGGGAAGCTAAGAAACAACTCGCTCTTGCCCAGTGCTCTTACAGCCTACCGGGAACATCTCTTCCAAAGGCCTGTGAAACGCAGTTTCTTTGCAGGCCTGATCTGGCTGCAGTAGGACTTCTGCTCTGGGTGTGCTACTTTGCCCTAGAGCTGAAAGGCACAACGTGCAGGCTTCTTTCCAAAGGGCGAGTTGGGCCCCACAGCATCTTGCTTCCAGCGCTTTGGGAAGCTAAGAAACAACTCGCTCTGCACAGTGCTCTTACAGCCTACCAGGAACATCTCTTCCAAAGGCCTGTGAAACGCAGTTTCTTTGCAGGCCTGATCTGGCTGAAGTAGGACTTCTGCTCTGGGTGTGCTTCTTTGCCCTAGAGCTGAAAGGCACAAGGTGCAGGCTTCTTTCCAAAGGGCGAGTTGGGCCCCACAGCATCTTGCTTCCAGCTCTTTGGGAAGCTAAGAAACAACTCGCTCTGCACAGTGCTCTTACAGCCTACCGGGAACATCTCTTCCAAAGGCCTGTGAAACGCAGTTTCTTTGCAGGCCTGATCTGGCTGAAGTAGGACTTCTGCTCTGGGTGTGCTACTTTGCCCTAGAGCTGAAAGTCACAACGTGCAGTCTTCTTTCCAAAGGGCGAGTTGGGCCCCACAGCATCTTGCTTCCAGCTCTTTGGGAAGCTAAGAAACAACTCGCTCTGCACAGTGCTCTTACAGCCTACCGGGAACATCTCTTCCAAAGGCCTGTGAAACGCAGTTTCTTTGCAGGCCTGATCTGGCTGAAGTAGGACTTCTGCTCTGGGTGTGCTACTTTGCCCTAGAGCTGAAAGGCACAACGTGCAGGCTTCTTTCCAAAGGGCGAGTTGGGCCCCACAGCATCTTGCTTCCAGCTCTTTGGGAAGCTAAGAAACCACTCGCTCTGCACAGTGCTCTTACAGCCTACCGGGAACATCTCTTCCAAAGGCCTGTGAAACGCAGTTTCTTTGCAGGCCTGATCTGGCTGAAGTAGGACTTCTGCTCTGGATGTGCTACTTTGCCCTAGAGCGGAAATGCACAAGGTGCAGGCTTCTTTCCAAAGGGCGAGTTGGGCCCCACAGCATCTTGCTTCCAGCTCTTTGGGAAGCTAAGAAACAACTCGCTCTGCACAGTGCTCTTACAGCCTACCGGGAACATCTCTTCCAAAGGCCTGTGAAACGCAGTTTCTTTGCAGGCCTGATCTGGCTGAAGTAGGACTTCTGCTCTGGGTGTACTACTTTGCCCTAGAGCTGAAAGGCACAACGTGCAGGCTTCTTTCCAAAGGGCGAGTTGGGCCCCACGGCATCTTGCTTCCAGCTCTTTGGGAAGCTAAGAAACCACTCGCTCTGCACAGTGCTCTTACAGCCTACCGGGAACATCTCTTCCAAAGGCCTTTGAAACGCAGTTTCTTTGCAGGCCTGATCTGGCTGAAGTAGGACTTCTGCTCTGGGTGTGCTACTTTGCCCTAGAGCTGAAAGGCACAACGTGCAGGCTTCTTTCCAAAGGGCGAGTTGGGCCCCACAGCATCTTGCTTCCAGCTCTTTGGGAAGCTAAGAAACAACTCGCTCTGCACAGTGCTCTTACAGCCTACCGGGAACATCTCTTCCAAAGGCCTGTGAAACGCAGTTTCTTTGCAGGCCTGATCTGGCTGAAGTAGGACTTCTGCTCTGGGTGTGCTACTTTGCCCTAGAGCTGAAAGGCACAACGTGCAGGCTTCTTTCCAAAGGGCGAGTTGGGCCCCACAGCATCTTGCTTCCAGCTCTTTGGGAAGCTAAGAAACCACTCGCTCTGCACAGTGCTCTTACAGCCTACCGGGAACATCTCTTCCAAAGGCCTGTGAAACGCAGTTTCTTTGCAGGCCTGATGTGGCTGAAGTAGGACTTCTGCTCTGGGTGTGCTACTTTGCCCTAGAGCTGAAAGGCACAACGTGCAGGCTTCTTTCCAAAGGGCGAGTTTGGCCCCACAGCATCTTGCTTCCAGCTCTTGGGGAAGCTAAGAAACAACTCGCTCTGCACAGTGCTCTTACAGCCTACCGGGAACATCTCTTCCAAAGGCCTGTGAAACGCAGTTTCTTTGCAGTCCTGATCTGGCTGAAGTAGGACTTCTGCTCTGGGTGTGCTACTTTGCCCTAGAGCTGAAAGGCACAACGTGCAGGCTTCTTTCCAAAGGGCGAGTTGGGCCCCACAGCATCTTGCTTCCAGCTCTTTGGGAAGCTAAGAAACAACTCGCTCTGCACAGTGCTCTTACAGCCTAGTGGGAACATCTCTTCCAAAGGCCTGTGAAACGCAGTTTCTTTGCAGGCCTGATCTGGCTGAAGTAGGACTTCTGCTCTGGGTGTGCTACTTTGCCCTAGAGCTGAAAGGCACAACGTGCAGGCTTCTTTCCAAAGGGCGAGTTGGGCCCCACAGCATCTTGCTTCCAGCTCTTTGGGAAGCTAAGAAACCACTCGCTCTGCACAGTGCTCTTACAGCCTACCGGGAACATCTCTTCCAAAGGCCTGTGAAACGCAGTTTCTTTGCAGGCCTGATCTGGCTGAAGTAGGACTTCTGCTCTGGATGTGCTACTTTGCCCTAGAGCGGAAATGCACAAGGTGCAGGCTTCTTTCCAAAGGGCGAGTTGGGCCCCACAGCATCTTGCTTCCAGCTCTTTGGGAAGCTAAGAAACAACTCGCTCTGCACAGTGCTCTTACAGCCTACCGGGAACATCTCTTCCAAAGGCCTGTGAAATGCAGTTTCTTTGCAGGCCTGATCTGGCTGAAGTAGGACTTCTGCTCTGGGTGTACTACTTTGCCCTAGAGCTGAAAGGCACAACGTGCAGGCTTCTTTCCAAAGGGCGAGTTGGGCCCCACGGCATCTTGCTTCCAGCTCTTTGGGAAGCTAAGAAACCACTCGCTCTGCACAGTGCTCTTACAGCCTACCGGGAACATCTCTTCCAAAGGCCTTTGAAACGCAGTTTCTTTGCAGGCCTGATCTGGCTGAAGTAGGACTTCTGCTCTGGGTGTGCTACTTTGCCCTAGAGCTGAAAGGCACAACGTGCAGGCTTCTTTCCAAAGGGCGAGTTGGGCCCCACAGCATCTTGCTTCCAGCTCTTTGGGAAGCTAAGAAACAACTCGCTCTGCACAGTGCTCTTACAGCCTACCGGGAACATCTCTTCCAAAGGCCTGTGAAACGCAGTTTCTTTGCAGGCCTGATCTGGCTGAAGTAGGACTTCTGCTCTGGGTGTGCTACTTTGCCCTAGAGCTGAAAGGCACAACGTGCAGGCTTCTTTCCAAAGGGCGAGTTGGGCCCCACAGCATCTTGCTTCCAGCTCTTTGGGAAGCTAAGAAACCACTCGCTCTGCACAGTGCTCTTACAGCCTACCGGGAACATCTCTTCCAAAGGCCTGTGAAACGCAGTTTCTTTGCAGGCCTGATGTGGCTGAAGTAGGACTTCTGCTCTGGGTGTGCTACTTTGCCCTAGAGCTGAAAGGCACAACGTGCAGGCTTCTTTCCAAAGGGCGAGTTTGGCCCCACAGCATCTTGCTTCCAGCTCTTGGGGAAGCTAAGAAACAACTCGCTCTGCACAGTGCTCTTACAGCCTACCGGGAACATCTCTTCCAAAGGCCTGTGAAACGCAGTTTCTTTGCAGTCCTGATCTGGCTGAAGTAGGACTTCTGCTCTGGGTGTGCTACTTTGCCCTAGAGCTGAAAGGCACAACGTGCAGGCTTCTTTCCAAAGGGCGAGTTGGGCCCCACAGCATCTTGCTTCCAGCTCTTTGGGAAGCTAAGAAACAACTCGCTCTGCACAGTGCTCTTACAGCCTAGTGGGAACATCTCTTCCAAAGGCCTGTGAAACGCAGTTTCTTTGCAGGCCTGATCTGGCTGAAGTAGGACTTCTGCTCTGGGTGTGCTACTTTGCCCTAGAGCTGAAAGGCACAACGTGCAGGCTTCTTTCCAAAGGGCGAGTTGGGCCCCACAGCATCTTGCTTCCAGCTCTTTGGGAAGCTAAGACACAACTCGCTCTGCACAGTGCTCTTACAGCCTACCAGGAACATGTCTTCCAAAGGCCTGTGAAACGCAGTTTCTTTGCAGGCCTGATCTGGCTGAAGTAGGACTTCTGCTCTGGGTGTGCTACTTTGCCCTAGAGCTGAAAGGCACAACGTGCAGGCTTCTTTCCAAAGGGCGAGTTGGGCCCCACAGCATCTTGCTTCCAGCGCTTTGGGAAGCTAAGAAACAACTCGCTCTGCACAGTGCTCTTACAGCCTAGTGGGAACATCTCTTCCAAAGGCCTGTGAAACGCAGTTTCTTTGCAGGCCTGATCTGGCTGAAGTAGGACTTCTGCTCTGGGTGTGCTACTTTGCCCTAGAGCTGAAAGGCACAACGTGCAGGCTTCTTTCCAAAGGGCGAGTTGGGCCCCACAGCATCTTGCTTCCAGCTCTTTGGGAAGCTAAGAAACCACTCGCTCTGCACAGTGCTCTTACAGCCTACCGGGAACATCTCTTCCAAAGGCCTGTGAAACGCAGTTTCTTTGCAGGCCTGATGTGGCTGAAGTAGGACTTCTGCTCTGGGTGTGCTACTTTGCCCTAGAGCTGAAAGGCACAACGTGCAGGCTTCTTTCCAAAGGGCGAGTTGGGCCCCACAGCATCTTGCTTTTAGCTCTTTGGGAAGCTAAGAAACAACTCGCTCTGCACAGTGCTCTTACAGCCTAGTGGGAACATCTCTTCCAAAGGCCTGTGAAACGCAGTTTCTTTGGAGGCCTGATCTGGCTGAAGTAGGACTTCTGCTCTGGGTGTGCTACTTTGCCCTAGAGCTGAAAGGCACAACGTGCAGGCTTCTTTCCAAAGGGCGAGTTTGGCCCCACAGCATCTTGCTTCCAGCTCTTGGGGAAGCTAAGAAACAACTCGCTCTGCACAGTGCTCTTACAGCCTACCGGGAACATCTCTTCCAAAGGCCTGTGAAACGCAGTTTCTTTGCAGTCCTGATCTGGCTGAAGTAGGACTTCTGCTCTGGGTGTGCTACTTTGCCCTAGAGCTGAAAGGCACAACGTGCAGGCTTCTTTCCAAAGGGCGAGTTGGGCCCCACAGCATCTTGCTTCCAGCTCTTTGGGAAGCTAAGAAACAACTCGCTCTGCACAGTGCTCTTACAGCCTAGTGGGAACATCTCTTCCAAAGGCCTGTGAAACGCAGTTTCTTTGCAGGCCTGATCTGGCTGAAGTAGGACTTCTGCTCTGGGTGTGCTACTTTGCCCTAGAGCTGAAAGGCACAACGTGCAGGCTTCTTTCCAAAGGGCGAGTTGGGCCCCACAGCATCTTGCTTCCAGCTCTTTGGGAAGCTAAGACACAACTCGCTCTGCACAGTGCTCTTACAGCCTACCAGGAACATGTCTTCCAAAGGCCTGTGAAACGCAGTTTCTTTGCAGGCCTGATCTGGCTGAAGTAGGACTTCTGCTCTGGGTGTGCTACTTTGCCCTAGAGCTGAAAGGCACAACGTGCAGGCTTCTTTCCAAAGGGCGAGTTGGGCCCCACAGCATCTTGCTTCCAGCTCTTTGGGAAGCTAAGAAACAACTCGCTCTGCACAGTGCTCTTACAGCCTAGTGGGAACATCTCTTCCAAAGGCCTGTGAAACGCAGTTTCTTTGCAGGCATGATCTGGCTGAAGTAGGACTTCTGCTCTGGGTGTGCTACTTTGCCCTAGAGCTGAAAGGCACAACGTGCAGGCTTCTTTCCAAAGGGCGAGTTGGGCCCCACAGCATCTTGCTTCCAGCTCTTTGGGAAGCTAAGAAACAACTCGTTCGGCACAGTGCTCTTACAGCCTAGTGGGAACATCTCTTCCAAAGGCCTGTGAAACGCAGTTTCTTTGCAGGCCTGATCTGGCTGAAGTAGGACTTCTGCTCTGGGTGTGCTACTTTGCCCTAGAGCTGAAAGGCACAACGTGCAGGCTTCTTTCCAAAGGGCGAGTTGGGCCCCACAGCATCTTGCTTCCAGCTCTTTGGGAAGCTAAGAAACCACTCGCTCTGCACAGTGCTCTTACTGCCTAGTGGGAACATCTCTTCCAAAGGCCTGTGAAACGCAGTTTCTTTGCAGGCCTGATCTGGCTGAAGTAGCACTTCTGCTCTGGGTGTGCTACTTTGCCCTAGAGCTGAAAGGCACAACGTGCAGGCTTCTTTCCAAGGGGCGAGTTGGGCCCCACAGCATCTTGCTTCCAGCTCTTTGGGAAGCTAAGAAACAACTCGGTCTTCACAGTGCTCTTACAGATTACCGGGAACATCTCTTCCAAAGGCCTGTGAAACGCAGTTTCTTTGCAGGCCTGATCTGGCTGAAGTAGGACTTCTGCTCTGGGTGTGCTACTTTGCCCTAGAGCTGAAAGGCACAACGTGCAGGCTTCTTTCCAAAGGGCGAGTTGGGCCCCACAGCATCTTGCTTCCAGCTCTTGGGGAAGCTAAGAAACAACTCGCTCTGCACAGTGCTCTTACAGCCTACCGGGAACATCTCTTCCAAAGGCCTGTGAAACGCAGTTTCTTTGCAGGCCTGATCTGGCTGAAGTAGGACTTCTGCTCTGTGTGTGCTACTTTGCCCTAGAGTGGAAAGAGACAACGTGCAGGCTTCTTTCCAAAGGGCGAATTAGGCCCCACAGCATCTTGCTTCCAGCTCTTTGGGAAGCTAAGAAACAACTCGCTCTGCACAGTGCTCTTACAGCCTACCGGGAACATCTCTTCCAAAGGCCTGTGAAACGCAGTTTCTTTGCAGGCCTGATCTGGCTGAAGTAGGACTTCTGCTCTGGGTGTGCTACTTTGCCCTAGAGCTGAAAGGCACAACGTGCAGGCTTCTTTCCAAAGGGCGAGTTGGGCCCCACAGCATCTTGCTTCCAGCGCTTTGGGAAGCTAAGAAACAACTCGCTCTGCACAGTGCTCTTACAGCCTACCGGGAACATCTCTTCCAAAGGCCTGTGAAACGCAGTTTCTTTGCAGGCCTGATCTGGCTGAAGTAGGACTTCTGCTCTGGGTGTGCTACTTTGCCCTAGAGCTGAAAGGCACAACGTGCAGGCTTCTTTCCAAATGGCGAGTTGGGCCCCACAGCATCTTGCTTCCAGCTCTTTGGGAAGCTAAGAAACCACTCGCTCTGCACAGTGCTCTTACAGCCTACGGGGAACATGTCTTCCAAAGGCCTGTGAAACGCAGTTTCTTTGCAGGCCTGATCTGGCTGAAGTACGACTTCTGCTCTGGGTGTGCTACTTTGCCCTAGAGCTGAAAGGCACAACGTGCAGGCTTCTTTCCAAAGGGCGAGTTGGGCCCCACAGCATCTTGCTTTCAGCTCTTTGGGAAGCTAAGAAACAACTCGCTCTGCACAGTGCTCTTACAGCCTAGTGGGAACATCTCTTCCAAAGGCCTGTGAAACGCAGTTTCTTTGCAGGCCTGATCTGGCTGAAGTAGGACTTCTGCTCTGGGTGTGCTACTTTGCCCTAGAGCTGAAAGGCACAACGTGCAGGCTTCTTTCCAAAGGGCGAGTTGGGCCCCACAGCATCTTGCTTCCAGCTCTTTGGGAAGCTAAGAAACCACTCGCTCTGCACAGTGCTCTTACAGCCTACCGGGAACATCTCTTCCAAAGGCCTGTGAAACGCAGTTTCTTTGAAGGCCAGATCTGGCTGAAGTAGGACTTCTGCTCTGGGTGTGCTACTTTGCCCTAGAGCTGAAAGGCACAACGTGCAGGCTTCTTTCCAAATGGCGAGTTGGGCCCCACAGCATCTTGCTTCCAGCTCTTTCCGAACCTAAGAAACCACTCGCTCTGCACAGTGCTCTTACAGCCTACTGGGAACATCTCTTCCAAAGGCCTGAGAAACGCAATTTCTTTGCATGCCTCATCTGGCTGAAGTAGGACTTCTGCTCTGGGTGTGCTACTTTGCGCTGGAGCTGAAAGGCACAACGTGCAGGCTTCTTTCCAAAGGGCGAGTTGGGCCCCACAGCATCTTGCTTCCAGCTCTTTGGGAAGCTAAGAAACAACTCGCTCTACACAGTGATCTTATAGCCTACCGGGAAGGTGTCTTCCAAAGACCTGTGAAATGCAGTTTCTTTGCAGGCCTGATCTGGCTGAAGTAGGACTCCTGCTCTGGGTTTGCTACATTGCCCTAGAGCTGAAAGGCACAACGTGCAGGCTACTTTACAATGGGCGAGTTGGGCCCCACAGCATCTTGCTCCCAGCTCTTTGGGAAGCGAAGAAACCACTCGCTCTGCACAGTGCTCTTACAGCCTACCGGGAACATCTCTTCCAAAGGCCTGTGAAACGCAGTTTCTTTGCAGGCCTGATCTGGCTGAAGTAGGACTTCTGCTCTGGGTGTGCTACTTTGCCCTAGAGCTGAAAGGCACAACGTGCAGGCTTCTTTCCAAAGGGCGAGTTGGGCCCCACAGCATCTTGCTTCCAGCTCTTTGGGAAGCTAAGAAACAACTCGCTCTGCACAGTGCTCTTACAGCCTACCGGGAACATCTCTTCCAAAGGCCTGTGAAAGGCAGTTTCTTTGCAGGCCTGATCTGGCTGAAGTAGGACTTCTGCTCTGGGTGTGCTACTTTGCCCTAGAGCTGAAAGGCACAACGTGCAGGCTTCTTTCCAAAGGGCGAGTTGGGCCCCACAGCATCTTGCTTCCAGCTCTTTGGGAAGCTAAGAAACCACTCGCTCTGCACAGTGCTCTTACAGCCTAGTGGGAACATGTCTTCCAAAGGCCTGTGAAACGCAGTTTCTTTGCAGGCCTGATCTGGCTGAAGTAGGACTTCTGCTCTGGGTGTGCTACTTTGCCCTAGAGCTGAAAGGCACAACGTGCAGGCTTCTTTCCAAAGGGCGAGTTGGGCCCCACAGCATCTTGCTTCCAGCTCTTTGGGAAGCTAAGAAACAACTCGCTCTGCACAGTGCTCTTACAGCCTACCGGGAACATCTCTTCCAAAGGCCTGTGAAACGCAGTTTCTTTGCAGGCCTGATCTGGCTGAAGTAGGACTTCTGCTCTGGGTGTGCTACTTTGCCCTAGAGCTGAAAGGCACAACGTGCAGGCTTCTTTCCAAAGGGCGAGTTGGGCCCCACAGCATCTTGCTTCCAGCTCTTGGGGAAGCTAAGAAACAACTCGCTCTGCACAGTGATCTTACAGCCTACCGGGAACATCTCTTCCAAAGGCCTGTGAAACGCAGTTTCTTTGCAGGCCTGATCTGGCTGAAGTAGGACTTCTGCTCTGGGTGTGCTACTTTGCCCTAGAGCTGAAAGGCACAACGTGCAGGCTTCTTTCCAAAGGGCGAGTTGGGCCCCACAGCATCTTGCTTCCAGCTCTTTGGGAAGCTAAGAAACAACTCGCTCTGCACAGTGCTCTTACAGCCTACCGGGAACATCTCTTCCAAAGGCCTGTGAAACGCAGTTTCTTTGCAGGCCTGATCTGGCTGAAGTAGGACTTCTGCTCTGGGTGTGCTACTTTGCCCTAGAGCTGAAAGGCACAACGTTCAGGCTTCTTTCCAAAGGGCGAGTTGGGCCCCACAGCATCTTGCTTCCAGCTCTTTGGGAACCTAAGAAACCACTCGCTATGCACAGTGCTCTTACAGCCTACCGGGAACATGTCTTCCAAAGGCCTGTGAAACGCAGTTTCTTTGCAGGCCTGATCTGGCTGCAGTAGGACTTCTGCTCTGGGTGTGCTACTTTGCCCTAGAGCTGAAAGGCACAACGTGCAGGCTTCTTTCCAAAGGGCGAGTTGGGCCCCACAGCATCTTGCTTCCAGCTCTTTGGGAAGCTAAGACACAACTCGCTCTGCAGAGTGCTCTTACAGCCTACCTGGAACATGTCTTCCAAAGGCCTGTGAAACGCAGTTTCTTTGCAGGCCTGATCTGGCTGAAGTAGGACTTCTGCTCTGGGTGTGCTACTTTGCCCTGGAGCTGAAAGGCACAACGTGCAGGCTTCTTTCCAAAGGGCGAGTTGGTCCCCACAGCATCTTGCTTCCAGCTCTTTGGGAACCTAAGAAACAACTCGCTCTGCACAGTGCTCTTACAGCCTACCGGGAACGTCACTTCCAAAGGCCTGTGAAACGCAGTTTCTTTGCAGCCCTGATCTGGCTGAAGTAGGACTTTTGCTCTGGGTGTGATACTTTGCCCTAGAGCTGAAAGGCACAACGTGAAGGCTTCTGTCCAAAGGGCGAGTTCGGCCCCACAGCATCTTGCTTCCATCCCTTTGGGAAGCTAAGAAACAACTCGCTCTGCACAGTGCTCTTACAGCCTACCGCTAACATGTCTTCCAAAGGCCTGTGAAACGCAGTTTCTTTGCAGGCCTGATCTGGCTGAAGTAGGACTTCTGCTCTGGGTGTGCTACTTTGCCCTAGAGCTGAAAGGCACAACGTGCAGGCTTCTTTCCAAAGGGCGAGTTGGGCCCCACAGCATCTTGCTTCCAGCTCTTTGGGAAGCTAAGAAACAACTCGCTCTGCACAGTGCTCTTACAGCCTAGTGGGAACATCTCTTCCAAAGGCCTGTGAAACGCAGTTTCTTTGCAGGCCTGATCTGGCTGAAGTAGGACTTCTGCTCTGGGTGTGCTACTTTGCCCTAGAGCTGAAAGGCACAACGTGCAGGCTTCTTTCCAAAGGGCGAGTTGGGCCCCACAGCATCTTGCTTCCAGCTCTTTGGGAAGCTAAGACACAACTCGCTCTGCACAGTGCTCTTACAGCCTACCAGGAACATGTCTTCCAAAGGCCTGTGAAACGCAGTTTCTTTGCAGGCCTGATCTGGCTGAAGTAGGACTTCTGCTCTGGGTGTGCTACTTTGCCCTAGAGCTGAAAGGCACAACGTGCAGGCTTCTTTCCAAAGGGCGAGTTGGGCCCCACAGCATCTTGCTTCCAGCTCTTTGGGAAGCTAAGAAACCACTCGCTCTGCACAGTGCTCTTACAGCCTACCGGGAACATCTCTTCCAAAGGCCTGTGAAACGCAGTTTCTTTGCAGGCCTGATGTGGCTGAAGTAGGACTTCTGCTCTGGGTGTGCTACTTTGCCCTAGAGCTGAAAGGCACAACGTGCAGGCTTCTTTCCAAAGGGCGAGTTGGGCCCCACAGCATCTTGCTTCCAGCTCTTTGGGAAGCTAAGAAACAACTCGCTCTGCACAGTGCTCTTACAGCCTAGTGGGAACATCTCTTCCAAAGGCCTGTGAAACGCAGTTTCTTTGGAGGCCTGATCTGGCTGAAGTAGGACTTCTGCTCTGGGTGTGCTACTTTGCCCTAGAGCTGAAAGGCACAACGTGCAGGCTTCTTTCCAAAGGGCGAGTTTGGCCCCACAGCATCTTGCTTCCAGCTCTTGGGGAAGCTAAGAAACAACTCGCTCTGCACAGTGCTCTTACAGCCTACCGGGAACATCTCTTCCAAAGGCCTGTGAAACGCAGTTTCTTTGCAGTCCTGATCTGGCTGAAGTAGGACTTCTGCTCTGGGTGTGCTACTTTGCCCTAGAGCTGAAAGGCACAACGTGCAGGCTTCTTTCCAAAGGGCGAGTTGGGCCCCACAGCATCTTGCTTCCAGCTCTTTGGGAAGCTAAGAAACAACTCGCTCTGCACAGTGCTCTTACAGCCTAGTGGGAACATCTCTTCCAAAGGCCTGTGAAACGCAGTTTCTTTGCAGGCCTGATCTGGCTGAAGTAGGACTTCTGCTCTGGGTGTGCTACTTTGCCCTAGAGCTGAAAGGCACAACGTGCAGGCTTCTTTCCAAAGGGCGAGTTGGGCCCCACAGCATCTTGCTTCCAGCTCTTTGGGAAGCTAAGACACAACTCGCTCTGCACAGTGCTCTTACAGCCTACCAGGAACATGTCTTCCAAAGGCCTGTGAAACGCAGTTTCTTTGCAGGCCTGATCTGGCTGAAGTAGGACTTCTGCTCTGGGTGTGCTACTTTGCCCTAGAGCGGAAAGGCACAACGTGCAGGCTTCTTTCCAAAGGGCGAATTGGGCCCCACAGCATCTTGCTTCCAGCTCGTTGGGAAGCTAAGAAACAACTCGCTCTGCACAGTGCTCTTACAGCCTACCGGGAACATCTCTTCCAAAGGCCTGTGAAACGCAGTTTCTTTGCAGGCCTGATCTGGCTGAAGTAGGACTTCTGCTCTGGGTGTGCTTCTTTGCCCTAGAGCTGAAAGGCACAACGTGCAGGCTTCTTTCCAAAGGGCGAGTTGGGCCCCACAGCATCTTGCTTCCAGCTCTTTGGGAAGCTAAGAAACAACTCGCTCTGCACAGTGCTCTTACAGCCTACCGGGAACATGTCTTCCAAAGGCCTGTGAAACGCAGTTTCTTTGCAGGCCTGATCTGGCTGAAGTAGGACTTCTGCTCTGGGTGTGCTACTTTGCCCTAGAGCTGAAAGGCACAACGTGCAGGCTTCTTTCCAAAGGGCGAGTTGGGCCCCACAGCATCTTGCTTCCAGCTCTTGGGGAAGCTAAGAAACAACTCGCTCTGCACAGTGCTCTTACAGCCTACCGGGAACATCTCTTCCAAAGGCCTGTGAAACGCAGTTTCTTTGCAGGCCTGATCTGGCTGAAGTAGGACTTCTGCTCTGGGTGTGCTACTTTGCCCTAGAGCTGAAAGGCACAACGTGCAGGCTTCTTTCCAAAGGGCGAGTTGGGCCCCACAGCATCTTGCTTCCAGCTCTTTGGGAAGCTAAGAAACAACTCGCTCTGCACAGTGCTCTTACAGCCTAGTGGGAACATCTCTTCCAAAGGCCTGTGAAACGCAGTTTCTTTGCAGGCATGATCTGGCTGAAGTAGGACTTCTGCTCTGGGTGTGCTACTTTGCCCTAGAGCTGAAAGGCACAACGTGCAGGCTTCTTTCCAAAGGGCGAGTTGGGCCCCACAGCATCTTGCTTCCAGCTCTTTGGGAAGCTAAGAAACAACTCGTTCGGCACAGTGCTCTTACAGCCTAGTGGGAACATCTCTTCCAAAGGCCTGTGAAACGCAGTTTCTTTGCAGGCCTGATCTGGCTGAAGTAGGACTTCTGCTCTGGGTGTGCTACTTTGCCCTAGAGCTGAAAGGCACAACGTGCAGGCTTCTTTCCAAAGGGCGAGTTGGGCCCCACAGCATCTTGCTTCCAGCTCTTTGGGAAGCTAAGAAACCACTCGCTCTGCACAGTGCTCTTACAGCCTAGTGGGAACATCTCTTCCAAAGGCCTGTGAAACGCAGTTTCTTTGCAGGCCTGATCTGGCTGAAGTAGCACTTCTGCTCTGGGTGTGCTACTTTGCCCTAGAGCTGAAAGGCACAACGTGCAGGCTTCTTTCCAAGGGGCGAGTTGGGCCCCACAGCATCTTGCTTCCAGCTCTTTGGGAAGCTAAGAAACAACTCGGTCTTCACAGTGCTCTTACAGATTACCGGGAACATCTCTTCCAAAGGCCTGTGAAACGCAGTTTCTTTGCAGGCCTGATCTGGCTGAAGTAGGACTTCTGCTCTGGGTGTGCTACTTTGCCCTAGAGCTGAAAGGCACAACGTGCAGGCTTCTTTCCAAAGGGCGAGTTGGGCCCCACAGCATCTTGCTTCCAGCTCTTGGGGAAGCTAAGAAACAACTCGCTCTGCACAGTGCTCTTACAGCCTACCGGGAACATCTCTTCCAAAGGCCTGTGAAACGCAGTTTCTTTGCAGGCCTGATCTGGCTGAAGTAGGACTTCTGCTCTGTGTGTGCTACTTTGCCCTAGAGTGGAAAGAGACAACGTGCAGGCTTCTTTCCAAAGGGCGAATTAGGCCCCACAGCATCTTGCTTCCAGCTCTTTGGGAAGCTAAGAAACAACTCGCTCTGCACAGTGCTCTTACAGCCTACCGGGAACATCTCTTCCAAAGGCCTGTGAAACGCAGTTTCTTTGCAGGCCTGATCTGGCTGAAGTAGGACTTCTGCTCTGGGTGTGCTACTTTGCCCTAGAGCTGAAAGGCACAACGTGCAGGCTTCTTTCCAAAGGGCGAGTTGGGCCCCACAGCATCTTGCTTCCAGCGCTTTGGGAAGCTAAGAAACAACTCGCTCTGCACAGTGCTCTTACAGCCTACCGGGAACATCTCTTCCAAAGGCCTGTGAAACGCAGTTTCTTTGCAGGCCTGATCTGGCTGAAGTAGGACTTCTGCTCTGGGTGTGCTACTTTGCCCTAGAGCTGAAAGGCACAACGTGCAGGCTTCTTTCCAAATGGCGAGTTGGGCCCCACAGCATCTTGCTTCCAGCTCTTTGGGAAGCTAAGAAACCACTCGCTCTGCACAGTGCTCTTACAGCCTACGGGGAACATGTCTTCCAAAGGCCTGTGAAACGCAGTTTCTTTGCAGGCCTGATCTGGCTGAAGTAGGACTTCTGCTCTGGGTGTGCTACTTTGCCCTAGAGCTGAAAGGCACAACGTGCAGGCTTCTTTCCAAAGGGCGAGTTGGGCCCCACAGCATCTTGCTTTCAGCTCTTTGGGAAGCTAAGAAACAACTCGCTCTGCACAGTGCTCTTACAGCCTAGTGGGAACATCTCTTCCAAAGGCCTGTGAAACGCAGTTTCTTTGCAGGCCTGATCTGGCTGAAGTAGGACTTCTGCTCTGGGTGTGCTACTTTGCCCTAGAGCTGAAAGGCACAACGTGCAGGCTTCTTTCCAAAGGGCGAGTTGGGCCCCACAGCATCTTGCTTCCAGCTCTTTGGGAAGCTAAGAAACCACTCGCTCTGCACAGTGCTCTTACAGCCTACCGGGAACATCTCTTCCAAAGGCCTGTGAAACGCAGTTTCTTTGAAGGCCAGATCTGGCTGAAGTAGGACTTCTGCTCTGGGTGTGCTACTTTGCCCTAGAGCTGAAAGGCACAACGTGCAGGCTTCTTTCCAAATGGCGAGTTGGGCCCCACAGCATCTTGCTTCCAGCTCTTTGCGAACCTAAGAAACCACTCGCTCTGCACAGTGCTCTTACAGCCTACTGGGAACATCTCTTCCAAAGGCCTGAGAAACGCAATTTCTTTGCATGCCTCATCTGGCTGAAGTAGGACTTCTGCTCTGGGTGTGCTACTTTGCGCTGGAGCTGAAAGGCACAACGTGCAGGCTTCTTTCCAAAGGGCGAGTTGGGCCCCACAGCATCTTGCTTCCAGCTCTTTGGGAAGCTAAGAAACAACTCGCTCTACACAGTGATCTTATAGCCTACCGGGAAGGTCTCTTCCAAAGACCTGTGAAATGCAGTTTCTTTGCAGGCCTGATCTGGCTGAAGTAGGACTCCTGCTCTGGGTTTGCTACATTGCCCTAGAGCTGAAAGGCACAACGTGCAGGCTACTTTACAATGGGCGAGTTGGGCCCCACAGCATCTTGCTCCCAGCTCTTTGGGAAGCGAAGAAACCACTCGCTCTGCACAGTGCTCTTACAGCCTACCGGGAACATCTCTTCCAAAGGCCTGTGAAACGCAGTTTCTTTGCAGGCCTGATCTGGCTGAAGTAGGACTTCTGCTCTGGGTGTGCTACTTTGCCCTAGAGCTGAAAGGCACAACGTGCAGGCTTCTTTCCAAACGGCGAGTTGGGCCCCACAGCATCTTGCTTCCAGCTCTTTGGGAAGCTAAGAAACAACTCGCTCTGCACAGTGCTCTTACAGCCTACCGGGAACATCTCTTCCAAAGGCCTGTGAAAGGCAGTTTCTTTGCAGGCCTGATCTGGCTGAAGTAGGACTTCTGCTCTGGGTGTGCTACTTTGCCCTAGAGCTGAAAGGCACAACGTGCAGGCTTCTTTCCAAAGGGCGAGTTGGGCCCCACAGCATCTTGCTTCCAGCTCTTTGGGAAGCTAAGAAACCACTCGCTCTGCACAGTGCTCTTACAGCCTAGTGGGAACATGTCTTCCAAAGGCCTGTGAAACGCAGTTTCTTTGCAGGCCTGATCTGGCTGAAGTAGGACTTCTGCTCTGGGTGTGCTACTTTGCCCTAGAGCTGAAAGGCACAACGTGCAGGCTTCTTTCCAAAGGGCGAGTTGGGCCCCACAGCATCTTGCTTCCAGCTCTTTGGGAAGCTAAGAAACAACTCGCTCTGCACAGTGCTCTTACAGCCTACCGGGAACATCTCTTCCAAAGGCCTGTGAAACGCAGTTTCTTTGCAGGCCTGATCTGGCTGAAGTAGGACTTCTGCTCTGGGTGTGCTACTTTGCCCTAGAGCTGAAAGGCACAACGTGCAGGCTTCTTTCCAAAGGGCGAGTTGGGCCCCACAGCATCTTGCTTCCAGCTCTTGGGGAAGCTAAGAAACAACTCGCTCTGCACAGTGCTCTTACAGCCTACCGGGAACATCTCTTCCAAAGGCCTGTGAAACGCAGTTTCTTTGCAGGCCTGATCTGGCTGAAGTAGGACTTCTGCTCTGGGTGTGCTACTTTGCCCTAGAGCTGAAAGGCACAACGTGCAGGCTTCTTTCCAAAGGGCGAGTTGGGCCCCACAGCATCTTGCTTCCAGCTCTTTGGGAAGCTAAGAAACAACTCGCTCTGCACAGTGCTCTTACAGCCTACCGGGAACATCTCTTCCAAAGGCCTGTGAAACGCAGTTTCTTTGCAGGCCTGATCTGGCTGAAGTAGGACTTCTGCTCTGGGTGTGCTACTTTGCCCTAGAGCTGAAAGGCACAACGTGCAGGCTTCTTTCCAAAGGGCGAGTTGGGCCCCACAGCATCTTGCTTCCAGCTCTTGGGGAAGCTAAGAAACAACTCGCTCTGCACAGTGCTCTTACAGCCTACCGGGAACATCTCTTCCAAAGGCCTGTGAAACGCAGTTTCTTTGCAGGCCTGATCTGGCTGAAGTAGGACTTCTGCTCTGTGTGTGCTACTTTGCCCTAGAGTGGAAAGAGACAACGTGCAGGCTTCTTTCCAAAGGGCGAATTAGGCCCCACAGCATCTTGCTTCCAGCTCTTTGGGAAGCTAAGAAACAACTCGCTCTGCACAGTGCTCTTACAGCCTACCGGGAACATCTCTTCCAAAGGCCTGTGAAACGCAGTTTCTTTGCAGGCCTGATCTGGCTGAAGTAGGACTTCTGCTCTGGGTGTGCTACTTTGCCCTAGAGCTGAAAGGCACAACGTGCAGGCTTCTTTCCAAAGGGCGAGTTGGGCCCCACAGCATCTTGCTTCCAGCGCTTTGGGAAGCTAAGAAACAACTCGCTCTGCACAGTGCTCTTACAGCCTACCGGGAACATCTCTTCCAAAGGCCTGTGAAACGCAGTTTCTTTGCAGGCCTGATCTGGCTGAAGTAGGACTTCTGCTCTGGGTGTGCTACTTTGCCCTAGAGCTGAAAGGCACAACGTGCAGGCTTCTTTCCAAATGGCGAGTTGGGCCCCACAGCATCTTGCTTCCAGCTCTTTGGGAAGCTAAGAAACCACTCGCTCTGCACAGTGCTCTTACAGCCTACGGGGAACATGTCTTCCAAAGGCCTGTGAAACGCAGTTTCTTTGCAGGCCTGATCTGGCTGAAGTAGGACTTCTGCTCTGGGTGTGCTACTTTGCCCTAGAGCTGAAAGGCACAACGTGCAGGCTTCTTTCCAAAGGGCGAGTTGGGCCCCACAGCATCTTGCTTTCAGCTCTTTGGGAAGCTAAGAAACAACTCGCTCTGCACAGTGCTCTTACAGCCTAGTGGGAACATCTCTTCCAAAGGCCTGTGAAACGCAGTTTCTTTGCAGGCCTGATCTGGCTGAAGTAGGACTTCTGCTCTGGGTGTGCTACTTTGCCCTAGAGCTGAAAGGCACAACGTGCAGGCTTCTTTCCAAAGGGCGAGTTGGGCCCCACAGCATCTTGCTTCCAGCTCTTTGGGAAGCTAAGAAACCACTCGCTCTGCACAGTGCTCTTACAGCCTACCGGGAACATCTCTTCCAAAGGCCTGTGAAACGCAGTTTCTTTGAAGGCCAGATCTGGCTGAAGTAGGACTTCTGCTCTGGGTGTGCTACTTTGCCCTAGAGCTGAAAGGCACAACGTGCAGGCTTCTTTCCAAATGGCGAGTTGGGCCCCACAGCATCTTGCTTCCAGCTCTTTGCGAACCTAATAAACCACTCGCTCTGCACAGTGCTCTTACAGCCTACTGGGAACATCTCTTCCAAAGGCCTGAGAAACGCAATTTCTTTGCATGCCTCATCTGGCTGAAGTAGGACTTCTGCTCTGGGTGTGCTACTTTGCGCTGGAGCTGAAAGGCACAACGTGCAGGCTTCTTTCCAAAGGGCGAGTTGGGCCCCACAGCATCTTGCTTCCAGCTCTTTGGGAAGCTAAGAAACAACTCGCTCTACACAGTGATCTTATAGCCTACCGGGAAGGTCTCTTCCAAAGACCTGTGAAATGCAGTTTCTTTGCAGGCCTGATCTGGCTGAAGTAGGACTCCTGCTCTGGGTTTGCTACATTGCCCTAGAGCTGAAAGGCACAACGTGCAGGCTACTTTACAATGGGCGAGTTGGGCCCCACAGCATCTTGCTCCCAGCTCTTTGGGAAGCGAAGAAACCACTCGCTCTGCACAGTGCTCTTACAGCCTACCGGGAACATCTCTTCCAAAGGCCTGTGAAACGCAGTTTCTTTGCAGGCCTGATCTGGCTGAAGTAGGACTTCTGCTCTGGGTGTGCTACTTTGCCCTAGAGCTGAAAGGCACAACGTGCAGGCTTCTTTCCAAACGGCGAGTTGGGCCCCACAGCATCTTGCTTCCAGCTCTTTGGGAAGCTAAGAAACAACTCGCTCTGCACAGTGCTCTTACAGCCTACCGGGAACATCTCTTCCAAAGGCCTGTGAAAGGCAGTTTCTTTGCAGGCCTGATCTGGCTGAAGTAGGACTTCTGCTCTGGGTGTGCTACTTTGCCCTAGAGCTGAAAGGCACAACGTGCAGGCTTCTTTCCAAAGGGCGAGTTGGGCCCCACAGCATCTTGCTTCCAGCTCTTTGGGAAGCTAAGAAACCACTCGCTCTGCACAGTGCTCTTACAGCCTAGTGGGAACATGTCTTCCAAAGGCCTGTGAAACGCAGTTTCTTTGCAGGCCTGATCTGGCTGAAGTAGGACTTCTGCTCTGGGTGTGCTACTTTGCCCTAGAGCTGAAAGGCACAACGTGCAGGCTTCTTTCCAAAGGGCGAGTTGGGCCCCACAGCATCTTGCTTCCAGCTCTTTGGGAAGCTAAGAAACAACTCGCTCTGCACAGTGCTCTTACAGCCTACCGGGAACATCTCTTCCAAAGGCCTGTGAAACGCAGTTTCTTTGCAGGCCTGATCTGGCTGAAGTAGGACTTCTGCTCTGGGTGTGCTACTTTGCCCTAGAGCTGAAAGGCACAACGTGCAGGCTTCTTTCCAAAGGGCGAGTTGGGCCCCACAGCATCTTGCTTCCAGCTCTTGGGGAAGCTAAGAAACAACTCGCTCTGCACAGTGCTCTTACAGCCTACCGGGAACATCTCTTCCAAAGGCCTGTGAAACGCAGTTTCTTTGCAGGCCTGATCTGGCTGAAGTAGGACTTCTGCTCTGGGTGTGCTACTTTGCCCTAGAGCTGAAAGGCACAACGTGCAGGCTTCTTTCCAAAGGGCGAGTTGGGCCCCACAGCATCTTGCTTCCAGCTCTTTGGGAAGCTAAGAAACAACTCGCTCTGCACAGTGCTCTTACAGCCTACCGGGAACATCTCTTCCAAAGGCCTGTGAAAGGCAGTTTCTTTGCAGGCCTGATCTGGCTGAAGTAGGACTTCTGCTCTGGGTGTGCTACTTTGCCCTAGAGCTGAAAGGCACAACGTGCAGGCTTCTTTCCAAAGGGCGAGTTGGGCCCCACAGCATCTTGCTTCCAGCTCTTTGGGAAGCTAAGAAACCACTCGCTCTGCACAGTGCTCTTACAGCCTACCGGGAACATGTCTTCCAAAGGCCTGTGAAACGCAGTTTCTTTGCAGGCCTGATCTGGCTGCAGTAGGACTTCTGCTCTGGGTGTGCTACTTTGCCCTAGAGCTGAAAGGCACAACGTGCAGGCTTCTTTCCAAAGGGCGAGTTGGGCCCCACAGCATCTTGCTTCCAGCTCTTTGGGAAGCTAAGACACAACTCGCTCTGCAGAGTGCTCTTACAGCCTACCTGGAACATGTCTTCCAAAGGCCTGTGAAACGCAGTTTCTTTGCAGGCCTGATCTGGCTGAAGTAGGACTTCTGCTCTGGGTGTGCTACTTTGCCCTGGAGCTGAAAGGCACAACGTGCAGGCTTCTTTCCAAAGGGCGAGTTGGTCCCCACAGCATCTTGCTTCCAGCTCTTTGGGAACCTAAGAAACAACTCGCTCTGCACAGTGCTCTTACAGCCTACCGGGAACGTCACTTCCAAAGGCCTGTGAAACGCAGTTTCTTTGCAGCCCTGATCTGGCTGAAGTAGGACTTTTGCTCTGGGTGTGATACTTTGCCCTAGAGCTGAAAGGCACAACGTGAAGGCTTCTGTCCAAAGGGCGAGTTCGGCCCCACAGCATCTTGCTTCCATCCCTTTGGGAAGCTAAGAAACAACTCGCTCTGCACAGTGCTCTTACAGCCTACCGCTAACATCTCTTCCAAAGGCCTGTGAAACGCAGTTTCTTTGCAGGCCTGATCTGGCTGAAGTAGGACTTCTGCTCTGGGTGTGCTACTTTGCCCTAGAGCTGAAAGGCACAACGTGCAGGCTTCTTTCCAAAGGGCGAGATGGGCCCCACAGCATCTTGCTTCCAGCTCTTTGGGAAGCTAAGAAACCACTCGCTCTGCACAGTGCTCTTACAGCCTACCGGGAACATCTCTTCCAAAGGCCTGTGAAACGCAGTTTCTTTGCAGGCCTGATCTGGCTGAAGTAGGACTTCTGCTCTGGGTGTGCTACTTTGCCCTAGACCTGAAAGGCACAACGTGCAGGCTTCTTTCCAAAGGGCGAGTTGGGCCCCACAGCATCTTGCTTCCAGCTCTTGGGGAAGCTAAGAAACAACTCGCTCTGCACAGTGCTCTTACAGCCTACCGGGAACATCTCTTCCAAAGGCCTGTGAAACGCAGTTTCTTTGCAGGCCTGATCTGGCTGAAGTAGGACTTCTGCTCTGGGTGTGCTACTTTGCCCTAGAGCTGAAAGGCACAACGTGCAGGCTTCTTTCCAAAGGGCGAGTTGGGCCCCACAGCATCTTGCTTCCAGCTCTTTGGGAAGCTAAGAAACCACTCGCTCTGCACAGTGCTCTTACAGCCTACCGGGAACATCTCTTCCAAAGGCCTGTGAAACGCAGTTTCTTTGCAGGCCTGATCTGGCTGAAGTAGAACTTCTGCTCTGGGTGTGCTACTTTGCCCTAGAGCGGAAATGCACAACGTGCAGGCTTCTTTCCAAAGGGCGAGTTGGGCCCCACAGCATCTTGCTTCCAGCTCTTTGGGAAGCTAAGAAACAACTCGCTCTGCACAGTGCTCTTACAGCCTACCGGGAACATCTCTTCCAAAGGCCTGTGAAATGCAGTTTCTTTGCAGGCCTGATCTGGCTGAAGTAGGACTTCTGCTCTGGGTGTACTACTTTGCCCTAGAGCTGAAAGGCACAACGTGCAGGCTTCTTTCCAAAGGGCGAGTTGGGCCCCACATCATCTTGCTTCCAGCTCTTGGGGAAGCTAAGAAACAACTCGCTCTGCACAGTGCTCTTACAGCCTACCGGGAACATCTCTTCCAAAGGCCTGTGAAACGCAGTTTCTTTGCAGGCCTGATCTGGCTGAAGTAGGACTTCTGCTCTGGGTGTGCTACTTTTACCTAGAGCTGAAAGGCACAACGTGCAGGCTTCTTTCCAAAGGGCGAGTTGGGCCCCACAGCATCTTGCTTCCAGCTCTTTGGGAAGCTAAGAAACAACTCGCTCTGCACAGTGCTTTTACAGCCTACCGGGAACATCTCTTCCAAAGGCCTGTGAAACGCAGTTTCTTTGCAGGCCTGATCTGGCTGCAGTAGGACTTCTGCTCTGGGTGTGCTACTTTGCCCTAGAGCTGAAAGGCACAACGTGCAGGCTTCTTTCCAAAGGGCGAGTTGGGCCCCACAGCATCTTGCTTCCAGCTCTTTGGGAAGCTAAGAAACCACTCGCTCTGCACAATGCTCTTACAGACTACCGGGAACATCTATTCCAAAGGCCTGTGAAACGCATTTTCTTTGCAGGCCTGATCTGGCTGAAGTAGGACTTCTGCTCTGGGTGTGCTACTTTGCCCTAGAGCTGAAAGGCACAACGTGCAGGCTTCTTTCCAAAGGGCGAGTTGGGCCCCACAGCATCTTGCTTCCAGCTCTTTGGGAAGCTAAGAAACCACTCGCTCTGCACAGTGCTCTTACAGCCTACCGGGAACATCTCTTCCAAAGGCCTGTGAAACGCAGTTTCTTTGCAGGCCTGATCTGTCTGAAGTAGGACTTCTGCTCTGGGTGTGCTACTTTGCCCTAGAGCTGAAAGGCACAACGTGCAGGCTTCTTTCCAAAGGGCGAGTTGGGCCCCACAGCATCTTGCTTCCAGCTCTTTGGGAAGCTAAGAAACCACTCGCTCTGCACAGTGCTCTTACAGCCTAGTGGGAACATGTCTTCCAAAGGCCTGTGAAACGCAGTTTCTTTGCAGGCCTGATCTGGCTGAAGTAGGACTTCTGCTCTGGGTGTGCTACTTTGCCCTAGAGCTGAAAGGCACAACGTGCAGGCTTCTTTCCAAAGGGCGAGTTGGGCCCCACAGCATCTTGCTTCCAGCTCTTGGGGAACCTAAGAAACAACTCGCTCTTCACAGTGCTCTTACAGCCTACCGGGAACATCTCTTCCAAAGGCCTGTGAAACGCAGTTTCTTTGCAGGCCTGATCTGGCTGAAGTAGGACTTCTGCTCTGGGTGTGCTACTTTGCCCTAGAGCTGAAAGGCACAACGTGCAGGCTTCTTTCCAAAGGGCGAGTTGGGCCCCACAGCATCTTGCTTCCAGCTCTTTGGGAAGCTAAGAAACCACTCGCTCTGCACAGTGCTCTTACAGCCTACCGGGAACATCTCTTCCAAAGGCCTGTGAAACGCAGTTTCTTTGCAGGCCTGATCTGGCTGAAGTAGGACTTCTGCTCTGGGTGTGCTACTTTGCCCTAGAGCGGAAATGCACAACGTGCAGGCTTCTTTCCAAAGGGCGAGTTGGGCCCCACAGCATCTTGCTTCCAGCTCTTTGGGAAGCTAAGAAACAACTCGCTCTGCACAGTGCTCTTACAGCCTACCGGGAACATCTCTTCCAAAGGCCTGTGAAATGCAGTTTCTTTGCAGGCCTGATCTGGCTGAAGTAGGACTTCTGCTCTGGGTGTACTACTTTGCCCT